>NC_077229.1:2430026-3041414 GCF_027887165.1 Monodelphis domestica
TTGCTTGGCTTGACTTAGGACAGCCCAGGGGTCTGTCAGCTGTTTCTGCACATGTCTGTTGAAGGCCATTTCCTCAGATAATTAAATCTTGAGATTGATGCAGACCTTCCTAATCTTGTTAAACTAAGGAGGGTGGAGAAGTGTAGAATTACCAAGACCTGATTCTGTTATTCCAAGTATCTCCATTGTTAATGATCAGGAAATAGCTACATCAGATCTTCTAAAGTACGGTCTGATTAGGGTGAAATAGTTTTAAAATTCACACTAGCTGGGTCAGACCTAACCTCCACCCACCCAGAGACTGAGGTGGTATAGGAAAGGGAACTTGTATCTTCAAAGTAAATATCCCTTTGCTAAAACTTAAGTGCTGTTAAGCCACTAGTCACTGGACCCCTAAGAGAATACATCAAGTGGGGACTTCAGCCAATGACAGAGAAGAGACTCCCAACCCTTCTTGGGGTGTCTGAGAGGGAACTGTAGTGAGGCAAGAATCAACTATCTTAAATAGTTTTGTTCTAGACTCACTTGTTCTCTGCTTTGAGTAAACTATCAAAACAGAAATCAATCCAATCTCTTTTGTTCCGTTCTGGCCTCCAACTCAAAAGTCCCAGCAATTAGGGAGAAGGTGACTACGGATATCAGAATAAAATCTCCTCCTTCTCTTTTGTGTGTGTTCTGCCATCCATTTCGTCCTCCCTTCCCAGATATACATACATAAGGCAGTGTGGCACTGAATGGTAGCTTGAAGAAATGGGTTTCTTGGAAAACAAATGCAAAGCAGGAAGTTAAAACAACTCTGGAAGAAAATGAGAGTTGGGGAAGCAGAGCCAGCATTGTATCATGTGGTACAGCACAGGCCCTCTCTGTTCTCTAAGAGGAGGAGCCTCTGGCTGCTCAGGGCTATTCCATGTGCCTTCCTTCCCTTAGTGCCTTCACGTTCTCTCTCTTGTCCTCATAGGCAGAGCTGTGGCACCAACCTGCCCCTTTTCTTTTAGCCCTTGGCCTGTGGCCTTCAACCTTACATTCTGACACCATTACCCTGTGGAAGGTTTCTCCTTTTTCCTTCCCCTCAGGAACTGAAGCTGTGGTGAGGCTCTACCAGGTAACGGGGGCACAGTGGACAAAAGTGCTGGGCCTAGAATCAGGGAAAACTGAGTTCAAAGCCAACTTCAGACACTTCCTAACAGTGTGACCCTGGGCAAGTCACAGAACCCTACTTGCCTCAGTTTCTTCATCTGTAAAACGAGCTGGAGAAGGAATGGGCAAAGCACTTGAGCATCTTTGCTGAGAAAACCCCAAAGGAGCCAGGAAGAGTTGGGCATGACTGAACAAGGCCCAGATCTGTAGCAGACGTAGGTCTCTCTGAACATCCACATCAAGTAAGTGTCGCCCTCCTCCCCCGGTCCCAGGAGACCTCCAACTTGGGCTTCAAAGTCGCCATTCTCCGTTCTCCTTGGGCACACGGGAAAGCCAGAACCCTTATGGATCACAGGACTTCCTGCTCTCCCGGAAGAAGTTTCCCGGTGCAGATGGAACTGGCTAGCAGGGCCTAGAACAAAGAAAATCCACCTCAGTTTCCAGGCGTTCAGTGCCTCGTTCTGCAGTGGCTTCGCACAGCCCACTGGGAGGCCCTGCTGATGGCTCCAAGGCTGGAGGGTCTGCCGCCAGGAGAGGCAGGAGCCGAACCTAAAGAGCAAGGAGGGACCGCTCAGGGAACTGATTCCTGATCAGGTACTTTAAAAAACAATCAGGAGGGGGCAGCTGGGTAGCTCAGTGGATTGAGAGCCAGGCCTAGAGATGGGAGGTCCTGGGTTCAAATCTGGCCTCAGACACTTCCCAGCTGTGTGACCCTGGACAAGTCACTCGAACCCCATTGCCTCGCCCTTACCACTCTTCTGCCTTGGAGCATTTACACGTATTGACTCCAAGATGGAAGGTAAGGGTTTAAAAAAAACCATGGGGCCACTGAGGCCCAAGTGTTGGGGCGGGGCTTGTCCCCACAGGTGGGGCCTCCTCTCCTCTCTGTGCAGAGCATACAAGGCGCCCCTCTGGTCGGAGCACTACACTTCCCAGAAGGCTTTTCCAGAACAGTCTGAGCCGGGAGGACTGAGAAGCCCTGTGGGCGCAGCTTCCGCCCAGTCCCCTGCTTGTCCCTGCCCCCTTTCCCTACTTCTGCTCTGGTCTTACTGTATCGTTTCCCCTGGTGAATGCAAGGCCTGCTAGTGAGGTTCTCCTAAGCCCAGGCGCCACCCTGGGAGAGGCTGCTGGGCCCAGGGCTAGAGGGAAGGCCCTAGCAAATGTACACAGCCAAGGGGGAGTGAGCACAGGGGAAGAGGGGGCTGGGGCTGGCAGAGGGGCACCTGGGGGGAGGCAGGTAGGAGGTGTTAAAATTAAATTAGGGTTGGACTCTGAATATATATATTAGGTGGGCGCCAGGGATTTAATTTCTAAATCCCAAAATGAATTACTAAAGTAAATGGAATTTATGGTAGTTTATTTACAATAGAAGGAAGATATTAAGGAATGAGAGAGAGAGAAAAAACTCTGACTTCCTCTTATACCAGTTAGCATTTCTAAGCCCCAGCCAGGGGAAGAGAGTCTCAAAAAGATGGGCCTTTCCTGGAGGCTTCACCAGAAAGGCGGGGTCACGAAGTCAGCTTTTCACTCACCAATGGTAACAGTCTAAAAGAAGTCTGGGTGTCTGTATTCAGGTGGCTTCTCCGAGTCAGTGCCCAAATCTCCGAATGTCCATCTTCTCTTCAGCTCCAAGTGACTGATCCTTCACTCCAAGCCCTGGTGACTGTCTTTTTTCCTCTATTTAAAGAGCTTTTTCTCTTGTGTTACCTCCTCTAAATTTTCATGGCTACCAATCATAGCAGATGCTTTTGCCCATTCTTTAGTTCTCACCTTCTCTGGTTAGATTATATCTTTTGGGGTTACTTAACACCTCTTTTGTTAAATTCACCTTTTGTAGTTACTTAACACCTTTTTGTAGTTAAAATCTAAAAATAGATTGTAGCTTACAATTCTAGCTTCACTATAAAGGAAGAGCTAAGTATCTTCATTGTTACAATCAGTAGATAGCTAAATCAAATCTTCACAGAGGGGAAGACCTGGGGGGGCATGGCATGTAGGAAGGCACCTGATGGCAGGTAGGAGGGCAGGCGAGGGTGGGTACCTGGAGGGTACTTGAGGAGTGCCAGCTGGCATCATGGGAACCCAGCTAGATGAGCTGGGCCTAAAAGTCTGCCACTGCTGTGGGAGAGGGGCCAATACCCTTCGGTGCTGGAGGCAGCTGGGTGGCCCGAGGATGCAACCCTGAGCCTGGCCTCAGGAAGACCCTAATTCAAATGTGGCATCCAGCGCCATTCCCCTCCCCACCCCCATGTTGCCCCACCCCCTCACCCCAGACAGGGAGGCAGGAAGCGCTACCATTGGCTTCTGGACAGAGGGGTGGGGGAAGTGAGGAATGTCCTTAGGGGCTTTCTAGTAAGGGACTGCAGGCGTGCCCACAGAGGGCTCTACATCACATGCCACAGGTTCGCCATCAGGGCCTCAGTCCATTGGAGAAGGCAATGGTAAAAGGCTCAGTGTCCCTGCAGGATGGTGCACTGTGGCCCAGGGTGACCCAGAACAAGCCTCAGTTAGTCTACTAGCACTGATCCCAAGAGCCAATATTCATAGAGGCCCTTCAGGGGGTCAGCCCAGCTTTGGCTTGGATGTTGAACACTATTCATCTGTTTAAAGCTTCATTTCCAACTACACCACAAAGGTTGGGGGATACCTGGACAGCAGCAGGAGATTTGAAAAGCTCTTTCCTCAGCTTCTCTCTCTTAAGCCTGAGGCAGCCATTGCTTCCTATCAGACCCATTGTATAGAAGAAGAAACAAGCTAAGAAAGCTTGAATGACTTATGTTAAATTTATGGTTGGACTGAATAATATTTTAGTTGGTTGCCAGGGGTTTAACTACTAAATCCCAAATGAATACTAAAGTCATAATGGAATTTATGGTTGTTTATTTTACAATTAAGAGAGAAGATATTAAGGAAGAAAGAGAACAAAAGGAGAGAGACAAGCTGATCCAGCCTCCTCTGAGCCAGGCAGGAGTTCAGAGGTCCCAGGCAAGGGAAATGAGTCTCAAAATTATGGGCCTCTCCAGAGGCTGGTGCCTCCAGAAAGGCCACAGGAAAGGGAGTCAGCCTTTATACTCACGTGTCAGTTCAAAGGAACAGGGTCACCAGGAAAAACAGGTCCAGTAAGCACTCTTCTGAATGAAGAATTATTGTCTACTCCAGTAGAATTGCCAGTAGAACTCCAGCAGAAGTGGAAGTCCATGTTGAACTTGCAGAAGAACTGAGTTCAGGACTTTGTCACTCTCTTTTAAAGACCTTTTTTCTTGTGTCACTTCCCTTAAACTTTACATCTACCAATCACAGTTGACGATCCACTCTAGGACTGCCCAGAAGGCAGTCAGTCAATTCTGATTCGTCACCCACTCTTTCACAAATGAGTCACAGACCTCCCACTCAGTGTGTGAGATGGGTGTTCATACCTTTTTGATTAAAACCAAAATGGGCAGATCTCCATACTCAACTTTAAGTACCATGCTTACACTTTGGGGGATTAAATCCAAAAATAGGGGATTACAATTTAATCTTCACAATCAAGGAAGAGCTAAGTACCTTCATTGTTACAATCAGGAGAGAGCTAAATCCAATCTTCACACTTGCCTAGTAAACATTAATTAGATGCCTACAGTGGGCCAAGAACTACTTGTGCAAAGGACTGGAGATACAGAAAGAAGTCAAAAACAATCTCTGCCCTCAAGAGTCTTGCAGTCTGATGGAGGAAAAGAAAACAATGAAAAAAAGGAAGGCTCTGGGATGGTTTCAGAGGAGTTGGGGAAGGCTGCCCATAGAAGGTGAGATATTAGTGGGGATTTTAGGGAAGTCAAAGAGGTTAGTGGTTGGTACAGAAGAGGAGGAGGGCCTTCCAAGAATGAGGAACAGCAGAGAACATGCTGGTTTGTGGAGCTGGCCGGGGTCAGGGTCATTGACCTGAAAAGTTTGTGTTGGGGAATAAGGGATAATAGGCCTGGAAAGATAGGAGGCATCTGGGTCACAAAGGGCTTTGTTAAGGGTAAATTTTAGGGTTCAGACAGAATATATTTTTTAGTGCTCGCCAGGGATTTAAATTCTAAATCCCAATGAAATACTCAAGTCAGAATGGAATTTTATGGTGGTTTATTTACAATAGAAGGAAGAAATTAAGAATGAGGGAGAGAGAGAGAAAGGGGAAGATCTGTTCCGACTTGGTCTGATCCAGGGGATGTTCAGAGGCCTCAGCCAAGTGGTCTTCCCAGAAGATAAAATCTAGCTCAGCTTCCAGCCACGAGGCCTCCTCCAAGATGAAGGGTCTCCTTGGAGGCTAGTGTCTCCAGAAAGAGCCAAGGAAAAGGGTAGTAGTAAGCTTTATCACTCACCATGTGGTCATCTCAGGGAAGCTGTCTGAGGTTCCATGCTTGAGCTCCAAGTCAAGTTCTACCACCAAAGCCTGAAAAAGTCCCTCTCACAGGAAATGACAAGAAATATAAAGGCAGTTATTTACATCATTTCCTGTGTCTCACACCAATGGTGGCTTAAACTTGGCTTCATACAGTCCAGGGGGTCAGTCAGTTATTTCTGATTTGTTACTTGCTAACACACACACATAAGTGGGGGGTGTATACATTCCTGGTTGTTAAAATTCTAAAGACTAAGCAGGGTGGAGTAAATCTAAAATTCTCGGCTTTGAAGGCCAAGCAGAGGATTTTGTATTTGTTCTGGGAGGCAGTGGGGAACTCTTGGAGTTTACTGAGGAGGGGACATGATCAGACCTTCATTTTAGGAAAATCCCTTTGGTATTGGAATGAAGGATGGACTGGAGGGGGCAGCAGCCATTGCCATAGTCCGGGAATGAGGTGATGAGGGCCTGTAACAGGGCAGAAGCAAGGAGAGCTGGGGCATATTTGAGAGGTGAAATTGACAAACTTTGGCACCATATTGGATATGGGGAGTGAGAGAAAGAAAGGAGTCCAGCATGACTCCTAGGCTGTAAACCTGAGAGATTGGGAGTATAGTGGTAAAATTCTCCAATCTGCAAATAAATCAACTGAGGCAGAGTTCCAAGCCAACAACTAAAGGGAACCTGCCCATTTCAAAAAATAGGATCCCAGACCTTCTTCATGATCAGAGACCCCTACTTTATCCAGAGAACAGCTTTTATTCTCTTCAGGGCCCAGCCCTGTCCTTATATGCCTGGCCCATTTAGGCAGCGGTCCCTTATAAGTGGATTCAGAACTCTTGGTAGGGCCCAAGTCATATTGTTATCAAACAACAAGGTGGGCATTTGACAGTCGCTCCATCTGCACCCCATCCTTATGACAGCTAGCCCATCCACACCCTATCCTTACAATGCCTGCTTTAGCAATCGGCCCTGGGTGCTCTTTCTAACAGATCCTGAGCAATAAAGCTACTGATTGGTCACAACTGAAACTTAAACAGAGAGAAGGCCAAATGACTTCTCACAGAAAGATGGTGTTGCCCTGGAAGCTTAGAAAGTGGGGGGTACTTAGGGGGAAGGAGAGTTCTGTAATGCACGTGTTGAGTTTCAGATGTCTGCTTGACATCCACTTTGAGATGCCTGAAAGGTAGTTGGAGATACTAGAAAGGAGGCCAGTAGAGGCTGGGGCAGGAAAGGTAGATTTGAGAATCATTTGCGTAAAGACATTAATTTAGCCCAAGGGACCCAATGAGATCACCTATCTTCATCATCTTCAAGCCCCCAGTTAATTGTACCATCGCCTACTCCTATAAGGCCTTTGTTTTTCTGACAAGTGAAAACTGAGCAGAACTTTTACTCCTGTGGAAACCACCATCTTCTCTTGCAGCCCCAAACTTTTAGCTGCCCTTTATGCTAGGCACGAACCCCAAGGAAATCAAACACAGAGGAGTCCCAAGCACAGTCACCATTTAGAAGCAAAGACTGGAAACAAAATAGTAATGGGGAAATGTTCTGTGTGAACATAATGGAAGTATGTGACAGTAGGAATGTGAAGACTCAGAAAACCATGGCAAGGTATATAAACCAAGCAGACCCAGGAACCCTATATAGAGAAAGGCTGCAAAAATGTAGTGGGAAATTACAATGATAGAAATTAAATTCCATGTCATTAGGATACCTAAAGTCTCCTTCCCTCCTTGCTCCCTGGGCAAGAAAGGGGAGCTTCTGGCCAGAATTGTGATTCAGGGATTGATTCATCTGGATTTGGCGAGCCTCAAAGGAGGGATGACACTCCAAGGAGAGCACCGGAAGAAGGATTTGGAAGTGGCACCCAGGAGCAAGGAGAACCCTCCAGCTTGAGAGTGTTGGTGCTAGGAATGTCTAGCAAGGGTCCATTGAAGAGTGGTCAGAAAGAAAAATTCCCACCTTGATGGAAAGCTTTGGCACCTTTAATGAAGCATGAAGCCTGGGCAGAAGAGTTTCTCAGAAATCCAATCTAAGACCACATTTCTATGAATAGCCTGATCCTTTAGAGACAGAAGACCTCCACTGACCTTGTACATTGGTTTATGGCCTTTCTTTACTCCTTCAAGCAACGAAGTTACGACATCAAGGCTGGTGGTCCCCTTGTTATAGGGAATTTTAATGGCGAGGCCCTTCTTATTTGAGGCATATTGAATCTGACATGTTGATCTGCTCTCAGGAAGCAGCAAGGTCCAGACCAGAATGGAAATCCATTTGAAAGCTGGGAGCAGGGTACAAGGAAAGAAGCCATTTGGAAACGACTATCACGATTTGATGGTTATTAGAAAGTTCTGTCATGATTGATGGGCAAGTTGTTCACACTGATTAGCAAGTTATTCTTTTCATTGATATCCCCGTGTCTCCTATTCCAGCAGAAATAGATGCAGCCTGAGCTTGTAATATGGGTGAGAGATGGGTGATGGGGACATAGGACTCTCTTTATGACATAAATGAAACTTCATTGGATTCACTGAGCAGAGTTCTTTTTCTATGTCTTCTTCATTCAACCACTCCCAGAAGGAAGTGTAGCCTAGTGGTTATAGAGACTAGGTCTTGGGGTCCAGAAGACCTAAGGTTAAGTTTCAAGTATCTGTGCGATGGCCCTTTGTGTGTCCTTGCTCCAGGTAACCCCCAGACCATAAATGACTGAGATGTTGGCCTGGACTGGCAGAAGAAGTTTCCTCAGGGGTTTCCAATAAAATCACTCTCCCCCTAGATGAGTCTCCACTGATCACTACATAATTTTGTGATCCTCTGAAGAGGTGGGTTAAAAGACTGATTCTTTAAAAGAGAAAATAAAAGGCATTTCTCATAAGGTGTATTTGACTTCTCAACAATTCCCCTCCAAATGGGGGCATGAGGCCATCATTCCAGCCCAAAAGGCTGACATTGTTTAGACGCCGGAGAGACAGGATGACCTATTCACGTAGGATCCTAGATCTTGAGCTGGAAGATCTTGGAAGTCTCTTGAGGTCTATGCCCTTGTGGAGAGCCATCATACCCCACTGCCTGACAGAGTTGCAGTCTGGGGTGATGAAGGCTGCAGAGCAGCCTTCAGAAAAGATGAGGCACCTACTGAATCCCCTCTGTGTGACTTCTCCCTCCAACTTCCTTTACTAATGGAATTGTTATGATTATTGTTCCCTTCCCAGTACAAGAGAAATAACGTAAGAGCAAATACTTAGAGGGTTAACACACATATGCCCACATATGCCCCACTTCAATCCCCCAGATTATTACCCTAAGAAGACTACATTCACAGAATTAAAACCCTAAGATCATCACCCATTACCGCTCCCTTTTCCCTCTCAGCAGAGGTACACTCAGAGGCCCCACACCCACTATTAACCAAACATACAAGCCACAATCAATCTCTCCTCTGAAGCACGAGTACTGACACTCTTCACTGCTTTGCTAAGTTTACAATAACCAGGCAACATTGACAAGGTGCCTTAATGAAGCACAAGAAAAATGTATCTTGGAAACCGAGGAAATTCCTAATTCTAGTCTGTCTTAAATCACCCTCTAACCCCGTACCTAGCTACGAAATGTTTTCTTACCCATCGCCTAAGTAAGTAATTGTGATTGACTGTGAGAGCTGATCAAAAGTAAGTGATTCTCCTAGCTGGTCAGGAGGAACTAACCTCCGGATCACCCTGTTCATGTCACTCTTCTCCATCTATTGTAGCAACATAGTGAATGATCACAGAATGTCCATTAAGTGATTTGTTAATGTGTGACATATCCAGTTATCTGTAGATCATGTATGTTGAAAAATGGTGTGCCAGAAAAACATGTACTCACTAAAGCTATAAAATAAACAAACCCCGTGCAATGGCAGAACGGCTGAGTGACGCCTAAGCACAGGTTTGAGCATTCAATCGTCTCTCATCTCTTATTCACCTGACCGCTCCACCTAGTCAGAAGGACCCTGCACTTTGGGAGACCACAGGCTTGGCTCTCAAAATACCCTCCTATTACAAATGAGGCACCAAGACCCTGACTTCCCACATTCACCTGGGTATTGATTGTCAGTGGGAGAATTTGAATCCAGATCCCCTGGAGCCAGTGTTTCTTCCATGGTAATTCTATGCCTCCAGAGATGTCTGGAGGAGGGGCTTACTTTGTGTACAGGGAGCCCTTGGTTTGCAAACTGACCCTCCCAGCCCATTTCCTCAGGTCGAAGATTGCCTCTAACTTCCCATTACAGAGACCTGAAGACAAGGAAGGTTCCCAACATATTCATAATGGATGAATGGGCCAAATGAACTCATTTTCTCTTGTAAAGATGAAAATTTTGAGGATACGGGTAGAGGTAGAAATTTGTAAAGATTAAAATTTAAGGGAGACTGAGGCAGGTAGAAATTAGTTTCTCTCTGCAAGGAGTATTATATTTTTAAGAGGTTTATTAAGGATTAAGGATTAAAGAAAATACAGGATAAGGAAAATGTGCCTAGGCCAGAGGCCTAGACAAGACCTCACCTACATTATGAAAAGAGCCACGTCTGCTCCAAAACGGAAGTCCAAAAAAAAGACCCAAAAACCTTTGCCACCAGCTTAAATCCTTCCTCGATCTCAGCCCTCCTCAGAATTCCTGTGAGATTACAAAGCATTTTGGGGAAGTGGAGCAAAGGCTTGTGGGGATTGAAGTCCAGAGTTCAAATCTCAATTTTACACTCTTTATAATCCATGCTGTGACCCATTTCCTTGTACTTCCTGGTAACAGTAATTGAGTATTCTCCAGAGGTCTATTTGCCATCCTTGGGGTCTATGCTTTCTTAAGCCCCAAAGAGAGAGAACCTAGTATTGAATCTTTTTTTTTAAACCCTTATTGTCCATCTTAGAATCGATGCTGGGTATTGGTTCCAAGGCAGAAGAACAGTAGGGGCTGGGCAACATGGGTTAAGTGATTTGTCCAGGGTCACACAGCTAGGAAGTGAGGCCACACCTGAACCCAGGACCCACCCATCTCTAGATCTGGCTCTCAATCCACTTAGCTGCCCCCTCTAGTATTAAATCTTAAGGTAGCTCATTGACTCAAAACATTTTCCAATTTCTAATGAGCAGGGCTTGCAGCTTGCAAACCCAGCTGGAACAAGGGGAAGCTCCATCAATGGCAGAGCAAGATAGTGGCCCCAGCCTTGTGGGCAACGGTTCATTGAGCTCTTCGGGTGCCCTGTTGGTGAGGAATGACCCTTGTTTCTCTTGGGTCTCTTCCTATCTTGCCCTCGTCCTCATTCTCCATTTCTGGTCCCTCGGCCATGCCAGGCTCACCAACGGGAGGAAACAGCCCTCTTCCATCAGGTGCAATGGAGAGGCCCAGAACATGGATAAAGGAAAGGCCATGAGATCGGACGATGAGGGAATAGATGGTGACTGGACAGAGTAGTTTCTCAGTGATGAGCCTGGAGTCCTCGCTGCAGATGGGTTAGAAGGAGAGGAGGGGAGGGACTGGACGTAGATGGAGAGCAGTGGCTCCACAGTAGGCATTAGGGCCATGAGGGTTTCAGAAGGACAGGTATACTTGGGGTGTTTGTAGGCAGCAGGGAATAAACCGATAGAGAAGGCGATACTAAAGCTGAAGGAACAAGCACGCCACGGACTGTAAAGCTTGTGGCAGGAGTGAGCAGTCAAGCTCAGAATGACCCGAGACTCGTGAGGATAGCTAAGAGGAACAAAAAGATGGTATTAGCTGAACTGGGGGGAAAGAGGAGAGCCCGGGTCTTCTTGGCTCCAACTCCGTGATTATCAGGGATGAAACAGAGAAAGAGATACCGGTAGATATTACGAGTGAATGTTGCTTCCTGCAAGTCAACGTCACGTTCACTTCTTTGCCAGGCCCATCACACTGCGGATTCATATCAGGCTTGAAGTCCACTGAAACCCCCAGATCTTTTTCAGAATAACGGCTATCTAACTAATCTTCGCCTGTCTTTTCTTTGTGAGGTTGATGTGTTTTATTCTCAAGAGTAGGGCTTTACATGCATCCTTCTGGAAGGCTGCTGTCTTAGATTCACCCCAGTTACCTACGCTGTCACACTCCTTTTGGATTGACCATCCTTAAATTCAATCTTTGCTTTCATCTGAGGCATTACTTCTAATCATAAAGAGCCCAAGGGGCCAATCAAGACACAAAGAGCACTTCTGGAATCCATCTGTCACAACTAGAAAGAAGTAGCTTTAGTCAGAAACATGCTTTGATTTATGGGAAAATGTAACACAAGTTTATAGAAATTCACTTATTCAGTTTCATACCGTCAAACCACTAACGAGAATCTTAAGGAAAACAGTAGGGGAAAAGTCGATCTCAAGCTATACTACCAACAACATGGCGTTGGTGAAAATCCTTGGTACTGTTTAAACAAATTAGAGAAACAAGGACGAGATCACCCAGCAGATAAAGAATTCATGACCAGATAAGGTAGAGAAAGGAGGGCAAAAGATGAACTGGATCCTTGAATCAGTAAAGTTCAGAAGTATTTGCACAAACAAATCCATTACCGCTAAGGTCAGAGGAGAAAAAGTGACTGGGAAAAAAGTCTAGGAGCAATCGTCCCCTTTCCCCAAGGATTCCATACTCTCAACCAGTTTGTCCCAGTTGGCAAGAATCATATGCGAAATGAGATTTCTTCTTCCTGATTCTTCCACCTTCTGAAGGATGAAAGTATCTCTGACAAGTCAAGAAAGTTTTCTGGGGAGCATCTGGGTGGCTCAGTGGATAGAGCCCTAAGCCTGGAGATGGGAGGTCCTGGGATCAAATCTGGCTTCAGACACTTCCCAGCTGTGTGACCCTGAGTAAGTCACTAAACCCCCATTGCCTAGCCCTGACGGCTCTTCTACCTGGAACCAATAAGCAGTATTGATTGTAAGACAGGAGGCGAGAGTTGAAAAAGAGAGCGCTATTCTTTTGGCCAAGACAGAGAGTGTGTGTGCGCTCCAGCAGATGTCTGGATAATTAAAGTGTGTGCCCCCATCTACCTACTGCGTGCCTCTGTGTCACAACTCTGGTCTGCTTCCCACTGCTCACCCATTTCTTCCTCTCTGACCAGGCAGTCTAGAGTCTACCACAACATCTCTTGTTTCCTTCTGTGGGTTTTAAGATTAATAATCAATAACTAAGCATTATATTTTTATAAAGTTGTATTAATAATAACTAAAACAGAAGAACTGCCTGACTTCAAACGAGAACGAGGGAGACGTTACAGCCACTTAAATACAATCATGCAAAACATGGCGACGCAGGAAAAATGGAATTTGGGGAAATACTAAGGGACTTCTGGGGGATGAAGTCCGAAGGCTCAAAATCTGCATTTATTCATTTCTCATTAGACCTTCACCCCAACATTTTTCTCCGTGCTTCTCTCCTCTGTTTTCTGGGTCTCATGCAATGCTGTCCTCTCTTTTACCTTTTTGTTTTTATTACACTCAAACAGAACCATTGTGTTCAAACTTGAGTTTCATCCCACCAGTGTTCAGTCATACCCAGGAGGCCACATTTGCCTCTGTCTTTGGACCACTGTCTTATTTGTTGCCTAATCTTTGGCTCTTTGGGTGTGGATACTTGAGACTGGGGTTGAAGAAAATGAGCACGCTACTTTCCAGCCTGTTCTACCTTTCTATTTCTATGATTTTTCTGTATTACGGATGGCTCCTGTCTTCACCGGTATGTAGCGTACCTCAATTATAAAGAAGAAAGGTAGGAAAAAGAAATTAGAGGAGTTCCCATTGGCCAAAAGGAGACCAACATTTTCTTGTTTGAAAAAATAGGATGGTTTATTACAAAATTTGGGGTAATTAACCTTAAAACAGACTGAAGTTATTTATCCCACCAAAGAAGTGGAATGAAAACCAAATCCTCAAAATTATCATCATTTCTGCTTGACTATCAAAATTCAGATAGAAACAGAAATTCTACAAAATTATAAACTATGCAGAATATCTGGTAGTTAATGGATTAAAATGTTGAAGCACAAAAGCACAACTATAAAACAATCATTACAGAGCTGAAGGAAGAATAGAATCAGTGGAAAGATATTTAGTGGTCATGGATGGACCGCATCAACTAAATAAAATTAAAAGGACTAAGTACAGCTTAACTTGGTTAGAATTAGATGAAAGCACACAATGGGACAAAACATTTAGGATATGATGGGGAAGTTATTTTTTCAATTAGGGATGGGAGAGCCCTAGCATTACAATATATGAATATTTTACAGCAACAATGATCAAAACTATTTGGTATTCATTAGCCAAGTTTTAAAAAAGAGATGATTGTACTCAGCAGCAAGATGTGGGAGCAAATGTATGTGGCAACTTTGTTGGATCATCCCCCAAACAGCAAATTTCTGAGAAAACTAGAGAACAATTTAGCAGGAAATAAGGTATTTTTGTTTTTTTTGTTTTTGGCCAGAAAATGCTGTTTATCAGGAGAAGAAGAAGACATTTACAGTTTTTATTTCTTTAAGATTGGACAACCAAACATGAAAACAAGGAGACATTTTAGTAGCAGAATCATCCCAGGAAAGACTCTCAAGAGATGGTCCCTTTGTTGCCACATTGAGAGCAGACAAGGAATGGTATTCCTGGTTAGAGATGGGTCAAAGCAATGAGAAGAAGTGTTCTCAGCAAATGAGAATCACACACAGGAGACCTGCCCATAAGCCAATAAACAATGAATACAATAAATATGTTGGAATCTTCCATGTGATCCACCAAAAAGAGGAGGAAAGACCATGTCACACACAAACAAGTATGTTAGACACAGAAAGCCCTTCAGACTGTATTCAAACCTAAGAACAAGTAATATAGTGAGTATGGAAAGTCCTTTAGACATAATACAGGTATACTTAAAGTTGGTAGAATATGTACTAGAAAGAAACATCATGCATGTAATGATTGTGGGAAATCTTTCAAGTTCAGACAAGTTCTTATTCAACATGAGAGAACTCATTCTGGAGTAGAACCTTATGAATGTCTTATATGTGGGAAGGGCTTTAGCCAGAGGTCAGGATTAACTCAACATCAGAGAGTTTGCACCGGTAAAAAACCTTATGAATGTGATATATGCAGGAAGGGCTTCAGTTGAAGACCAGGACTTACTTAACATCACACAGCTCATACTGGAGAAAAACCTTATGAATGTAATATATGTGGAGAGGTCTTCCAATTAAGAACACAACTTGCTCAACACCAGACAATTCATAATGGAGAAAGTCCCTGTGAATGTAATGTATGTGGGAAGAGCTTCAGTCAAAAGACAGTACTTGTTCAATATCAGAAAATTCATACGGGAGGAAAATCTTATGAATGTGATGTAGGTAGAAAATGCTTCAGTCAAAGGTCAGGACTTTCTCAACATCAGACAGTTCATACTGGAGAAAGGGATTATAAATGTGATATATGTAGAAAGGCTTTCCATTATCAGAAGGAACTTAATCTATACCAGACAATTCATACTGGAGAGAAACATCATAAATGTACTGAATGTGGGAAAGCCTTCTGCTGGAAAAGAGGACTTACTTTACATCAGAGAACTCATGGTGGCAAGAAACCTTATGAATGTAGCTGAAGTAAATCCCTGTTTGCTTTGTTGAGTATTTCAGACCTTTCCCTCTTAAACTCCACAGTCATGTCCCTCATAGAAACCCCATACCCTTTTGTAGGCTAAGTCTAAGAGGGGCAACTGGAAGCAGCTGACTTCCTTCTGTAACAGTTAAAATTTAGGAATTAAGGGGAGACTGAGGCAGGTAGAAATTAATTTCTCTCTGCAAGGAATATTATATTTTTAGAGGTTTATTAAAGGTTAAAGATTAAAGAAAATACAGAATAAGAAAAAACATGTGCCTAGGCCAGAGGCGTAGGCCAGAAAACCTCACATCACAGAAGAGATGCATCTGCTCCAAAACAGAAGTCCAAAAAGACACCAAAACCCTTTGCCACCAGCTTAAATCCTTCCTCCATCTTGGCCCACCTCAGAATCCCCGTGAGCTTACAAAGCATTTTGGGGAAGTGGAGCAAAGGCTTGTGGGGATTGTAGTCCTGTATTCGAGTCTATTTTTTTATACCTCTCAGGGTGAAATGCCAGGACCATGTGCTTCTGCCATGTGCTTCCAGCCATTTTTTTATGGCCTGGGGTAAAAAAGGTTTTTATAAGTTATTTTTTACCTTATTTGGGCTTTAAAAGCCTCTTAGGGTAAAGAGGACCAGGTTGTTGTTGTTGTTGTTGTTGTTACTTTAACACTTTTCTTCCTCACTGATCTCTCTAGGTTTTACTTTTCACTTAAGTTTAACTCTATAGATGGTGGGATTTGGAAAAAAGGAAATATATTTTCTGTTGGGGCAAATGGAGGACTATTTTCACCTTCTTAAGAGGGAGTGAAAACATTTCCCCAGGTTTTTCTCCTCACAGCTAATTAAGAAATAGCCTATTTTCTGCTGGTAAAGTAGCTGAAAGAGAGAATACTCTCAGGTGAAACCTGAGGGTCTGCTAATTTGATTGTTTTGTGAGGGGGATGGGTTCGTTTCCCCTGGTGAGGCCTCAGGATCCAGCTACTAAAATTAAAGGCAGCTGTGCTATATTTTGTTTTTAAGGGGAAAAAGGAAAAAAAATGAACTTGCCTTTCCGCAGCTGATTTGTGTAGACTCAAAATAAGCTATTAAAAGCTGACTTAGGGATAGTCACAAAAGTAAAAGAAAAGTTTAGGAAAACTAAGAAGATTGAGGGTATTTCCTCTCAACTGATTTGGTCAGTCAATTAAAATATAAGGGTGAAAAGGGGTTAATTTTTAAAAGGGTTGGACTTATATTTCATTAGTTTGGTCACCAGGAATTTAATTAATTCCAAAGAGATTTTATTTACAATTCCTTTTCAAAATGTAGAAAGAGTGAAGTAAGAAATCAAAGAGAGGATAAGGTAAGATATCTAACCTAAATAATTTATCTTCGGCCCCTGGCTCAAAACTAGGCAGGGGAGTTTAGTCCTCAACTGGATAGGACTTGGTTCTTGTAGCCCAAGACCTGGGGAAGTCTCTTCAGAAAAAAATCTAGCAGTCAAGAGTCAGCTTTTTACTCACCATTTGTCAGTACAGTAAGCAGATCCTTCTGCCCCTCTTCACCAGCCTCAACTCAACAGCATGAAGAATTCCTTTCTCACAGGAAGTAACAGCTCCTTTTAAAGACACTTCTTTTGCATCACTTCCTGTGATTTTCCCCAATTTTACATCTACCAATCACAGTTGATGCCTTGTTTTAGGACTTCCCAGGAGCAGTCAGGTGATTTTGATTTGTCACCCACTATCACACATGTGGGTAACAAATCTCCCCCACTTAAGTGTGAATTGGGGTGTTTGCATCTTTGGTGATTAAATCTAAAATGGGCAGATCTTCATACTCAACTTTATGTAAGGTGTTCTAAAAATAGGCAGGGATTACAATTTAAATCTTCACAATCAGGGAAGAGTTAATTAATTTCATTATTATAATCAGGGGAGAGTTAAATTTAATCTTCACACTACTGAAGCTGACCTTAACTCTTAAATTTGCTTGGAGATTGAGCACAAAACAGAAGGGGTGGTCAGACCCAGGCTTAGACTCATCTAAGCCAGATGTCATATACTTATGCTTCAAAGTTTCTGCCAAGAAGAGAGAAGGGTAGCACCCCAACCCTATTTTGTGGAGAGCCCAAGAAGAGAGAGGTATTTGCCAATGTTGAGTTGAAGCAAAAAAAAAAAAGACAGAGAACAAGGTCTCTTCTTTTGTTTTTCAATAATTTGGGTTCTTATAATTGCTGTTTTGAACTTGACAAACAGACCCCCACATGTGGACATTTTGACATAAAAGAATAGAAGAGTAGGCTTATTGCTTTTTATTTTTTGAGGCAAACAAGGTTAAGTGGCTCACTCAGGGTCACCTAGCTAGTAAAGTGTCTTAAGCAGGATCTGAACTCAGGAAGATACATTTTTCATATTTCAAGCTCAGTGCTCTAGCCACTATACCACCTAGCTGTCCCCCAAAGAAAGAATTGTCTATGAACTATAAATCTCCATCTTATACTGCTTTTTTAAAAAGTATATTATGTATGTATTCTCTATGATAGTTTCACATTTGTGTTGCTTGTTTATGTTTTTGAACTTCCTTCTGTTCAGCTCTGTATAGTTTTTAAAAAGTTGTTGCATTGAGGTTCTCATCATTTTTTACATCACAGGGATTGCCATCTCTCCAATTCTTTTCACTGTCCCAAAACACCATCTCCTTTGTAACTGCTTTCTTTTTGTTTTGCAACATGGCTAGTATGGAAATGTGTTTTACATGACTTCACATGTATAACTGATATTGTCTCCCTTCTCAATGAATGAGGAAGGCATGGAAGGGAGAAAATTTAGAACTCAAGGCTTTATTTTTTTAGGTTTTTTTAAGAATGTTAAAAATAAGTGAAAAAAATTTAATTATAACTCTGGAAGAAGATGGAATATTCCATCATGAATCATTTGGAACTATGGTTGGTCATTGAATTGATCAGAATGGCTAAGACTTTCACATTTGGTTAGAATATTGGTATTATTATATAAATTGTTCTGGTTCTACTTGCTTCATTTCCCATCAGTTAACAGAAATCTTCCCAGGTGTTTCTCAATCTATCTCCTTCATTATTTCTTATAGCACAATAGTATTTTTTCAATTACATGTACAAACAATTTTTAGTAATTGTTTTGACATTTTGTCATCTCCTTTCACTCCCCTCTCCCTGACACTGTAAATAGTCTAATATAGGTTATACTAGTGCTATCATGTACTACATATTTCCATATTCCTTATATCATGAAAGAAGACACATAATCGCCTATGTGAAAAAAATGTCATGAAAGAAATGATGTGAAAATGGTATGCTTTGATCTGCATTCAGGTTCTGACAGTTCCTTCTAAGGCTGTGGATAGCTTTTCATCATGTGTCTCTTGGGGTTATTGTGAGCCTGGTATTTCTGATAATCGTTTAGGCCTTTCACAGATGACCATTATACAATTTTTCTGTTAATCTGACTCTGATCACTTCACTTTGCATCAGTTCATATAAGTCTCTCTAGGTTTTTCTGAACTCACTCAGTTTGCCATTTCTTATAGCACAGTAATTTTCTGTTACAACCATTGTTCAGCCATTCCTAATCAATAGGCATTACCTCAGTTTCCAATTCTTTGTTACCACAAAAAGAGTGGATACAAGTATTTTTAGACATATAGGTCTTTTTTCTTTGATCTCTTTATATAGAGACATAATAATGGTATCGCTGGGTCAAAGGGCATGCAATTTTATGGCCTTTTGGACATGGTTCCAAATGGCTCTCTAGAAGGGCTGAATCAGTTCAAAGCTCCACCAACAGTGTATTAGGGTCCCAGTTATCCTGTATGCGAATATCTCTCATTTTCCTTTTCGGTCACAGGCGATATCCCAGAGAGGCTGAAATCTACTCAATAGTGCTTCGGAGAACTTTTCCTTTGACTATAGTTTTAATTTCTTCATCTGAGGATTGCTTGTTCATATCCTTTGACCATTTATCAGTTGGGGAATGACTCGTGTTCTTGCAAGTCTGAGCCCGTTCTCTCTAGGTTGGAGAAAGGCGGACTCCGTCAGGGACATTTCCCCATTGTTTCCCTTCCGATCTTGCTTGCACTGATCTTGTTTGAACAAAATCTTTTTTGTTTAAAGTAATCCAAATGATGTTTTACTTCTCATAATGTTCTGTCTCTCTCCTTTGGTCACAAATTCTCCCTCGTCCCTGGGTCTGACGGGTAATTCTGTTCCCCTCGTTTGTTTATGGTATCAGCATCCGGATCTGCCGCCAATGGCTGGTCCTCCATCTAGTGGCTGCTCTCTTCGCCCCAGCTCTCTGTAGACCCCTCCTAGGCGCTGCCACAGTGCTAGGCACCCGGGGGCTGCCTCGCCATGCCCCCACGCAAAGTCTCTCACAAGGCAGAGTAGGACTAGCCCCATCAATGAACCGAGAGGGAGCTGGACCCCACAGGATGGGTCAGGCCGCTCCTGGGCCTTGTGACTGGAGGGGTACCAGGCTGGGCGTCCTGCCGGGAGCCGGGGCTATCAGACACTGCCACTTCCGGTCTGATCTGATTCCTCCATCAGCCTTGTTGCAGGCAGCCGGAGCTCAGGGGCTCAGGGCTGAGAGCAGCTGATACAAATGAGGCAGAGGAGGAGCCCGGGCTTCGGACAGAGGCCTTAGCAGGCAGGTCTAGGAGGGCTGGCCCCGCCCTGAGGCTTGGGTCAGGGTCAGCTCACGTAGAGGCCCAGCTTGCGCCTTAGCTCAGCGGGCACAGAGGGGAAACTGAGGCCCGGAGCCGTAGGGAGTCTGCCTGACAGAGGGACACCTGAGGCGGGGCTCAGTCCGGGGTCCTGGGGCCCGGGTGGTGGTCTGGCGGGGCAGAGGCGCGGGCAGCGAGAGCCTGGGAGAAGGGAGAGCACCGCCCAAGATCCAGAACCACCAGGCGCCCGCGCGGGCCTCGCAAGCCCCTGGACTACGTTTCCCAGAAGCTCGTGGGATCTTCCGCGGTCGGCTGTCACTTCCGCTTCCGTCCTGGCAGAGAGGTCCTCCGCCAGGGCTTCCTGGGAGTCGAACCCGAAGAGCGAATGCTGAATCCTCGTGGCTGGGAGTGGAGGAGGATCTCCGCCTGGGGAGGAGGGGTGGGAGGGGGGCGGGGCAGCAGCCCGAAGCTGACAGAAGCATCTTCCCGCCCCCCACCCCGGGCACGGCGGCCGCAGCGCACCCTCCTCCCCCGCTAGGGGTCACTTGAAGAGGGGCAGCCCCGCCCCCGCCCCCTCCTTCCGCCACGTGCTGGCCACGTGGGCTCCCCGGAGATTCCGAGAGCGAATGAGCGGTTGTAGCCGCTCCACCTCTGGCCAGAGGAGAGATGTCTGCCACCGCGCCCCGCCGCCGGGTAAGGCTCCTCCGCGCTGCTCCTTGGGTCGGGTGGGGCATCCGGGGGCGGCCCGGCCCCTCTTGCCCCGCTGCCCGGATGACCCTGCGGTCCAGGCCCGCCACACGAGATCCTGCCAGATCCCCACCCGGTCCTCAGCCATGTCTTCCCCGGCTGCCGCTGCCCCGGGGAGCTTCTATTCTGGTGGGGGGACACGTGTGGACGGAACAAGATCGTTTAGATGGGAGGATGAAGGGCCAAGGATTGAGGATTCCAAGAGGGAGAAACCAGGTCTGGCTTCTGGTAGGAGGAGGGGCCGACAGGGACCCCATTCCAGCTTGGGGCCGGGCAAGGAGGAGACTGGAATTGGGGGGGGGGGGGAGCGGCCACGATTGGCCGCGCCTTGGCGCAGGGACCCCGCGGAGCCGGTTCCACTTGACTTTGTCGCCTTTGCCCCAATCCTCCTTTAATGCAGGCCTTCTCGGGCCTCCACCCCACCCCCAATGCCCGCTGCCGCCGCCCCTACCCACCCTCCGCCAGTTTCCTTCTTTCCTCCCACCTTTTGCCAAATTCCGCTTCTGGCCGCCTTCGCTTTCCCAGAACCCTCCGCGCCCGCCCGATTTCCTGCTGAGGCTTGGAGGGGAGGCTGGCGGGTGGGGCTGGCGGTCCAGCCGAGCTGATGGAGCCTGTTTGACTGCCTTGTCTTTATTTTGGTCCCATTTCTCGGCGCAGCCTCAGCTGCCGCCCCTCCGGCCCCCTCCGTTGGGGTTTCTTGTCTCCAGCTTCCTTCCTACCGGCCCGCTGTGCCACCCTGTGCGATGGGAAGCCCTCAGGAGGATTCAGAGCCAGCTTCAGACTCTGGCCGTGTGACCCTGGGCGAGTCACGTGGCGTGTTTGCCTCTGTTTCCTTGTCTGTACACACTGGGATAAGAACCCCCCCCCCCCCCGCGGTTATGGATCCGTTTGTACAGGTCTTGCAGACACTTCCGTCTTCTAGCCGGAGCTGGGTCCCCTCCCCCCTCCCTTCTGTTATAGAGTCAATGCTGCAAGCACAGCTCTTCCGATTAAACACACCGGAAAGCACAGGAGTCACCGGCAGATCCTAACAATAAACGGGATCTATCTGAAACCACCGGCCAACATCCCCTGCAGTGGGGACAACCTAGACGCCTTCCCAGTAAGATCAGGAGGGAGCCAAGGATGCCCCTTGTCACCTCTACGACTCGGCACTGTACCAGGAACACTCGCCGGAGGGCATCAAAGCAGGCAGTGAGGAAACCACACGCTGCGGCCGACACGATGGCGCACTTGGAGAACCTGAGAAAATCTACAATAAGTAGCAATTTTTAATGACTCTGCAAAGTTGCCGGATACAAAATCAGCCCACAGGAAAAACCAGCATTTCTAATATATTTCCAACAGCATCCAGGAGCACAAATTAGAAAAAGAAACTTCCTTTGAAATCACTGTAGACGATATAAAATCCTTGGGAATCCACTGCCAAGACAAACTCGGGAATTATGAACCTAATCACAAAACACTTTTCACAAATAAAATTAGAGCTAAACAATTGGAAAAATATGAATTGTTCATGGGGAGGCAGAGCTAATATATGGGAGAAGCTAGATATAGGCCAATATCTCACACCCTATACCAACCTATGGTCTCTCTCTCCCCCTCTCTCTCCCTCTAATACTTTCTTCCTCCTGTTTGTAATGAAAACACCATTAAAAAAGTTGGCGGCTGACTTGAGTTTTCATTTAGGAATTACATAGCTGAATTCCTTGGCGACCTTAAATTTATACTTAATTTATTATTTATTTATTATGATTATGATATTTATTATATTATTAATTATTTACATTATATTTATAATATATTTTATTTTAAAATATATTTATATCATAATTTGTCATATTATTTATAGTATTGATTTATTAATTAATATTAATATCAGTCTTTTAAAGTGATTTCAACATCACAACTGGCCAATATGGCATCGAAGGAAAGTGATAAATGTTGGAGGGGGTGTGGCAAAATTGGGACACTGATACACTGCTGGTGGAGTTGTGAATTGGTTCCAAGGCAGAAAACTGATAAGGGCTGGGCAATGGGGGTGACTTGCCCAAGGTCATACTTCTTGTCTGAGTTCGGATTTGAACCTGGAGCCTCCTGACTCCAGGCCTGGCACACTCCACTGAGCCACCTGTCTGGCCCTCCGTAGAGGCCTCTACAAACCTCATCAGGCTGTCCCTGCCCAGGAGGAGCTCAGGAGTGCCATGGAGAGATGAAGTCTTGACCCTCATGAGGCTCATCTTTAACCTGCATCTCTCTCACAGGCACTTTACACACTTCCAATTCTGTCCTCACAACCCTGGGAGGCAGGTACTCTTATGATCTTCATTTTACAGTTAAGGAGGCTGAGGCAATCAGAGGGTAAGGGACTTGCCCAGGGTCACACAGCCTGTCAGTGTCTGAGGCCGGATTTTACCTCTCGTCTCCCTGACTCCAGGCCCAGCTCCCTGCACCATGACACCTCCAGCTATTCCCCTTGATGCCTCAGTTTACTTTTCTGTAAATATTGGTTTAAGCGATATCTCTAAAAGACTCCTTTCCCTCTCTCGCTCTATAACCTTAAAGAGAAAAGTCCAGACAGCCATGCAGATGGTAGGATTTGGGCAGCCTCCGTGAAGGCTGAGGAAGCGACTCTTGGTTTCCTCGAGGAAGACTTAAGAGAGGACAGCCTCGATGGACTCCTTCTGAGCACTTGGCTCAGTTCTGGTCCAACCATTCTGGAGGGCAATTTGGGACTGTGTGCAAAGGCCTTTAAAAGACTGCCTACCCTGGGATCCAGCCATACCCCTGCTTTGGGAACAAGAAGTCCACCATTTGGCAAAAATTACTTGGAAAAACTAAAAAGCAGTTTAGCAGAAACTACATATAGGCCAACATCCATGCCATAACCCAAGATAAAAGTTAAAATCAGTGAAATGATAAGCGAATTCGGGGAGCATGGAAAATGTTACCAGTCAGCGATATGGATTAGGGAAGAATTTATGAGCAACAAGAGTTAGAGAGCATTATGGGATGTAAAATGGATTATTTTGATTAAAAGGGGGTTGTACAATCAAGATCATGACAGCCAGGATTAGAAGGAAAACAGATAATTGGGAAAACATTTTTACAGCAAAATTGATAAAGGCCTCATTTCTCAAGTTATGTAGAGAACCGAGTCAGATGTAAAGGATCCATTGATGATGGTCAAAGGACACCAACAGGCACTTCTCAGAAGAAGAATTCAAAACTATGTGGTCATATGAAAAAATACACTCTGCATCACTCTCGATCTGAGAAATGCCAGTTAAAACAACTCTGAGCTATCACTTTGTTACATGTAAAAAGGCTTATCACTAGATTTACACGCTTTTATAATAAAGAGAGAGAAATAGGCTTTTCAGCCTTTCTAACTTAAAGCAAAAATCTGGCCCCCATCATAGCCGAGAGCAAAGCTCCAGCACAGAAGCAGAGAGCGACCCTGCTTCCTGCACTGGCTTCTCAAACCTTTCTCTCAGCCCCTTGCCCAGATCTTCCTATCGGCCAACGGCTCACCATCTGGCTTCTGTTCGTCATGCCATCGCACCAGGCCTGCTCTGGGAGGCTGACGTCGGAGTCATTACTCGTGATTCCTACATTCATTCATGGTGCATGGATTAGAGCTAGGATGAATGTCCCCTAAATATTTACTTCACACATTTCCACACCTAAGTGGCTAAACATTGGAATAGATGTGGAGAAACTGGAATGCTGATGGCCCAACCATTCTGGAGAGCCATGTGGAACCATGGCGGGAGAATATCGATAACAGCCCTTTCTGTGGTGGCCAAGAATTGGACACTGAGGGGACGCCCATCATTGGAGAAGGGCTGAAGAAGCTGTGGCCTACGTGAGTGATGGAACACTGTTGTGCTATAAGAAATAATGAGCAGACTGGATGGTCATGGAAAAGCCCTGGAAAGACCTCCGTGAAGGAGCAGAACCAGGAGGACAGAAGTAATGCTGTGGAATGACTAGCTGTGAAGGACTGGATTTATCCACCATGATCTTGGACAATTCCAAAAGACTTGGGATGAAAAATGCTCTCCACCTCCAGAGAGAACTGAGGGAGCCTGATGCAGAGAGGAACATGCTTTGTAGCAAATTCCTGTATTCTCATTTTCTTTTGCAACATGATGAATAAGGAAATGTTTTGCATGTCTGCATATGTCTAATCTGTATCAGATTGCTTCCCTTCTCGGGCGGGGGAAGGAGAGAATGTGGAACTCAAGTTTAGGAAACAAATGTTGAGCATTTTGGTTTATATGTAATTGAGAAAAATAAAATTGAAGTTAAATATTTGAAAAGGAGCTAAGCACTACTATAATACAAAATATATTTAAAGAGGAGCAATTACATCATTGCCTATTTGACCATTTAGTTTAAGCTGAATTATAGGTATTGTTGAGTCATTTCAATCATGGCAGACTCTCTCTGGCCCCATTGTAGGTTTTCTTAGTAGAGATACAGGAGTGGTTGATTAGTGCCATTTCTTTCTCCAGCTTGTTTTACAGATGAGGGAACTGAAGCAAACAGAGTGAAGTGAGTTGCCCAGGGTCACCCGGCTAGGAAGTGTCTGAGGCCAGATTTGAACTTGGGAAGATTTTCCCTGACTTCAGGCACAGGGCCCTATCCCCTGTTGCTCAATGAATAGTTCACTCGTCATACCCTGAATCCCTAAGCTTAGACCTCCCTGTAGAGGTTATGTCTTTGCCTACTCTCCCTTCTGCCATTCCTGGATGGTGATATGGCCCTTTGGCCTGCAGACCCTGTGTAGGTCCTAATAGTGGTACTCTGATCTCATGGATTTAGGCTGCTTTCATGCAGGGGACACCTTTGCCCAGGAGGTGGAGCAGCCCCTGCTCAGGGTCTGGTTGGGGGTTCAGAGGTGAGGCCTGAACCCAGGTCTTCCTGACTGACCTTGTCTAGCTTCTCCCATTGCTATGGATTACTTGATCGCGGCCCACTGTTGAGGCTATGCAGCAAGTCTTTGACTCTTCTCCGGTTATCTGCCCGATACAGGGGTTTATGGACCTGAAAGAGAACTTCATTTTCACCAGCCTTTGGCTTGGTTTCCTTCCTAACCCCGTGTATTTCTTTTATGCATTTAAAAATGTGATTCTGAGAAGAGATCCATAGTGGGGCCTGGGATTAACAAAAGATCGAGAACATGTCTTGGAGTTTCCCTTCTCTTTCCAGATCTTTTAGTCCGTGCAAGAGGAAGTCCTGGGTAAGCATTCATGTCGTTGGTGTTTCAGGACTTGGTGACATTCAAGGATGTGGCTGTGCACTTCACTGCAGAGGAGTGGCAACTCCTGGAACTTTCTCAGAAAGAATTGTACCAGCAAGTGATGCTGGAAAACTTCAGAAACCTGGTCTGGCTGGGTAAGAGCCTCCCTTCCCTGACTTAGAAGCTGCTCCGAGTGGGGGGGGGGGGGAGGGTTCTTCTTCCCTAAGTAAATATTTTGGGGGCTCCTTGGGTGTGCAGCAACTCTCATTTGGCCCGAAGACATCACAGATTGATAATTTTCTTTTGTGGCCAACAGACAGCATTTTTTCAAGTTAAAATTGTTTTTCCAAAATCTTACCATTCTTCTGCCTTGGAAACAACATACAGTATGGATTCTAAGATTGAAGGTAAGGGTTTAATATATACATATATATATATTTTTTTTTAAATGGCTTGTAAAAGATGGTATCTCCCCTTTAAAAGTTTGGTTTTTTTTATACACCTGGAAGCTAGCAGAGTGGTTATCTTATCCCTGAGGTTGTTGACCCTCCCATTGCCTTCCCTCAAGTCTTCGATTCTCCTCTAAAGTCCCAGAGCCAGATGCCCAGAGAACAGAAGACTCCTTCCTCTTCACAAGTTGATGTAGTGAAATTTTTTTAGCCCAAATCTCCTCTGAGATGCACACCACCTTACTATTCCTCTTCCTGGGAAGACATGCTAGAGGATCCCTCTGAATTTGTATAGATTCCCCTCTGGACCCTCCTGGCAGGCCCAGCTTCCCCAAGAGAAACAAGGGCAGGGATTTGGTTTGGAGGCAGCTTCTGTTCCTAACGCTTTCCCATTCCCATTGAACAGGGCTTGTGGTCTCCAAACCAGATGTGATTTATCAGCTGGAGCAGGGAGAAGCATCATGGAAGCTGGGAGGAGAAGGCCAAAGAAGCAACTGCTCAGGTGAGTAACCCTGGCAGACAGAGTCTGCTTAGCATAGCTCCGCTGACCATTCCTGGAGGTATTGCCCTCGCCATTCCTCTGTCACATGAGCCTCTCACAGCCTTGCCTGTGTCTCCATGGACACATCTGTCCCCCTTGCTGGGGCATTTCTCTCAGTCTTCTGCTCTTTGGGGTCACCTGATTCTTAGCTGTCCTTCCTTTGTATCCCTTGACTATTCAAGCCAATCTGTTCTCTTTTAAGGTGTCTAGTAACTTAAACCAGATAATAAAAAGTCTGTTTCTGCCATGTCCCCTTCTGACTTTTTCCTCCTGTATTCTTTTGAAGATTGTTATAACTTTTTAAATTGAACTTTTCTCAGTGTGTACTTCTGGCAGTTATGATGGCAGGCTGCTCCATTTCTACTGTTGAACACTGACTGGGTTGTTTCCATAAGTGAAGCTGAATTAATATGTTTGTTTGAGACTTTATTTCCTTTGGCCGAGTTAAGTAGTGAGCTATGTTATAATTAAAATAGTTGATGATGTAAACTGTAGTGAGTAAAAATAGTGGAAGGTATAAATTGTAGTAGATATAAGAGTGGGTGAGTAAATTGACCGCAGAAAATATGTTTCACTATAGTGTCTTGGTTTTAAATCAAATATAAGGTGGTCGCCAGGGAAATATTCCCAATTATGAATATACCCAAGTCAACTGGGTTTTATAGAGAATTTAATTAATACAAATGAGGAATTAAAGAAAGGAAGAGAAAGAGAGAAAAAGGAAATAAGTATAAAGGGCCTTAAGTCAACATGGCCTAGACCTGAGTCTTAAGAGAGAGAGATCAGTCAGTCAGTCTTTTATCACTCACCGCAAGGTCTGTCTAAGCAAGGATTCTAGTGACAGAGTCTCCTCAGAGAGAGTTCCAGACAGAGTCCTCCTCAAAGAGCCTTCCAGCCAGAGACTGTTTCAAAGGGCCTCTCTCAAGAGCATCCAGAGGGACAGAGTCCCCTCAGAGGAGCTCCAGCGAGACCTCCTTAGAGATTGTCCTCCAAGAGCTTCCCTTCTCCAGAGCCTCTCTCAAGAGAGATTCTCCAAAACGATTGTCTTTTTCTTATATAGGGTTTTTTTCTCTTATGTCACCTCCCCTAAGTCCTTCCATCTACCAATCACCGTAGACGTTTTCTAAAGAACAGCCCATTCTGAATTCCCAGCTAAGTCGACTAATCCCCAAAGTAAGTCTGAACCAGAGAAAACACAGCTGGGTTGACTAATCCCCTCAGTAAGTCTGAACCAGAGAAAACACAGCTGAGTCGACTAATCTCCTCAAGAGAAAACCTCTGAGTAAGTTTTCACCTCTTTGCTCCTGGCAAGTTTACAAGTTGCCCGGCCTTTATAGGTACCTAGCACCCCATTGTATCAATTCTAAAAATAGGCATGGCTCAAAGAACTCCCTGCCTCATCATAAGCATGGGTCCAAGTACTTTCATTGTTTAGCAAGGAGTTTTCTCCCCTAAAGCAGTCTTAAGTACAGGTGGAGTAGAGATTCTCCCATTTCTGATCCTGGCGAGTTCTCACATCAAAATGGGGAATGTTCCCAGTGGGGAATTGTTCCAATTGAGAATTCCCCAATGTGGAAATTTTTAACATTCATAAGTCTGAGAAATCTCAAGATTCACAGCTAAGAAGGGCATCACTGTCACTTGTCCCTATCTTTAGGGTTTTCCCCTTAATTCAGACATTTTATGTACCACTTGTTTCTACACCCCCTTCATTTCCAAATGTTTCCCAGTTATCCTTGTAACAAAAAACAAGAGAGAAAGTGAGAGATTTTCTGCTTCTCTGGCAACACCGATGGCTGCTGCCCAGCCATGTAGTCCCCCCTTCAAAGGAAGGAGGGTCAGATGCACTTTCTCTTGACAGGCTTCAGATTTTTATAGTTGTTTCCATTTACACGGATGTCATTCTTACACAGACACACAGAATCACTGTGAATGGGTACAAGACTGTTGGGCAGACCTTGAGCTGCAGGGGAGTCGGAGGCCAGCCTGTCTGACTGAGGTATATCACAGAAGAGAAGAAAGGCCAGGGAGGCAGTGACTTGCACCGGGCCACTGAGTAGGCCATGGTTGTGGGCCCCTTGAATGACCTGAAAAGAGAAATTACTTTTTAGAAAATTTGCCTTTTGGAAAGTGGGCTTTAAAGGTTCAATTTTAGTAGAAATGCTTAGGACAAACTTTTTTATTATGATTATGGAGAGCAAAACAAACCTACATAGTGACATAATCTAAAGACAAGTATATCTCACAGCCCAGTGAATGTGTTTCCTTTGGCAAGAGGGCAGCTATCGGGTCTCTAGGACCTTCACTTCTGAGCCTTAAATCTCTCAGAGGTTTTCTTTACAATGTTGCTTTCTGTATCAATTGTTCTCCTGGTTCTACTCATTTCATTTTGTACCACTTCATTACAGGTGTTCTTGGTTTCAATAAAATAGCCTGTGGTGTTATTCCTTGTGAAAGAATAAACACTTAATGTTTAGGTATAGTATTTGTTTAGCCATTCTGAAATAGCTTGGGCACCCTTTTAGTTTCCATTTCTTTTTCTTTTTCCAAGAAAAAGATCCACTCTTAATTTTGTATGTGTAGGGCAGTTTTCTCTTTGCTTGATCTTTTTTAATAAACAGGCCTAGTAATGGCATTCCTGTGTCAGAGAGTTTAATTACTTTCTAGATATGGTTCCAAATTGCTTTCTAGAATGGCTGGATTGAAAACTAATAGAGATAATGACTTCATCATAATAGCAGGGTAAAAGTATATATTATATCTAGACATTCTTTTGTTCACCCAGTGTTGCCTGCCCTTGCTTCCATCTACTGTATATTTCTTCTATATAGAATAGCTATCTATCACCCAGATATTGAGACCGTTTGCTGTCTTGGTTTTCTCATCTGTAAAATGGGTATGACAGCACCTACCTCCCAGGATTGTTGTGAAGGCCAGATTAGCACTTAGTTCCTGCATATAGTAGACACTTTATAAATGTGAGATATCATAGTCATTATTGTTATGATAACCTCCTGTAGACTGAGCCTGATTTAGAATGTCTGCTAAGTTTATTCCATGTGATCAGGTCTGTTTATGCTCTTAGAACAGGAAGCCAAGGAACTTTACTTCTAGCCCCTGATTGTGGTTCAAATCTTGGGGACAACTTCCTTAGCTTGTAGGAAAAGAAATAGGCTAACTTATATACCAAAGGAGGCATGGGGTGGGAGTTGGGGGGGAATGAGACTGGCTTATCACATCTAACCAAGACAATTATTTTCATGGAAATATAGAATGACTAATAATTTTGAGAGGGAATCGGTGTTCATAGATGGGTCATGCCAACACAAACAAAAATGACAATATTACCTTAATCTGCAATGTTATGCCATTTCCAGTCAGTTTTTAAATAAAAACAAAAGGTAAAGTATAACAAAAGCAATAATTTTTCAAAAAGATAAGATAAAGAATCTAACATTACAAGAATTCTCAATGTCATATCATAAAACAATAATAGTAAAAATTCCTACATTGGTTGAAAAGTACATTTGTGGAATAGATGAAATAAACAAGATCTAGAAGCAAACTTGCGAGTTACTCTTTTAAAAGATTGTTTAGAAGGCAGTTTTGGAGGAAATAGATTTAGAAAAACTGGTTTTTATGGAGGATACAGGATAGGATCAATTGTATGACCAGGGAAATGGGGGATATTTACATTTTTTAATGTCTTTCAGATTGGGAGACTCTGTTTGAAGCCAAGGAGTCACCTCCAAAGTTGGTCATTTCTATGGAAGAATTATCCCAAGAAATACCCAGAAGTGATAATCCTTACTTCTCCAGGTTGGGAGGAGCCTGGGAATATTATGCCAGGTTAAAGAGCCAGCAAAACAATGAAGAAAACCATTTTCAGCCATCAAAGGTCATGGTAAATAATTCTACCAATAAAATGAGGGTTTATGACTATGATAAATTTAGTAGAACCTTCAGTCTGGGACCAATTGTCTTTTCAAAACACACAAAAATAGTAGGAAAGAGACCCCATAAATGTTCAACCAAGAAAAAACACAAATCTTATATAGACCATAGAAAATATAATCAAACGTACTTAAAGAAGATATATTCCAGTTATAATGAATGTGGAAAATCCTTTAAGTATAATATAGCTCTCATTAAAAATAATGGAACATATACCAGAGAGAAACATTATAAATGTAATGAATGTGGGAAGGCCTTCTCCCTTACGTCACAGCTTTCTCAACATCAAACAATTCATTCTGGGGAGAAACCATTTGACTGTAATATATGTGGTAAGGCCTTCCACCTGAGAACACAACTAACTCAACATCTGACAATTCATACTGGTGAGAAACCTTATGCATGCAATGAATGTGAGAAGGCCTTTAGCCAGAGATCACAGCTTACCCAACATGAGAGAATTCATACAGGACAGAAACCCTTTGAATGCCATGAATGTGGGAAGGCCTTCCGCCTGAGATCACAGCTGAATCAACATCGGAGAATTCATACCGGAGAGAAGCCTTATCAGTGCAGTGAATGTGGGAAGGCCTTCAGTCACAAAACAGAGCTTAATCGACATAATAGAATTCATACAGGAGACAAACCTTATGAATGTAATGAATGTGGGATGGCGTTTCGCTTAAGTACCCACCGTATTAGACACCGGAGAATTCATACTGGAGAAAAACCTTATGAATGTAATGAATGTGGGATGGCATTCCGGCTGAGAGCACAGCTCACTCAACATAATTACCAGCACAATAAAGTTCATACCATAGAGAATCGTTACTCATGTAATGAGTGTGAGAAGACTTTCAGATATAGAATAAGCCTTACTAGACATTGGAGAATTCATACTGGAGAAAAGCCTTATGCATGCAGCGACTGTGGGAAGGCCTTTAGCCAGAGGTCACAACTTAATCTACACCAGAGGATTCACACTGGAGAGAAACCTTATGTATGCAATGACTGTGGGAAGGCCTTTAGCCAGAAGTCACAACTTAATCTACACCAGAGGATTCACACTGGAGAAAAACCTTATGTATGCAGTGACTGTGGGAAGGCCTTTAGTCAGAGGTCACAACTTAATCTACATCTGAGAATTCACACTGGAGAGAAACCTTATGATTGTAATGACTGTGGGAAAGCTTTTAGCCAGAGATCACAACTTAATCTACATAAGAGAATTCATACCGGGGAGAAACCTTATAAATGCAGTGAATGTGGAAAGGCCTTCTGTCATAGGTCAGGACTTACTCAACATCAGACAATTCATACTGGAGAAAAACCTTATAAATGTAATGAATGTGGAAAGGCCTTTCGACAGAGGATAGGACTCACTTTACATCAGAGAATTCATACTGGTGAGAAACCTTATGGATGCAGTGAATGTGGAAAGGCTTTCAGTCAGAGGATAGGACTCACTCTGCATCTGAGAATTCATACTGGTGAGAAACCTTATGAATGTATCAAATGTGGCAAGGTCTTCAGCCAGAGATCACAGCTTACTCAACATCAGAAAATTCATATTGGGAAGAAACTATGAATGACATGACTGAGGGAAGACCTCATTCCTTGAGCAAATATCTCACTCAACATTGGTTCATAATGAGGGCATATAGATAAGCAGGACAGTTGTTTGTTTGCTTTTTAATTACCATGTTAAATTTAACATTCTCCTTTTTAAAAAATACCAAATTATAACAAATTGAATTATAAATTCTGTTCTTTGCCTATTAGAATGTTCATGTTTCTTATTTAAATACAGAATAAAAATATTTTTTCCCTAAAGAATCAGTTCTTTAAAGGAGAAACCTTATGTGTATAATGAATGTTAGAAAGCCCATCAACCAGATCACAAAACTTACTGAATATTATATAATTTATATTGGGCAGAAGCCTTATAAATATAATGAAATGTGAAGAATTTCAGTCAGAGCTAACATCCTTTATAAAAGAATAAAAGCAAAGAGAACTTTAAATATGGAGCAAATCTATCCTTTCTCTCAGAAGTTGTTCCAGATCTTTTACTTCTTTTGTCAAGACCATAGCCCCATCATACCCACATTCCCTACATTTTCCTCCTAATTTACCAAGACTATTGTAGCCATCTAGGCATGCATCTCCCCAAATCCTTTCCTTAAAAATTACGAAAATCATCAACTAGATTTCTTCTAGTTCCAAAGTTAGAGGAATCTTTCTTTGTTCACTCATGTGATGAATATGTGGGCAGGACTTTAACTCCAGAGCAATACTTGGCAGAAAAAATGGCATTTGTCTGGAGAGCACAGCTGACTCATAGAAGTTGCATGGTACATTATGAGAAGCACTGGATATGGTGCCGTAGGAGTTGGGTTCAAGTTCTGCTTATCACTTTGTACTTTTGTGACTGGGTCCATCACTCAACCTCCTGGACCTCATGTTTCTTGACTATAAAATGAAGAGGTTGGACCTCTGAAGTCTTTTCCTTTCCAGTTGTGGCCCCAAAGAAGAGAATTTGTGAATTTTGGCTCTTATTTGCCCATGAATCTTGGGGTGATGCAGCAGGTCCTTATTCCTTCAGTTCAACTTAGAATTCTGAGAGTTGTCAGTCTTGCCTTTGCCTCCATCCCAGAGGAGAAATCATCTGGACTCCTCACTGAAGTTAGCTACTTTTTTCTGTAGCCTCAATCCTTTTCCAGAACTTCATTCTGGTAGTCAGGTTCTTTCTTCCCCTCTTGTGGACTACATGAAGCATGTACTGAAGGCTCACTCACCCAAGTCCAAGCCATGGTGCTGTAAGAGCAGCATGCAAAGATCAGTGGAATAGACTGGGGGAAAACGACCTCAGCAAGACAGTATACGATAAACCCAAAGATCCCAGCTTTTGGGACAAAAATCCACTATTCGATAAAAACTGCTGGGAAAATTGGAAGACAGTGTGGGAGAGACTAGGAATAGATCAACACCTCACACCCTACACCAAGATAAATTCAAAATGGGTGAGTGACTTAAACATAAAGAAGGAAACCATAAGTAAATTGGGTAAACACAGAATAGTATACATGTCAGACCTTTGGGAGGGGAAAGGCTTTAAAACCAAGCAAGATATAGAAAGAATCACAAAATGTAAAATAAATAATTTTGACTACATCAAACTAAAAAGCTTTTGTACAAACAAAACCAATATAACTAAAATCAGAAGGGAAACAACAAATTGGGAAAAAATCTTCATAGAAACCTCTGACAAAGGTTTAATTACTCATATTTATAATGAGCTAAATCAATTGTACAAAAAATCAAGCCATTCTCCAATTGATAAATGGGCAAGGGAAATGGATAGGCAGTTCTCAGATAAAGAAATCAAAACTATTAACAAGCACATGAAGAAGTGTTCCACATCTCTTATAATCAGAGAGATGCAAATCAAAACAACTCTGAGGTATCACCTCACACCTAGCAGATTGGCTAACATAACAGCAGAGGAAAGTAATGAATGCTGGAGGGGATGTGGCAAAGTAGGGACATTAATTCATTGCTGGTGGAGTTGTGAACTGATCCAACCATTCTGGAGGGCAATTTGGAACTATGCCCAAAGGGCGACAAAAGAATATCTACCCTTTGACCCAGCCATAGCACTGCTGGGTCTGTACCCCAAAGAGATAATGGACACAAAGACTTGTACAAAAATATTCATAGCTGCGCTCTTTGTGGTGGCCCAAAACTGGAAAACGAGGGGATGCCCATCAATTGGGGAATGGCTGAACAAACTGTGGTATATGTTGGTGATGGAATACTATTGTGCTCAAAGGAATAATAAAGTGGAGAAGTTCCATGGAGACTGGAACAACCTCCAGGAAGTGATGCAGAGCGAGAGGAGCAGAACCAGGAGAACATTGTACACAGAGACTAATACACTGTGGTATAATCGAACGTAATGGACTTCTCCATTAGGGGCGGTGTAATGTCCCTGAACAACTTTCAGGGATCCAGGAGAAAAAAAAAACACCATTCATAAGCAAAGGATAAACTATGGGAGTGGAAACACCGAGAAAAAGCAACTGCCTGAATACAGAGGTTGAGGGGACATGACAGAGGATAGACTTTAAATGAACACTCTAATGCAAATACTATCAACAAAGCAATGGGTTCAAATCAAGAAAACATCTAATGCCCAGTGGACTTACGCGTCGGCTATGGGGGGTGGGGGGGAGGAAAAGAAAATGATCTATGTCTTTAACGAATAATGCTTGGAAATGATCAAATAAAATATATTAAAAAAAAAAAAAAGATAATTGGGAAGGTGAGGAGAAATTCTGACCTTTCTCTGGAGCAGTCAGAACAAAGGACCTCGTGGGACTTGGGAAATAGGGACATTGATAACCTCTAACCAAACCTCCACACTCTGATATCCTTGTGTTATTAAATTATTCAAACAGTCAGATAGTAAGGAGGAATTATTCAACGAGCTTGGAGAAAGCAACTCACTGGGGTTACTGATCAGCCATAGCTGAGTGCTGGTCTAGATTCCTCCCGCTGAGTCAGCAGACTAGGGGGTGGCTTGTCTTCCTAGGCAGTTTGTACACGGGTATTTGGGGGCACCCCTTCCATCACCACTTAGGGGGGACCCCCTTCAACTCCCATTGCCGGCTTTCCACAGGGGGATCACATTCTCCTGAGTTATACTCTGTACCACAGCTCAGGAGGAGTGAGTGAGAGCACTCCTATCTTTCCTCACACATCTGCTCATAAATTGTGGCCTCCTCTAGATCAACAAACACCATTCCCGAAATAATCATTGCAGTGCCTAGGTGTTAGGGTCACAACTGTAACAAAGTAGTGTAAGCCATAAACTGTGATGATTAAAATGGTGGGAGTCATAAACTGTAATGATAAAAGAGTGGTTGGCTTAAATTGTGACTGCAGAAAATATGGTTTCAAGACAGTGTCTTGTTTTAAATCAAATATAAGGTGGTCGCCAAGGAAAAATCCCAATTATTAAATATACCCAAGTCAGCTGGGTTTTATAGAGATTTTAATTAATACAAAGGAGGAATTAAAGAAAGGAAGAGAGAGAAATAGGAAATAATGAGAAAAGGGCTATACCAGCCTAGGCCAGCATGAGCCAGCCTAGGTTGAAAACCCTAAGAGAGGGATCAGTCAGTCTTTTATCAACTCACCACAAGATTTGTCTATGCGAGGTTCTAATGTTCAGAGAGACACCAGTTCAGCTTTGGCCAGCTCAATCTCCAGAGAGAATTCTCTGAGAGGGAGACCCGAGAGAGTCCTTCAAGGCAGCTTTGGCCAGCTGCCTCCTCCAATTCAGCTTTTCCCAGCTGAAATCTTTTGTCCTCGAGACCTCCTTTTTGACCTCCTTTTAAAGGGAATTTTCTCCTTTGTCACTTCCCCTAAGTTCTGACATCTACCAATCACAGACGTTTTTCCAAAGGACAGACCATTCTTAATTCATACCTGAGTAGACTTAAACTTTTGGTTAAGTTCACACCTGAAAAAAAACCTCTGAGTAAGTTCTCACCTCTTTGCTCCTTTTAAATTCACAAGTTGCCTGACCTTTATAGGTACTTAGCACCCTTTTGTATTAGATCTAAAAATAGGCACAGCTTAAGAACTTTTGCCTTACTATAAGTGTGGGTTTAAGTACTTTTCATTGTTTAGCAAGGAGTTTCTTCCCCTAAAGCAGCCTTAAGTAGGGGTGGAGTAGAGGTCTCACATTCCTGATCTAAGTTCCTTCATTGTTTAAAATGGGGAATGGTCTTAACCAAACCTTACGAAGTAGGGTCTGAGAATTTTTAAGTTTCACACAACCTAAAATATTGTTGGCTCTAGGACTCTTCTGCAAATAGGAAACTCCCAAAGCTAGATATATTCAAGGTGAGACTTGAAGTCATCTTTTTGTTTTTTTAAGGGATTTACGAAATGGGTGGAAGGAGAGAGTGTGCATCACACAGAGGCAGTCTCTATGGAGGCCTGGAGACCAGAGATGGAATGGCAATTCAGGCCACAGCTTCTGCGCTACCTTGACCGGAACTGGATGTGAAAGGGCATTAAGCTTTACATGTTAGGCTGAGAATTCTGTGAATGCCTCCTTGGTTGCAGATTTCTTCCTTTGTCGTTTCTGGTTGGCTCAGCCATCTTGAGCTGTTTGGATGCAAAGAAGTCTCTGAGTCTTTGACTAAATGCTTGCTGGGAAACAATGGGAGCAGCCCAATAACCAGAGTGAATCTCTTGAAGAGAGCCAGAGCCAGAGAAATGATGCGATAAACGGAATCGACATTACAGTAAAACTCGAGACAGAGCTGTGCTAGGACTCAGTGCAGGGTGGGGGGCAGTTAGGGCAGGGATGCTTCCTGACAAATGCCCCTCCCTCTTTCAGACCTGGCACAGTGCTGGCATAGAGGACCAGCCAGTCCCCACCAACATCCAGGCAGCTGCATTTTCAGGCAAGAAACTGAATCAGTTCTGTCAACTGAGAGGCTTTCTGATTGGGCAGTCTGGGCTCAAGTTCTGCCATCCGGGCATGTCACAATGCCACCTCGCCAGCCACGCAGGGGTTTCTGCCAGTCCGTTCTGGAGGTCAGGGCTTTAGCTGGCCATGCCTTCTTCCCCTTCATGTGACTTCTGGTTCTTTCTTAATGCAAACGTGCTGGTAATTGAGAGTGAGAAAGGCTTTGCAAGTAGGAAGTAGCAGCGGCCTGGGTTTGCAACGGAGGGTCTGCTCACAGGCACAGAACTGAAAGAGCAGTTCCAGAATCTGGGGAAGGGATAAAACCAAGGACCAAAGACTGTTCAGCCAGGAGAGCTGAGAGATCACTTTCTGCTGGCTCTTTGTCTACGCCTGAAGGAGGTGACTTGCCTTTCCTGATAACCGGAGGTGCCTGGGTTTCCAGCTAGTAAGAGATTCCCGAGATCCCGTCCATCCCTGTCTCCAGTTGCCATGTCCCAGAGACTTGCAAGCTCCTGGATCCTGACTGAATGTGTGTGAGAGCCAGAACCCGGATAAAAGTCTGCCTTTGAAGAAGAGGCTTGTCGCCATCTCGGCTCAGCCCGTCAGATCCAGAAAACCTCCTTCCTCTGTTGGTCACAGGAAAATCCTTTTCAAGCCTGAGGTCCTTCCAGGAGAGCAGACTCTGAGAAGAAGCAACCACTGGGCCTAGAACTTTCCCAGATCCCAAGGCCCTTGGTCACACGCTCCCGTCATTCTCTACAGTTTTACACCTTTCATCCTTTATCACGGGTGTCGCACTCACCTACTTCCTAACGGGTGCTCTGACCTTTTGTGGTCATTTCACAGTCTTGGGGAGGCCAGCACGTGCAGTTGCCCCTCTTGATTCCAGGAGGCTAACCTACTTGTCTCCTGCAAGAGGGAAAACTGTCAAAAAGTAGGGCGTAAGAGTCTAAATTTGGGCTTTATGCTAAACATAATAGTTCTAAAGTCACATTGTGGTCCCCAACTGAAAACTATTATAGCGTAAGTTTAGCAGCTTTATTCACAAAGAGGTGGAAAGCGTGAAAGTGGAAAAACGTAGACAAAGACACAGATTCTAACAAGCCTACCAGCCCTTCTGAGAAGCCAGGCTCAGCCCTGGCAGGGGCCTCTCTAAATCCCTCGTCTCTGTGTGGATTTCCCAGTAATCCTCGGCCCGAGGTCCCAGTGGTGTCTTCAGCCAGGGAAGGCGTCTCCTCCTCCAGTCTGGCTCATGGATGGACGCAGAAGGAGTGACTGAATCCTTGAGGTGGCCTTTTAAAGTGGTTTTCTCCGTGTTGCTTCCCGGTGCTCCCCCACTTTACAGGAACCAATGGCAGTCTTTCAATTTTCCCAGCACTGCCCAAGGCAGGGTGCAGTAGTCTTTGGAGGTGTGAGCTTACTTGTACTTTAAGTTCTTGATTTGTTTAGCTAAAAATAGACAAGGGGAGAGTTAATCCTATCTTCACAAGAGGAAAAAGATGGAAAAATAGGAGACAGATAGATAGTTTCCTTTCTTTATTGTTCCATTTAGCTTGCTATTCTGTGGCCACCATTAGAGCCCCCTAGTCACACTCACAGGTAAGTCAGTCAGCAACAAACATGGAAGGGCGAAATCCTCTCTTGCCTCAGTTTATCAAAACTTTTCTCTGGCCACTCACATGTCATGTCTCAGGAGCCAGTCTTGAACCCACATTTTCGCGGTCACACTTACCAGATGCCTGAGAGCACAAAAGATGTTGTACATGTCATGGAGGGTTTAACTACAGTTTGAGTAATCAAAAGGAGGAAGAAAAAAGACTGACAAGGAGCCATCACAGAGCATTCCCCACTTTGGCACGGGTTTACAATCAGGATAAAATAATGGCGCCTGGCAAGAATGAAAATGGATGCAGGGCTCAACCCTGCTTAGGTCTCCTAACATAGTGTTTGATTTCTGAGAACGTCCTCTCTTGTGGTCCGTTTGGACTCATGATGAGCCTCACTGCATCTTCTCCAGGAGATCTACTTCCCTGGTTCAGCCTATTGGCAATAGCTTTGCCTACAATTGCTTTAAAAAGATCTTCAATCTGGGCCTTTTGGGCTAATTACACAATCCCCCCCCAGGAGGATGAGAGACTGCCCAGGATCTGACCCTGAATCTACCACAGTCACACTTGGCACAAGCTCTATGGCTGGACGATTAGGTTTTTTATTTTTTAAAAAAAGCATTAAATATATGGATCACCTCTCCTAAAGACAAGAGGAGAAACGTTTAAAAACATTCCAATTGTGTACCTAAATATAAGAATAAATTAAAACCCGAATGAGTCCCCGATAGGTAGTCAAGGTCTCATGGAGGTAGTTTCTATCCTAGAAGCGTACAGGATGGGGACGGCAACATGGCAGCTACCCACCACCTGCCATGACCGAAGGAAAGAGCAGGACAGGAAGTCTGACAAAGGGCAGGCGGTGATGACCCCGGCCAGTGACCAAGTGCCCAAACGGCAGCCCTCGTGCCCCCTCCAGCACCCTCCAGCAGGTGTGCCAGAGGGTCGCCCTCGTCTGATTTCTGCTCCAGTCAGAGGGCCGGCAGGCCCGGAGGATGGAGCCAAACGGGGATCTCCTTCAGTCTCCATGTCTCGGCCCAGGAGTCCCCACACTTTTTACACAGGGGCCACTTCACTGTCCCTCAGACTGCCGGAGGGTCGGACTATAAAAAAGCTGGCTGCCTGGGATGGCGGAGGCTCGCCATGCTGCCGTCTTCCATGGTGCAGAATCCTTTGTGCAGCACCTCGTCCTCCTTCAGGGACTCTCAGAACAAGGCGCCAGCCAAGGATGATGTCACCGGAAGTAGTGCTGTACCTGAGTGACCCGGCACACTTGCTCCTCTCACTGACCACCAATGAAAGAGGAGCCCCTTCCGGAAGTGCGGTGGGGGCCGGATACATGGCCTGGGGGGCCGCGTGTGGCCCGTGGGCTGTAGTTTGGGGATCCCTGCCTTAGAGGCTCAGAAGGGCGGCTCCCAAGTCCCCTGAGGGCTCCCCCCACCTCATGGCGGTCCTTCATCCTGTGCTGCCGCACCAGCACCCACAGTGGCTTTTAGCTCCCTTTTCCTGCAGTCCTGCTCGCCTGCCCGGCAGTACCCCAATGGCAGCTTTCCAGGATCCGAGCAGCCATCGGAAACCGCCCCTTCCACGTGGGTTACTTATTTTTTATTTCAGTAGCACCTGCAGCATTTATAGTCATTCTACTAACCATGAATCCACCAGCTCCCGGGTTTGGTTTAAAATATGAAACTTGGATGGGGAAGAAAAATGAAAATCACAGCGTGAGCCCAGGCCAACAGGGCAGGAAGACTGACACCACGTGACCGGCACTCTGACCTCTCACCCGGATGGAGAGGGCCCAGGAGCCCCCCCCTTCAGGGGGTAGCAAGAACTGAAGGAGGGAGGCGGCCCTGCCTTCTATCAGCAGTGCGTGGAGCCAGCGAGGGCCTATTCCTCGTGAGGCCACTAGGGGAGCCATGCCCACAGATGAGAAAAACTGAATTCGAATCCAGGCCCCTACCGTTACAGGCAGTGGGACCCACGCTGTCTCTTCACGCGTCTGCCTCAGTTTCCTGCATTGTAAACAACGGCATCGCACCCAGGGGTGCTGAGAGGATCAAGCGAGATCCCACAGGGCGGGCGCCCCAAAGCCCCCAGGGCGGTCGAAGACCGGAAACGGGGTCAGCGGATGTGACGTTAGGGACGGTGGGCGGGGCCTTCCAGCCCGGGGCCCCTCCCACGCCTCCTCCTGGGTGTCTCCCTGTCCTGCCTTCCTTCCCTGCCCTCCTCCAGAACAGAATCCAGCCTTTGCGTGGCCTCACTTGGTCCAGTCCCCCATCCAGTGCCCGCTGGGTGCCAGATGCCAGGCGCACGGAGTGGCCGGAGGGTTCTTGCTTGCGAGAACCAAGGAGGAAGACCAGGGACAAACAGCATGGCCAGAGAGCTCGGGAGGGGACAGCCTGGGGCTGACCGGGGAGAAGGACCCTGAAGGGCCGCCAGGGAAGGGGGAAGCTGCCCAGGGAGAGGGCGTTTGAGAGAGTGTCCGAGGAGAGAAGGCCGCCATGGGCGACCGCCAGCCCGGCCCCATATTGGATGTTGTATGAATGGAGATTGTGAGCCTTTGGCCGGCATCCCCCAGACGCCCCCTAGTCCCGCCTCCGCCTCCTCTTCCTCTCTGACCTGTGACCCGGCTGAATTCCGGAAGTTCTTTTGATTTCGTTATTATCAAACTTTATAAACTACAATATTTATTAATAATTTAAACCCCCACGATATGAGGGTGCCACTGGGGACAGCCAGGCCACCTGGAGACTCACTGACCGAGGTGGGAGCTGAGCGCGTGGAGGCTGAACGAAAATGGCGGGGAAAGATTGGAAAAGGCCCCAGACTGGGACCTCAATGGAGACTGAGGCAGAAGAACATCCCTGGCAGTGATGCCACCCATTGAAGGACCATTGGTAAGTGGGGAGAGCGCTGGGCCTGTACTCCGGATCTTCCCTGGTTCCCTTCTGGCCTCAGACACTTCCCCACACTTCACCCTGCTTACCTCAGTTTCCGCATCTGTAAATGGTCTGGAGAAGGAATCGGCAGTCCCCTGCACTGTCTCTGCCGAGAAAACCCCACGTGGGGTGACAAGGAGTCATCGTGAGGGGAATGACTGAAGTGGACTTGAGAGATGTTTTTCCCATGTGTCGGGTCTCCTGAAGGGCCTTGGAAGCAGGAAGCCGGGGAGGAAAGCGCCACTTCCTTATCGGGCGGAAGGCCACAGCCAAGCTGGGCAGGGGAGCAGCAGGAGGCTCTCTGGGGTGGACTCTGGCCCCTTGTTTGTTTGGGTTTCTAGAGGAGTCCGAGAATCTCCAGATTCTTGTTTAAATGGGGACTAGCCTTAACCGTAACCTTAAGATAATGTTCCAAGGTAGAGTCTGAGAAATCTCAGGATTCACACCACTGAGCCACCAAACTGTTTCCATCTATTGATTTTCTCCATATACACCACAAGTTTAGCTCATCTGAATATCCAGGAGTTTGTGGGCTGTCTCTCCCAATAGTCTGCGAGTTCTTGCTATTTCTAGTACTTAGCACCATGCCTGGCACATAGTAGGCACTTGCTAAATGTTAACTGCCTGGCACGGAACACGCTTAGATTTGCCCTTTCATGTGGATCGTTCTTGGTGCCAGTCTGCTGCGGGGCTTTGGGGGCTACTCTGGCTTGTGTGTCTGAGAAAAAGGCCTCTCGCCGCCTCGGGACGTGGGATTCGATGCGTTTGCCGAAGGGGTGGACCTGCTCCTCCGATCTTTCCTTTCCGGCATCAGCTAGACCTAATGCTAAGAATCCGATGGGAGATGAGGCAGCTGCTCTTCCTTGGAGTTCTCTGCCAGTCTTAGGTGCAGCCCAGAGGCCCCATTCCTGGCTGATGGAGCTGCACGGCAGAAGCCACCTGTGTGCCCACCAGCACAGAAACATCTGCAAAGGTGCTGTGACCCTGAGAAAGGAGAGTGAATCACTGCTCCCTCGGGCCTCCACGTGGGCTGCCTTCCCCATCGGGGCGTCCTGCTCGCTCAGAGTACGCAGAGAATCAAGAAATGCCTGGTGTTCAGCCGAGTTCTAAAACTACCGCAGGATCGGGAGGGTGAGCAGTGGACGGTGGCCACTTCCTGCCCTCATACTCTAATGCACAAAGCAATGAGAGCAGATGGAAAATGACCCGAGTGGCGGCTCTTTGGCGGGACGAGGAAGCTCCTCCTAACAGAGGTGTCCCTCGAACAAGAGAGCTATTTTGGGGATGGGCACAGCCATTGTCAAGGCAGAGAAGGAAAAACACAACAAGTTTATAGAGTGAAACACAGAGAAGGGCTTTGGAGTTTATCTACTTAGATTTATTAGTTACTCTAAAAGCTGTACAACATAGATTCACAGTTTTATATGAAATCTCTTTTATTCTCATGTATGGAAATGTTCATGTGTGTCACGTTTGTAATAATAAACTTTTTTAAAAATCCTTTGGGTTGGAGTGGAGACGAGACAGGCGGACCAATGAGAAGGCAGTGGTGATGGGCGGCTCAACTCTGGTGGTGGTTGTGTGAATGAAAAGAGGGAAGAAAAGACAAGATTTGCCATGAGGGGGAGAGGATTCACGCGAAATGAAGAGTTCTTGCTGGGACGGCAAACTTGGATGACTAAAGGCTGGTGGTGCCCTCGCCAGGCATAGCGAAGTTTGCAAGAGGGGCAATGTGGGGGGACATGGCTTCCGTTCTGGATGTGTTCAGTCCAAGATGTCGGCAAGGCATCCAGCTTAAGTGCTCAACAGGTCGTTGGTAGTGTGGAAGTGGAGCTCCAGGTGGAGGCAAGGGTTGGAGATGGAGATCTGAGAATCATCTGCATAGATTACCGAGTACACAGGAGCTGGCAAGATCACTCGGTGAGTGTAGGGAATAGGGGAAACCCTATTAAGTGGGCACAACGTGAATAAAGATCCAGCAAGAAAGATGGAGGGTCAGAAAGTAGGACAGCCAGGAGGGTGGAAGCACAAAGATTGGAGAGCAGAGAGTATCTCAGAGGAAAAGGGAGTGAACAGAGCAAGTTAGTGCTGCAGATGTGTTGAAGACTGAGAGCAGGTCATTAGGTTTGATGATCAGGAGCGCAGCAGGAACCTCAAAGAAAAGTTTCAGTTCAACAATGAGGTATCAACCCAGAGAGCAAATGCTTTACAAGATGGGGGATGGAAAAATACAGGATTATGATGGGCAGACATGGGTGAGATTGGGGCATAGTTATACCCATCGGGAAAAGCACCAGTAAATAAAGAGAAATTGATTAGAAAGGCAGGATGATATTGGGTTTCATCCATTAGAAGTAAAAGGGGGCAGCCTGGTGACTGGGTGGATTTAGGGTCAATCTAGAGATAGGAGGCACCAGGTTCAAATCTGGTCTGACACTTCCTAGCTGTGTGACTCTGGGCAGGTCCCTTAACCCCCACTGCTTAGCCCTTAGCACCCTTCTGAGTTGAATTAACACACAGTATTGATTCTAAGAAGGTAAAGGTTTGGAAAAAAAAAAAAGGGATGAGATTTCGGGTATCTCCAGAAGGGCGAGTCTTGGCAAAAAGGGCCACCTCTTCCTTCGACCCTAGAAAAAGTGTGTGTGTGTGTGTGTGGGGGGGGTGATGACAGATGTAGAAAAAAGGGAAACTGAAGTCAGAGGGCAACCAAATGAGATACAACTATAACTGGGAAAGGCTGAACAAAACATCAAAATACACCAGAACACACTCATTTCTGGTTGCTAAATCAATGTGTGGGCAGAGATTCATTTGTATTTGAGTTTGACATCTAGGCGAATGGCTTCGATTTTTTCAGTGATTAAATTAGGGGGTAGTGCAGGTCTCTGGCAGGCATGCACAAGTGTGGCTTTATGAAAATTGCCATCAGGGATGGTCTGGAGACGGTCTCCTTTGTCACCATTGGCTCTTCGGGCAGCAAGATCAAAAGGCAATACTAAAGGAAATTCAGACTCTTCTGGAAGGACAAATACTGACGCTGAAATACTTTGGTCTAGGTAGAAGACAGGACTCACTGGAAAAGATCTTGATATTGGGAAAGACTGAATGATAAAGGAGAAAGGAATGGCTGGGGATAAGATGGGTAGATCGTATCATGGAAAAGAACCTGGATAAACCAAAGGAAGTAGAGGACAGAAGGGCCTCGTGTGCGACAGTCCATGAAGAGTAGGACACAGCTGAACACCACCACTCAGCCTTACCTTACCAGGCACCAGGCCCACTAGGCCTCTTCCTGTGGCCATCTACATGCCACTGGCCATGCTCTTCTCCAATATCAAGCTCTCGTTGTAGATAGTAACCAAGCCAATGCTACTATCCTTAGAAAAGCTGTGTCTGCTATTGGTCTCTTGGGCTCCAAATTGCCATCTCTGATTTCTGTTTCCAATGAAATAAGAGGTCATGGAGGCAGGAACTATGGCTTGTATTTGTATTGCCAATACTTAGCATTGTGGTTGGAGTATGGCTACTGCTTAATACATTCTTCATTTATTTACTTCAGGCAGGGATACCAGAGAGGAGGCTTGCTGCAACAGACTAGGCGATAAGAAGCTGAATTAAGGAGGTCCTATGGAATATTTCAGTCAAAAACAGCAAGATTTGGCAATTGACTGGGAAATGTGCATGTGCTGAACATAACAGAAGGGAAGAATTTAATTGTAGGCAGCTAGGAAAGGCAGAATTGGAAGGGATAACCTGAAAATGCATGAGAGAATATCATTACTGGGTGGAGGTCTGGGAGTTGGCAAGAGGGTCTGGGACCAAAGGCACAAGATAAGGGATTAACCTTAACAAGGTGCAAGGATATCTTTCTTCCTCTACAATAGAAGGAAGAACATTTGATATGTGGAAGAGGCATGAAGAAAGAGAAAATTTCATGCATGCAAAACAAAGCAAAGGACTTCAGCTGTCAATCAAGAAAGAACATTCCAAATAGAATATTCCCAGGAAAGACAGTTGAAGAGTCAAGCCAGGCTGAAGGAGGAAGATGCTCTGAACTGGCCCCCTGTTAGCTTCTGTCCTAGGCTGAAGGATCCCTGGAGGGGCGGGGGGGTGAGGGGGGGAGGAAGACTTCTGGAGCCAGGCTAAGAAGAAATTAACTTTTGTTGGTGGCTTAGAGTGTGAAGAACTGATTGTATATTTGAGATTTGAGTTTGAAGGAAGAAAGATTAAACAGTTATCCTCCCATCTCCCTGACAGATTTTTGTGTCACAGTTATGACAGGACTGACATTTCCCAAAATCCTCCTAACCCTCCTTATTGATTAGGGATAACCCTATCCCTCTCACCTCAATTTCCATCCTTGTCCTGTTTGTCCCAATAAACCTCTTACCTGAGAAAGAGGGAAAAAGTATCTTCTCTAAACCTCACAGTTCACCTTTGAGTTACATAGAAAGGTGGCTGACTAACAGTGGGGAGGGAAAGGGAGGCAGGAGGGTGTGGGTGGAAAACTGGGAGGTGAAGACTGGAGGGTAGGAAATATCTTGATCTATTAGCCATCAGTAGTGATCAATAGGCAACCCCAGAGTATCTTCTCTATCTCTCAGAAGTATCTCTATCTCCATTACCACAAGGCACTCTCAGGTTTCCCCTAGTATCTCTCTAGTCACTCCAGAGTATCTCATTTATTACTACTAGAAATATCTCCTGGGTGTCCTATTTCTAATACAGATAATTACAGGAATCTCGGAGGAGTGGGGTATGGAGATCAGAACAAGCACTAGATTGTTACAATTTTCTTGGCAAATCCAAGAATCTTATGTCAGCTGCAATATGTGTGAACTGGGAAAGAGGTTACTGGAAGGGGCAACTAGGTGGCTCAGTAGATAAGAGAGTCAGGGCTCAAAATCTAGCCTCAGACACTTCCTAGCTGTGTGATCCTGGGTAAGTCATTTAACTCCAATTGCCTATCCCTTATGACTTTTATGCCTTAGAACTGATAACTAATATTCCTTCTAAGGTAGAAGATAAAGATTAAAAAAGGCAAAAAACTTGAGGAAGAAGGAAAAGGAATAGCTGCTGTGAGGAAATACACATGGATTTACACACCTCCTCATTTGTGCAACTTAGTCTGGGTTCTCAAGGCTGATTGAACCAAGAAAACAAACATATACTGTAATCAAATGACATAAATGGAAAGGATGAGACACCAACACACTAAAAGGAAATATAGCAAAATGATAAAAATCCAGCCAATTTGTGGATTTGGGGTGCACACATGAGCACGTGTTACACACTGCACAGGTACTGGGGTGCTTTTTTGCATTAAATAGTTGTGCCGACTTTTTTCCTTTCTAATAAATACTATTTATTACACAAGAGGACTACCTAGGAGGAAGAAGACTATTTGGGACGACTGTAATATAAGAAAGAAGATATTAATAAAAACTTTTTGTTAAATGATTAATAGCCCTGAAATCTTCATGTTGATTCTATTCAGAAGATTTCTCTCCAGTATGAATGCTGGAACATTTGCCATAAACTAAGTCTAATGCAGTACATGTGGGGTTTGTGGAAGGTAGGCAAGAAGGGGAAAGGGTTTAGGAGAGAAGCTCTGAAAAATACACTGGAACCTGCTGAATCTTTAGTCTGAGTTCTCTCGTTTTGAATTAGTGTTGGGTGAAATCCCTTGTGTTCATAACATCCATATGACTTTCCAATAGAAATGATCTGATTTTTAGGATTGGACTCTGGCTAGACACACTTCCATGATCACCATTTCACTAGATTTCTGTCTTCAACAGGAGCTGACATCGAGTAATGTTTGCTTTGGAAGGTCTCCCTTTAATCATGGCATTTGTAGAGTTTCTTTCAAGAATGAATTTTCTTTTTATTTTTTCCCAAAAACCCATACCTTCTGTCTTGGAATCAATACTGTGTATTGGTTCCAAGGCAGAAGAGTGGTAAGGGCTAGGCAACGGGGGTCATGTGACCCAGAGTCACACAGCAGGCAAGTGTCTGAGGCCACTAGGACCTCCCATCTCTAGGCCTGGTTCTCAAGCCACTGAACCACCCAGCTGCCCCCCAGTATGAATTTTCTGATGCTGAGTAAGCTGTGTTTTTAAGCGGAATGACAATACACATTCATTACATTCATAAGGTTTCTCACCAGTATGAATTCTCCTATGTCGAGTTAAGTGTGTACTAAGGCGAAAGGCATTCCCACATTCATTACACTCATATGGTTTTTCTCCAGTATGGATTCTGGTATGCCTTTTAAGTTCTGGTCGGTGGTTAAAGGCCTTCCCACATTCATTACATTCAAAAGGTCTCTCACCCGTATGAATTTTCTGATGATGGGAAAGTTGTGCTCTCAGCCGAAAAGCCTTCCTACATTCACTACATTCATATGGTTTCTCACCAGTGTGAATTGTCTGATGTTCAGTAAGTCCTGTCCTTTGGCGAAAGGTTTTCCCACATTCATTACATTCATACCGTTTCTCGCCAGTATGAATTGTCTGATGTTGGGTAAGTCCTTGGCTCAGGCGGAAGGCTTTCCCACAAACTTTACATTTATAAGGTTTCTCTCCAGTGTGAATTCTCTGGTGCTGAGTAAGTTGTGAACTTAAGGGAAAAGCCTTTCCACATTCATCACATTTATAACATTTCTCTCCAGTGTGAATTCTCTGGTGCTGAGTGAGATATGAGCTCAGGGGGAAGGCCTTCCCACATTCATTGCATTCATAAGGCTTTTCTCCACTATGAATTTTTTGATGTAGTGTAAGTCCTCTGCTCCATCGGAAGTCCTTGCCACATTCATCACATTTGTAAATCTTCTCTCCAGTATGAATTCTGTGATGTCGGGTAAGTTCTGCCCTCTGACTGAAGGATTTCCCACATTCCTTACATTCATAAGGTTTCTCTCCAGTATGAACTATCTGATGTTGAGTAAGACCTGTGCTCAGACGGAAAGCTTTCCCACATTCAATACATTCATAAGGCTTCTCTCCAGTATGAATGGTCTGATGTTCAGTAAGCTGTGTACTCAAGCGGAAGGCCTTCCCACATTCATTACACTCGTAAGGTTTCTCTCCAGTATGAATTCTATGATGTCGAATAAGATCTGCCCTTTGGCTAAAGGCCTTTCCACATTCATTGCACTCATAAGGTTTCTCTCCAGTATGAATTGTCTGATGCTGCGTAAGTCCTGTGTTCAGGCGAAAAGTCTTCCCACACTCAAGACATTCATAAGGCTTCTCTCCAGTATGAATGGTCTGATGTTCAGTAAGCTGTGTTCTCAAGCGGAAGGCCTTCCCACATTCATTACATTTGTAAGGTTTCTCTCCAGTATGAATTGTTTTATGTTGAGTAAGTCCTGTACTCAGGCGGAAGGCCTTCCCACAAATCTTGCACTTATAAGGTTTCTCTCCAGTATGAATTCTCTGATGCTGGGTAAGATATGTACTTAAAGAGAAGGCTTTCCCACATTCATTACATTTAAAAGATTTCTCTCTGGTATGAATTGTCTGATGATGAATAAGTCCTGTGTTTAAACGAAAAGCTTTCCCACATTCATTACACTCATAAGGTTTCTTTCCAGTATGAACTGTCTGATGTTGGGTAAGTTGCACTCTCTGTTGAAAGGCCTTCCCACACTCATTGCATTCATAAGGTTTCTCTCCAGTATGAATTCTCTGATGTTTAATAAGCTGTGATCTCCACCGAAAGGCTTTCCCACATTCACTACATTCATAAAATTTCTTTCCTGTATAAATTCTATTAGGTTGATTAAGCAGTATATGCTGGTAGAAGTTTTTCCCATATTCATTACCTTGATAATGCTTTTCTCCAATATACAGTCTATGTTTTTCAGTGATTTCTGAAGTATCCCTGAAAGATTTCCCACATTCATCATACTTAGAAAATATCTTTTTTGCACAGATTCTGTTATATTTTCTTAAGTCTGTATATAGTCTGAAATACTTTTTAAGTGTATCATATTTACAGAGACTCTTTCTCACATATATTCTCTGTTGTAGAAAAATGTTCAGCCCCCAATGGATGCTACTGCTAAGCTTATTATATTCTTGAACTTTTAGTTTATTATGAGATTTCTTTGGGGTGATTTTTACTTGCTGAAAATGTTTCTTCTGGCTCTGCCACCTCTGTAACTTGGCATCAGATTTCCAGGCCTTTTCTATTTTGGAAATATAGGTACTGTTCCCTGTGATTCTTTCTTGGAATGATTCTTGTACTAAAATATTTGGCTTTAGAGCTGACTTTGTGGTTTCAGGCCCAGCTCCCCAATCTGAAAGACATAAAAAAAAAAGTAATTATTGTTCCTCCTCATAAACATGGAATTTTGTCATATTTTCTATCAAGGAAAAAAGACCATCTTCTAAGCATATTTTTTCACATGTGAACGTTAAAACTACTCCATCCTACTCAGACCGTACTTTAGAATATTTAATTTAGCTATTTCCTGATTGTAACGAAGACACTCTCTTTGACAGAATCAGGAATGTCTTGTAGTACTTTACATTGCTCCACCCTACTTAGTCTAACAAGGTTAGGAATGTCTGTACCCATACTTAAGGATTAAGTATCTAGGAGGATGGCCTTTAAGAGACATGTGCAGAAATAGCTGACAGACCCCTGGGCTGTTCTAAGCCAAGTTAAGCTACCATTGGTACAGATGAAACGCAGGAAAGTGATGTAAAACCACCTACATAGGGCACATCACTTCCTCTCTTCGGCCTCTTTCCCCAGAGAGGTGGATCTGGCTGATCACTTCCTGTGAGCAGCCTGGGCGCCAGTTCGATCCTGGAACTTGGCCTGGAGAAGGTCCCTCAGACAACTACGACTGTGCTAGGAATAATTGACATTTATTGGGGCTACTGTATCATTTATAATACAATGGCAGGGATGATAGACAATGTTCTGGAGACATTAACCAATATGTTTAAAAAAAAAAACAGAAAGAGAAGGAACGTACCCCGCAAGGGACGCTTGGGCTTTTGGTATGAGAGAGAGGGGGAGAACTCCCCTTTCCACAAAGTGGGGTTCAAGGGAGACAGCAGATGTAATGGGTTGGCTCAGAGAGAAGAGGGGGTTCCAAGACTTTCCCCCTTCTGCCTTCCCTCCTTAGCTAAAGCTGCTCTCCCCAATTCACTCTTGTCCCTCTTGTCCCCTCTCCACTACTCAAGACTCAAGGGTCTCCCCTTGATTCCGTTCACTCACACTCAGCTTGGAGAACAGATAACTTTAATGTTAACTCAATCAGATAATACAAAAAGAGGAACGGGCAGGGAAGAATGGGAAAAGGAAAGTGGGAAAAGGGAGTCCCTGTCTCTATCTCAACCCTTTTCCTCCCTCCTCAAGTTTGGGGGAACGCAGACCTTGACAGCCTGAGCCCCCCTGAGAAAAAGTCAGGTAGACTCACCCCTGGGCAACAGGAGCTAAGGTAAAGTCTGCTCAGGTTCTTCTTCAGAAATCCCTTCAATTGGGAAGTGTTGGGGGGAAAGATTTCCAGTCACCAGCAGGAAAAGTGGGTAACCCTCAGGAGAAAGTCTTTATCCACCTTCTCTCTTCAACGTCTCAAGACAGACACACCCTCACTGCTCTCCTAACCAGAGTCTTCTCTCCTCAGGAATCCACCCCTGGGGCCCCTCCCCCATCAAGGTGATCAATTTCACATACTCTTCAGTCTGGCACTTTTTCTCTAGTGCCAGCCTCTATCACAGTAATAAGACTGACTCCCTTTCCCTTGGCTCAGGGGAGGCCCCCTTGGCCAAGGCCTTTAACTCCTGCCTGGCTCAGTCTGAGCCGGGGCAGTTTAAATTAACTCCTTCCTCTCCCTCTCTCTTCTCCTTAATTCCTTCTCTCTATATTAATTAAAAAATCACTGTAAGTTCCAGCTGACTTGGGTATTTTAGTATTTGGGATATCCCATGGCGACCAATTAATTTATATTTTAAGTCACAACTATAAAATTATCCTTACACACAGAAGCACTGTAGTATAATGGATGTTTGGCTTTAACTCAAATTAGGTTCAAATTCCTCCTCTTTCCCTTATTAGTTTTGTTACCAGATAATTTTAATCTCTCTGTATCTCAGATAACTTTGAAACAAAGCATGCCATCTTCATTGATGGGAGAAAAATTATCACACTGATGGAAGCACAGGTCCTTGTTAGATTGCTTTATTTTTCTCAAAATTGCATTCCAAGGATCCAAGCAGTTCATCCTGAATAGGATCCCACTTGCTGCAATTTATACAAGTTGTCAAATGCAAGATTAACATTTGCTTGTAGATCTTGATTACATCTCATTTAATCCACTGATTTTGAACTACTTGTTTAAAGGACTAGATAGTTTTCATAGTTACTGCTGGATAATACATATCTGGTCACGCTAGACCTCTTTTACTCCTATCATTTTAAATTATTTCCCTTAACATAGCTGGGTATCACTTACAAAGAGCTTTATAACTATCTTTTTACCTAACAATAATTCTGGGAGATAGGTGCTATCATTATCCCCAACGTACATATTGGGAAACTGGGAAAGGCAAAGGTTAAATGACTTGCCTACGGTCACAAAATTGAGTTTAAACAAAGAAAGAGAGTGGAATGGAAAATGGACCTGAGACCTAAAATCCAAAGCTCCAGAGGAAGCACAAAGGAGGGAGAGGAAAACAAACAAATAAACACATAAATTAGAGAAAGCCTGTAGCAGGCCTTAGGAGCCAGGGAAAAAGGACAATGCAAGTGTCTGAGGGCAGACTTCAACTGAAGTCTTACAGTCTTCATGTCTAGCATTCTATCCACTATGTCTGCTCGCTGCCTCTAACATTCTAGGCCTTTTACTCTTTCACATAGATTTTGTTTAATTCTTGTTTTGGGGTTTTATCACTGCACTCATTTCCCATGATTCACCCTCCCATATTCTATTGAACAAAGAAAAACAGTTAAAGGAGATCCCCAACACAGTGCCTGTGTCTACTCCAACAGCTCATCCTTCTCTACAAAGAGGTAAGGATGTTTCATCCCAAGATTGGTCCTTACATTTGACCGAGTTGAGAGGATATCTGGTGCTACTTTCATTTGTATTATCATCCTCCTAATCCTGTTGTCTTTATTCTGCTCAGCTAATACAAGACTTCTCACACTCCTCTGAATTCTATGATATACTAGTATTAACTGAATTGCTCCGTCTGTCCCCATTCTTCTTGAGCCTGGCAGCTTAGGGATCAGGTGCCGGGGCCCCGGGCCCCCTCCTTCTGTCCCTGTCAGACGGCCCTTCTCCGTCTCCACTGTCCCACCTGCTGCCTTTCTTATCATCAGCCCCAAATGAAGCAATCAATCATTGAGAATCATTTAGGAAGTGTTTTCTATGTGAAAGGCCCTGTCAAAGGGCTCAGGATACAAAGGAAGAAGGAGGCTTGGTCTGGCCTTCCAGGAGCCCACTCTGAGCACAACGGGCAGAAGTGAGGCCAGAGGGAGGGCGTTAAAGCCTTACCTTCTTAGTGCCAGTGCTGAGGCAGAAGAGGGGTGAAGGCTAGACAGTGTGGGTTAAGAGACTAATCCAGGGTCATGCAGACAGGAAGTATCTGAGGCCAGGCCACCAACAGATAGGGGAGACCCCCAAGGCATTGGAAGGTGCTCAGTCACCTGATCTGTGGCTTTCCCGGGACTCAAGGGACTCACCTTGACTGCAGCTTCCTGGGACCGCCTTTGGGATCTGAGGTGCTTCCCCTCGCTCCAACTGGTAGATCACATCCGGTTTGGAAACTTCAAATCCTATCCATGGAAAATAAGAAAGTGCTGCGAACAGACAGCCACCCTGAGTCCAATCCTGAGCCCCGGCTCTACGAAGGTCCCCGGCTGGAGCCTCAACGTTTCTTTTTGGGCCTAAGAACGAGCAGTGGGAGAGGTGCCAGCCCCTCAAACTGCCAGGCCCCAGGGATACCAACAAAGACGTTCCAGGGGACAGGCAGCTTGGGAGAATGAGCCACCTGGAGTCTCTGCTCAAACACGACTGTTCAGTCGTCACCCCGTGACGCTCCCAGGCATCCACTAAGGGAGGAAGGACTCCCCGAGTCCCAGGAGCAGCCTGCGGGCCTCACCCAGGCACACGAGGTTCCAGAAGTTCTCCAGCATCACCTCCCGGTAGAGCTCCCTCTGGAATGGGGCCAGGAACCCCCACTCCTCTGGGGTGAAGTCCACAGCCACATCCCGGAATGTCACCGACTCCTGAAACGCCAAAGACACTTTTGACTCCCCACAGGCTCTCCCTCCTGTGTACCTGCTGAGAGGGGTCAGTGTGTGGGAACTGTGGAGGATTTCTCGTGTGGAGGGTTCCTGTAGCCTGGTGCATGCCCAAGCCTGAGTCCTACACCAAAGGTCAAAGGCTCGAGGCTGAACATTCATCAAGCACCTCCCACACGCCAGGCACTGTGGAAAGTCCTAGGCATTCAAAGAAAGGCCAGAGAGAATGCCCGTCCTCAAGCTGCTCAGTCTAACGGGGGACAGCGCATAAAGACAGGCTGAAGAGTCAGGTAGCTGGCAGGAGAGGGAGCATCAAGGAGTGCTACAGCCAAGGGGAGAAAGTGGTCTGGGGGGAGGGGGGGAGTTGGTTTCATCTTGCAGAATGAGGAGTCCTGGAGATCTTGGAGTCAAGAAGAGCAGCTGACTAGGAAACGCCGTGAAGGCCCTGGGTGCCTCCTGAAAATGGAGATCCTGGGAGGAGCTTTCCAGTGTCCACCCTCCAATCACACAATAACAAATACAAATAAGACTTACAGAAAACTTTTTTTTTAAAGGTAACTTAAGAAAAAAAGGATCCCAAGAATCTGAGTAGATTTTTTCAGTTTAAAAAAAGGGAAGTAACTGGCAGGAAAAAACAAAATTATAATCTGAAAAACCAGAGGAGTCTAATTTCCCATCCCCCCAGGCCTATCTCCTTTCCCAGCAGGGTGTAGGGAGCTCAGCTCTAGTGTCTAGCCTAGACCAGAAGCCCATTGAAGAACAAGCAGGGCATGGATCCCAGACCAAAGGGAACTCTCCCTCTAGACCAGTAGGGCTTCCCAGCTCTCCAAGTTCAACAATCAGCCTTTGCCGTAGATCAGACCACTTTGGGAGCACTGACATTTTGCACATCCCGAATAAGAGAGAATAACTCGACATTCAATACCCCAAGAAAGTAGCAATAGGAACAGTTTAGGCTTTTTCTCCAGAAGAATCTTGAGGTCCTAAAGATAATTCTGATTTTCTGAATTCAGTAAGTATGTTAAAACTATTAGTAAATAGAAAAAAAGAACTCCACCAAGACACAAACCCTGAAGATAAGAATGACTAAAACATTTACAAGCAATCTTGTAGGAAAACATAGCTTGGGTAAACTAGAATTTTTGGAAGAGATAAAAGCAAGCATTAAAAAAGTTTTTTAAAAATGTTAATAAGTGAAATGAGAATACTTGGGTGGGGGGAATTGCCAAAGAAATGAGAGCTATGGAAGAAAGAACTGGAAAGGGAATTAATAGCTCAGCATAAGAACAACAAAACCTTATCCAAGCGAACAATTCCCTAAAAATTAGAATGAACTGAACAGGAGTCAATGACTCCATAAGACAAAAAGAAACATTAAGACAAAGACAAAACTTTGATAAATGGAAAAAAAAGTAAGGTATCTCCCAGAAAAAAAAAACCAACCGACCTAGAAAACTAATTCAAGGAAGCTGAATGACTGGATTATCTAGTCAACACAAAGGCCAACCACAATTCCAGGTCATGATGCCACATGCTGCCCACAAAGAGGAGGAGTACTCTCAGAGAAGAGATCAAGACATGTATCTCTGCATGCACATATACATACATACATATACACATACTTCCTTTTGGGCATGGCCAATATGGAAATTAGTTTGCTTCACTATAGTTTTTAACAGGTTTTGTTTTCTTTTCATTCTCAAATGTAGGAGTGGGAGAAGTTTTTGCTGACTGGAAAAAATAAAATTTAGTTTCAGAAAAGAAACAAAGATATAATAATCTGAGACCACTAGATGAAAATTTTAAGAAAACAAAAAGTAAAATCAACAAAATAGAAATTATATCAGAAAGCTAGCTTGATGAAACAGTGAATTCTGAGTTTGGTAGTAAAGGTAGAACAATGGAAGATGATGAAACAGATAAGACTTCAGAATCAAAGTAAAAAAGAAAGGAGGGTAGACCTCAGCAATAAAATCGGAGATTACTGAACTCAGAAAAAATGCACAGTAGCATTTTTTTTTGTGGTGTCAGAGGAAACAAAGGAGATGAATAATGGTTGGGAAATGGCTAAACCAAATATGGTAAATGGACGTAATAAAACATGACTGTACTGTCAGAAATGGTGAATATGATGATTCCAGAGAAGCACAGAAAGACTTCCACAAACTGATGCAGAAGGGGAAGAAAGTAGAACTAAGAAGGCAACATCCACAATGATTACAACAATTTAAGTGGAAATAATCACAAAACAACTACAAGTGAATATTTCTTAATTATAAATAGTACATGTGACACCCTCCCTTCCTCACTGAAGAGATAAGAGAAAATATGTCCACCCTATGAATGGGCAGAGGCAGAAGATCCATGTGTTTAGAATATTGCACATATTCTCAGTTTATTTATATAAGTGACAAAAAACAGAAAAAGAAACAAAGAATCTCTTTGTTGTATTCAAATTGACCTAACAGAATGCAAATAAAGAGAATCCAATCCACAGGACGTCCAGATAGAAACTCTAAATTGATTCACTCCCAAATGTAGTTATCAGTTCCTAGAATTTCTTAACCAAGGAATCTGACAAGAGAAAGCAATTTACTTTTCAAAAGGCAAAAACTCAAATTTCTTAAAACTACACAATAAGGATGAGAAGCCAGAATAAAATATATTATGCTGAATTCATTTGAATCTCAACATTAATTACCTAGTTTTCCTCTAATTATCTTCTATCATTTTTTAAAGTTAAGAAAACATCATTCTTTCCTGATGAGAAAGCCAGAACTGAAAAGTAAAGGATGACTATTCTTATGCTGTAGAAGATTATGTATCTACTGACCCTTTCAGAATGAGTTTTTCCAAAAATTACTATCCCATTAGCAATTTGGTAGGATATAGATTTGGCCCAGCACCGTATACCACATAACACAGTAAGTAATCTAAAGGCAAAAAGTCATGAGAAGAAAAGATATAGATTGGACTGGAGAAAAACAAAACAAAACATTGCATCAAACATCTGAAAAAATCTGACCATACTCCACAAATCTATAGGGAAGCGCCTAAGACCTATTTTCCAATAGACAAGTTGTGGAAGAACATGAAGAAAGTCATCTTAGGTAACGAAAACATGAATACACTGTTAGTTAGCAAAGAGTAAACTGGTCTGACTCTATTTGATGTTTTAGAATTCTCTGAGAAATGTGGCTAACTATTCAGTGCTCTGGTGGAGTGGGTGACGTACCCAAAATTGGGATTTCAAAAACACCCACCAACCAGCAAGCTCAGCCATAAACCAAAATATTCAAATCAGTGCTTTTTGTGGTAGCAAAAAAACTTGAAACAAAGTAGATGGCAACTGATTTGGAAATGATGAAAAGTTCTATTATTGCACAAAAGAATGAAAAGAAACATAGGGCGATCTAAACAATGAACAGTGTGTGAACCAATGTGTGGTGAAAGCCAATCTGTACATCATGACAACAATGAAGAGATTCCAGAAAGGAAGCCAGAAAGACTGTTTTCTGCATTACAAGACAAAGTTGGGGAGAGACCTGACTGAATCTTTAAAAAGGGCATTAGTGAAAGCTTTTCCATTTTATTTTGCAATTATACAACTAAGGTGACTGAAAGGACATATGCATGTCCTCTGATCCAGAGATTCTCTGAAGCACATAGGTGTGAACACAGCAGGACTTTCGGTGCTGGCAAAAATGCCCAGTGATGGAGGAATGGGCAGACAGACGGTGGCACACAACTGAAACAGAACTGTATGGTGAGTGAAGACACAACTAGGCTATGAACAGGAAGAGAAGAATGGGAAGATCAGCTTGAACTGATGCAGGGAAGTTGGCAGAACCAAGAACACAATGTATACAGTGATTACAGCCATGCAAATAGAACAATCTACAAAACTGATCGGGCAGCAGTGGTAGAATACCAGGCCAGGAATTGAGTAGACCCACATTCAAATCCAGCCTCAGACAATTATTAGCTGTGTGACCCTTGCAAATTGTTTAGCCCTGTTTGCCTCAGTTTCCTCATCTGTAAAAGGAGCTACAGAAAGAAATGGCAAACCACTGCACTCTCTTTGCCAAAAAAACCCCAAACGGGATCATGAGGAATCAGCACAACTGAAACAACTAGGCGACCACAAAGGGAAAAGCTCCAGGAAGCCTCCAAGGAAGAGATGAGAAGACAGTCCCACTCCACTCTCCAGAAGAGGCGGGGAGCCCACTTCGGCAAAGCTTCGGAACGCTGCACAGACCTCCGGGATCTGGGGCCACGTTAATTGGTTTTGCTGTTCCTTTTCCTTAAACGACATAATTTGTTATGCTGTGTGGCTCTTGAAAGAAGAAGGGAGCTAGAGGGGCAACGTTAAGCGCTGGAAAGAGAGAAAGACCAGTGAAGATCATTTTTAAGAACGCAAACAACGAATGTGCTTAAAATGACCCGACACCATCCTAAGTTGTGACATTAAATAAAAACGAACCACCCCTGAATGCTAAAGATAAAGTGTCTGGTGGAGCCACGAATTCATTCGCCATTCCGGGACACAAGTCAGGACTCTAGAAAAGTCCCTGAGCTGGTTCCCCCCCATGAAAAGCTTCGTCTGCGCCCAAATCTTCCTATCGACGCCATCCAGAAGGAAAAATGGGGGAGTCCTGCCTGCTCTGGGCTGGAGCCCGGAGATCACTGGGCGGGGAGGGCAAAGGAAAGGGAGGAATTGTGGGAAGCGCCCGCCATGACGTAAGCAGACAAAACAAGCCCCAGGGCTTTCCCCGGATTATCTCCTCGGGCTTTCGGAACCCTCCGGTTACACAGCTGTCCCCGGTGGGCAGGATTCAAACTCGGGCCTCCTCCGGAGTCCAGGCCGACACCCTCCCACACTCATCCATTCCTGCCTACTTCAGATCTTCCCCGAAGGAAGGAAGGGGCCAAAGCCCAGATGTCCGCCAACCCCGAGTGGGACGGCGCCGGGCACTCCTGGAGGGGCCTCCCGGGACGAGGTCTGCACAGCAGGGAGCCCAGGAGGCCCAGAGCTCGGGGGGAAGAGGGGGACATCCAAACCTGGCCCCACCCCACACCGTCCGGCCCCGGCCAGGAGTGAGTGCCCTCACCTGGCGGGTGGAGGCGGTCCACGCTGGGGCCATCACCCTTCTGCTCCTCCCCTGGAGGCGGGGCTGTCCCGAGGCCGAGCTGCGAGGGAGAAGGGGCCGCGAGCCTGGGGAACCCCGCGCTGCTCCCTGCCGGGAACGAACCTTCCGTACCTGAGAAGGAACCGAGCCCAGAAGGAAGTTTCTACTTTACCCTCCGGCCATTGAGCAGCCCCGGGAGGGGCGGGACGGGAGCCCGCCTGCACGTACAAGGCGTACCCAGTGATTGGTCATGGAAATAAGCCCCGCCCCACGGAAGTTACTAATGGGCTGCCGGTGGGGCAGAGTCTGGCTGCGCATGCGCTCAGCGCAGCTCTTTTCCTCTGTTCTCTTTCGTCAGCCTCCGAGACCCGGCAACAGCCGTTCCGCCGCCTCCGGTGTCCCGGCGTCTGGCCGGCTAAGCCTCCGACTGTCCCTCCCCCCCGAAACAAGACTTTTGGCTCGTGCCCTGGCGGCGGCCGCGAAGGCTGCAGCGTAGCACAGGCGCCCCAGGCCCCGAGGGCGGGCGTGACTTAGCACGCTAGTGCCGGGCTGCAGGGAGGCGAGGCTGGCGGAAATGGCTTCTCATGGCTCCCTGGTCGGCCAATCCTGTGCAAGCGCGCTCTGGCTCGGAATAGAAGCGACTCCAGCAGAACGCAGCCCTGAACTTTGGGAAAGTGCATGGGGCGAGCACGGTCTTCTGGGAAGCGTAGTCCTGTGGGCGGCACTGCCCAGTGCGCACGCGCAAGCCTGCTGAAGCCCGCTTTCTTCCGAGCCTGAGGCCAGAAGGAAGGAAGGAAGGGTGGCACCCAGGCCTGCTGAAAGGAGGGCAGGATCCCATGGTTATAAAAGAGTTCCCATAGGCGCTTCCGCTGCTCGAGGGAAGACTGAAGGTTGGCCGCTCCTGTGGCAGCCCCTCCCCGCAGGGAGTGCCCACCGGGGGAGGAGGGAAGGGTCAAGGCGCAAAGCCTTGTACAGGCTGTACTGGGAATCATCTAAGGAAGCCACCCCGGAATTAGGAGGCAGCCACACCCACCGCTCAGTGCACCTAGTGGGCCTCGGGGACCCAGGTGTGAGGCTGCCAAGGGGGTCAGCAGGGGGCTAGATCTGAGAATCCTCGGCCTGGACAGGGCTATGAAAGGCGGGGCTCCCCGGAATACCCTGAGTCCGGAATGGACCCCAAAGATCCGGGGGGAGTGAGTGCTGGTCAGAAGAGGCCACACATGTGGCCCCCAAGAAATCAGTAGGAGTTTGGGAGAGGCAGTGGATGGCCTCCCCGGAATATAGCCCTAAAGGATGAGAGTCAACAAGGACGGAAGACACGACAGAGGATTTTACAGGGCCGGGAGAAGAGCCACAGGCACGATTGTTGGCAGAAGAGGGGAAGATGGGAGTAACAGTGACAGACGAGAGGGACCTACTGGATGTGGGGGGGGGGGGGGGGTGCGGCATGGAATGGGATCATTTGAGCCAGGAGGAACACTAAGAACTATTCTCCAGCAGGTAAGTGACTAAAGGATAAGAACAGTTGGTAGAAGAAGAGTTACCAAAACTGCATAGGGGAAATGCACCAAATCACTCACAAGAAAAATGTCCATTCAAAGAACCCGGAAGTTCCAGCTCATGTCCGAGGCATTGCCAAGGAGGAAAACAGATGAAAGCCCTCAATGTTGGAAGAGATGAAGGACGCCAGTGTTTGTGGAGCTCTGATATGACCCAAGCATCCTGGAAAATCATTCTAGAAAAGGTACTAAATCATTAGTATCTTTAAATAATGGCAAGAAACAGTTATCAAGTACCTTCTTTGTACAACTACACAGTGATATTACCTACTACTGTACCCCAAGGAGGTCAAAATCAGTGGGAAAGGCCCCACAAGACAAATATATGTGGTAGCACTTTTGGTGGCACCAAGAACCTGCAAATAAGCAAGTAGGTGCCCACTGATTGGACCCGAGTCAGTTGTAAAAGAATACCATGAAAGTGAACAGAGGCTTCCTAGATGGCTTTGCCTTGGGAGAGGGCTTAAGTAGACTGTCTCTGGGGTAGAGAGGTAGAGCCCAGATCCCAAGAAGCAAAGCAGTAACTGGCAACCTGGGATTTCTTCCAAGAAAAAGCTCAGTTCCATCTTAAATACAAATGTGTATATTCCAAAGGACCACATAATGGCTTTAGAGTAGAGGTCCCCAAACTTTTTACACAGGGGCCAGTTCATCGTCCCTCAGATCATTGAGGGGCCAGACTATTAAAAAAACTATGAACAAATCTGTATGCGGCTGTCTGGGATAGCGGAGGCTGCAGTGCTGGCTGCGATGGGCCTGTCACACCTTGCACAGGCCCATCACCCCTACCACTATACTGGACAGCAGCATATACAGTGCAGAATCCCCTCCCTCAGATCGCTGCTCACCATGTTGACATCTTCCATGGTGCAGCCACATAATCCTTTGCATGGTGCTTCATTCTTGGTCATTTACTCTCAGAACAAGGCGCAAAGCAAAGGATTATGTCACCAGAAGTGTGAGCGCTGCCACACTTTGAGGTGCCACCACATATAGTACTCCAGGAGCACAGGATGCTCCTCTCACTGACCACCAATGAAAGAGGTGTCCCTTCCGGAAGTGCGTTTGGGGTGGGATAAATGGCCTCAGGGGGCTGCATGTGAGTTTAGACAAAAATAAGTCTGTGCCATGAGGGTAGAGAGGGAGCTACTTCCCTCTCCTTTTGTAAAAATGGAGACTTGAATCCAGGACTTCAATCCCCAGAAGTCCTTGCTCCACTTCCCCAGAATGCTTTGTAATATCACTGAATTCTCACCTGGGCTGAGATCGAGATGGGGTATTTAACCTGATTGGAAAGGCTTCTGGGCCTCTCTTTTCTTTCCTGTTTCTGCTTGCAAGCAGACACGACTCTTTTCATAATGTAGGTGAGGTTGTCTAGGCCAGAGGCCTAGACACGTGTTTTCTTATTCTGTATTTTCTTTAATCCTTAACCTTTAATAAACCTCTAAAAATATAATACTCCTTGCAGAGAGAAACTAATTTTTACCTGCCTCAGTTTCCCCCAAATTTTAACTCTTACACTTTGTAGCAACCCCAGACCACCCCCTAGAAAGGGGAGCCACAGCAGGGCAGTTGGGCCACCAGAGTAAAGCTGAAGGAACTCAAATCCTTTCAATGTTTTGCTCATAATCATTTCCCCCTTTGGGCGGACTAGTAATGGTGTAAAAATAGGCTAGAATCCAGGACTTCAATCCCCAGAAATCCTTGCTCCACTTCCCCAGAATGCCCTCTGATCTCACTGAATTCTCACCTGGGCCAAGAGCGAGATGGGGTATTTAAACCTGGTTGTGAATAGGCTCGGCCTCTTTTGGACTTCTGTTTTGGAGCAGACGTGTCTCTTTCATGATGTGAGGTTATCTTGTCTAGGCCTCTCTGGCCTAGGCATGTGCTTTCTTATTCTGTATTTTCTTTAATCCTTAACCTTTAATAAACCTCTAAAAATATAATACTCCTTGCAGAGAGAAACTAATTTCTACCTCTATCAGTATCCCCTAAATTTTAATCTTTACAATAGGGTGATGAGGGGAAGGTGAGGCACAGATGCCCAGCATCAGGTCAGGCCCCGAGGCTCCTCTGAGCCAGATCACAGGTTGAGATGCCTCTATTTTGTTTTCTGTATCAGACAGCCTCAGCCTCAGTATCCTTCGCCATAAGAAGGACTTGCACTTTGGTTCAATATCTAGTCTGGAAGTAGCTGATCCTTAAGGCCAATCAGTTAAATACTATGTGTTCATGGCTTCAGGATGTGTGGAGTAAGAATTGGTCATTCGTAGTGTATTATTCCCAATTATGGTTAGCATTAGGATTAATAGTAGTAGAGATCATTTCAGATCAGTTAGCCCTGTAACTCTCCTCATAGCTTAGCTCAGCCAGACGCTTCAGGGAAGAGAGGAAAGAAGCCTCTCCCTGAAGTGACCAGACCCTCCTCCCACTGAAGCCCCTTCTGATTAGTAATCAGAAAGGCAGCCAAACAGCTTTCCTTTTCTTTGTTATCAATTCTTTGTTATCATTTCAAGGGTTAAGAAAATGAAGTCTCAGGAAAATGACAGTACAGGGAGGCCAGGGAGCCTCAAAGAGACAATAAGAGAATCTCCCATGGGAATAAAACTCTGATCTAGAAAATTGTTGCAGACTGTGGCTCTGGCCTTACACATTCCTGAATTAAGACAAACGGAGAAAGTGTTCATTTGAAGAAATGCCCCATGACTCAGAGAGCTGGAAATCCAAAAGGGAAGGGGGTAAGGAGTGGCCTTTTCTCAGTCCTCCTCCAGCTAGATTTCTGTGAATTAGACCAGCCACCCTGTCCTACTGGAAATTCTCCTCTCTGGGTTGGTACAAAGTCAGTTTAGAACCAGCTAGTGGAGGTTTTAAATGCCAAGGTGAGGAGTAACACTGCTTTCTCTTGGTTCTCCTATTATCGGCAATTGCTGCATTGTGATCCATGTCACCACTGCTGTGGATGTCCTCTGTCTTCATGTCCTCCTGGGAACCTCATCAGTCCATGTGGGTTTAATCATATCTAGATTTACGACTTTCAGGTCTCTAGATCTAAACCCACATCAACAACTGCTTTCTAGACATTTCAAGTAACATGTCTTATCTGAGAAAATCCTCCCCCCACCCCAACCCACCTCTCTTCCAAACTTCCCTGAGGGCTCTCTCATCCTTCTAGGTTCCCAGGGTCATTGTTTTCCTCTAACCACTCCCCTTGTATCCCTACCTGGGCTAATTCTTGTCCATTCCACCTTCATTACCTCTCCCATACCACCTTAGTTTAGGCCTTCACTCTTGCCTACTGAGGCACTTATGTTAACTTAATTGGTTACCCTGTTAATAACTCTTCCTTCCCCATGTTATGGTCCAACGAATAGGCAAAATAACTTTCCAATAAAAGAGCTTTGTCCATGTTACCCCTTTGCTCAAAAACCCACATTGGCTCCCAACTCACAGAAAAAAAAAATGCCAACCTCCCATCTTGGGATTTAAAAGCCTCCATGAGCCAACTGGGCATCTGTGGACAGAGCCAGGCTGAGATAGGAGGTCCTGGGTTCAAATCTGGACTCAGACACTTCCAGTGTGACCCTAGGCAAGTCACTAATTACCTAGCCCTTACCACTGAATTCATATTCTGTATCAATTCTTTTCTTTTTTTAAACCCTTACCTTCTATCTTAGATCAATACTGGGTATTGGTTCTAAGGCAGAACAGTAAGGACTAGGCAATGGGGGTTAAGTGATGCCCAGAGTCACACAGCTAGGAAGTGTCCGAGGCCAGATTTGAACCCAGGACCTCATCTACTGAGCCATCTAGTTGCCCCACTCTGTATCAAATCCAAGACAGAAGGTGAGGGTTATTGAAAAAAATATGTTGCCACTTTATATTCCACAAAGTCAGTAACCACTTATTTAGCATGTAGAATGTATCATGTTCTGAGCTAAATTCTGTGGATTCAAAGAGGCAACAAGAGGTCAGTTCAGAAGAGATCGGAGAAAATCAGGGAAGTTTTGAAACCACCACATCGAATGTGGAATAAGGACCAAAAAGAAAAGTGTAAACCTCAAAATTTCTCAGACTTATGAATGTTGGAAATTTCCCCCATTGGGGAATCTTCTACTTAAAAAATTCCCTAGCAGATAGTGAGAATTCTACTTGAATGTGAGGGCTCCTTGCCTTGGGAATATCCCTACTCCACCCTATTTAGGACTGCTTTTTTTGAGAACAATGAAAAGTACTTTGATCCATGCTTATGGAAGGGACAGGAAGTTCTTTGAGTCATGACTGTTTTAGAATTGATACAATGGGATACTAAGTACCTATAAAGGTGGGGCAACTTGTAAACTACTTAAACCTAAAAGGGTGATAACTTATTCAGAGGTTTTTTCTAATGAAATTTGTCGACACAGCAGCATTTTTTTCCTGACTTACTAAAGAGATTAAAACTACTCAGCTGTGAATTCAAAATGGGCAGTCCTTTAGAAACATCTACAGTGATTGGTAGATGTAAGGACTTTGGGGAGGTGACAGAGAAGATTTTGCCCTTAAAAATAAGAGCTCAGGGAAGAGCTGGGAAGTCATTCTGAAACATTCAGATTGGAGAGACTCATTCTGAGGAGACTGATTCTGAAACAGTCAGATGGAGGAGGGAGCTGGTGAAAGCAGCTGAGATGCTGCTGGCCTGGTGTCATTAGAAATCCTTACTTAGACAGATCTTATGGTGAGTTATAAAAAACTGACTGATTTCTCTTTTAAGACTCAGGTCTAGGCCATATTGGCTTTGAGGCCCTTCATACTTATTCCTTTCTTACTCTCTCTCTCTTTCTTTGATTACTCATTGTATTGTTAATTAAAATCTCTATAAAACCCAATTGACTTGGGTATTTGAATAATTGGGAATATTTCCCTGGCGACCACCTTATATTTGATTTTAAACCAAGACACTGTAGTGAAACATATTTCTGCAGTCAAATTTACTCACCTTCTCTTATATCTATCACAATTTATATCTTCCACTATTTTAACCACTACAGTTTAAGACCTCAATCATTTTAAATCTCACAAAAGGAAAGAAAATCCCAATTTATTCATAATGGAGATTTACTGTTTCATGTTCATTCTTCTTTTTCTGTTCTTTGTCGACGTGGGCTATTTTTAACCTGGGGTCCCCAGGATAGATTTTAGGGGATGGAAGAAAAAGAATTGACATTTTAATTTTGTTTTTCAATTTCCAACTAAACTTTAACATTTCCTTTAATTGTGAACTGAAGAGAGACAGAGAATGTGCCAAAGGATTCCATAACACAAAAATGGTTAAGCGTATCTGGTCTGGGGAAATGTTCGTTTTTTTACCTTTGTCAAGTTCATAATAACAAAAAGAAAAGTTTCTTTTAAAATGTTGCATTGCTACGTGTTTGTATTTCTGTCATGACCACTTGAAACTCCATCCCCACCATCACAGAACCCTCCCTCATATGAAGCATACTAAAGCAAAACAAATTTCTATGTCCTGAAATGCACTCTTCCCTTTGCTTCACCCTTTCAAAGACTGTTAGCTTCATCTAATGCTTGAGTCCAAGGCCACCTGCCCTGGGACCTTTTTGGGATCCCCTTAGATGGGACTCCTCTACCACATCTTCTCATGAAATGTTTATCCACTGAGATATCCACTACTTTTAACAGCTCTGAGAAGCCCAGGGCTTTTAAAATTAAGGTCTTTGTCCTTATCTACAGGATATACATAACAGTGAGTTGCATATAGCTGAAAATCAGCACTTCTTTAATTGGACTGTTTAACTGGAGACTTGCTAGGAATATCTTGATTTAGGTGGATAAAGTGAAGATGAAGCCTGGCTGGAATAGCATCCTGGAATTAGCAGGTGATGGGTTTAAATGGGATAAAGTGAGATGTTAAAGTAGGCGGGAAAGTTTATTCCTTTGTGATAGGAATGAGCATGTATGGTTGATGGCCTTTAGATGGTTGAGAAGGCAAGTTCTTGGGGTACCAATGTTACAAGGGAATCACTTTAAAAGACTGATATATATTAATTTAAGGTCGCCAAGGAATCAGCTATGTAATTCCTAAATGAAAAACTCAAGTCAGCCGTCAGCCTTTTTTGGAGTTTAATTACAATAGGAGCAAGAAAGGAATTAGAGATATATATAGAGAGAGAAAGGGGAGAGAAGGGAATAGGGCTTAAATACCCCTTCTGTTTAGGCTGGGCCAAAAGGCCCAAGCCCTTAGATAGCTGGGGCAAAGAAAGGAGATCAGTCCCTTTCACTCACGTGTCCAAAATGGAGAAACAGTCTCAGAGGCCCCCACCTTCAGCTTCCTTCAGAGCAAACTTCCTCAGAGCCCAGGAACCACTCCGACCAAAAACTCAATCCTCCTTCCTCCAGTCTCCAGACCCTCCTATCTTTAAGGAAACCATCCAAGTTGCCTCCCCTCAGTCCTCACATCTACCAATCACTCTTCATCAATTTCCCTGTCAATGGAGGCTCTCGCTTAACCCAGGACCGCCCAGAGGTTTCTGGCTTTTGCACATGTCTGTTGAAGGTCATATTTTCAAATGATTAAATCTATACTCCTTTGCTACAGCCCTTTCTAAATCCTGTTAACTTGAGTATGGTAGAGATTGGAATAATTAAATTTTGATCTAGGCTGCAGCCCTTACTCAATCCTATTAGGACTGAATAGGGTGGAGATTTATTCCAAGTATCTCCATTGTATCAATTCTAAAATCAATCAAGACTCAAAGAAATTCCTGTTCTATGCTTAAGCATAGGTCAAAGTCCTTTCCATTGTTCAGCAAAGGGTTTCTGTCCTAAAGTAATCTTAAGAAGGGAAGAGAAGGAACCTCCCATGCCAATGGAGTTCCCATTCCAATAGACTATCAGTAAGAAATTTTCCAAGTATGAAATATCCCAATGGTGAAATTTCCAACATTTATAAGTCTAAGGAAATTTGAGGTTTACAATCCCCCCTGATGATCATTGGGAGACTAGTCTCCCCATTGATCATTTAACATAATCATTTTGTAGTTCTAAATTCACTTCTAACTAAAGATATACACAATATTCAATTTTCTAGGAGAAATTAGAATAGTGAGAGAGGAAATAGAAAAGAAAAGAAAGCAAAACCAATGTTTGCTAGGCGCATTGACAGAAAGCCAAATTAGGGGCAGTCCCTTTTGGCATAAATGTTACAATAAATGTTCAATCAAAAGTTCAGTCCAATCAATCACATCCAAGGTTCATTCTTGATCTTCTTGATGAAGTGTAGGTTTTTGGCATCTTTCTGCAACAGTTCATTCTCTGGATATAAAAGTTTCAAGCTTCTTTCTTGAAGATCTTTTCTCGAACAAAATCAAAATCTTTGAAAATTTTTTATAACAGTAAAATCTTAAACAAAAGTCTTGGATTTTTATAAAAATACAATCTCAAACAAAAAAAAATTCAAAAATTCTTAGATTTTAAATTAAAATACAATCCCCCCTGAAGTAAGTATTTAAAAAAAAATATATCAAGTTTAGCTCAGAATGCAATGTTCAGTTATGGGGGTGTATGTGTCAATTATCAAAAGAATAGAAAAATAATCAAAAACATAAGAAAAATTCAAAATAGACCTTGTATAGGTCCAGTTTAAAGTAATTTCTATCCCACAAGTATGTAGGACAGAATGCAGTAATATTTCACTTAGCCATTTGTAGCCAAGACTACAGGAAGTTGCCATAATATAAGAAGGAAAGAATTCTATTTTGATGGGGAAATGTCATTCCCTTGTCTGATTTTTCCTCAGGGATATAGGGAGCCAGCATGATAGTCAAGCTTTGTACTTGTTTGAGTACTTCAAAAGGAGTGTAGATACAAGGAAGTCCTACGACTTAAACATAAGTTAAGCGTCGCAACCTTGAGTCTCACTTTAATATTTCATGTGTGCTCTATTGGCACTATTCAGGTTTAGTCTGTGCTCCTTGTTTTTATCCCTTTTCCTGGAATCAGACACAAACATTAATCACAGTCCTATAATATTTTATCAATAAATGGCAGGTTCCCATAGTTTAAAGCTTTTAGGCATATATTGATATTATAGCAAGAGTATATATATATTAACTTGTATTACTGCAGGGAAAAAATATTAATATTAATTATGTGTACCTTCAGTACAAAAATGAAAAAAAATCAAATATTCTGATAAAAAAAATAAAAGAAAAGAAATAAGAAAAAATAAGAAAAAAAATCAGTAATTCAATATATTCTTGAAAAAAAATATCCATTTGTCTATGGATTATTATCTCCAATTCTTATGATAAGATAGAGTCACAATTCATATGATAAGATAGAGTCAATCAGTCTCAGCAGAAGATGCTTTCTTCACATGTGAGCAGTGAATCCAAGAGTCTCTTTCTCCAATCTTTATAGATGTTGGAGTAGTTAATAATATTTGGAATGGTCCTTCCCATGAAGGTTCAGTTGCTCCAGTTCGCTTGAAATTCTTGATATAAACTTTATCTCCTGGGTTCAGGTCATGCAGAGAAAAGTCTAATGGTCCAGCTTGTACTGCAGCTCCGGATTCATGAAGTTCACGTAGTTTGTGCTGTAACTCCTGTATATAGGAAGCAATAGTAATATCTCCCCCTAATAGCGATGTATAAGCCGGGGAGAAAGGCTTAGCCTGTATAGGCGGATGTCCAAAAAGCATCTCAAATGGTGAAATATGTAAGTCTCCTCTAGGCCTGCTTCTAAGATAAAATAGGGCCAGAGGGAGAATTTCAGGCCATTTTAAATGGGTCTCAGTGCATAATTTGCCAATCATAGTCTTAAGTTCTTTATTCATCTTTCCTACTATTTGGAGAGGAGAAAAAAAAACTGAAAAAGGTTAATTAATATCAACAAAATCAATACAATCTAAGAAGAATCATCTTTATTATACTGGGAAGTTCCCTGGGCACCCTCCTGAAGGGCACCTCTCTGAGGATCATTAGTACCTCGAGTAATTTTTGGACGAGCGCCATTTCTCATATATTGTTGAGTATTATCATTAAAATTTTCTTCAATTTGAGCATTGTCATTAAATTCCCAATTCCTATTTCTATAATTCTGGTTTCTAAAGTTCTTATTTCTATATTCATTATAGTTATTTCCATAGTCATTATTATAATTTCTAGAATTCTGGTTTCTATAACCATTATCATAATTTCTATAGTTATTATTTCTAAAACCATTATTAAACTGTGTATTCCTTCCAAACATCTTAAGAAAGGTTCTACATTCCATCATTTTGTGGCCCTTCTTCTCACAGAAGTGGCAAGTAATGGATTGATAATTGGATTTCTGGAGAGGGGCAATTGTCGTTGGTTCATTATCATGCCCACTTTCTAATTTAGTTATCCTATCTATTACACATCTCATTTTTTTCTTCATTTCCTCCATGTCATCATTATTCTCTTTCTCCTTTTCTTCATTTCCCTTAAAAACATATATAGCTGTTTTTCGCAATTCTTCAAGGTCCATATCTGACCATCTTGGGCATTGTGTTTTAAAATAATTTTTAATTACTCTGCAAGAATTATTTACAAAGATTCTTCTAACTTGTCTTAAACTATTCTCTTTATTTAAGTCCCAATCTAAGTATCTGTCCCCAAACTCGATAATTCTGTCCATAAATCTGGAGGGTGTTTCGTTTTCCTTTTGCTTAATTTTTTCCAGTTCCATCCACTTATCTGTACTGTCCGCACATTCCTTCATGGCCGTGAGGATGGCCTCTCTACAACGGTATAGTTGTAGATAGTCCTCAGGATTATTATAGTCCCATTCGGGATCCTGAGATGGCCAATGTGCTGCATTACGCCCCCGGGTTTTGTTGACATGAGCAATTATTTTATTTTTTTCACGTTCACTTAAAAAAGCCTGTAGTAAGCTCTCAACGTCCTTGTAAGACGGATTATATTGAAAAAATATGTCTCCCATCTTTTTTGTTACTAGAAAAGGATCTTGTTCATATGTGGGGATATTTCGTGTAAATTCATTTATTTCTTGGGGAGTAAACGGTATCCTATGTCTTAAAGTCACCACATCCCCATTTCGTCCTATTTCAGGTACTTCTCTTAGAGGAAACAGGCCTCTAGTTGAATTTTGCACCTGTGGGTCAGTTTGACAAGGACAGGTTTCTCTAGGAGGACAAGATCTCCCTTGCATTGGAATTTGGTTTTCTGTAGGAGAAGGAACATGAGAAGCTGGGATTGCAGGGGAAGGGTTTTGGGGATTAAATTCAGACAAGATTTGCACTGCACGAGAGAAGCAGTCTGTTAACTGGGCTATAGGGAAGGTGTTTTCCATCTCTATTTCAGGGAAGGAAATTTCCTCATTCAAAGGTTCAGAAACAGGTCTGTTTCTGGTAGAGTGGGTGTTTGCCCATTGATCCTGTAAGAAACATTTTAGATCTTCTAATTGGGCTTGCATTTTTTCCTCAATTTTTCCTATTTTATCTTCCATATCTCCCATTTTATCCTCAATATTTCCTATTTTATTCTCAATATTTCCTATTTTATCCTCAAGTTTTTCTATTTTATTCTCAATATTTCCTATTTTATCCTCAATTTTTTCTATTGTATCCTCAATTTTTTCTATTGTATCCTCAATTTTTTCTATTTTATCCTCAATATTTTCTATTTTATCCTCAATATTTTCTATTTTATCCTCATTTTGTTTTATTTTATCCTCATTTTGTTTTATTTTATCTTCATTTTGTTTTATTTTATCCTCATTTTGTTTTATTTTATCCTCAATATTTTTTATTTTTTCATCTCTAAATATAGTATTGAGGAGTACAAAAATGACAGTACCTATTAATATAAAAATTTGGAGGTATCCTTCATTCCTCAATGCCCCTACTTCTTCAGCTGCCATATAATTGTCAAAGAATGTAGTACTCATTTTTATATGTATATTTTGTAATTTCACAAAACACGTGGGGAGCAGGGCAAAGCAACAAACTTTCCACAGGGTTTTTTTTTTTTTAATCCAGGAAGTTGTTCCTTAAGGGAAAGGATATTTAGAAACAGTTCTTCCAGCCAGGACTTTAGAGTCCTGTTGCTGAGATTTAAAAACAGCTGTTTTCTGTCTATCAGAGTCACACAGCTGGGAAGTATCTGAGGTCCGATTTGAACCCAGGACCTTCTGCCTCTAGGGCTGGCTCTCAATCCGCTGAGCTACCCAGCTGTCCCTTAAGATTAAAGGGAAGAAAAAGAAAAAACTGCTGATTCCAATTTAACTTAAGGAGAAAAGAGAAAAAGTTTTTTATACTCACGTGTTCTAGCAGCTGTGTCTTTAAGCCAAGTTTTTTTTTTTTTTTAAAAAGGACTAAGTGGTGAAACAGTATAGTAAAAAGGCAAGGAAAAAGTTTTATTGAGAGGATTCTTTAGACTCCCGTGTGGTCAGCCACAATGTTACAAGGGAATCACTTTAAAAGACTGATATATATTAATTTAAGGTCGCCAAGGAATCAGCTATGTAATTCCTAAATGAAAAACTCAAGTCAGCCGTCAGCCTTTTTTGGAGTTTAATTACAATAGGAGCAAGAAAGGAATTAGAGATATATATAGAGAGAGAAAGGGGAGAGAAGGGAATAGGGCTTAAATACCCCTTCTGTTTAGGCTGGGCCAAAAGGCCCAAGCCCTTAGATAGCTGGGGCAAAGAAAGGAGATCAGTCCCTTTCACTCACGTGTCCAAAATGGAGAAACAGTCTCAGAGGCCCCCACCTTCAGCTTCCTTCAGAGCAAACTTCCTCAGAGCCCAGGAACCACTCCGACCAAAAACTCAATCCTCCTTCCTCCAGTCTCCAGACCCTCCTATCTTTAAGGAAACCATCCAAGTTGCCTCCCCTCAGTCCTCACATCTACCAATCACTCTTCATCAATTTCCCTGTCAATGGAGGCTCTCGCTTAACCCAGGACCGCCCAGAGGTTTCTGGCTTTTGCACATGTCTGTTGAAGGTCATATTTTCAAATGATTAAATCTATACTCCTTTGCTACAGCCCTTTCTAAATCCTGTTAACTTGAGTATGGTAGAGATTGGAATAATTAAATTTTGATCTAGGCTGCAGCCCTTACTCAATCCTATTAGGACTGAATAGGGTGGAGATTTATTCCAAGTATCTCCATTGTATCAATTCTAAAATCAATCAAGACTCAAAGAAATTCCTGTTCTATGCTTAAGCATAGGTCAAAGTCCTTTCCATTGTTCAGCAAAGGGTTTCTGTCCTAAAGTAATCTTAAGAAGGGAAGAGAAGGAACCTCCCATGCCAATGGAGTTCCCATTCCAATAGACTATCAGTAAGAAATTTTCCAAGTATGAAATATCCCAATGGTGAAATTTCCAACATTTATAAGTCTAAGGAAATTTGAGGTTTACACCTATGAGATTGTCTCCCATTTTCTCAGTAAATGAAGAGTCTAATTCATATGGATTAAGTTTGGCATTGCAGATGTGATAATAGGACTGGAATAGCTAGTTAGAAAGTTTCCCTAAGTTTCAGTTCTCTGATTTTTAATAAAGGATGATGACTCTAGCATTTCATGTGTTGGTTATATTCATAATGGTTTTCTCCATAAGGATCATTTGATGTTGACTAAGTTTTCTGCTCTGGTATAAAGAATTTCTATATTCTTTAAATACATATGGTTCTTCCGGTTAGTTCAAGTTGATGGTGATTTCACCCTCACTACTTTAGTTCAGGCCTTCTTCACTTGTTGCCTACTAAGCTACTATGTTAACAGCCCTCTCCATGTCATGCTTCAACCAGTAGGCAAAATAACCTTCCCATAAAAGAGCTCTGTCCATACCACCCCTTTGCTCAAAAACCCATGGTAGCTCAGGAACAAAGTCTTCCATCAGTCTTTATATCCATATACTTTCTGTGTAGAATGAATTCTCTGGTGTTGAGTATACTCTCTTCTCAGGCAGAATGATACCCCGCATTCATTACATTCATAAGGTTTCATCCCAGAATGAATTCTTTTATGTTCTACAAGTTGTGTGCCCCAACAAAAGGACTTCTCACATTTATCACATTCATAAGGTTTCTCTCCAGTATGAATTCTGCGATGTTGATTAAGTTGTGCTTTCAGGCGGAAGGCCTTCCTACACTCACTGCATTCATAAGGTTTCTCTCCAGTATGAATTCTCTGGTGTTCTGTAAGCGCTGTGTTCAGACGGAAGGACTTCTCACATTCATTACATTCATAAGGCTTCTCACCAGTATGAATTGTCTGATGTTGAATAAGTTTTACTTTCTGGCTAAAGGCCTTCCCACACTCAGTACACTCATAAGGTTTTTCCCCAGTATGAATTTTCTGGTGTTCGGTAAGGTTAGAGCGTCTACAGAAGGCCTTCCCACACTCATTACATTTATAAGGTTTTTCCCCAGTATGAATTCTGCGATGTTGATTAAGCTGCGCTTTTAGTCGGAAGGCCTTTCCACATTCAATACATTCGTGAGGTTTCTCACCAGTATGAATCCTCTGGTGCTCAGTAAGAGTTGTGCTCAAGCAGAAGGCCCTCCCACACTCATTACATTCATAAGGTTTCTCACCAGTATGAATTCTCTGATGTTCAGTGAGGTTTGAACGCCTGCAGAAGGCTTTGCCACATTGATTGCACTGATAAGGTTTCTCACCACTATGAATTTTCTGATGTTCATTAAGCTGTCCTTTCTGTCGGAAAGCTTTACTGCATTCATTACATTCAAATGGTTTCTCACCGGTGTGAATCGACTGATGCTGAGTAAGCTGTGCTTTAAGTCTAAAGGCCTTCCCACATATGTTACATTCATAGGGCTTCTCACCAGTATGGATTCTCTGATGTTTAGTAAGAGCTGCACTCAGGCAGAAGGCTCTCCCACATTCATTGCATCCATAAGGTTTCTCACCAGTATGAATTCTCTGATGTTCAGTGAGGTTTGAACGCCTGCAGAAGGCTTTGCCACATTCATTACATTTATAGGGTTTCTCGCCAGTATGAATTTTCTGATGTTCATTAAGCTGTCCTTTTAGTCGAAAGGCCTTTCCACATTCATTACATGTATAAGGCTTTTCACCAGTGTGAATTGTCTGATGTTGATTAAGTTGGGCTTTTAGTCGAAAGGTCTTCCCACATACGTTACACTGATAAGGTTTCTCACCAATATGAATGTTCCGATATCCAGGAATCTCCATCCGTAGGCAGAAGGTGCTCCTATGTTCATTATTTTGAAAAGGTTTCTCTCCAATATGAATTTTCTCATGAAGGGTAAACCCTTTCTTTGGGTTAATCTCACATTCATTACAATCATAAAGCTTCTCTCCAATACATATTCTACTACTTTTGATAAAGGTTGAATTATACATAAGGCATTTCCCATATTCGTTATACTTAGACATTGTTTTATTTGAGCAGCTGTTATTGCATTTTTTTTTATCTGTATACAGTCTAAAATATTCTCCATGTGTGTCATATGCAGTTAAACTCTTTCCTACTATCTGTTGTGAAAAAAGGATTGGCTCTAGACCAAAGCTTATGTCATAACGATTATTTTCATGGACTCTAAATGATTGGGGACAGTTCTTTTGTGGGATTCTGACTTCCCAAAAAGGTTTCTCTTCATTCCTCAGATGATTTTCCAATGTGGCATCACACACCCAGGATTTTCCTAATGAAGAAAGGAGAAGACCATCCCTCTTAATTACTTCCTGGGATAATTCTTCCATTGAAATACTTAGCTTTGGAGTAGACTCCTTGGATTCATACTTAGTTTCCCAATCTGAAAGAAATGAAAAATGTAAACAACCATTGCTACTTCTGCTACTGTATATATAATGTGTACTGTTCGGCTTCTGAATCAATGGAGAAAAATCATTATCAAACCTTATCTTCCCACAAGATGTGCTTCAGTTCTGTCTCATATTCTGGTCTCCCTCCAAAAGTTTCTGTACCTAGATGGATCCAACTCTAGCAGAATATGCAATTACTTTAAGGTCTTTCTTATCTAGTGCAAACTCCTAACTTTTCTACTTTTAAAATCGGTTCCAAGTAGTTTTTGTAATGATGACATTCATTAAATAAAATTATTCTCTAAACCTATTTCCTAGCAAACTACATTCCTGTTTATTATTTTTTGTTGTTGTTTTTGGCAATTTGGCTAAAATAATTAAAGCCTGCTCCAGTATAGTTTGTGCTCTATTATGGATCCAACAGTGGGCTACCATATGCATTTTCTCCTCTTTTTAAAAAAACTTTTACCTTCCATCTTAGAATCAATACTGTATATTGGTTCCAAGGCAGAGGACTTAAGTGACTTGTCCAGGGTCACACAGCTAGGAAGTGTCTAAGGCCAAATTTGAATCCAGGACCTCCCATCTCTAGGCTTGACTTTCAATCCACTGAGCCACCTACCTGTCTCCCATATACATTTCCTTTTAAGTCTTCCTAATGGAGTACATATCAGTAATATATTTTTCTCTCTTTTAAACTAGTACTATGTAATTTTTGTAATAACTACTTTGGAAAATAATTTTAAGATCAAATGCTGCTAGACAATTTTCTATTCTTATCTTTATGGATTAATACCATTGATATTCTTAATCTCAAAGCTTTTCATATGAATTCTGGTATTGTTTTCATATTTCATAGAGAACTGTTGTGAATCTTAAAACTGCTCAGACTCTACTTCAGAAGATTTGATTAAGCTATTCCCCATTTTTAACAATGTAGGTACTTGGTCGGGAATGTATTGAGAACTTTTAAAATTACTCGACCCTGCTCAGACAGTGCCTTAGGGGAAGATAAAGTTGTAAACTCCTTACTGAACAATGAAAAGTCCCCAACTCATACTTATAGTGAAGCAAAAACCCCAAGCTAGGTGGTCTATTTTTAGATCTAATAAAAAAGAGTGCTAAGTACCTATAAAGGTTAAATTAATCACTAAAAAGTCAAGCAACTTACAAAAGGCAAGCTTAACAAAAGAGGTGTGAAGTTTTAGTCTAACTGGAGAAGGTGAGAACAAAAGATGATAAGAACTAAGAATGGGCAGTCCTGGGAAAAAGCATCTACTGTGATTGGTAGATGTAAAAATTTAGGAGAGGTGATATAAGAGAAAAAAATTTTTTAAAAGGAGAAGGATTGAACTCAGTTGTGGAATTCAAGAGTTCAGTGGAGGTTTGGAGCTTGAAGATGATCTTGTGGTGAGTGATAAAGACTGACTTGCTCTCCCCTTAGACTCAGGCCTAGGCCATTTGGTCTAGGCCCTTTCTACTATTTTCTCTCTCTCTCTCTCTCTCTCTCTCTCTCTCTCTCTCTCTCTCTCTCTCTCTCTCTCTCTCTCTCTCTCTCCCTTCCCTTAATTCTTTCATTAATATTAATTAAAATCTCCATAAAACCCAGTTGACGTGGGTATTTTCATGCTTGGGAATTTTCCCATGGCGACCACTTAATTTTTAATATAAATTAAGACACTAAAAATTATCTTTACAGTTTGGCCGAAACATTTACAGTTTGGCCGAAACATTTACAGTTTGGCAATTCACAGTCTTGAAACCCACATTTTCGCAGTTACACTGTCTTGGTAATTAAATTAGTACCACATAATAATCTGTAAACAAATTTACTAGTACTATCATGCTCATTAGATTAGTATAGTTCATTCATGAACACTAAATCTCTTTCAAATCATTTAAGTCTTCCTTTCTTTCCTAGAAAATAACTTGGATTATTATATATTATCTTCCCCGATAGAGTGAGAGTTTAGCTGATAAGGGTACCATCTTTTCTCTGAACAAGGCCCCAGCTTGAGGGAGCATGAGGGAGAGTAAAGTCTTGCCAGCTTGTCTCCAGGATCTGAGGTCGTTTTTAGTAACTCGTGGTTTCCCTATCTTTGAGCGATCCTTCCATTCATATGGCTGTAAACATTGAGTATAATGTTCTCTCTGCTTCCTCTTTCATTCAGCTTTACTTCCTACAAATCTTCCAGATTTCTCTAAATTTCTTAATGTTCACATTTTATGGAACAAAGTCTTTAATTATCATCAAATTCCTTAGTTGTATAGGCCATTCTCTAATCAGTGAGCACTCACTTCATTTCCCTAATTCATGGGCACCCACTTTGCTACCTTCTCTCGGTAAGAAAGGGCCACCCAACTCTCCTAATTGCCAGCAACTGCCACTTTTTGGGCAGATGTGTCAGGCTAGCTAAAGCAGCAGGGCACCTTGAGGGAGAGACAGGAGGCAGGATATGCCAAACCAATCTAACCACTTTCTTTTTTTTTTTTTAAACCCTTACCTCCCATCTTGGAGTCAATACTGTGTATTGGCTCCAAGGCAGAAGAGTGGTAAGGGCTAAGCAATGGGGTCAAGTGACTTGCCCAGGGTACATAGTTGGGAAGTATCTGAGGCCAGATTTGAACCTAGGACCTCCCATCTCTAGGCCTGGCTCTCAATCCACTGAGATGCCCCCAATCTAACCACTTTCATTACCATCTCCCCACAGACCCTGATAGTGAGAGTTCAGGACATTGGTGTCAATAGACTTGGGAAGTGCAGTGCTCCCAGACCAGTATCCTTAGCCATCATTCTGGGGAAACAACCTCTAGAAAGATGCATAGTAGTCACTGTTCCTGCAGGTGCTTTGGAAAAAGCAGATACTTTTTAGACCACAGGCGCTAAAGACCCAGAAACAAGATCCTTGTAACAAAATGCCTTGGGCAAGGGTGTAAAGTGGTGCAATGCAATTTGCAGTGGAAATGATATTAAAGAAGAGACATAACTGGCTTTCCGTTTTGGAATAAGGACCATGAGGCCTTTCCTTGACTTGCTGCTGGAAACTTTCCTATGTGTTGATTCTCCCATTAGAATGTGAACTCCTGGAGAGCAGAGACTATCTGAATTTTGTGTTTATATGCCCAACATTTAAAACCGTTCTTGACATATAACAAGCAAATTAGAAGCGCCAGAAACTTTCAAAGCCATAGAACTAGCTCAGATAGCAGCAATGCAAAAAGGTCTATAGTTTGAGACAGTATCTTCTCCCCTGCCAGGTAAACAGAGACCAGTTTTAACACAAAAAAGTCAAAGTCAAGAAATAAGGTAGAAAAATGAATAAGCAACAAGAAAGAACCTGACCATAAAAAAGCTACTATAGTGACAGGGAAGATTAAGACACAAATGCAGAGGAACAGAGCTATTTGCAAAGCCTCAAAAAAAAATGCAAATTGGAAAAGGGCCCAACAAAAAATTCTGGAAAAGTAAATGAACAGCAAAAAAAATTTTTTTAAATCAAATGAGAGTGGTAGAGGAAAAGTTGGAGGGAAAATGAAAATGATACAAGGAAATTATGAATAGAAAATTAAGAGACTGGTAAAAGAAGCTCAAAAAATACTGAAGAAAATAACTTCTTAAAAAAACAGAACTGGCCAAATGGCAAAAGAAGTACAATAATTCACTGACGAAAAGAATTTTTTTGAAAGTAGAATTGGCCAAATGAAAAAAAGAGGTACAAAAGCTGACTAAAAAAATGACTTCTTAAAGTAAGATCTGGACAAGTGGAAACTAATGATTCCATGAGACCTCAAGAAACAATAAAACAAATTTTTTTTTAATTGGGGAAAAAATGTGGAAAAATCTCATTGGAAAAACTAAAGTAGAAAATAAGACCAAAGAGAAATAATTCAAGAATTATTGGACTACTTCAAATATGTGACAAAAAAAGAGCCTACACAATCATATTTGAAGAGATCATAAAGGAAAACTGCCTTGATAGCTTAGAACCAGCAGGTAAAATAGAAATTAAAAGAATCCACCAATCACCTATTGAAAGAGCTCTCAAATGAAATATTGCAGACAAATTCCTGAGCTCCCAGGTTAAGAAGAAAATGTTAAAACAATCCAGAAAGAAACCATTCAACTATCATGGAGTGATGCTCAGAATCACTTAATATTTAGTAACTACTAGTATAAAGTAGTGGAGGGCTTAGAATATCATATTCTGGAAGGCAAAGTGTAAAAAATGGAGACTTGAACCCAGGACCCCAGTTCCCAGAAGTCCTTGCTCACTTCCCAGAATGCTTTGTAATCACACTGAATTCTCACCTGGGCAAGATCACAAATTATTATCTAAAGGAGTTCTCCACCTACTGAGGGGCCTTTCCTACTTCGGCTTCCCAGCAGACGCATCTTTCATGATGTAAGTGAAATTGAATGGGCCTTTCTGGGCCTAGACACATGCTTTCTTATTCTGTATTTTCTTTAATCCTTAACCTTTAATAAACCTCATAAAATATAATACTCCTTGGCAGAGAGAAACTAATTTTAACTGTTACAAAAGGAACTAGGATTAAAACGAAGAATAACCTAGCCTGGGGGGAAATTAACATATAATTAACATAATTAACATATAATGAAAAAGAGGACTTTCAAGCAATCCTTATGAAAAAATAAAAGCTGAATAGAAAATTTGATCTTAAAATACAAGATTTAAGAGAAGAATAGAAAGGCAAACATAAAAGAAAAATCATACAGGTCTTAATAGGGTTAAATGGGATTATTTGCATCCCATTATGAAAGATGATTAGTGTTAACTCCTAAGATGTTTATCATTATTAGACTAATCAGAAGGAATCTATATAGTCAGAGCATAGGTATTTGAGCCAATTTTGTTGAGATTATCTAAAAAAAATGGAGACTGCAGAAAGGAGAAAAATGGGAAAAATTATCTCACATAAAGGAAGTACACAAGGAAGATCTTTTATAGAGGAAGGGAAAACAGGAGGAGGGTGGTGCCAATGCTTGAACCCTATTTTCATACAAACTGGTTCAAAGAGGGAATAATACACACTCACACAGTCAGTAGTATAAAGGCAGTCCGTGATTAGATGCAAAACAGACTTTCGAAAAGAAACAGGGTAAAAAGAGAAAGAAGAAGAAACAGAAGAAAAAAGCAATTGAGGGAAATATAGTTAGTAATCATAATGTGATTATGAATGTGGATGGGATGAATACACCCATAAAAGAGAAACAGACAGAATAGATTAAAAACCCAAATCTAATAATGTGTTGTTTAGAAGAAATATACTTCATACAGAAAGATGCACACAGAGTTAAAATAAGGGGCTGGGACAGAATCTGTTATGTCTACGTGTAAAAAAGGCAGAGGTAGCAATCATGAACTCAGCAAAAGCAAATTGTCCTCTAGGTAAAGGGGATATACAGGGAAACTACATTTTGGTAAAAATAACATAGACAATGAAGTAATATCAATACTAAACATATATGCATCAAAATTCTTAAAGAAAAAGTTTAACGAGTTACAGGAGGAAATAGTCAATAAAACTATACTATTGGGGTACTTCAACTTTTCTCTTTTAGAATTAAATAAATCTAATCACAAAATAAATAAGAAAGAAGCTAAGGAGATGAATAGAATTTTAGAAAATTAAGATATAATAAATAAACCTCTGGAGAAAACTGAACGGAGTATATCCTTTTTCAGAAATATATGGCATATTCACAAAACCTGCCCATGTATTAGGGCATATAATCTTACAAACAAATGTACAAAAGCAGAAATATTAAATGCATCATTTTGAGATCATAATGCAAAAAAAAATTACATTCAATAAATGGTCTTGGAAGTACAGATTAAGAATCAGTTGGATAATAAATAATCTAACCCTAAGGAATGAATGGATCATAGAATAAACTGAAAATTTCATGAAAGAGAATGACAAGACAACATCCTAAAATTTGTGGGATTCAGCCAATACAATACTTAGGGGGAAATTTATATCTCTGAAGGCTTACATCAATAAAAAAGAGAAAGAACAGATCAATTAATTGGGCATGAACATGAAAAAGAACAAATTAAAATTCCTCAATTAAACACCAAAATAGGAATTCTGAAAAATCAAAGGGGAGATTAATAAAATGTAAAGTAAAAAACCCACTGAACTAAATAAAACTAGGAGCTGGTTAAAAAGAAAAATGAAGGGGGCGGCTGGGTAGCTCAGTGGATTGAGAACCAGGCCTAGAGACGGGAGGTCCTAGGTTCAAATCCGGCCTCAGACACTTCCTAGCTGTGTGACCCTGGGCAAGTCACTTGACCCCCATTGCCTAGCCCTTACCACTCTTCTGCCTTGGAGCCAATACACAGCATTGACTCCAAGATGGAAGGTAAGGGTTTAAAAAAAAAAAGAAAAATGAATAAAATAGGTAAATCATTGGTTAATTTGATTTTTAAAAAGAAAGAAAAAATCAAATTATCAGTATCAAAATTGAAAAGGGTGAATATATCACCAATGAAGATAAAATTAAAGCAATTACTAAGACCTATTTTGCCCACTTATATTCCAAGAAAATAAAACAATTTAAGTGAAATGGATGGACATTTTAAAAAAGCATGAATGACTTGGATTAACAGAAGAAAGAGAAATAACAACCCTGTCTTAGAAAAAGAAACTGAACAAGAAGTAAATGAGCTCCCTAAGAAAAAATCCTGGGGGGCAAGTTGGATTTACAAGTGAATTCTACCAAACATTTAGAAAACAATGAATTCCAATAATATGTAAGCTATTTTTTAAAAAAATACATAAGTAAAGGAATCTTAGCAAATTCCTTCTATGACACAAATACTGTTTTGGTATCTGAACAAGGGAAGGCAAAAAGAAGAGAAAGAAAACTATAGACCAGTTTGCTTAATGAATATCAAAGCAGAATCTGTGAACAAAATACCAGCAAGAAGATTACAATAACATGTCATAGGGATATTATACTATGACCGGATGGCATTTATCCCAGGATGGCAGGGCTGGTTCAATATTATGAAAACTATAAGCATAACTGACGACATAATCATATGATTATAAGTCAATAGATCTAGAAAAGGCTTTTGCCCAAATCCGACACTCATTCTTATTAAAAAAACAACAACTAAAAAGCACAGGAATAAATGGAGCTCTATCTAAAATAAATAGTCTCTATCTAAAACTAGAAGCAAGCACTATCTATGAGATAAATAGAAGCCTTCCCAATAAGGTTTTAGTACCTTTGATCCAGGAGCTTTCAAAATGTGCACACCCTTCGATGCAGCATTACCACTACTAGGTCTGTATCCCAAAGAGATCAAAGAGAAAGGAAAAGGAACTAGGTGTCAAAAATATAGCAACTCTTTTTGTGCTGACAAAGAATTGGAAATCTAGGGGATCCCCATCAGTTGGGGAGAAGCTGAAATTTAAAAACGACGAGCAGGATGGCTTCAGAAAAACCTGGAAAGAATTATATGAATGGATGCAAAGTGGAGTGAGCAGAACCAAGAGAACATTATACACAGTATCAGCAATATTATAACAATGATCAGCTGTGAAAGACTTAGCTACTCTGCACAAAATAAGGATACAATTTCAAAGGACCCAAGATGAAAACTGCTATCCACTTGCAGAGAGAGAAATGATGAACTCTGATTGCAAATTGAAGTATCATGTTTTTGGTCTCTTTCTTTTTTTCTTCTGGCAATATGGCTAATATGCAAATATGTTTAATTGATATATTTCTTACCTTTTCAACGCAGGGGAAGCAGTGGAGGGAGAGAATTTGGAACTCAAAATTAAAAAGAATAAAGATTATAAAGAAATGTAACCCTAAAAATTAAAATAGGCCAACTGAGCTATTGCTTGCAATGATTCACCTGCATGGTTGGACTCACTCACCTGGATGGCTAATCCTTTGTATGTCTCCCTCTGGGATCCATGGTGCTTCCCTTCGCTCCAGCTGGCAGATGACATATGGTTTGGAAGATGCAAGTCCTGCTCAATGGAAACAGAACAGGGCTCAGGTTCGGAGAACCACATTAGAATGAGATGCTAAATCCTGTCTCTGTGGATGATGGAAAGACCCATAAGTAACATAGGGTGCCTCTACAGGATAGCTGAGGCACGTCCCATAGAAAGTCCTTGGGAAAATGACAAAGGGAGGAGGGGCTTTGGGAAAACAGGGGACTGACTCACTGCTGGTGAAGGCATGAACTGGTCCTGCCATTCCGGGGAGCCATTTGGCACTCTGCCCTAAAATGATAACACTGACCCAGCGATGCCACTACTAGATCCATACCCAAAGGAAAGCAAGAGGAAAAGGACCCAGAGGCACAAAAATACCAATTAGAAAAAAGAAAACGATAAGGGAGCAAGCATGCATGTAGCACCTCCTATTTGCCAGGCACCTTGCTAAGCAATTCACAAATATAATCTCATTTGATTCAAAGGAAAACCCTTCTCATGTGTAAAAATGGACTGGAATCCAGGACTTCAATCCCCACAAGCCTTTGCTCCACTTCCCCAGAATGCTTTGTAATCTCACCTGGGCTGAGATCAAGAAGGGATTTAACGTGATTGCAAAGGCTTTTGGCTTTTTTTTTGGACTTCCATTTTGGAGCAAACGCATCTCTTTCATGATGTGAGGTTATCTTGTCTAGGCCTCTCTGGCCTAGGCACAGTTTTCTTATTCTGTATTTTCTTTAATCCTTAACCTTTAATAAATCTCATCAAAATATAATACTCCTTGCAGAGAGAAACTAATTTCTACCTGCCTCAGTCTCCCTAAATTTTAATCTTTACACATGCCAAGTGAAATGAGCAGAGCCAGGAGAACACAGCACCCAGGAACAGAAATACTGAAATCATGAGAGATGGGGAAAGATGCAGCTACTCTCAGCAATACAATGAATGATCCAAGACAATTTCAAATGGCCCATCTTCCACCACAGGGAGAACTGATGAGCTCTGAGGGAAAAATGAAGATGATGCTTTTCTGCTTGCTTTTTTGGGGAGGAGGGTAACACAGATAATATGGAAATGTGTTTTGCATGGCTTCACACGTAGACCTGCTATCATGCTGCTGCCTTCTCAGTGGTGGGAGACAGGAAAAAGGGAGAGAAATTGGAACTCAAACATTTTTAAAGCAAATCTTAAAAATAAATAATAAAATTTAAAAAAGAATAACTTTTTAAAAAAGAAAAAAGTTAACCCTTTCATTTCTGAACAGGAAGATTATGTGCCTCCCGTTTCTTTTGGACCCAAAAGGATTAAAAAGTCTTTGATCTGTGCATGTCAAATATTACGTCCACTCGGAATCAAAGAACCACAGAATTAAGAAGTTGTGAGGTACCTTAGCAGACATCTCTTCCAACCCAAATAGCCTACAATATTGACTAAGGTATGAACCAAAGCCCTGCAATGGGAAGAATCTGAGTACCAGTGGAAGGGGATCCTTACCCAGGCAGACCAGGTTCCTATAGTTCTCCAGCATTACATCCCTGTAAAACTCCTTCTGAGCGAAGTCCAGGTGCACCCATTCTTCCTGGGTGAAGTCAATGGCCACATCCTTAAAGGTCACTGATTCCTGAAACAGCAAATACATTTGAGTTTACTCAGGAGCCTGGTATGGAACAGTTGAGATGTGAGGTTGGGAAGGAAACAATTCATTCAATTGAATGAACTGAATACAGAAAACATACCTAACATTATACATGCAATAATTACATATATAAATACATAAAATTAATTGTACATAACAGAAATGAGGTTTTGTATAATCCCTTTGATTTTGTAGCATGGAATATTTCTATTTGTTGATTATTGTTGATGAAAAAAATCATTCCAGAACTATCATGAATGCAGTGCATTCCCATATTAGTAGAGAAAAGGGTTCCACCAGAAGAAATAAACAAAAACGAAACCCACAAAGATGGAGGAACAAAGCAAAAAAAAAAAGCTTTAATTAAGTCAAAAGTGAAGATGCCCCAAGATCCTACAAAGAAAACACCAGAACCAGAGGAGAAGGCAGAGCAAGGCAACTTGAGAATCATGGGAAATACTGTAAAATTTAAAATTAAATCTTACTAGTAAAAATATTATATTTTACAGAGGTTTATTAATTGATCATTAGAAATCAAGGAATAAAGAGGATACAAAATAAAAACCACGTGCCCATGGCTGGTTAGCCATTTTCAAAATTCCTAACTTGCCACCATCACTGCTGATTCTACATCATGCCAAAAAGAGAGAGTGGGAGGCTTTACTGCCAGTTAAATACCAATAACGTGATCTTGCCAATGTGGAGAGATTATAGGAAATTTTGGGAAATACTAAGGACTTCTGGGGAATAAAGTCAAAGATTCAAAATCTCCACTTATACAATACCACGAATGGATGAAATCCCAATACTGTAGAATCGGTCATCATGGCTCTGCACAGCCTTTAACACAGTGAGTCTCCCTCTTCTCCACAATCATGTCTCTTCGGGTGGTTTTCCTCCTCCTCATCCAATGAACGTGTCTCACTCTCCAGGGCTCTTTCCTAGGCCTGCTTCTCTTCTCCTCTCTCTTTGTACTGTTCCACGTGGCTATGTCGATAGTGTCCGTGGGCTCAGTTATCACCCCTGAGCAGATCATTCCCACTTCTGTGCATCTGGTCCTCATATCTTACATCATCATTTTCTCTCCTGATAGTAAGGCTCTTCCCAGAATCAGAGTGAAAACCATTCCCTAAGCAATGGAGAGACATGCTCGTTTTCTCATATTCTCTCCATACCTCTAACTGCACGGAGAGAGGCCCCTCAATAGCAAGACCTGTCAGTAATGACTTCCACATACCTCCCTTCTCTCAGCTCTCTTTCTGAGAAAAATGAGGCCTTCATCTAGGAGTTTCTTCTTTTCCTTTTCTCTTCACTGCAATGCTCTTTCTCATTGGGGCTCACTCTCTCCTTTCCTCTACTCTCCGGTAAGGAGATGGCCCTTCTCCCATCCAACATTGAGTCCTCACGATAGTATCCAAATCTCTAAAAAAACCTTCCCAAGAGCAGCCTTTGCTGTTGTCCTCAATTTCCCCTTTCTCACCCAGACTCCTAATGAAGACTGTTTACAGCCTCTGCCTTCCCCTCTCATTCATCCACCTTTTTTTCCATCCAGTTTCTGACTTCACCAGTCAATTGAAATGACTATATCTAAAGATATCATGGTGGTCTTCATCTAGTCTTTATCTATTATGTCCTTTCAAGGGCCTCTGATACTATTCACCACACTCTCCTAAATACTCTCTTCTTTCTAGGTTTTTGTGATATGCTCTCTTGGGCCTCCTCCCACCTGCCTGACCTCTCTCTCGGTGTCCTCTGGTGACTCATTTTATATATGTATTCCCCTTGTGCAGGATGAGATTCAGTGTGCAATTCTCAGAGTAATATTTGGCTTGTAACCCAATTTTCAAGACCTTAGACTAAAACTACCCGCCAGTCCCATAAAATGTTTCATTTTCCTGACCTACTTTCTTTCTTTTTTTTTTAAACCTTCACCTTCCATCCTAGAATCAATACTGGGTATTGGTTCTGAGGTAGAAGAGCGGTAAGGGCTAGGCCATGGGGGTGAGGTGACTCACCCAGCGTCACACAGCTAGGAAGTATCTGAGGCCAGATTTGAACTCAGGACCTCCCATCTCTAGACCTGGCTCTCCTTCTACTGAGCCACCCAGCTGCCCCCATGACCTGTTTTCAAAAACCTTGAGAAGAGTTTATTTGTAGCCTGGGGAAAATACTAGCTCTAAGGAGGAGGACAAGATAAGAAGGAACAGGGAGTTCCAATTGTATCTGTCCCAGGCTGAAAATCCCATGATAGTCACAGGTTTGTTGATCATGGGGTTCTTTAGGAGTATAGAATGTTGAAAATCAGGGGCTCAAGATCTGAACTGTCCCAGTCTACCCCCACCCTCACCCCACACTGGACAGAGGGAAGGAGGAGAATCTTGTGTTAGGATTATTATAAAAGTCTGTGATTGTATGTAGGAGGGAGGACAGTTTTGTCCCAAGCAAGCCACTTGTGTGGGCAGCGTCTCCTTTTCTCCCCTTTCCCTCCCGCCATGCCTGCTGTTTTCTCCACATAAAGCCACGTTATCCAAGTCTCCTGCCTGCTCATTAGAGTGATTTCAGGGTGCGAGCTCCCCCAAATTCCACTCCTCACACCCATAACTCTGGTTATACTTCAAAGATAGTCCCGGCCATCTTCTTCATTTATTTCCACAGCACCCTTTAATGACAGCATCACCCCTTTCACTTAAAAACACCTCCCCAGGAGAAACGGCTTTCCCCAACATTCTATTTGGCCCTGGGTGTCTGTGAGAGGCGGTTGAAGAACCACGGTCTGCCCTCAAGGAGCTCAAATCTGAACAGACGCCATGGAGAAGGCATTCTACGTATGATAGAGATAGATGTTTCACACATACAGAGAGAGAAAATGGAAAGTGTTGGCATCCTCCCAACTAGGCAGGGCCTCCTGCAGATGACTAGGTTTGATCTGACGTCCTTGAGGAAGCCAGGGAAACTGAGGCAATGGTAAGTGGGCAGAACTCCACAGGCATTCGCCTATGCAAAGTGTGAATCTTGAAATTTCTCAGACTTGTGAATGTTCAAAAATTCCCCATTGGGGAATTCTCCATTGGGACAATTCCCTATTGGGACTATTCCCCATTTTAAACAGTGAAGCTACTTAGATCTAAAATGTGAGAACTCTACTTAGATCAGAAATGGGAAGACCTCTACTCCACTGTACTTAAGACTGCTTTAGGGAAGAAAACTCCTTGCTGAACAAGGAAAAATACTTAAACCCATACTTAAGCCATGCCTATTTTTAGAATTAATACAAAGGGGTGCTAAGTACCTATAAAGGTCAGGCAACTTGTGAACTTACAAGGAGCAAAGAGGAAAAAACTTACTCAGAGATTCTAACCTACTCAGGTGTGGATTACTCAAAAGTTTAGTCTACTCAGGTGTGAATTCAGAATGGGCTGTCCTTTGGAAAACGTCTACTGTGATTGGCAGATGGAAGAACTTAGGGGAGGAGACATAGGAGAAAACCCCCTATATAAGAAAAAGACAATCTCTTGAGAAGGATCTCTTGAAGGACAATCTCTAAGGAGGTCTCTCAAGGGAGGCTGACTCTGGCTGGAACTCCCTCTGAGGAGACTCTGTCCCCCTGAATCCTCGCTTGAACAGATCTTATGGTGAGTGATTAGGACTGACTGATCTTTTCTTTTAGGGCATAGGCCTGGGTTGGCCAGGGCTGCCTGGGCCGGTCTATTCTTTTCTCATTTATTTCCTTTCTCTCTCTCTCTCTCTCTTTCTTTGATTCCTCATTGTATTATTAATTAAATTCTCTATAAAACCCAGTTGACTTGGGTATATTCATAATTGGGAATATTTCCCTGGCGACCACCTTATATTTGATTTAAAACAAGACACTGTAGTGAAAACATATTTCCTCTGGTCACATTTACTCACCCACTCTTATATCTACTACAATTTATACCTTCCACTATTTTACTCACTACAGTTTACAACCTCAACCATTTTAACTCTTACAGTTTATGACTTCCCACTCTTTTAAATGCCACAAAAGGCACAGAGATGGGAGATGACAGGTCCCATTCAAGGAAGAGCAATGGTAGTCAGTGTTGTAAGAGCAGAACATGCACAGAGGGGAGAAGGCTAAAAAGATGGAAGAGGCAAGAGGAGGGCTAAGAAACAGCACTTTCTCTTTGATCCTGGGTGTAATGGGGAGACCCTGGTGATTACGGGGGTGGGGGGGCATCACATGGGCATGCTGACATCTTAGGGAGATCCCTTGGGGAGCTGAGCTGAGGATGGTTGGCAGTGGGGAGAGATGGGGTAGGAAGGCCGCCCTGATGTCAGGTGAGGAGGGCCGGCTCCAAGGCAGCAGCAGGAGGAGGAGACACCAGAGGGCCATTTCTGGAGATCTTATGAAGGAACCACAGGACTGACAACAAATTGGATCTGGGGAGTAAGTGTGAGTGAGCAGCAAGGATGACCCCAAGGTAAAGCACAAACCCAGGAACAGAGATCTTGGTGGTGCCCTAAACAGTCATGGGGAAGGTGGAGAGGAAGGAAAGCTAATGCGTTCTATTGTGGCTGGGGGCGGGGGGGCGCAAAATGCCGAGACATCCAGTTCAAGGGATAATAAACACCCAGAAATGTATGAACGGGCTTCTCCTGCTGTGGAGAATCTATGTATAATGTCAGCCATCACTCATGTTGATTGGCTTTACCAGCTCGGACTTTTCCCTTATTTTCCTTTTAAGCTTTGTTAAAAGGGAGGGATCACTGGATAGAAATTGTTGGAGGGATCCATCCAGAAAAGGCAAACCCCCACAAAAATAAAAGACGCCCATACAAACAAGATTCTCCAAAATGAATGTGGTCAAGACAGACATCTTTGGAAGACTCAGGAACTCTAACCAACATGATAACTAATCACAGTTCTGAAAGAGTCATGGAGAAATGCTGCCTACCTCCAGAAGACACCCAGAATGTAGAGAGAAGCGCTTTACAAACACTGGAGTGTCCGTCCCAATGTAAACCTTAAAATTTCTTAGACTTATAAATGTTGGAAATTTCACCATTGGGAAATTTCATACTTGGAAAATTTCCTATTGAGAGTGGGAACTCTATTGGAATGTGAACCCCATTGGCATGGGAGGTTCCTCCTCCTCCCTTCTTAAGATTACTTTAGGACAGAAACCTTTTGCTGAACAATGGAAAGGGCTTTGACCTATGCTTAAGCATAGAACAGGAAGTTCTTTGAGTCATGATTGATTTTAGAATTGATACAATAGAGATACTTGGAATGACAGAACCAGGTCTTGGAAATTACAATCTCCACCCTACTCAGTCCTAACAGGATTTAGGAAGGGCTGCAGCAAAGGATCAAGATTTAATTATTTGAGAATATGACCTTCAACAGACATGTGCAAAGCCACAGACCTCTGGGCGGTCCTGGGTTAAGCTAGAGCCACCATTGGCACAGGGAAGACATGGACAGTGATTGGTAGATGTGAGAACTGAGGGGAGGGAACTTGGATGGTTTCCTTAAAGATAGAGGTGTCTGAAGACTGAGGGGTAGTTGGTTGGAGAGGTTTGGCTCTGAGAGTTGGTGCTTTGAGAAGTTTGCTCTGAAGGAAGCTGGAGGTGGAGGCCCCTGAGACTGTTTCTCCATTTTGGTCACGTGAGTGATAGGGACTGATCTCTTTTCTTTGCCTCAGCTATCTAAGGGCTTGGGCCTTTTGGCCCAGCCTAAACAGAAGGGGTATTTAAGCCCTATTCCCTTCTCTCCCCTTTCTTTCTCTCCCTCTCTCTCTCCCTCTCTCTATCTCTAATACCTTTCTTCCTCCTGTTTGTAATTAAACTCCATAAAAGGTTAACTGCTGACTTGAGTTTTCATTTAGGAATTACATAGCTGAATTCCTTGGCGCCCTTAAATTAATATATATCAGTCTTTTAAAGTGATTTCCTTGTCACACCAAGGCAGAAGTATGGCAGGCAAATTGGATTAAGTGACTTGCCCAGAGTCACACAAGTAGGAAATATCTTGGGTCACATTTGAACCCAGGACCTCGTGACTCCAGGCCTCTATCCAATGAGCCACCTGGCTGCCCCAAGAAGCATATTTTTAAAAGCATGTCTAAGGAGGGAATTTGTCTTGCTTGACTCTACATATTTGTAGTAGGGGTATCGCTTTTCTTGCTTTCTAGTTTTGGGGGGAGTACACGAGGAAATAGTGGAGGTGGATAGAGAAAGAGGGAGAGCATGGTGACATGTAAAATGGATCATTTTGAGTCGTTAAAAAGGTTTTGTACAATGAAAACAACGAATGCCAAAATGGGAAGGAAAGCAGAAAATTGGGGGAAATGCTCAGAGAGGTCTCACGTCTAAAATACAGAGAACCCTGTCAAATTTCTAAGAGGAGGAGCCATTCCCCCACTGATAAATGGGCAAGAGATATGGATAGACCGTTTTGGAGGGAGACATCAAAGCCACATACAGGTATGTGAAAAAAGGCTCCACATCAGTCTTGATCAGGGAAATGCAAGCCAAACCGTCCTGAGTCTCGTCTCCCATCCAGGAGTGGCTACAATGACAAATGGTGGAGGTGACGCGGAGTGGGAGGCACTAACACACTGCTGGGGGAACTGCGCATCCGAGCCACCATTTGGGAGAGCCAGCGGGAATTCCTCCCAGTTACCATGGTCGGCACGTTTCCCCCGGCGACCAGGCAGACAGGAGGGGCCCCTCCATGTTCCCAATGTGGCTAACAGCTCTCTTGGTGGTGGCAAAGCCCTGGAAACTGAGGAGCCGCCGGGAGCCGGGGAGCAGCTGAGCAAGTTGTGGCATATCCTGGAGACGGCGCCCGGCGGCGCTATAGGAATGAGGGCAGGTTCAGCTTTAAGAACCTTGCCCAGACCTACGTGAGATGGAAGAGCCAAGAAGGCCACCGATCAGTATCTGAGGAGGAACGCGGCTCGGCCCCTCCAGAGGGAAGGGACGCCACTGGCCATCTCCTGGCCCAGGGAAGCCACAGAGCTTAAAGAGAGAAGGAAGCCCGCTTACCTGCGGAGGCCCAGCTGGCAGGGGCACAGGGGCCATCTTCTCCTCCCCAAGGCTGCCTCCTCCTGGGCCGGGCCGGCTCATCTGAAGCCAGAGCTGGGAAGGAAGAAGGGACTGTGAGGGGAACGGAGGCCCGACCCCACCGCGCGGTGCTCAGGGAGAGCTCCCGGGCATTCCTGCGCTGGGGCCATTTCAACAAGGCCCCGTGTCCAAAGAGCTCCATCAGTGAGGAAAGCGCGTCTGCCCTGGAGGGGCGTACAGTCTAGCGCCATGCACACACTCGGGGGCTGTCCCTTGCCTGGCAGAGCCAGTGAAGGCTAATGGGAGCAGGGAGAGCCCGAGAAGGAGGGCTGCGGCAGGGGCCTGCGGAAGGGCGTTCCCAAATAGCGCCCAAGAGAACAAGGCCTGAGAAAGGTCCCTGGCCTGGGGCTTGGAGAGGGGACTTCCGGCTGCAGCAGGAGCCCAGGAGGCCGCCCTCCGAGGGAGCGGAAGCGAGCGGAGGAGAGCTAGCAGAGCGACCAAGGCTCCACGCGTGCTCAGGAGGGACAGTGGGGTCCCAGGAGCTTACGGCTTTCTTAGGGGGGCGCGACAGAAGCTGGGAGAAAGAACGGAAGAGGCAGAGCACGCCTGGGAGAGGAGGGCTCCCTTTGGAGCTGCCAGGCCGCCTCCCTTCTCAGGCGGGGGCTGCCCAGGGGCCCCCGAAGATCTCGCTCAAGGCTCCTCCTTCTCCGCGGTGCCATCGCCTCTGCCTGCCCCTCCCTTCGGCTGGGGGGGCCTGGATGCTCGGTGCCACTCCCGCCCCGGCAGCGCCCAGCCCTCAGCGGGATCCGCCGAAGCCCCGCCCCCTCCTCCACCCTCGCGGTCCCCGCCCACAAAGGCAGCGGTCCGATCCAGGAGGGCCGGAGGACTCGCCCAGGGTCACCCAGCCAGTGTCGGCCAAGGGAGGAAAGAGCAGCGGCCCCGAGGCAGCCGGAGCGGAGCGGCTGGACGGTCCGGAGACACCCCGGATCCGTGCCCTGAGCCAGAGCCAAGCTTCCAGGGAGCACGCCTCCGCCTGGTGCCCAGAACCTCGGTCACGGCAGGGCCGGGGGCAGGTACCGCCCATTGGCCCCAAGCCACGCCCCCGACGTCCAATGGGCGTCTCGACTCGCCAAGGGGGAGGGGCTGACGCAGGGAAGGTGTCCTGCGTTCTCCTCCCACCCGCGAACCTTCCAAACGAGGCTTCGGGCGCTGGGCGTTCCTCGCTCGCCCAGGCCCGTCTTCGGGTTTCCCACTTACCGCAGCTTGGGCCGCGGGGCTCGGGCTCCGGAAGCGGCTCCGGACAGCGCGGAGCCGAAGCGACCGTCAGCCAGCGTACGATTCCTGGGAGCGGATGTGACATGTTATAACCCCGCCCCGCCCCGCCCCCGCTCGTTTCCGTTAGAATCCGAGGCCGAGGCCGTTTACTTTTTTTTCTGTACTAGGTATTACCTGGATTTGCCACCCGGGACAGTGCACCCTCACCTGGGCTGGCAAAGCCTCCTAGGAAATGTAGTTTGGGGGCAGGCTGCGCATGCCCACCAGAGGGGGAGCCCCGCCTCGGGGTGCAGGCTGCCCACTTCTGGCTGCCCCGAAGGTCTGCGCGTGCGCGGGCCTGGTGGGCGAACTGGACATCCAAACTGGTGCCAGGGCGCCATGTGCCCCATGTACCCAGGGAGCGCTTCTGAGCCCTGTCACACCTCTGCCCGGACCCTGCGCTCACGGCCATGGTCAGCCGCAGCCTCGGCTCTGCCCCCATTTCTCTCCCTGCCTCACCCGAGGAGATGGCACAGACCCCCCTCCCTCACCTTCCATCTCTTCCGGCCTCCCTACGCCTCCGCATCCTCCGGAAGGCTCGCTTGCCCCTTCCGTCCCGCCCCTTCTCACCTCGTTGTAGGCCCCCCTTCCTGGCTGAGCTGCAGCATCCCCCGCGGGGCTGGATGGGGAAGGGCGCTGCGTTGGGGCGGGGCCCCTGCTCTGGCGGCGCCAATTCACCTGCTCCCCGGCAAACGGAAAGCGGGATGTCGCTGACCCGGTACTGAGTTCCTGCCCTGGTCAGCAGCTCGTGCTCCCAAGGCCAGAAGGGCCGGGGCGGGAGGCTCAGCAACAAGGGGCGCCATCGGTGCCCGCTGGGGGCAAGCTGGCAGCGCGGCAGGCCGGGGTGGCCAGGAAGGACCAGGCGCCGCTCGTCCAAAGGTCGGTGGGGTGAAGCGGGGGCTTCCAGGGTTCTTGTCCCGGCACTGGCAGCGGGGAGGGACATCTCAGCTGCTCAGGCCTGCGGCGATGAACCGAGCCCCCACCCCCACCCCCCTGCTCTTCTTAAAGGGGCCACAGGCAGGCTAGCCTCGCTTTTGATGACTGACCAGCTGCCCGGCCTCTCCTCCACGGTCACTGCCTCCTTGGGCCGGCTTCCCTTGCTCTGGGCAGACTCCAAACCTTCCTCTTGGCATGCAGAACCAGCTGGTGCAGCATGAAAAGGCCAAGGGCAGTTCAGGGCCCGGGCACAAGTACTTCCGGAGCCGCGTCTGTGCCTGGCACCATGCCAAAGAAGGCCCAGGCAGAACAGGTGGGAGAGATCGGAGAGGGAAGACACCAGCAAGGGCGAGGATGGTGTAATAATGAAAATGAATGTAATATGTGATCACTAAAATGCTGCGTGTATTATTTAGAACTTGGTTTTGTTCAATAATATTAGCAAAAAAAAAATTGTGGTGGTCGCCATTTATAAATGAACTCCTGCGCCATGAGGATAAGCCATGAGGATGGTAGTATCTTTTAGCAATTTAATTTACTATAAATGTAGTAGAAGGAAGAAAGTAGAAAATCATTTTCTAGCCTACCACTCTAGAGTCTGATCCATAGAACTTCAGATCGCTCCCCAACAAGGTTCTAGTCTCCAAGGGGAAGTCTGGTGTCTCTTCAGTCTTACCAGCCCACAAGGGTGTCTTCTGCCTAAACAACCAATGCCCAATGGAGTAGAAGATTCAGCCCAGAAAACTGATGCCCAAGGACCTCGATCTCCTCTATGGTCTCATCTTTTATAGCCCTTTTCTCCATGTCACTTCCTGTCTCTCTGAGCTAGTCTATCACATCTCGGGAACCAATCAAAGTCTCTCTGACCCAGACTCCTAACCTTCTGGGTCATGTTCCATGGGCTCTTATCGGGTAACCTCTGTTTGGAGCGTTCCAGTCATGCTAGTGGGATGGGTCAGAGCAGAAGAAAGTTCATGACCCTGGGAGGAAGGGGTTCTCTTTTCATAATGGGTAAGATTTCTTGCAGAAGGCTGAATTGTAGGTGGGAGTTGGAGGAAGCAGGGGAATCCAGGTAGTGAAGATGAGACCTGAAGACCACCCAGTGGAAAGGCCTCCACTCTAGAGGTTGTGTCTCATTTGAGGAAGGCAAGGAGGCCAATACCTTGGATCTTAGGGCTTGTAGGAACAGTGGGAAGAAGGGACGAGGCTGTAAGGGGCTGGGTTATGGAAAGCTTTACAAACCAAAGACAGGATTTTGTATATGAGCCTTTAGGGAACAGGGAGCCATTGGAGCCAAAGGGAAGGATGGGTGGGGGCAGGGCTAACATGACCACACCTAGGCTTTTGAAAGATCCACTTGATAGATGAATGGAGGGTAGTGGAGACAAGAGAAAACCTTGAGACAGGCAGGCCCAGCAACAGGAACAACTATGGCAATCATTCAGGCATGAGGTGAAGAGGACCTGGCTCAGAGTGGTGGCAGGATAATAGGGAAGAGGACATATATGCTAGAGATGTTATGGTGACATTGATAGGCCTTAGTAATGATTTGTGAGATGAGAGCATTGTCATCAATGTCAATAATAGCTAGCCTTTGTATAATACTTAATGGTTTACAAATATTAACAGGAACTCAGCAGATGTCAAATAGCCAACAGGGTACAGGATAATCCAAACAGCAGGTAGGAGGTGAAGAACAAGCAGTCAAATGCCACAGGAAAAAAGCTAATCTCCTCAAGTCCACCCAGAGAGAAAAGCCACAGCCCCCAGACTCAACTGTCCCTCTCCAACAACAGCTGCTCTACCCCAGAATTCCAGAACTCTGCACTCTGCTGTCCATCTGCAAACACACACCTTACTTAACTTTTCCTTTAACACAATGGCCTTGGGATAGGTGTCATTTCCATTTTACAAACTGGGAAATTACAGTTGAATGATTTTCTTAGGATCTCACTAACCCTAATGGCTAATCCCTGGACACTCTCTCCAGAACTATCTAGAACTGTGGTGACAAACCAATTGCATGTATGCCTGAGTTCATTACTAGAAAGTGTTAAAAGTTAAAAACTCCAGGTTCCTTATTTCCATGGATTTTATTAATAACCACTTGAAATAGAGAAAGCAGATATATAGAGATTAAAGCTAATTTAACTTTAACAAAAGCCAGAGGGAGGCCAGGCCAGGGTGCTCCCCTCCCCTTCTCTACACAAACATGAGGAGACCACAGGCCCCTCTGCCTAGCAACCTAATGGAGTGCTCCCTCCCTCCCGTCTGGGGTAAGGGGAGCAGGACCTGTGAGGCATGGCACTCCATCTCTAATAGTTTTGCCATCACTGATCTAGACTTTTTCCCATGTACCTCAATGCATTGGGCTGGGATCCCATCCATACTTCACATGGAAAAGGTTTGGAATTCTGGATATAAGGAGAGAAAGGATTGGAATAACCACTGGGGGAAAGGCTTTCCCTAAATTTCAGTTTTCTAATTTTTAGTAAAGTTGAGTAAAGTAAACTTTGGTTTAAATACTTCATAATCTACTCATATCATGTTTTTCCACATGAAGTATCTGATTCTGAATAAGTTTTACTCTCTGGTTTAACCACTTTTAAGTGATTCATCAATCAATCCCCATAGTAAGAACCAGGCCCTGTGCTAATAAACACCAGGGATAAAAAGAGAGAAAAGACAATCTCTGCTCTAAAAGAGCTTAGAATCTAACAGGGGAACCAACATGCACACAAATGTGTACAAAGCAAGCTAGAGACATGAATGATATAGTGAATCATTAAAACAGAGAGGGCACTGGAATTAAGAGGGATTTGGAAAGCCATCTTGCAGAACATGGAATTTTGGCTGGGAATTAAAGAAGCCTGGGAGGTCAACAGTTGGAGCAAAAGGGTGGTCCAGGACCTGGAAATAAAACAAACAAACAAAAAATAGCTGGAGCTCAGAGCTAGACTTCCTTGTTGTGGAACAGCCAGAAAGTCAGGAATAGGTGCCAGGGAAATTGGCAAGGTAAGAGGGGGAAGGGTATTTATTCCTGGAAGCAACAAGATGCCTGATGTGTGTGGATCTGTGCTTTAGGAAAACCACTTTCCTGGCTAGAGGACAGACTGTAGAGGGCAGAGATTTGAGGGAGGTTGACCTATCAGCAAGATAATAAAGGGGTGTAGTGAGGAGGGACTGCACAGGGTGGGGGCAGTGTCAGAAGACAGAAGGAACTGTATTCGGGAGAAGTTGTAAAGGTGACATCAACAGGCCTTTGGCAACAGCAAGAAAATGTGTGTGTGGGGGGGTGAGAGATAATGGGGAATCCAAGATGACCCTTAGGCTGAGAACCTGAGGAACTGGATGATGCATCCCTTGACATTTACAGGCAATGTAGGAGGGGGGTTTAGGGAGAAAAAAATACTAAGTTATGTTTTGGAAATACTGAGTTTTTTATTTCTCTTGGCATTTTAACATGTCTGAAAAGCATGAGAGATTGGAATTCAGCAGAGAAACTGAGGCAGGTAAGCAAGATTAGAGAATAATCAGCATGGAGAGGATAATTAGATACCTGGGGGCTGATGTGACTGCCAAGCAGTGATGAGGGAGAAGAAAAGAGGACCCAGGATGGAACCCTGAGAGACACCTAGAGTTAGAGGGCTGATCCAGAGGATAATGTAGCAAAAATGAGTACAATTCTTGTTCTGAATTAAAGCTTTCTCTCAGCCATCATATCAATATAGTTTCTTTGTAGAATGCATTCTCTGATGTTTGGTTAGAGCTGTATTCCAATAGAAGGCTTTTCCACATTCATTACATTCATAAGGTTTCTCTCCAGTATGAATTCTCTGATGCTGAGTAAGTCCTGTAATCCATCTGAAGACTTTCCCACATTCGTCACATTCATAAGGCTTCTCTCCAGTATGAATTTTCTGATGTTGAGTAAGTCCTGACCTATGTCCAAAGGCCTTTCCACATTCATCACATTCATAAGGTTTTTCTCCAGTATGAATTCTCCAGTGCTGACTAAGTTGTGCTTTTAGACGGAAAGTCTTCCCACATTCATTGCATTCATAATGTTTCTCTCCAGTATGAATTCTTTGGTGTTCAGCAAGTCCTGTGCTTAGACGGAAGGATTTCCCACATTCATTACATTCATAAGGTTTCTCGCCAGTATGAATTGTCTGATGTTGAGTGAGTTTTATTTTCTGGCTAAAGGCCTTCCCACACTCAATACATTCATGAGGTTTCTCTCCAGTATGAATTTTCTGATGATCAGTAAGATTTGACTGCTTACAGAAAGCTTTCCCACACTCATTACATTTATAAGGTTTTTCCCCAGTATGAATTCTGCGATGTTGATTAAGCTGCGCTTTTAGTCGGAAGGCCTTTCCACATTCAATACATTCGTGAGGTTTCTCACCAGTATGAATTCTCTTGTGTTCAGTAAGGGTTGTACTCAGACAGAAGGCTCTCCCACACTCATTACATTCATAAGGTTTCTCACCAGTATGAATTCTCTGATGTTGAAAAAGTTTTAGTTTCTGGCTAAAGGCCTTCTGACATTCAGTACATTCATAAGGTTTGTCTCCGGTATGAATTCTCTGATGTTCAGTAAGGTTAGAGCGCTTGCAGAAGGCCTTCCCACATTCATTACATTGATAAGGTTTCTCACCACTATGAATTTTCTGATGTTCAGTAAGCCATCCTTTCAGTCTAAAAGCTTTTCCACATTCATTACATTCAAATGGTTTCTCACCAGTATGAATTGACTGATGTTGATTAAGCTGTGCTTTGACCCTAAAGGCTTTCTCACATATATTGCATTCATAGGGTTTCTCACCAGTATGGATTCTCTGATGTACAGTAAGAGCTGTACTCATGCAGAAGGCCCTCCCACATTCATTACATTCATAAGGTTTCCGACCAGAATGAATTTTCTGATGTTTAGTAAGGTATGTGCGATGGCAGAAGGCCTTCCCACATTCATTACATTTATAGGGTTTCTCACCACTATGAATTTTCTGATGTTCATTAAGGTGTCCTTTTAGTTGAAAGGCTTTCCCACATTCATTACATTTATAAGGTTTCTCACCAGTGTGAATTCTCTGGTGTTCAGTAAGGTTTGAGCGCCTGCAGAAGGCTTTGCCACATTCATTACATTTATAGGGTTTCTCACCAGTATGAATTTTCTGATGTTCATTAAGCTGTCCTTTTAGTCGAAAGGCCTTTCCACATTCATTACATGTATAAGGCTTCTCTCCTGAATGAATGGTCTTATGTTGATTAAGTTGGGCTTTTAGCCGAAACATTTTCCCACATATATTACACTGATTAGATTTCTCACCATTTTGAATGTTCTGATGCATGGGAATTTCAGTCCTTAAGGAAAAGGTACTTGCATATTCATTACTTTGGTAAGGTTTTTCTCCGTTATGAATTTTGTCAGGAAAAATACATTTCCTTAAGGAAGTCTTTTCACATCCATTAAATTCATAAAACTGCTCTCCAATATTTATTCCAGAACTGACAACAGAGGCTGAATTATAGTTATTGTATCTCCCATAGTCTTTATATTTAGCTGTTTTCTTTGAATATTTGAGACTACATTTCTGTTGATCTCTATGCAGTCTGATGTACTTTCCATGTGGGTCACATGCACTCAAACTCTTTTCTGCTTTCTGCTGGGGAAAAATGGTTGGTCCTGGTCTGAGGTTTCTGTCAGAACTAGTTTGTTCTCTTTGAGTTCTAGATGTATTTAGAGGTTTCTTTTGAGTTATTCTGACTTGCCAGAAATTCTCTTCTTCATTAGTTAGATGATTCTGTTGCCTAGCACCACATTTCCTGGATTCTCTCAGTGGGGAAAAGAGGAGACTATCCCTTTGGAGTATTTCCTTGGATGACTGTTCCATTGAAATGCTCAATTTTGGAGTGGGCTCCTTAGATTCTTCCTGAGTTTCCCAATCTGGAAGAAATAAAATACATAAACTCCCTTTGCCTGCTCTATACAAAATGTACCTTGTCGTTAAGGATAAGTGAAGACAAGGGCATTTTCAAACTCTGTTTTCCAGAAAAAATGCAATCAAGAACTGTTAGTAGCTCTCATCAAATAAAGAACACCTTCTTCCAACAGTCTCTGCTCATGGCTGGATCCAACATTAGCAGCCATATACAATTACTTCTAGGTCTTTTTTGGTCTACTGAAATTGATGGACCTTTCCATTTAAAAAAAAAGTTCTTGAGGGCAGCTGGGTAGCTCGGTGTATTAAGAGCCAGGCCTAGAGACAGGAGGTCCTAGGTTCAAATCTGGATTTAGACACTTCCAGCTGCGTGACCCTGGACAAGACACTTGACCCCCATTGCCCAGCACTTACCACTCTTCTGCCTTGGAACCAATACACAGTATTGATTCCAAGATGGAAGGTGAGGGTTTAAAAAAAAAAAAGGTCTTGATGGATTTCAGAATGACTACATCCATCAAGAAAAATCAGTCCATAAAACTAGAAAACTGTTTCATTATGTTCTTGTAAAGAAAATCTTAATAATTCCCAAACATTCATTAAAAACAAACAAAAAACAACATTTGAAGACAAGAAGGAAGCAACCAGACCAGTTCTTTTATTTTTTTTTTTGCATGTGAAACAGGACACTTTAAGATGTACAAAAAAATGAACAATCTAGTGAGGTAAAGTAGGAATATGACTGCTACTCTTGAGGCAATGTCCAAGAAGAGAAGAGGCCAAAGGCTCATTGAAGGGGCTCATGACAAGCAAGCTCAGATTGGATTCATAGCCCTAGGAAACTGGAAGAGGGGCTCTCTCCTCAAAACCTTACAGAGGATTCACCCTAAAGAACCACCTGAGCTAATGTCTGCAATGATGTGCCTGCCTGGTTGGACTCACTCACCTGCATGTCTAATTCTTGGGATGTCTCCCTCTGGCATCCATGGTGTTTCTCTTCGCTCTAGTTGGTAGATGACATATGGTTTGGAAAATGCAAGTCCTGCTCAATGGAAATGTAACAGGGCTCAGGTTCAAATAATATATTAGAATATACAATAATTGATCACCTCAGTGGGGGACCCTCATGAAATATTATTAAAAGGAAACAAGCATTTAGATAGCACCTACTATGTGCCAGGTACTCTGCTAAGTAATTTATAAATTACAAACATAATCTTTTTTGACCAAAAAGCAAAAACTTTTACTGATCAACAGGAAGCATATGTATATCTAATCTCTCTTGGGCCCAAAAGGATTCAGAATCTCTGATCTCTGCATTCCAAATATTAAGGGCTCAGCACATGAGATACTCCAAATGAACAAATCACAGAATCCAAAAGCTATAAACTGAGTAGCCATATATTCTAATCCATATCTACAATATTTACTAAGGTATGAACAAAGGCCTGATGGGAAAATTCTGAGAACCTGGAGAAGCTATCCTTACCCAGAAAGACTAGGTTCCTATAGTTTTCCAGCATTACATCTCTGTAAAACTCCTTTTGAGAAGAGTCTAGACACATCCATTCTTCCTGGCTGAAGTTCACAGCCACATCCTTGAAGGTCACAGCTTCCTGAAACACCAAATACATTTGAGTTTATCAAAGACCCACATACAAATATTGTAAGGGGGTCAAACAGGGTATTAAAAAAAAAAGAAATATTTGTTTTTGCTTCATTAAATTAAAGAAAATTTTTAAGAAACAAAATGCACATAAATTATTCATTTTCTGTTTATTCTATTTTTGTGTTTTTAAAATTCATAGTTTCAAATATAATCCTCTTTTTTTGGTTTTGGTATACACTAATAGTTCTGTAGGCTAAGGATCATTAATGATTTTTTAAAGTATGTATTTTAAAAATCTTCTTAATGTATTGAACCTCCTGACAAACACAATTTCTCTGCCAAATTATAAAGAAAACAGATATGGACAAAGCAAAAAAAATTTAATGACTTGGGATATTACAATACAAAGCATCACAGATGGATTAGTTCTCTTATTTTCTCTTCTCCTTCTGACTTCTAGATCCAGGGTCGTAACTGAATAGATTCTCATTAACTAAATGGAAGTTTATTTCTTATTACTTGTCACCCTCAAATCATGTGTAAAATTTAAAATTAAATCTCAATAATAAAAATATTAAATTTTAAGGGATTTATTAATGATCATTAGAAATCAAGGAATAAAGAGGATACAAAATAAAGACCACGTGCCCATGGCTGATTAGCCATTTCAAAATCCCAACTCACCACCACCATGCTGTAAACCTTAAAATTCCTTAGACTTATAAATGTTGGAAATTTCACCATTGGGAAATTTCATACTTGGAAAATTTCTTACTGATAGTCTATTGGAATGTGAACCCCATTGGCATGGGAGGTTCCTCCTCCTCCCTTCTTAAGATTACTTTAGGACAGAAACCTTTTGCTGAACAATGGAAAGGACTTTGACCTATGCTTAAGCATAGAACAGGAATTTCTTTGAGTCATGATTGATTTTAGAATTGATACAATGGAGATACTTGGAATCAATCTCCACCCTACTCAGTCCTAACAGGATTGAGGAAGGGCTGCAGCATAGATCAAAATTTAATTATTCCAATCTCTACTCTACTCAGGTTAACAGGATTTAGGAAGGGCTGTAGCAAAGGATCAAAGATTTAATTATTTGAAAATATGACCTTCAACAGACTTGTGCAAAAGAGACCTCTGGGCGGTCCTGGGTTAAGCTAGAGCCTCCATTGGCACAGGGAAATTGATGGACAGTGATTGGTAGATGTGAGAACTGAGGGGAGGGAACTTGGATGGTTTCCTTAAAGATAGAGGGGTCTGAAGACTCAAGGTGGTGGTTGAGGAGTTTGTCTGAGTGGTTGGAGAGGTGCTCTGAGAAGCTTGCTCTGAAGGAAGCTGAAGGTGGGGGCCTTTGAGACTGTTTCTCCATTTTGGTCACGTGAGTAATAGGGACTGATCTCTTTTCTTTGCCCCAGCTATCTAAGGGCTTGGGCCTTTTGGCCCAGCCTAAACAGAGGGGGTATTTAAGCCCTATTCCCTTTTCTCCCCTTTCGCTCTCTCTATCTCTAATTCCTTTCTTCCTCCTGATTGTAATTAAACTCTATAAAAGGCTGACGGCTGATTTGAGTTTTCATTTAGGAATTACATAGCTGAATTCCTTGGCGACCTTAAATTAATATATATATATATATATATATATATATATATATATATATATATCAGTCTTTTAAAGTGATTTCCTTGTCACAATGCTCACCAAAAGGGCCAAAAAGAGGACAGACCCCTTATGTCCTTGCCTAATACTCCCTGTCTACAGGAAGTACGAAACGACAGGAAGCCCGTAGGCTCCTGTGAAATGTAGTTCTTTTGGGGGGAACAGATTTTCAGTTATGTACATGCAATATTAAATACTTAATAAATTACAAAATTTTCCTTTTCCAATAATTACTCTTATTTCTCTGCAATTAAAAAACAAAAATTTAGAAATACACATAATTCAATAAATACCACTGATGAAAAAGACACAATTATTTCTAATATTTGCAATATTATATTCCTTACATATAAATATATGCAATCATGAGTGGTAAATAGTATCAAAGACCACTGGGAGGACAAGATAGATAAAGAGATTAGAGGGAAGGACAATGGTCAGTGATGCCAAAGGGCTTTGTATTAAACAGAAATTCATGCATTATGGGTCCATTTTTGTCAGTAAAGAAGTGAAGTCCTTGTAGTCAAGGCAGAGCCGTAAGGGTTAAAGCCCTCCTCTTCCCCCCGCTTGGGCTGCATAGTCAAGGTCATGGGTTGAACTGTGTACGACCTGCCCAGCTGCATGCTCAAGGTTGGAATAGTCAGTAGAGGGAGGTTTGATAATGATTGTGAGAAACTGCAAGGTTGGAATAGTCAACAGAGAGAGGTTTGATAAATACTGTGGGAAACTGTGAGAGATTTGTTTCTCTGCCCTTTTTTGGAATCCTCTCGGTTCCTCCTTGTGCCTGGCAGGTAACGTCATGAATTCCTATGAAGTTGCCCAACTATTGGTTCCTGCTGTTGCTAGGCTGTAAAGTCATATCTTCCAGTGGTCTTAACCTATATATGCTTTGTCTGATCCAATAAATTTTGTCTTTGTGCATTTTCATATTGTAGCATCCCAAGCATATTCACATCTATGAAATATAAATGACTGTATGGTGACTGTGTCTCCAAGCATAAGGTTATACCAAGGAGGCTTGTGAATGTAACCTTGAACTGGCCATGCGGCCCTTGGCTAAGACAAACTCATTAACATGCTCGGACTCAATTCCCCGGGAAAGCGTGGTTTGCAATCTACACGCCCAAAGGTGTTCCCTCTACATTGCCACCCAATCTTAATTGTTTATACTTTGTGATGTGGTTACTACGTGCTTGGGAGTACCGCCCAAGCAGGACAGGAATAAATTCGGAGGCAATCCCATGAACTTCCTCTTGGCTCTTGGCCTTTCTCCTTTTCATGGAGCTCCACTGGGCTCCTCAATGACTATCTCTTTCTCCTCTTGACCTTCTCCTTCCTGGAGGCTGTAACCATCTCGGCCTGGATTTCCTACCTTAATCTCCTCATCCACCTCGTGTTCCTTTGTACTCATACTCCCCTATCAAAGGGAGTATCATAGGGATTGCCTGCCCTATCCAACCACTGACTTGTCCTTGTCTTTCATTTCCACCCTGGTTCTAGGTTCCTACCTCTCCTCGGGTCCCATCACAAAGGTGAGCCCCTTCCCTTGTGGGACCCTGCTGGTCAGGGAAGTCCATTAAGGAAAACCCCACACATATAGCTTCCATTCATTACTCTTCACTTTTCGTTACCCCAAGTAAGGTCACACAGGGCTGGCTGACCCTGGCGCTGAGCCTTACAGTCCTTAAATGGGAAGGTGGAGGAGGAAAAGTACGTGGAAAAAGGTGAGGCCAACTAGGTCCATCAGTGAATAGAATGCCGGGCCTGGAGTTTGGAGGACCACTCTTTCCTGGATGCTGTCTTCTCTCCATTTTTTGGTGATCCTGCTTTCTCTTGGGTCTCCTCCAACCTGTCTGACCTCCCTCTTTGTCCTCTGGCGACTCCTTTTATGTATCCCCCTTAACTCGGGGTATAATACGTAGAGCCCCATCCTGGGCCTGGTCTTCATTTTCATTTCTCGCCGTCCTTCAGTGGCAATGTCACTCCTTTCCAGTTAAAATAAAATCCCGGCAACACAAAGGGATTTTCCTAACATTCTCTGAGAGGCACTTGAAGTTATACAAATTAATTTACAATTCATCTGCGGCTAGTTCTCGAAAGTAATGAAATTAAGTCAAATGAAAAGTAAAGGATAATTACACGGGCACATTTCTGGGGGAGGCTGTGAATCTGTTGTGGCTTTTAAGGCTCTCCTTGTCTGTCTTAAGGCTGCAACCAGAACCACAAGGTCACGCGAAAGCCAGAACGGAGCAGACTGCTCCTCCTGCCAGGTGCCACAGCACCATCCCCTGACATGTGCCTGGGGAGCTGAGCACCAGGGCCAGAGAAAGGCTTGGAACCTTCCCCAACAGGCCTATTACCCTCCCGGACACATTCCCCACATCTTCTTGCATGCCCCATCTCCGGGCAATGCCTGCCCAACCCCCAAAGAACAAGCCTCGCCTCTCCTCCCCAGCCGGATGTCTGCTGCCTCCATCATCGCCCTCCACATTAGCCTGTATGTGTCTCGTTGGTCACTGCCAGCAGGCGCTGAGCTCCTGAGAGCAGGGCCCGCACGGAGGCCCAAAAGAAATGCTTCTTGTTGATCCCATTCCATCTCTTCTGGGTGCCTCCTGTGCCCGGGCCTGTGCTGGCAGCACTGCATCCCCAGTTTCCGTCCTCATCACTCGCTGGGCCTCCGGGGGCCGTTCTACCCCTTGTCCATTCCTCTACCGTTATAAGGAGACAAGAAGTTGTGCAGGAGAGCGGGTACGTTTGCAGGGACCAGCAGGAGACGGGCAGGCGGATGCTGGGACGCGGAAGGAAGGGCTGGCTCGTCCTGAGGCTGATCTCCACAGGCAGGGCTACATGGCCTAAGTGGCGGCTGCCCTTGTTCCCGGCGCTGCTTGCTGTCTTCCATGGAAGCAGAACTGGGGATCCTGCCCACACTCTGCCATGGCTGAGGCCAGGCCTGGGGCCTCTAGACCTGGGACCTTCCCTCGGCCAATGGGCTCACACAGACGCTTTTCTTAAAGCCAGCCAAGGCGGGTTTCGTTGTAGTTCAGCCAAGAACAGAGGCTGAGAATTTAGGAGCGAGGAGAGGAGGAGCGCAGGAAGCCACTGAAGAATCTCTGAAGAGGCATCCACTCCCTGGAGCTTGTCCCACACCCTTCGGAAGGCCCTATTCCAGCAGTCTGAGGGGGCTGTGCCTGGCGGGGTCTGGCTGGCCTCCCCAAGCACAGACAATCTTCCGATAGGGCCCAACCCTTCTGGGCCCCAAGCCCCTCCCTTTTTACACTCTGGCGATGGCACCTACCCGGCACCTACCCAGCCCATCTGCGTCCCTCTGAAGTCGTTGGCTAACAGCTTCCCTCCAGCCCGGGACAGCCTGACGTCACCGTGCAGCCGGCTGGGCCAGGCATCCCCACCATTTCCTTTTTTAACCCTTACCTTGTCTTGGGATCAACACCAAGTGTCCATTCTAAGGCGGAAGAGGCCCATTTAAAGCCAAGACCTCCCCACTACGGGCCTGGCACTCTCCACCTGTGCCACTCGGATGCTGGTACCTCTCTGCTGTGACCTCCTCCCCCGGCCCTCGCCTCCTCCTGATAGGTCCGTTCTCCCACCTTCATCGGAGGGAGGCGGGGGCTCTGAATGCCGGGACTCTCACCATTGCCCATTCGCCATCCCGAAGAAGCCCAATGAACAAAATCCACAAGCACTCAGCGCACCCTTACTGTGTGCCAAGGATTCCAGGTCACACCACACAGGCGCAGGGCACACACAGACACACGTGCACACACTCACACAGACACGTGCATACTCTCACACACACACTCACACACACAGACACACGCACACTCTCTCTCACACACACACACAAACACACAGACTGCCCCAGTGTTCAAGGACACCCAATACGAAGGCCAAAGTCACGGCATCCTGAGGGGCCCTAAACACAGCCTGGGGAGTTCACACGAGAGCGGAGACATTTCGCTCTATTTTGGAAACCCTAAACCTCCACTGGCTCCGGGACGTTTAGTTCCGAGGAAGAAATCGGCCTCTTCGTCTGGTGGCAGCCAGCCGAGATGAGAGGAGAAGCCTGTAGGGTCCTCGGACGCCCGGCTTTCTCGCTCCGTCTTCCTAAAGCCTCAGGTAGGGGCCGGCTTGCCGTGTACGGCTCGGAAAGGGACAAAATGTCCAGAAATGCAGAAAACACGAAAATAAGATACCAACAAAACCAAACCGGAAACGGTTTCTAATCAGTAAAACGGAAGCCCAGGACGGTGGTGAAGAGCAGCGTCCTGGAAAGATTTAGGAACTGGGGCAAAGGCAGCAGCAGCCCCGGCGAGGCTCCCAGGGGGCATCTCTGGCGGTTAGCCCTGACTGGAGGCCTTTCTGGTCCCTCTTTCTGGGTCCGAAAGGGGAAGTTTCCTAACACACGCGTACATGTACCACAGCCATAGACGAGCCTGAGTCAAACCAACAGACGAAGGTGGTGCCCGGCCGGCTCTCTACAGAGCCAACACGGGGCTAGAAACCATGCAGGCAGGCAGGAGGAAAGCCGTCCTCACGAGCCATGACCCAAGGAAGGGAAGCCCAAGAAAAGGCGTCCGAGCGAAGCTAGCGCGAGAACCGGCCGCTCACCTGGGGGGGCCCAGCTGACAGGGGCGCGGGGGCCATCTTCTCCTCCTGGGCCAGTTGGTGCTGCGAAGGAAGAAGGTCCGTGAGCCCTGCGGCCCCCCGCCCCGCCCCGCCCCGCCCCCCAGGTTCCCGCGGCATGGCCGGGCCGGCTCATTCCATCCGGGGCCCCTCGTGTCCAAAGAGCTGGGCCAGCGGCCATGCCCAGGGTGAAGAAGGAGGCTCCGCCAGCCCCGGGGGGAGCCACATACTACAGGGGAACGCGGCGTGGGGCGGGGCGAGGGAAGGCTAACGGGTAGGGGCGGGGCAAGTCCCTGGGCAGTCTGGGCAGCTCCAGGTCACCCCTCCTCGGGCCCAGGGGACGGAGCTGATGGGGAGACCCAGGCAGGCAGACAGAGGCCGAGCCAGCCTGGGCAGGGCGGACCCCGCGTCCGTTCGCGGAGCCAGAGCGGAGATTCCTAAGGGCGGGACCCCGAAGAGGTTCCCAAGGGCCACGCCTCCACCTCCTGTCCCGAGACTCGGGGACCTAACGCCGGGACCTCCTTCGGGGGCCGGGTCTGGCGGCCGCCACCTCCCATTGGCTCCAAGCCGCGCCCAATGACCAATGGACGCCGCGGCTCGCCTAGAGGGCGGGGCTGACGCTAGAGGAGACGGCCGGGGTCTTACTCCCACCCACGAAGCTTCCAAACCAGATTCCGACAGCTCGGCATTTTCCGTCAGTCTGGTCCCGTCTTCGGGCTCCCCACTTACCGCACGGAGCGCGGGGCTTGGGCTCCAGCAGCGGCTCAGGGCAGAGCACGGCCGAGGCAAGCTCCAGCCAGAAGAGGACTACTGAGAGCCAACGCAACGAGCGGATGTGACGTTAGTAACCCCGCCCCCATCTCGCTCCTGCTCCAATCCGGGGCTGTCTTTCCTCCCCGCCCTTGCTGGGTCGTACCTAAACTGTCACTTCACCCCCACCTGGGCTAGCAAAACCTCCTGGGAAATGTAGTTCTCGGGCCAGCTGCGCATGTGCACCTGATTAGGAGCCCCGCTTCTAACCGCGGTGCAGGCTGAAGAGGTTCGGCTGCCCTGAGGACGAGCTCCGAGCACAGGCTTGGAACCCCGGCTCAGTCAGGGACCGGACATCCAGACCAGTGCCAGGGTGCCGCGTGTTCCTGGGGTCCAGCTGAGGGGTTTGAGCCCTCGCCGTCCCTCCCCCTCTTGGCCAGGACCGGGGTGCAATCCTGTCTCTGCTCCCCCTGCTCTGTCCTCCACCTCTCCTCGCGCGTCACCAGCTCTCCTCCTCCTCCTCCTCCTCCTCCTCTCCCGTCATCTCCTGTCTCTATCCTCGCCTCCTCTTCCTCTTCTGTCACCAGCTCCTTCTCTCTCCTTCCCTCTGGTCCCTCATAATGCTTCCTCCTCCTCCTCCTCCTCCTCTCCCTGCCTCACCTAACGAGATGGCTCCTGTCCGTGCCAAAGCAGCCCTTCTCCTGCCTGCCCCAGAGACCCCCCTCACCCTCTATCTCTCTCTGCCTCCCTCCCTCCCAACTGCCTACAATTGTCTCTCCATCCCCAGCACACTCACTTGTCCCTTCCATCCCCCTCGCCCTCCCCTCCGCCCCACCACAGCCCCTTCCCTTCCACCTATGCGGCGAACCTCCTTAGATGGTCTCGTTTAGACACCTTCCGGACTGTTTACCAGGGAAGGCCCCAGCAGCTGGGGATGAAGGCAGACTTCTGTCTCCCTTATCTGTCACTGGAGGGGAGCTGGGTGGGGTTGGGGCTGGGCCCTTCGTCCCCTGGTACTGGAGCCCAACCTGTTATCCTGGCAGTCCAGCCTCTCTTACTTTTCCAATACCTTTTCAGTGGATCCATTAAATCAAGCTTTTCATTAAACATCATTTACTGGGTCCCTGCCCTCCAGGAGGTGACATTCTCTTGGTGGTGGCAGAACCCAACATTCCCAATAAGTAAGTAAGTGTGAGATTGTTTGGAGGGAGAAATTCTAAATGGGAAGACCCAAAAGTGTTTCATCTGGGACCACAGAGGGCTAACGATGCTACGAAATGAAATGATGATTTTTCAGGGTGGTCAGCCTGAGCAATAGCCTCGAAATGGTTTGCCTCTGAACTACCACAGGGGGCCCAGGGCTCTAAAAAGGACTGGCAAGGGGGAACTTGGGGGAGGCCACCTGGCTGGACACCTTTGACCATAGGCTACAGTGAAAGATTTGTCCCAGAGCAGGCCAGCTCAGCAGGTTAACTCAACTGGCCAAATCCAGTATACCAGTAGAGGACTGAGAAAAGAGAAGATTTCAGCCTCAGGGCATAACAGCTCAAACACTCTGGTTCAGTAAATCAATAGAGAGACAAATCTATATAGTCTATAAGGAGAAAAAAAAAGTAAATAAAATGAATAAACAAGAGGGGGAGCTACAATTGAAAGCTTCTAAAGGGGTTAATACCAAAGAACAGAACCAATAGAGCAGGGTGATATCCAGGAAACATCAAGCAAAGCCTCAAAGAACCCAGGGAATTGGATGCAGGTTATGGAGGAGCTCAAAAAGGATTTTAAAAATTAAATAAGATAGGTTAAAGAAAAATGGCAAAAGCAAAAAAAGGTCATCTGGAAACAGAGGCACAGGCTTTGAAAGCCAGAATTGACCTGCTGGAAAATAATGCAAAAAAAATGGAAGAAGAGAAGAATGATTTAAAAGGAATGGACCAAAGGAAAAGGAAAATCAAAAGGTTATGGAAGAAATTCAGTCTTTAAAAATTAGAATTAGAAGCTAATGACTTTAAGAGACACCAAGACATATTAAAACAAAATCGAAAGAATAAAATAATTGAAGATAATATGAGACACTTCATTGAGAAAACAATTGACATGGAAAGTAGATCCAGGAGAGACAAGTTAAGAATTATTAGACTACCAGAAAATCATGACACAGATACACACACACACACACACACACACACACACACACACACACACACAGCAGCAGCAGCAGCAGCAGCAGCAGCCAGATTTGAATTCATCCCAATTCTAGGTTTGCATTCTGTTCAATGTGCCACTTAGCTGCCTAATGAACTTTAGAGTGGAAAAAAGGTGCCACTCACAACCCTTTTTTTTTAATTTTGGGAAAAAGATACATTTAAGAGGAAAGATAAATCCCCTTTTGGCCATGTTGAGCATAAAAGATGCTAATCAGAGGCAGTTTGGTACAGGGAAAAAAATACTGGCTCTGGGATCAGAGGACCTGCATTCAATTCTCATCTCTGATATTTTCTGCCTATGACATCAGTCAAATCCTATAACCTCTTAGTGCTTCAGTTTCCCCTTTTATGGAAAGGGAAGTTTGGACTAAATGGTAGGTATCTGAAGTCCCTTCTAATGCCTCATCTAGGATCCCATGGGATTGGAGCCAAGCATTTCTGCTAAATACACAATAAATTTGCTATATAATCTCACTTGATCCATTGCCTCTGGAAAACAGAGGTCTTTAATTCCTAATTGACTCTAATCCACTCCCCAAAGCAATCAGTCCAAAGTCTCTTATTTGGACACTACCATTCCTTATTTTCCCCCCTTCCTTTACTGCTAAAGACATTATATATGTTATTGAGTAAAGAAGGGCCCTTCCTGATGGCCTCAGTCTTCCACCCTCTCTACATTTTACAATCCCTTGATATTGTAGAATTTAAATTAATGTCCAATATTTCAATTATTATATTTTATAAAGCTTATTATTTAGCAAAATAAAAACCATGTGACTAAGATTTTCTACCTGCTCAAAAAGCCCACTCCACCAAAGCTGAGACAGGAAGACAAGAGAGTGAGAGAGAGAACTCCACAGAATTTATATTCTGGCTACCTCAACACACAATAAGAGGATGAGAGTGGGATGCTGGGAATTGTAGTTTTTTTAGTGTAACAAGATTCTAATTACACAATATCATCCCTCAAGCTCTCCTCTTTTATAATGATGAAGGGTAGACTGAGTAGGAAGGGGGCCCAAGAGGGGTTTCCTTGCATGTTCCCTAGATCCCTGCCATTCCAGCCTCCTCCCAATCATTGCCATGTTCTCATGAATCTTCAATCCAATGTTCTCTCTCATCCATTGCTCAGGAGAATATACAGAAAAGTTGCCTGCACTCACCATCTACACTCCTCTCCCCTCACTTCCAACTTTTGCAGTCTACTTGCAATCCTCAATATTAAAAAAAATGTCCAAAAATCTCTTGCCAAGACTAATGGCCTTTTCTAAGTCCTCATCCTACTTGACTTCTATACTGCATTGGATCCTGGACCACCCTGTCCTGCTGAAAATTCTCCTTTCTGAGTTGGTACAAAGACAGTTTAGAACCAGATAGTAGAAGTTTTAAATGCCAAGGTGAGGAGTGGTATTGCTTTCTCTTGGTTCTTCTATTGACCACTGTTATATTATAATACATGTCACAACTGCTGCAGCTCTGTGCCAGGTCCTATCCTCTTTTCTCTTTATGCCTTCCTGGGGACCTCATCAGCCCATATGGGTTTAATTATCATTTTTATGACTTTCAGGTTTCTATAATAAGTTCTCTAGGGTCTATTCTAGTTCTCTTGAGTGTAATTCCATATTACCAACTGCCTACTAGATAGTTCAACCTAGATGTGGCATCTTAAACTTAAAACATATCCAGGAATCTTCATTATTCTCCCATCCCCAACCAATCTCTCTTCCAAACTTTATTTCTTCTTGAAAGCCCCATTATCCTTCTAGTTCACAACCTCACTGTCATCCACCATAGGGGAGCAATGGACTACCAGATCAAATCTGGAAAAACAAGAAAATCCTCTCTGTATATAGTGGAGATTATCTGTTTTATATTCAGATCTCTTTCTGTTCTGTGCATAGGAAAGGTATTTTTTAACCCAGGGTCCATAGATAGATTTCGGGGACTTGATGAATTTGGATGGGGGAAAATGACTTCCTCAATTTCACTAACTTCTAACTGAAGTTTTGCATTTCCTTCTAGTATAAATTTCTTAAAACCATCATTCTGAGGACTAGATGGGCTTCATTAGACTGCCAAAGAAAGGAGTTGATGCCATGAATATAGGTTAAGGATCCTTGGTCTAGATAAATGTTCATATTTTTTATTAGTTAATAATAACAGAAAAGAAAATGTCTTTAAAAGGTTATGTATCATGACCACTCGACCTCCCCCATGACCATAGTGCTCTCCCTTTTGTCAAGTATATCCAAGCAAAACAAATTGATAAATTCTAAAATGCATTCTTCCCTTTACCTCCACCTGTTAGCTTCATTTAATGCTCAATTTCAAGGGCCCCTACTAATGGTACCTCTTTGGGATCCCCTTAGTTGGGTCTGATATACCCACCTTCACATTATCTGCTTATTTAATTAGGTGTCCCTACATTAAAGCCCTTAGAAAACTCTTAGAAAGCTCTTGATTAATTTAAAATTTGTATCCATGTATTTGTTGGACTTAGCCTGGTTTCTTATATATTTATAGTAGAAAAATCAATATTGATTGATTTGGATTGGATGGTTTAATTAGATAGACTGCCTGGTATTAAGCAGAAGAGTAAAAATGCATCACAGCAGGAGTGACATCCTGGGCCAGCAGGAGGGGATGGAATTACAAGGACAGGAGATGAATGTCTAAAAGAAATGGAAAGATATGTACTTCTTTCGATGGGAATAAGTGTTCATGGTAGAGAGTTCTCAGACTTCTGAGTAGGCATATTTAGGAAGTGAGAATGTCTTCAATTTTCTTAGTAAATGAAGAGTCTAAGCCATCTGGAAGAAGTTAGGAATTGTAAATTTGAGGAGTAATAGGATTTGAATAACGACTGTGGGAGTTTTTATTTGAATTTTTAAACTTTCATTAAAGGATGGTAACTTTGGCTTAAATAATTCATATATTTGGCATTACCTCCTCATTATCTCATCTCCTAAGCAAGGCCTATCTAACAGACCTCTGCAGTATCTTTCGAATATGCCCCCTTTCTCTCCTCTGGCATGGCCCCTCCCACAGTGCAAACTCTCAACACCTAATGGACCATGACAATAGTTGCTGGTGGTTCTGCCTGCCTCAAGTCTCTCCCCACTCCAGTCCATCCTCTATTAAGGGACCAAAGTGATTTTACTAATGCCTAGTCTGATCATGTCATCCCTGCTTACTCAATTCAAAGCCCTTCAAAATTTAACCCCCTCCAACCTTTCCCTTCTGTGACAAGGAAATCACTTTTAAAAGACTGATATATATTAATTTAAGGTCACCAAGGAATTCAGCTATGTAATTCCTAAATGAAAACTCAAGTCAGCAGTCAATCTTTTATGGAGTTTTTAATGACAAACAGGAGGAAGAAAGGTATTAGAGAGAGAGAGAGAGAGGGAGAGAGAGAGAGAGAGAGAGAGAGAGAGAGAGAGAGAGAGAGAGAGAGAGAGAGAGAGAGAGAGAGAGAGAGAGAGAGAGAGAAAGGGGAGAGAAGGGAATAGGGCTTAAATACCCCTTCTGTTTAGGCTGGGCCAAAAGGCCCAAGCCCTTAGATAGCTGGGGCAAAGAAAGGAGATCAGTCCCTATTACTCACGTGACCAAAATGGAGAAACAGTCTCAGAGGCCTCCACCTCCGGCTTCCTTCAGAGCAAGCTTCTCAGAGCACCTCTCCAACCACCCAGAGCCAAAACTCTCCAACCACCCCTCAGTCCTCAGACCCCTCTATGTTTAAGGAAAGCATCCAAGTTCCCTCCCCTCAGTTCTCACATATACCAATCACTGTCCATGTCTTCCCTGTGCCAATGGTGGCTCTAGCTTAACCCAGGACCGCCCAGAGGTCTGGGCTTTGCACATGTCTGTTGGAGGTCATATTCTCAAATAATTAAATTTTGATCTATGCTGCAGCCCTTCCTAAATCCTGTTAGGACTGAGTGGGGTGGAAATTGTATTTTCCAAGACCTGATTCTGTCATTCCAAGTATCTCATATCAATTCTAAAATCAATCATGACTCAAAGAAATTCCTGTTCTATGCTTAAGCATAGGTCAAAGCCCTTTCCATTGTTCAGCAAAAGGTTTCTGTCCTAAAGTAATCTGAAGAAGGGAAGAGAAGGAACCTCCCATGCCAATGGGGTTCACATTCCAATACACTATCAGTAAGAAATTTTCCAAGTATGAAATTTCCCAATGGTGAAATTTCCAACATTTATAAGTCTAAGAAATTTTAAGGTTTACACTTCTTAGGCCAAACTCCCCACTATGTACTCTTTAATCTACTGACACTAGTCTCTTTACTGTTCCAGAAACAAGCCACTCTTTCTCTCTACTCGTCCAGGTCTGGGATCCTCTTGTTAAAATTAATTGTGGTTGAGACTGAAATATATTATTAGGTGGTCGCCAGGGATTTAATTTCTAAAATCCCAAAATAAATTACTAAAGTAAAAGGAATTTATGGTAGTTTATTTACAATAGAAGAAAGATATTAAGGAATAAGAGAGAGAAAACTCTGGCTTCTTCTGATATCAGTTAGAATTTCTAAGCCCAAGCCAGGGGAAGAGAAAAGCAGGGTCACTAAAGTCAGCCTTTCACTCACCAATGGTGACAGTCTAAATGGAAAGAAGTCTGGGTGTCAGTCTTCCAGCCATTCCTCAAGGGTCTGTCTTCCAGTCGCTCCTCCAACTCCAAGTCCAACTCCAAGATCCTTCTCCAACTCGAAATTCAAATCGAATATCTCTCAAATCTCCTAATGTCCTCTTCTCACCTTTTGTCCTCTTTTTAAAGATCTTTTTCTTGTGTGTCACCTCCCCTAAATTTCACGTCTACCAATCACAGCAGATGCTTTTCTCCAGGACTGCCCACTCTTTAGTTCTTGCCTTCTTTGGTTAGATTATATCTTTTTGGGTTACTTAACACCTCTTTTGTTTAGTTCACTTTTTGTAGTTACTTAACACCTTTTTGTGGTTAAAATGGGTAGATGTACTTCAAATACTAAGTTATCACCTTTTTGTAGATTAATAGCTAAAAATAGATTGTAGCTTACAATTCTAGCTTCACTATAAAGGAAGAGCTAAATACCTTCATTGTTACAATCAGGAGATTACAATTTTATCTTTACAATAAAGGAAGAGCTAAGTATCTTCATTGTTACAATCGGGAGATAGCTAAATCCAATATTCACAATCTCCTTTATATCTTTGCTTTCTGTCTTCCCTAATTTCTGTTAGGTACACATTAAAATCCCATTTTTTTACTGGAGATATTTACCAACCCCTCTTAATTCTTTTCTATTTGTTCTTCATATAGCTTGTTTGTATATTTTTGTTTGTTGTCTTCCCCATTAGACTGTGACCTCTTGGAGGGCAGGGACTGTCTTCTGGCTCCTTTTCTATATGTAGCACTTAGCAAAATACCTGGCACATAGTAAACAGTTAATAAGAGTTTATTAGTTGATTAGAGTCACAAGAGTTTTTGCCATATGAATTACTCTAATATTGAATATATATTTTTGTGTTCTGATTTAAGAGCTGTCCTCATTCATTATATACATAAGGCTGCTCTGATTAGTGCAAGCTAATGGTAAATACATCACTGACTCAGGAACAGAGCTTTTCCTCAATCATTACAGCTATATAGTTCTGTTATAGAGTGAAGTCTGATGCTGAATATACTTTCTTCTCAAGCAGAATACCATTCCATATTCATCACATTCTTAAGGTTTCTCCCAGAATGAATTCTTTTATGTTGCATAAGCTGTGTGCTGAAGATTTTCCCACATTCAATACATTCATAAGGCTTTTCTCCAGTAAGAATCCTCTGATGCTGATTAAGATGTGCTTTTAGTCAGAATGTTTTCCCACATTCATTACTGTAAATCTTGAAATTTCTCAGACTTGTGAATGTTAAAAATTTCCACATTGAGGAATCCTCCATTGGAACAAATTCCCTACTGGGAAACATTCCCCATTTTGATGTGAGAACTCGCCAGGATCAGAAATGGGAGGACCTCTACTCCACCCGTACTTAAGACTGCTTTAGGGGAGAAAACTCCTTGCTAAACAATGAAAGTACTTGGACCCATGCTTATAATAAGGCAAGGAGTTCTTTGAGCCAGGCCTGTTTTTTAGAATTGATACAATGAGATGCTAGGTACCTAAAAGGGTCGGGCAAGTTTTCTCTTAATGAGATTAGTTGACTCAGCTGTGTTTTCACTGGTTCAGATTTACTGAGGAGATTAGTTGACACAGCAGCATTTTTTCTGGTTCAGACTTACTGAGGAGATTAGTCGACTTAGCAGGAATTCAGATGGGCAGTCCTTTGGAAAACGTCTATAGTGATTGGTAGATGTAAGGACTTGGGGGGGGTGACATAGGAGAAAATCCCCTATATAAGAAAAAGCAGAATCTCTTGAGAAAAAAAATCCTTTTGGAGGATCTCTGATGAGGATTGCTTGGGAAGAATCTCTTGAGAGAGGCTCTGGAGAAGGGAAGCTCTTGGAGGACAATCTCTAAGGAGGTCTCGCTGGAGCTCCTCTGAGGGGACTCTGTCCCTCTGGAGGCTCTGGAGAGAGGCCCTTTGGAACAGTCTCTGGCTGGAAGGCTCTTTAAGGAGGACTCTGGCTGGAACTCTCTCTGGTGAAGTCAGCTGAGATGGAGCTGGCCTGGTGTCACTAGAATCCTTGCTTAGACAGACCTTGTGGTGAGTGTTAAAAGATTGACTGACTGATCTCTCTCTCTTAAGACTCAGGTCTAGGCCATGTTGGCTTAAGGCCCTTCATACTTATTTCCTTTTTCTCTCTTTCTCTCTTTTCCTTAATTCCACATTTGTATTAATTAAAATCTCTATAAAACCCAGTTGACTTGGGTATTTGAATAATGTAAACCTCAAATTTCCTTAGACTTATAATTGTTGAAAATTTCACCATTGGGATATTTCATACTTGGAAAATTTCTTACTGATAGTCTATTGGAATGGGAACTCCATTGGCATGGGAGGTTCCTTCTCTTCCCTTCTTAAGATTACTTTAGGACAGAAAACCTTTTGCTGAACAATGGAAAGGACTTTGACCTATGCTTAAGCATAGAACAGGAATTTCTTTGAGTCTTGATTGATTTTAGAATTGATACAATGGAGATACTTGGAATAAATCTCCACCCTATTCAGTCCTAATAGGATTGAGTAAGGGCTGCAGCCTAGATCAAAATTTAATTATTCCAATCTCTACCATACTCAAGTTAACAGGATTTAGAAAGGGCTGTAGCAAAGGAGTATAGATTTAATCATTGGAAAATATGACCTTCAACAGACATGTGCAAAAAGCCAGAAACCTCTGGGCGGTCCTGGGTTAAGCGAGAGCCTCCATTGACAGGGAATTTGATGAAGAGTGATTGGTAGATGTGAGGACTGAGGGGAGGCAACTTGGATGGTGTCCTTAAAGATAGGAGGGTCTGGAGACTGAAGGGGTTTTTTTGAGTTTGTGGTCGGTGGTTCCTGGGCTCTGAGGAAGCTTGCTCTGAAGGAAGCTGAAAGTGGGGGCCTCTGAGACTGTTTCTCCATTTTGGACACGTGAGTGAAAGGGACTGATCTCTTTTCTTTGCCCCAGCTATCTAAGGGCTTGGGCCTTTTGGCCCAGCCTAAACAGAAGGGGTATTTAAGCCCTATTCCCTTCTCTCCCCTTTTCTCTCTCTCTCTATATATCTCTAATTCCTTTCTTGCTCCTATTGTAATTAAACTCCAAAAAGGGCTGACGGCTGACTTGAGTTTTTCATTTAGGAATTACATAGCTGATTCCTTGGCGACCTTAAATTAATATATATCAGTCTTTTAAAGTGATTCCCTTGTAACATTGTGGCTGACCACACGGGAGTCTAAAGAATCCTCTCAATAAAACTTTTTCCTTGCCTTTTTACTATACTGTTTCACCACTTAGTCCTTTTTAAAAAAAAAAAAACTTGGCTTAAAGACACAGCTGCTAGAACACGTGAGTATAAAAAACTTTTTCTCTTTTCTCCTTAAGTTAAATTGGAATCAGCAGTTTTTTCTTTTTCTTCCCTTTAATCTTAAGGGACAGCTGGGTAGCTCAGCGGATTGAGAGCCAGCCCTAGAGGCAGAAGGTCCTGGGTTCAAATCGGACCTCAGATACTTCCCAGCTGTGTGACTCTGATAGACAGAAAACAGCTGTTTTTAAATCTCAGCATAAAGTCCTGGCTGGAAGAACTGTTTCTAAATATCCTTTCCCTTAAGGAACAACTTCCTGGAAAAAAAAAAAAACCCTGTGAAAAGTTTGTTGCTTTGCCCTGCTCCCCACGTGTTTTGTGAAATTACAAAATATACATATAAAAATGAGTACTACATTCTTTGACAATTATATGGCAGCTGAAGAAGTAGGGGCATTGAGGAATGAAGGATACCTCCAAATTTTTATATTAATAGGTACTGTCATTTTTGTACTCCTCAATACTATATTTAGAGATGAAAAAATAAAAAATATTGAGGATAAAATAAAACAAAATGAGGATAAAATAAAAAAATGAGGATAAAATAGAAAATATTGAGGATAAAATAGAAAATATTGAGGATAAAATAGAAAAAATTGAGGATACAATAGAAAAAATTGAGGATACAATAGAAAAAATTGAGGATAAAATAGGAAATATTGAGAATAAAATAGAAAAACTTGAGGATAAAATAGGAAATATTGAGAATAAAATAGGAAATATTGAGGATAAAATGGGAGATATGGAAGATAAAATAGGAAAAATTGAGGATAAAATGCAAGCCCAATTAGAAGATCTAAAATGTTTCTTACAGGATCAATGGGCAAACACCCACTCTACCAGAAACAGACCTGTTTCTGAACCTTTGAATGAGGAAATTTCCTTCCCTGAAATAGAGATGGAAAACACCTTCCCTATAGCCCAGTTAACAGACTGCTTCTCTCGTGCAGTGCAAATCTTGTCTGAATTTAATCCCCAAAACCCTTCCCCTGCAATCCCAGCTTCTCATGTTCCTTCTCCTACAGAAAACCAAATTCCAATGCAAGGGAGATCTTGTCCTCCTAGAGAAACCTGTCCTTGTCAAACTGACCCACAGGTGCAAAATTCAACTAGAGGCCTGTTTCCTCTAAGAGAAGTACCTGAAATAGGACGAAATGGGGATGTGGTGACTTTAAGACATAGGATACCGTTTACTCCCCAAGAAATAAATGAATTTACACGAAATATCCCCACATATGAACAAGATCCTTTTCTAGTAACAAAAAAGATGGGAGACATATTTTTTCAATATAATCCGTCTTACAAGGACGTTGAGAGCTTACTACAGGCTTTTTTAAGTGAACGTGAAAAAAATAAAATAATTGCTCATGTCAACAAAACCCGGGGGCGTAATGCAGCACATTGGCCATCTCAGGATCCCGAATGGGACTATAATAATCCTGAGGACTATCTACAACTATACCGTTGTAGAGAGGCCATCCTCACAGCCATGAAGGAATGTGCGGACAGTACAGATAAGTGGATGGAACTGGAAAAAATTAAGCAAAAGGAAAACGAAACACCCTCCAGATTTATGGACAGAATTATCGAGTTTGGGGACAGATACTTAGATTGGGACTTAAATAAAGAGAATAGTTTAAGACAAGTTAGAAGAATCTTTGTAAACAATTCTTGCAAAGTAATTAAAAATTATTTTAAAACACAATGCCCAAGATGGTCAGATATGGACCTTGAAGAATTGCGAAAAACAGCTATATATGTTTTTAAGGGAAACGAAGAAAAGGAAAAAGAGAATAATGATGACATGGAGGAAATGAAGAAAAAAATGAGATGTGTAATAGATAGGATAACTAAATTAGAAAGTGGGCATGATAATGAACCAACGACAATTGCCCCTCTCCAGAAATCCAATTATCAATCCATTACTTGCCACTTCTGTGAGAAGAAGGGCCACAAAATGATGGAATGTAGAACCTTTCTTAAGATGTTTGGAAGGAATACACAGTTTAATAATGGTTTTAGAAATAATAACTATAGAAATTATGATAATGGTTATAGAAACCAAAATTCTAGAAATTATAATAATGACTATGGAAATAACTATAATGAATATAGAAATAAGAGCTTTAGAAACCAGAATTATAGAAATAGGAATTGGGAATTTAATGACAATGCTCAAATTGAAGAAAATTTTAATGATTATACTCAACAATATATGAGAAATGGCGCTCGTCCAAAAATTACTCGAGGTACTAATGACCCTCAGAGAGGTGCCCTTCAGGGGGGTGCCCAAGGAATATCCCAAACACAATGATGGTGCCCGGGGGGGGCTGGGGCACAGGAATCAGAGGATACAACCTTTGATTTCCCAGACCCTGATGTCCTACTACCCGTTGTCCCTATCCACTGCCCTCCCCATACTAATGAACCCCATGTTACCTTAAAAGTGGGTAACACCTATTATGATTGTCTATTAGACACCGGAGCTTCCTGGTCTGTATTAAAGAGAACACCTGATTTACAATGTTATTCTATTGGCTCAGAGAATGTAATGGGAGTATCAGGAATAACCCAAAGAGTTAAAAGACTTCCTCCTAGAATGGTGTCTGTAGGACCCCTGGAGGTACAACACTCCTTCCTTTTGATGCCTGACTCCCCTTTAAATTTGCTGGGGAGGGACCTTCTATGCAAACTCAGAGCCACAATAACCTGCTCCCCAGATGGCTCATTATCATTAGAAGTACCAGAGGAATCTTTAAATTTACTCCCTGTACTTCTCTCTGAAAACCAGGAGGCAAAAGAACCTTCCATTTTTGAAATACCTAAAGATATACCGGAGTCCCTTTGGGCCACATCTTCTTCTGATGTAGGCTTACTTAAATCTGCTGTTCCTGTGCAGATAAAAACTAAATCTAGCCCACCTCCTTCTATCCCTCAGTATCCCCTCTCAAAGGAGGCAATTGAGGGTATTACACCAGTTATTAACTCATTAATAGAACAGGGAATAATAATCCCTTGCAAATCTGAATACAACACGCCCATCCTGCCAATTAAAAAACCAAAAAAAGGACCCGATGGCAAACACATCTATAGATTCGTACAGGATCTAAGGGCAGTGAATAATCACGTTATAAAGAGACACTCCGTAGTTTCTAACATACATACTATTATTTCATCTATTCCTAGCACAGCTACATACTTTACAGTAGTAGACTTGTGTTCAGCTTTCTTTTCCATACCAATACATGAAAACTCCAGGCATATTTTTGCTTTCACCTGGAAGGGCTCACAATATACCTGGTGTCGGCTGCCACAGGGTTATGTCGAAAGTCCGAGCTTATTTGAGCAAATTTTGAGCCAAGACACAGACAATATAACATTTAAAAATAGCAAATTAATCAAATATGTAGATGATCTACTCTTGGCTTCAACAGATGCAGAAACATGTCAAGAAGATAGCAAACACCTTCTTTTGGAATTGCACAAAAGAGGACATAAAATCTCTAAGGATAAAGTTCAATGGTGTCTCCAAAAAGTAGAATATTTGGGATTCATCTTGACTGCGGGTGCTCGTTATATTTCTCCAAAACGAATTGAGAACATTCAAAAATTGAGTGCTCCTACCACTAAGAAACAGCTGAGAGCAATTTTAGGAGCAACAGGGTTTTGTAGACAATGGATTCCATGCTATGGGGAAATCACTAAACCCCTTATAGCATTAACAAAGGATTCGGTTCCTGAACCCCTCAAATTAGAGCCTGAACACTTGTCAGCTCTAACAGATCTGAAAAAGGCTATCATGTCTGCCCCTGCTCTAGGCATCCCAGATTACAACAAGCCATTTACTTTATATGTGCATGAGCGAAGAGGAGTAGCCTCTGGTGTGTTAACTCAGACTTTGGGACCTTCTCAGCGCCCAATTGCTTATTATTCTGCCCAACTAGACCCAGTAGCAGCAGGAGCACCACCATGCCTTAGAGGAGTAGCTGCTACAGCCTTACTAGTAACAAAAACCGTTGATTTAGTATTGGGATGTCCATTAACAATAATGTGCCCACATGAGATTGAAGCATTATTGGTAAAACATAGAACACAGGCATTCTCGGATCAGAGAATTACAAGGTATGAAATAACCTTATTAAATAGTGAAAATATTACCTTGAAACGCTGTTCAACTCTTAACCCTGCCACCTTGCTTCCAGATTTACCCACTTCAGGAGAACCACTACATAACTGTGAAACATTAGTGTCCATGGCAGAAAAGCCTCGAGATAATCTCTTGGACACTCCCTTAGACAATGCAGATCTGATTTTATTTACCGATGGTTCCTCTTTTATGAGGGATGGCATACGTTACACTGGAGCTGCCGTAGTCTCAGAATTTGCCACTGAATGGTCAGCTTCACTACCTTCTAACATTAGTGCTCAAGGAGCAGAACTCATAGCTCTAAAACAAGCTTGTATAATTGCCAAGGATAAAAAGGCAACAATTTATACGGATTCTAGATATGCTTTCGGCATTTGTCACTCAGTCGGGATGCTATGGCTCCAAAGAGGATTTTTAACCTCAGCTGGAAAATCCATAGCTAATGCAGAAATTATTAATGAAGTTCTTTCTGCTCTCAAACTGCCTAAAGCCCTAGCTGTAGTTCATTGCTCTGCCCATACAGGTGGCTCTGACCCTGTCTCTAGAGGAAATGACCGAGCAGATGCCGCTGCAAAACTAGCAGCCATAGAAGGACCTGGATTAATTTTAACATTAACAACCACTGATAAATTAAATTTATCACTCTCCTATAATGAAAAGGAAGTGGAAAAATGGAAACAAAAATTTAAAGCAAAACAAATTAATGGAGTATGGGTGTCACCTGAAGGAAAACCCCTGCTCCCTAGAAGTTTCTATAACCAAATTTGCCAATCTATTCATAAAAATGGTCATTTTGGCACCCAGGGCATCGTGGACTCTGTCAAGAGAGTATGGATAGCCCCTGGTATAACTACTGTAGCCTCTAAAGTATGTTCAGCCTGCCCTATTTGCCAGGCATATAACCAACATGCATATCGTGGAAAAGCCTTTGGGGGACGTCCTCTGGCTTACACACCTTTTGAACACCTACAGATAGATTTCATAACAATGCCAAAGGCTGGACGTTATAAATTTTGTCTAGTAATTGTAGATCAACTAACCAGATGGCCGGAAGCATTTCCTACAACCCGAGCCACAGCAGATTTTGTTGCAAAGATACTTTTAAAAGAAATTATCCCTCATTTTGGCCTACCAGCACGTATTGACTCCGATAGAGGGAGTCATTTTACCGATTCTGTCTTAAATCAAATATATTCTTGCTTGGGGATAACTCCAAAATTCCATGTTCCATATCACCCCCAGAGCTCAGGCCAAGTGGAGAGGATGAATAAAGAACTTAAGACTATGATTGGCAAATTATGCACTGAGACCCATTTAAAATGGCCTGAAATTCTCCCTCTGGCCCTATTTTATCTTAGAAGCAGGCCTAGAGGAGACTTACATATTTCACCATTTGAGATGCTTTTTGGACATCCGCCTATACAGGCTAAGCCTTTCTCCCCGGCTTATACATCGCTATTAGGGGGAGATATTACTATTGCTTCCTATATACAGGAGTTACAGCACAAACTACGTGAACTTCATGAATCCGGAGCTGCAGTACAAGCTGGACCATTAGACTTTTCTCTGCATGACCTGAACCCAGGAGATAAAGTTTATATCAAGAATTTCAAGCGAACTGGAGCAACTGAACCTTCATGGGAAGGACCATTCCAAATATTATTAACTACTCCAACATCTATAAAGATTGGAGAAAGAGACTCTTGGATTCACTGTTCACATGTGAAGAAAGCATCTTCTGCTGAGACTGATTAACTCTATCTTATCATATGAATTGTGACTCTATCTTATCATAAGAATTGGAGATAATAATCCATAGACAAATGGATATTTTTTTTCAAGAATATATTGAATTACTGATTTTTTTCTTATTTTTTCTTATTTCTTTTCTTTTATTTTTTTATCAGAATATTTGATTTTTTTCTCATTTTTTGTACTGAAGGTACACATAATTAATATTAATATTTTTTTTCCCTGCAGTAATACAAGTTAATATATATACTCTTGCTATAATATCAATATATGCCTAAAAGCTTTAAACTATGGGAACCTGCCATTTATTGATAAAATATTATAGGACTGTGATTAATGTTTGTGTCTGATTCCAGGAAAAGGGATAAAAACAAGGAGCACAGACTAAACCTGAATAGTGCCAATAGAGCACACATGAAATATTAAAGTGAGACTCAAGGTTGCGACGCTTAACTTATGTTTAAGTCGTAGGACTTCCTTGTATCTACACTCCTTTCGAAGTACTCAAACAAGTACAAAGCTTGACTATCATGCTGGCTCCCTATATCTCTGAAGGAAAAAAAAATCAGACAAGGGAATGACATTTCCCCATCAAAATAGAATTCTAATTCTTTTCTTCTTATATTATGGCAACTTCCTGTAGTCTTGGCTACAAATGGCTAAGTGAAATATTACTGCATTCTGTTCTACATACTTGTGGGATAGAAATTACTTTAAACTGGACCTATACAAGGTCTATTTTGAGTTTTTCTTATGTTTTTGATTATTTTTTCTATTCTTTTGATAATTGACACATACAACCCCATAACTGAACATTGCATTCTGAGCTAAACTTGATATATTTTTTTAATACTTACTTCAGGGGGGATTGTATTTTAATTTAAAATCTAAGAATTTTTGAATTTTTTTTTGTTTGAGATTGTATTTTTATAAAAATCCAAGACTTTTGTTTAAGATTTTACTGTTATAAAAAAAAAAAAATTTCAAGGATTTTGATTTTGTTCGAGAAAAGATCTTCAAGAAAGAAGCTTGAAACTTTTATATCCAGAGAATGAACTTTTGCAGAAAGATGCCAAAAACCTACACTTCATCAAGAAGATCAAGAATGAACTTTGGATGTGATTGATTGGACTGAACTTTTGATTGAACATTTATTGTAACATTTATGCCAAAAGGGACTGCCCCTAATTTGGCTTTCTGTCAATGCGCCTAGCAAACATTGGTTTTGCTTTCTTTTCTTTTCTATTTCCTCTCTCACTATTCTAATTTCTCTTAGAAAATTGAATATTGTGTATATCTTTAGTTAGAAGTGAATTTAGAACTACAAAATGATTATGTTAAATGATCAATGGGGAGACTAGTCTCCCAATGATCATCAGGGGGGATTGTAAACCTCAAATTTCCTTAGACTTATAATTGTTGAAAATTTCACCATTGGGATATTTCATACTTGGAAAATTTCTTACTGATAGTCTATTGGAATGGGAACTCCATTGGCATGGGAGGTTCCTTCTCTTCCCTTCTTAAGATTACTTTAGGACAGAAAACCTTTTGCTGAACAATGGAAAGGACTTTGACCTATGCTTAAGCATAGAACAGGAATTTCTTTGAGTCTTGATTGATTTTAGAATTGATACAATGGAGATACTTGGAATAAATCTCCACCCTATTCAGTCCTAATAGGATTGAGTAAGGGCTGCAGCCTAGATCAAAATTTAATTATTCCAATCTCTACCATACTCAAGTTAACAGGATTTAGAAAGGGCTGTAGCAAAGGAGTATAGATTTAATCATTGGAAAATATGACCTTCAACAGACATGTGCAAAAAGCCAGAAACCTCTGGGCGGTCCTGGGTTAAGCGAGAGCCTCCATTGACAGGGAAATTGATGAAGAGTGATTGGTAGATGTGAGGACTGAGGGGAGGCAACTTGGATGGTGTCCTTAAAGATAGGAGGGTCTGGAGACTGAAGGGGTTTTTTTGAGTTTGTGGTCGGTGGTTCCTGGGCTCTGAGGAAGCTTGCTCTGAAGGAAGCTGAAAGTGGGGGCCTCTGAGACTGTTTCTCCATTTTGGACACGTGAGTGAAAGGGACTGATCTCTTTTCTTTGCCCCAGCTATCTAAGGGCTTGGGCCTTTTGGCCCAGCCTAAACAGAAGGGGTATTTAAGCCCTATTCCCTTCTCTCCCCTTTTCTCTCTCTCTATATATATCTCTAATTCCTTTCTTGCTCCTATTGTAATTAAACTCCAAAAAGGGCTGACGGCTGACTTGAGTTTTTCATTTAGGAATTACATAGCTGATTCCTTGGCGACCTTAAATTAATATATATCAGTCTTTTAAAGTGATTCCCTTGTAACAATAATTGGGAATATTTCCCTGGCAACCACCTTATATTTGATTTAAAAACCAAGACATTGTAGTGAAACATATTTTCTGTGGTCAAATTTACTCACCCTCTCTTATATCTATCACAATTTATATCTTCCACCATTTTAACTCACTACAGTTTACAACATCACTCTTTTAACTGTTACAGTTTAAGGCCTTCAACCATTTTAAATCTAACATTACATTTATATGTTTTTCTCCAGTGTGAATTTTCTGATGTTCATTAAGCTGACCTTTTGTCTAAAAGACTTACCATATTCATTACATTGATAAGGTTTCCCACCACCATGAATTCTCTGATGTTTGGCAAGTTTTGAGGACCAACAGAAAGACTTAACACATTTATGACATTGATAAGGTTTCTCATCACTATGAATTTTCTGATGTTCTCTAAGTTGTCCTTTTTGTTGGAAAGCTTTTTACCACATTACATTACATTCACCGGTGTGAATTGACTGATGTTGAGTAAGTTGTGCTTTGTTCTTACCACATATGTTACATTCATAGGGTTTCTCACCAGAATGAATTCTCTGATGTTCAGTAAGTTTTCCTTTTCATTGAAAGGCCTTTCTACACTCATTACATTTATAAGGTTTCTCACCTGTATGAATTCTCTGATGTTGAGTAAGTTGTGCTTTTGTCCAAAAGGCCTTTGCACATTCAATACATTCATAAGGTTTCTGTCCAGTGTGAATTTTCTGATGTTCATGAAACTGAGCTTTTAGTCAGAAGACCTTTCCACATTCAATCCACTGATGAGGTTTCTCACCAGTATGAATTCTCTGATGTTTAATTAGAGTTGTGCTATGGCAGAAGGCCTTCCCGCATTCACTACATTCATAAGGTTTCTCATCACCAGGAATGTTCTGATGTTCATGGAACTATCCTTTCTTTTGAAAAGTCTTACCACATTCATTACATTTAAATGGTTTCTCACCAGTATGAATTGAAAAGCAGGCTATATTCAGTCATTTTCAACATAGGGTCTACTTGCTCAGTATGTTCAACTATAATAGGCATATCATCTGGACATTCAACATTCCTAAATAGATTACAACAACCTGAAAAAAATGACAGTACAATCTAATTACAAAGGAAATCCTGAGCAAAAATATATCAAATTAACATAGAGAAGTAAAAGATCAAGAGCATTAAAGGAAATGAAGTTAGGGATGGCAACGTTAAGCATAACAAGAGCTCAAAACCATCCCATGAAGCAGGCATGGAAACTACTTGCTACTGGTTTTAAAAGACAGAAACGTTGGTATACCGTTCAGTGGTATATCCTTCATGAAGAAGACTTAAAGCGTATGCAAACAGCTGTCTCATGTTGTATGAAGAGAAAAACTAATGGGGACAGGAACCTTTATTTGATGTGAGCTGCCAGAAGAAAATTTGCTAAAAAGTCTGATGAAATATTTTTCTAATGAATACAGAGATAGGATTGTATCAGTCTAGAACACTAGGTATTATTTCTATTTTTTCATTTCTTTCAGATGGGAGATTCAACAAGAATCCAAGGAATCATCTCAAAATCTGAGTATTTTAATGGAAAAAGCATCACTGGAAAGACTGGTAATGGATGGTTCCTTTTTCTCCAAGTTGAGAGAAGCCTGGGAATACAATCCCAGCTTAGAGAGGGAAAAGGACACTGGAGAAAACCATTGCTGGCCAGTCAAAGCTACACAAAGGAAAATTGCTAACACTGAGAAACCATGAACGTAAAGGGCATTTTACAGATAGCAGATACACATACTATACAGCTTTGCATATTGAAACGGCATTAATAAAGTCAACACTACCTCCAGCACTTCTACTGACACCTACTGGGCTTACATGCCCTACCCTCCGTTTGTACGGCCAGTCACTTGGGACTTTCCTTTGCCCCTTCCTATGTCCAGTGTATCCTGTTTTCACCTTACTATGTCCATTGAATGACCTGCTCAAGGGAACTTCAATTTTTCAGCCCAGACCAATATCCCCATCATCTGTTTTAGTCTCACTTTGCAAGCTGGTTGTGTATAGTGGGCTCCTGACCAACCCCTCTACACTTGTCAGTGAATAAGTCTCGGTTGGTTACTTCTTTTAATAACAATTTTTGGGATGTTCTCTATGCTCCATTATCTCCCAGCCTGAGCCGAATGAAGGTTCTAACAATTCCTACACCCCAACAGAATGACCTTTTGGGTACCCCCTTGCGGAAATATCATTGCCTCCTCTATTTTTACCAGTGTACTTATACTCCCCTGCGTGGTCTTCATGTTCCAGATTGTTCCCCTGGATCTTTTTTTGATTGGAACCTGCCTGGCTCCATATCTACTCAATATTACGATCCACAAGGATATCTTTTACCTACCATATGAAATGTTACAATTAGATTGGAAGGGTTCTAGGGAAGAAACACAGAGGCAATACATATAAATAATTTGATTTTATTTGAACAGAGAGGGGAAAGGGAGAAAGGAAGAAAAGGGACATCAGACTGCTTAACCCCTAGTTTAACCCCCTAGCTAATAAGCCTATCTTCCTACAAGGCCAGTCCAACAAAACTCAGAGATCTCTCTCTCTCACACACCCACACATATGTGTGTGCGTGTGCGTGTGTGTGTGTGTGTGTGTGTGTGTGTGTGTGTGTGTATGTGTATATTAGAGAGAGAGAGAGAGAGAGAGAGAGAGTCCTTAGCAGGTAGATGCTGGTATCCAGATGAAGGTCCTCAGAGGTCCAGAGCATGGCTGAAATCTTCCACTCTCTTCCCTTAGTCCACCTAAGAGTATTGGGGGAACTCCTGCTCAGTCTTATTTGAAGATCTGCTTGTCCAAGGTCCAGTGGAGTTCATGAGAGAGCTAAGATCTGCCACCGTCAGGTTTCCCTGTCAGCTCAAACTCCAGTTGGGGCAAACTCTGTCTTCAACAGTTTTGGGAGCTTCCCTGCCAGCTCTGAACATTCTCTGTCTTGAAGACCTGTCAATCGTGCTTTGCAGCCGTACTGCTACACATACAATATAAAAATAGCACACATAGATATCTATGGGCTTCCCTTAAGGCTCTAACTCCCCTGACATCATCATGGCTCAATAGTTCTTCCCTTACTTGTCTCCCCAGGGCTCCATGTCAATCCAATACTCCTAGTCCGACAACCAGCCCATATTCTCATCCCGGTAAATATTTCTACCCCTTGGTATCACTCCTGGGGTGCTTACGTGATTCAACAAATCCAGAATGAATCAATGCGTGCCAAAAGAGCAGTTGGTCTTCTTAACACCGCTATAATTTCTCTAGTTATGATGCTTATATCTCCCACACTGCAGCTGTAACCATTACACAAGAAATCAAACCTGCTGCTTACATTAATAACCTCACTGCTAACATATCCAGTTCCTGGCATACAAAAACAAATAGATTTGAATATAGAGTCCAAATTAGACATCCTAGAAAACAACCTTCTCTGGCTCGGGAATCCTATACAATCCATTGTTCTTGGGCAACAACTCACTTGTCACGCCAATTATACTGCAATTTGTGTTTCCCCCTTAATCCTAAATCAATCCGCACGGGACTTAATGGAACGGGACCTCCTCAGCCAATGGAGCAAATTTAATGATACTGGCTTTCTGGAGCAACTCCATCTGGATACTTTACCCCCATTTCACCCAGCTGATTTTATTCCTTTGGGCCTTCCTCACTCACTCACCATAGGAGCACTGGCCCGTCTAGCTTGTATTGCCATTCCCTGTATTATTAGAGTTTTTATGACATGTTATGATCAGCTCCGAGTTGCCTCTCATCACCTTAAGTTACATCAGCAGTTAAGAAAAGGGAAAGTTTGACGTAAAATCATGCATTTTACATCATGGTTTGCCTATTGTAGTGCGTAATATTGATTATAGTTTGCTTCTGATTGTTTCATATTCAAACCATGTATTTTGTTTTGCATTTAAGCCATATAGTTGACAGAATTCATTTTCAACTTTATATGCTCCTGCTTATAATCAATTATTTGTTAAATGTGTTAATGCTAATCATTCTCATATATTGTTATATTCTCCCCTGTTCATAGGCTTCATCTAGAGAACACAATCTAGGACTGCAATGAAAACAAAGAAGGACAAGATGTCACAGGTTGATAACTTGGAGCTCATGTAAGCTATAGGTCTGAGCGCCCTCTGTCAAGAGGTTGAAACTCAAAAGTCTGTCTGAAGAGTGAGCCCAAGTGCCCTCTCCCTCCCCTTCTCTAGGCCTCTCATGGTAATACATGTCTGTTGCTGGCAAAGACACGCTGTTGCTGACCATTCCATGAACCCTGGATGGTGCTTGAATCATTCTCTTACCCCAAGTGCCTATCTGCATTTCTTGGAAATATTCTCTCATCCTACTTCCTGGAATCCTTATCTTATACCCGGTGTCATATCTACCATCCTTGTACTTTCCCAAGGACTGTCTGAGCCCTTTCCCAGGGATCCATCTCAAAGGGATGCTTTCATTCTTTATGATCTGTACCTTTAAAAGCTGGTAGCTGTCTGCAATAAACTGTATTTGTCTGCCATGAGTGGGCAAAACCCTTCCGACTCCAGGCTTTGGTATTCTCTTTTATTTTCCTTCATCCTTACCTGGGGAATTCTGGTCTCAGTTCTGCCCCTCCCTCCCAGGGGCTTTAACACTGTAGTCCATCAAACCTTACTGAACATGAAAGAATTCATACTAGTAAGAAATCTTTTGATTGTAGTGAATGTGGTAAGGCCTGCTGGAATACAGCTCTGATTAAACAACAGAGAATTCATACTGGTGAAAAACCTTATATGTGTAAAGGATGTGGGAAGACTTTCAGATGGAGTACAGCTCTTACAAAACATCAGAGACTTCACACTGGTGAGAAACCTTATAGTAATGTAAGAGTTAAAATTTGGGTGCCAGTAAATTTAGGGGAAACTGAGGCAGGTGAAAATTAGTTTCTCCCTGCAAGGAGTATTATATTTTTAGAGGTTTATATAAGATAAGGAATTTAGGAAAATACAAGTAAGAAAGGCACGTGTTAGGCCCAGAGAGCCTATTCACAACCACTCACCTCTTGCCTGCTAGGTGACGAGCCGTGTGTGCTCCGAAGCAGAAGTAGGAAAACAGACCCCGTAGCCTTTACAGCCAGGTTAAATAGAAATTCTTGACCTCACCCAGGTGGAAATATCAATGAAATTAGAGGGCATTCTGGGAGCTTTCAAGTCTCCATTTTTACATTTCCCTGTGTGATCGTTTGGGGAAAAAAAGGATCATGAAAACATAATCAATTTAAAGATTACAATAATTTGAGGATAAGAGGAAAAAACAAAACAAAACGATTAATGGCCTCCTCCCTGCTCAAGTTCCTAGCACCAACTGGCACCTAGCCCTGTCCACAGGAAGTGAGCGAATTCCAAAGGCTATTCCCTACCTCACTTCCTGTGCCTCACAAGTGCCAATGGTGACTCAAGCTTGGCTTAGGACAGCCCAGGTGGGCAGTTAGTCATCTCTGATTTGCCATTGCCTAGCACATGCCCATGTAGTGTGGGTGTGCACAATTTTGGGTGCTAGACCAAACAAGATGGAGATTTAAAAATCACAGTAATGAATGTGGGAAAGCCTTCTGCAATCACTCAACATGAGAGAATTCATACTGTGGAGAAACCATATGAATGTAATGAATGTGGGAAGACTTTCCACTGGAGTACTAAACACCAGAGAAGTCATACTGGTTAGAAAAATTTATGAATGGAATGAATATGGGAAGTCATTCAGCTGGAAGATAAGACTTATTAGCATCAGAGAATTCATACTGGTGAGAAACCTTATGATTGTGATGGCTGTGGAAAGGCTTTCCGACTAAAAGGACAGCTTAGTCAACATCAAACAAGTCATATGTCTAAGAAACTTTTTAAATGTGATGAATTTGGGAAGGCCTTTAGAGGAAAGATAAAACTTATTCAACATCAGAGAATTCATATTGGCTAGTGTAAACCTTAAAATTTCTTAGACTTATGAATGTTGGAAATTTCACCATTGGGAAATTTCATACTTGGAAAAAATTTCCTACTGATAGTAAAAACTCTATTGGAATGTGAAACTCCTTGGCATGGGAGGATCCTTCTCCTCCCTACTTAAGACTATTTTAGGACAGAAACCTTTTGCTAAACAATGGAAAGGGCTTTGACCTATGCTTAAGCATAGAACAGGAAGTTCTTTGAGTCATGATTGATTTTAGAATTGATACAATAGAGATACTTAGAATGACAGAACCAGGTCTTGGAACTTACAATCTCCACCCTACTCAGTCTAACAGGATTTAGGAAGGGCTGCAGCAAAGATCAAGATTTAATTATTTGAGAATATGACCTTCAACAGACATGTGCAAAGGGGGCAGACCTCTGGGCAGTCCTGGGTTAAGCTAGAGCCACCATTGGCACAGGGGAGACATCGACAGTGATTGGTATATGTGAGAACTGAGGGGAGGGAACTTAGATGGTTTCCTTAAAGATGGTGGGGTCTGAGGACAGAGGGGAGGAGAGTTTTTTGCTCTGAGAGGAGAGAGGTTTTGCTCTGAGCGAGGTGGTTCTGAAGGAGGACTGAGGAGGTTGCTCTATGGGAGGACCAGGAGAGAAGGCTGGCTCTGAAGGAGGAGAATTCTCTGGAAACATTTCTTGAAAGGAGACTCTCTTGAAGGTGGAGCCTGAGGTTGGCATGAGAAGCCTTACCTAGAGAGATCTTGGGTGAGTGATAAAACCAACCGACTGATTTATTCATTCTTATTCGTTTCTTACTTTCTCTCTTTTTCTATTGATTAATCAATGTGTTATAAATTAAATTTCTCTATAAAACCCGGTTGGCTTGGGCATATTCATAATTTGGGAATATATTCCCTGGCGACCATCTTATATTTATATAGAACCAAGACACAGTAGGAAACATATTTCAGCGGTCATAATTGTTATATATTTCCCTTACTCCCAAACATTTTAATTGTCACAGTTTATGACTCCCACTCTCTTATCTACAACTATTTGACGCTCAAACTATTTTAAATCTAACACTAGACTATAAACATGAATGTGACAAGGTCTTCCACCTGAGTACCTCACTTATGGAATACTAGTGAGAAACTAAGTACAATGAATGTGAGAAGGTTTTAGTCATGGTTGAGAACATTAACAATATCATGGGATTCATATTGGAAAGAAAACTTATGACTTATGTTAAATGTTGGGGTTAGGGTGGGGCATGAAGCTTTTGGTCCCTTTTGTTCAGATTGAATTTAGTTAGTAAAGCACTCATATTCCTGGCGAATCCTGATAGCTCTATTTATTTGGCTGTAGCTGAAATCAAGGATAATAACATTTTCGTTGAGATTTTGTAGACCTGAAGTAGGGTTCTTTGCAGGGAAATTATGACTGCCGTTCCTCCTTTTCAAGACTTTGGGTTTGAAAAGCACAATGTGGGCTGGTGCCCACAGAGTGAGAGTCCCCAAACCAGATAGAGATGCCTATGATGAGCCACTTCAGTCTTCTTATACCTTATTTCTTTGATCCAGTGACACTGGGCTCCTGACAGTCCCATAAATAAGACGTTCCACCTCTCGGCTCCAGGCATTTTCTCTGACCTTCCCCCTGGCCTCTCCTCCCTCTGTTCCCACTATCGGTTTCTCTGATTTCTTCTAAGTCCCAGCTGCCTTTCCACCTATGAAAACAGCACACTGTACACATAGCACCGATCCAAATTGCCATGGGATCTGTAATGGGTAGAAAACGTGAGGGGCTCCTATAAAAGGCTGGACTGGATCATTCAATATTAGGATTGCCAGGAATTTTATGAAATTCCAAAGAGATTTATTTTAACAATTTATTTATAAAATATAGAAAGCGTGAAAGTAAGAAAATCCGAGAGAGGCTAGGGTAAGATATCTAGGCTACACACTAAGTATTTTGTTCCAGCCCTGGCTCAACCCAGGCAGGGCTAATTAGCCCTTAGCCAGAGGGGCACTGGGGGATGTCAGGAGCCTCTCTCAAGAGGATGGGTCTCTCCTGAGGCTGGTCCCTTCAGAAAATCCAGGAAAGGAGTCAGCCTTTTTCACTCACCACAGGTCAGTCCAAAGGGATGCAGAGTTTCAATATGTAAAAATGGAGATTTTGAACCCCAGACTTCAATCCCCAGAAGCCCTTGGTATTTCCCAGAATTCCCTATAATCTCACCTGAGTCTCCACATAGGTGAGATCACACTTGGTGTTTAACTGGCCGTAATGCCTACCACGCCCTCTTTCTCTTCAATTGCAATGATGTAGGAAGTTAGTGGTAAGCTAAGCGCAGGGATTCTGAACTGGCTAATCAGCCTGGGGCGCGGGGTTTATTTTGTATCTTCTTTATTCCTCGATTTCTAATAATCCTCATAAAATATAATACTTTTATTATATTGTAGAGACGAATTCAGTTTTTACAAATGGGGCACTTCCCGAGATGGGTTTTGGTTAGTAAATCAAGTCAGTGCCCTCTGCGCGTCTTCTCTCATCGACATCCCTTACTGACGGAACTGATCTGATATTGCCCTCTCCCCAGTCTCCGAAAAAGCCATGTGGAGGCACACTACTTGCACTCTTTCCCCAAAAGGTCAGGCTCACAAAACCAAGCCCCGAGGCACTATCGTGGACCGGATTCTGCTCAGGCATATAATCCCCACAAAGCCGTGCCCAGAACCCCGTACTCCGAGCCCGGGCGCAAAGTCTCCTAAGCCCTACGGAAATCATTCATAAGGAGAGCCTGTACAATGTGCTTTCGTAGAGCAGCAGCTTCCACAGAAAACGGGGCTGAGCCTGGAGCAGCTCCCCAGCCACCTCCCAGAAGGCCCCTCGTGCATCCCACTCAGGGTTGGAGCCGGGGCATCTCTTGGGGCACGGCGTCCCTGCTGGGGTCATTCTGGTCCCAGACGTCCTTTGGGTGGTGGTACTTGGCCAGAGCCAGGAAGCCCATGAGGAAGCTCTGAGCACACAAGCTGGACCCTGTGCACTATATTTCTGCGAGTCATGGCCACCGCCCGATGTTCCCCTGGGGCCTCGGAAGGCACGGAAGCATCACGGGAGGCACCGTGCGGGGCTGAGACGCGCCCTTGGCTCCCTCCTGCGGCCTCAGCCAGCTGAGTGCGCCCGTGCTGTGGTCTAGGACATCAGGGGACGGCCCTTCTCTAAGGGGAAATGGAATCCATGAGCTCAGAATCGTTTGGGGAATGAACATGGAGCTGCAGCTGGGATTTACCCTAAGAGCCGCAGCTATTAGCAGGCTGAGGAGCCGTGTCTGAGGCACACTAAGCAGGCAGAAAGATCCAGGGATAACAGCTACAAAGAGTGGCGGGTCAGCAATGAAAGCAAGATGTATTCTGTGCACCCTTGCCCCGGAACAGGGCAGGGGAGGCCCAGAGAGCTCGCCCCATGGGTGCCACAGTGACAGCCTGAGAGCCGCTCATCTCAGCCCTGCCTGTGCTGATACTTGAGAAGTAAATAGCGGTAACCTCTAGAACTCGGGGCCTCGGACCCTTCTGGGGCCTAAGTCTGCTTCTGGGACCTGCAGCTCTCCGTTTTTGCTCTCTTCTATTTCTTTGAACACTGCTATGAATCCCAGCCTTTGGGAAGACTCCGGCTGTGCCTTGGTGGAGAGCCGCGCCTTGGCCACCCAGAGACGGAAGGATGGCCGAACGGGCCAGTGTGCAAATGGAAGCCAGGGCCCAATCGGCACCCTCCCGAGAGCCTGCAAGAGCAGCGCCCGTCCTTGATGCTTCCCAGCCAGCCTCGGGGGCATCTAAGGACAGTTCTGCCTGCTCTCCTTACTCTTCTCCATTGTCTTTCCTGGCTCTGTGGTCACAGGCAGCACCTCCTCCTCGGCCTCCAGTCCCCTGAGTTCCTCCGGAAGGCTTCCAGGGCTTCTCCCAGCCTTCCAAGTAAGGACAGCTCCTGGCCACCGAGGAATGCCCTGGATCCGAGTCCCAAACACTCAGTGAAGGGAACCCACGCTGTCCAGGGGAACCCTTTCCCCTGGGGCACCCCCAGGGTTCCGGCTTGGCTGCTTTTGCCCACTTCCCCAGTTCTGCCCCGCTGTGGGGCCAAGCAGAACAAGCCTTTGGGGTGCTGGAACACAGCTGTTGCCCCCTTGCAAAGCTCCCTTCCCCGGATTAAGCTCCCAGATTTCTCCAGATTCGGAAGGCCCTTCAGCCGCTTCCTGCTGCCCTTGGGCCGCCCTGGAGCTTCAGGGCGGCCCTCAGACCCGGACCCGGACCCGGACCTCTCTTTGGGGTCCGATGAGGGCACGAGCACTGGGCGTCCCCCCGCCGCCCCGCAGGCAGCTACCACCCTGGGCCTGCCTCCGCAGCCCTCCCTGGGTGCCCCCCCCCCCCCGTGATCTTTCGGCCCCGAAGGCCAAGTGTCGGCCAGGCACACGGGAAGCCTGCAGGAGGGCACCCACGGGGTCGGCCGGGGGACCCTTGGGGGCAGGGAGCGCGCCGTAGGGCGTGACCGAATTCACTTCCCGCCGGTACCCGGATGTCCCGAGGGCGCCCCGGAGCAAGCAGCACCTTGGAGAGGGCTCCCCAGGCCCCAGCTCCTCGGGCGCCTAGTCTAGCTGTGGGAGGGCAGCGATCAGCACCGCGGAGAGCTCCCGTCGGACCCTCGGAGCTGGGCACCAGGCCAGTCTGGGCCAGCTTCAAGGGGCTCCACCGAGCACCAGGCACTTGCCCGGGGCCCTCGCGGGGCCCCGCCTCCCAGGCTGTCTCTGGACAAGTCACTGCGTCCTCGTCCCAGAATAGGTTAGAAGCCGCCCCCTTTCCCCCTCCCCCGCCAGGGCGCGGTGGGTACCAAAGGGGACCATGGACCCTGGCCTGGGCGAACGCGAAGGCGGTAGAGAAGTGCTAGCTAGAGAGGTCTGTGACCCGCAGCCCCGGTGGGCTTCGTGGAGGAGGAGGCGGCCTCTCCCTTCGTGAGCCTCGAAGGCCAGCCCTCTCTCCCTCCCTTCGCTGTTAGTTCCAGGAGTCCCAGAGGCAGCAGCACCAGGCGGGGCTTGGGGAGCCCGAGCACTATCCAGGCGAGCCTGGCCGGGCATCAGCGTCGCCGCACTACATTTCCTACAATGCTTTGCCGGTTCAGGGTGGCTTTTGTCATGGCAACGGCGACAGGCGGGGCCCGAGAGGCGGCAGGGAGGAGAAGGCTCTTCACGGGATTGGTTGCGAGGAGACATGGGGCGGGTCCAGACGGGAGACGGGCGGTTCCAATTGTCTTCCGCTTCCTTCCCTGCTCCTCGCGGCTCCGCCATCAGACCGGCCCGGACCCCTGCCGACTCTGCTTGTTCGCGGCCTGCTCGGCTCCGCCGCCTGCTCAGCCGCCGCCGGTGCCCAAGTCCTGCGTCGTGGACCGGGGTGAGTGGGAGGCCGAGGCCGGTTGGCCCGGGCAGCGCCTGCGGTCCGAGCTTTCCGAGGTCCCCGATCCCCTGGGGAGGGGGAGGGGTGCGGCCTTGAGAGACGCGCATGCTCAAGACCACTCCGCGCCCGGTTGAGGGCCACACCCCTCCGGGAGCCGACGCGTCTATTGGTCAGGAGGAGAGAGGCAGGGCTTGAAAGCCAATCAGGAGCGCTGCTGCTCTTCCTCCCCTCCTCCGCCCTCTTCCAGGTTCGAGAGCCTCCCCCTTCTCTTCTCCCTCCCCCATCCACCTCGGCCTGTCGTCCCCCTTTGCCGACCACTGTGGTCAGGAAATATTTATTAGGCTCCGGCTGTGTGCCAGGTCCTGGGCTGAGTGCTGGGAATGCAGGAGGAGGTTCCGTGGGCCGCTGGGGTTGGCAGGGAGCGCCATAGACCGGAGTCAGGATCAGGGGAGGCGTCCGAGGGCTTCCAGGAGGAGGCGGCCGGGGAGGGCGAGACCTTCATGCCCTGAGGTTCGGAGTCGGGAAGGCCCGAGTTTGGTGGATCTCCAGCCTCCCTCTCTTCCTAGCGACATATCCCGGGCCCTTAGCCTCCTTTGCCTCAGTTTCCTAGTCTGCAAAACTCGAGTGCTTCTCGCAGGTCCCTTCCGGGCTGCTCCTAAGGATCAAACGAGGTGGTGTCGGCGCGGTGCCTGGCACGCCGGAAGTGCCCACCTGGGAGCCGCCCAAGGGGTTGTGGAGGGAGCCCAGGAAGGAGCTGAGGGTGCCCGGAGGGGGACGGGTTGAGTGGGAAGAGGAGAGAAGGGGTGGGGTGGGGGGGGGAACCCAGGCCCCGCCTCAGCCTGGCACCGCAGGGGTGGGGGCGCCCTCTTGGGAGTCCGGGCCTTCCCGTGGAATAGAAGTGGGGGATGGGCAGGGGCGCCGCCCGTACCCCCCCCCCCCCGCCTTTTGGCGCGCCCCCCCTTCTCCCGCACCAAAGCCGGAGGCTCGGCCTCCTCTGCTGTGTCGGGAGCCCTGGGCACCGGCTCTCCTGCCAGCTCCTCTGGGCTTCTCTGTTGGGGCTCCCTTTGGGCGCCCTGGGCCAGGCCCCGGGCTGTGGCTCTGGACAGCCCCTCCGCCCGGCCCCTCCTTCCCGCTTCGGACCCACCGCCCGGCCAGGCTTTCCTCCTCTTTGGGGAGCCGGGGTGGAGGGGGCTCAGCAGCCGTGCGGGACCCAGGCCTCGTGACCCTGGACCAGTCACCTTTCTCCTCCGGCCTCTTCCAGGGTAGGGGCAAGCCTGGGAGGGCTCTGCCCCTCTTCAGGCCATTGTTAGGGGGCTCTCCCTGGGGCTGACGGGACTTGAACCCGCCTCTCCTGTGCCCCTTTCCCTGGCCCCGGAGTCCCCTCAGCCCCCAAACCCTGTTGTGCAGGGTTGGCCCTTTGCTGCGCCAGCCCCAGCCTGTCTACCCTGGGAACGCAGGCAGGCACAGCTGGGGGGGGGCAGAGCAGGCTCCTCCCTCGCCCCCTTCTCCGGAGGAGGCCAACCTTCCGGTGGGAGCACCCTGGAATGGGCAGTCTCTGCCCTAAGGAGATACACGAACAAGTGCCGGAGGAGGGGGAGGGGGGGAGGGGAGAGGGGGAGGGGGAGGGAGGGGAGGAGGAGGGGGGAGGGGAGGGGGAGGGGGAGAGAGGGGAGGAGGAGGAGGGGGAGGGAGGGGAGAAGGAGGGGAAGAGGGGGAGGGGAGGGGGAGGGGAGGAGGAGGGGGAGGAGGGGGGCTCTGCTGGTCAGCCAAAGGCTGCTCTCCTACATTGTGCCGGTCAGGCTGGGCACAGGATCAGGGCGGGTGTCCCTGGCCCCGAGAGGTGGCAGTGCGGGGTGATGAGTAGAGAACCAGCCCGGGGGCAGGCGCTTTTGCCCGATGGTCTCCCGTGGCAGAGGGGGAGCTCTTGGGCCGGTGCCCGAGCAGGTAGAGGGTCCCTTGCTGTAGGGTGACTCACTTCTTGCCCGGCTTCGGATGAGGATCCGGAATGTTTCCTGGGCCCTGGCGGGCCCCTTCTTTCCTTTGGAGGACCTTCGAAGCTGCCCCCCAGCCGGGGAGGTAGGAGGAGGATGCTGAGGTCTGTGGCTCACAATGGATCCTTGGGTTTCTCACTAAGAAACATTCCCGAAGGGCCTGGGCCCGCAGCTGGGATCGCCCCGGAGGACCCAGACCCCTGGCGCGGCTAGTAGCCGTCCTGGCCGAGACCCACCTTCTCCCTGGCCGTCCCCCGTTAGGGAGGCCTGTGGAGGAGCAGAGCCCGGCCTCTCCCCCAGAAGCCTCTTGGGATTTCTCAGCTCTGATTGGTGCTCGCCAGGGTGGCTCCAGCAGGGCGTTTCATGGTAGATTCAAGCCGTTTCCTTCCTTTGAAAAGGCCTTTGGGGCCAGGCTCGGGATCCCATGCGCAGGTACGCTCTGGGGGTACGTTCGCCTTCGTTGGCACGCCGGCCGCGCCAGCCTCACAAGCTGCATCTCGACTTAGCAAACCTCCAGTTGGCATCATCTGTGTCGTGTTGCGTTTTAGTCTCTTTAGTTCACCGTTTCCGTCGAGTCGGCCCCACTCTGGAGTCCTGTGGGTCCCCCGCCCCATATGTATTTGGGCTGAGGGAGGCCACTGGCAGGAGGAAAAGACGATTGGGAAGGGAGGGGCGAAATCCAAAGTGCACGAGAAACGTTTTCAGACGTCTGGTGGAAGACTGAACGGCCCGCCAGGGACTGGTGGGGACAGGAAGGAAGGTCGCGTCCTACTCCTCCTGGACTTGGCTCCGTCAGCCCCTTCGTTCCCTGGAGCTCTGGGAAGCTGGGCCTCCACCCAGCCAGGCCCCACAAACAGCAGTGCTGGCCCTCCTGAACCTCTCTCTGTCTTTGTGGCTTCCCCGGGTGCCGCCCTGGGGCAGGAGGGCTCTGAGGCCCCGCCAGGGAGGAAAAGACCCTCATTGTCCCCCTTTTTTTCCAGTGTGAAAGAGTTGAGTAGAAGGGGTGAGCAGGCTTGGGGAGCTTGCGATTGGAAGTGCAGCCACAGCCTCCCCCCCCCCCCTCCCAGCCACCCTTCTTCTAGACTGGCCCATTTCCGGTGACTCTTCTGGGTTTCCAGATTCCCAGCCTGCCTAGCAAAGTTGCTCTCTCCAGGTTCCCAGTGATCTCCCCATCCCAGATCTGTTGGCCAAGCCTTGTCCTTGCCTCCTTCCTGGATGCTCCTACTCCACCTCCATCTGCGCGTTAACAACTTGGAGGTGCTCGTTCAGCTTGTTGCAGGGTTCCTGGGGGCTTCCAGGCCTTTTCCCTGGAAAAGTGCAAAGATCACCTCCGATTGATAGGAGGGGAAACAGAAATGTGCTAGCCTGGTACCAGGGGAAATCTCTCCGCTGCTGGGTGGCGTTGGGCGAGTCTGGCAGTGTGGCCCGCGGTGGATTTCCTGGTTCTACAGGATCTTGGGGAAAAGCCTTTTTCTGTTTTGATGGCCAGTAAACGGAATCTGTCCTACTGCAATAGTTGGAAAAGAGCCGACGTTAACACATTTACTGTTCTAGGCATTGTGATAAGCGCTTTAACACGATCCCTTCCTTAGATCCCTAGGACAATCCCGGGAGGTTGGTGCTAGTGTTATTCTCATCTGACAGATGAGAAAACCGAGACAACCAAGTTAAGTGACTTCCCAGGATTATAGAGGCCATATTGAAATTCAGGTCTTCCTGACTCCAGGCCCAGCACTCTGCATTGGGGTGCCATATCACTGTACCCTAAGAAAGCTGGAGCTCCCCTGGCTGCCATATTGCACAACTGGGTCATTTGAAGATGGAAATCTACCAACCAGCTGTGAATTTTCGATTTTCTCCACCCTGATGAAACCTTTACAATCCTAACAAACAGGAATGTCTACACCCCTACTTAAGGATTAAGTATTGAGAAGGATGGCCTATGACAGATGTGTGCTAGCAAGTGACAAATCAGAAACAGCTAACAGACCCCTGGGCTGTCTTAAGTCAAGTTTAAGCTACCATTGGTACATGTGAGACACAGGAAGTGATATAAAACCGTCTATATATTTGCATCTCTTCCTCTCTCTGGTCTTTTCAAGGAGAGGTGGCTCATGGCAGTGGGCTGGGGTCCTGGCTGTTTGTCAGGTTGTGGCTTGCGGCTTGCCAGTGAGGTATCTGGGAGAAGCTCTGTAGCGTGGGTCAGTTGAGGCTTCTTCCTTGAGCTACCTGGGCGAGTATTTGGGCTGATTCCTTTTTCCTTTACGTCCTAAAACGCGATCCTCCTAGGAGACCCCCCCATCTCAGAGGAGGCCTCGTGGCTGGAAGCTGAGCCAGATTAAATCTTCTGAGGAGGCCTCATGGCTGAGTTCTCTGAACTTCCCTTGGCTTAGGCTAGGCCCGAGAAATCTTATGCTCTTTTCCCTCTCTCTTCTTAATTCCTTTCCTCTATATTAATCAAACCACCATAAAATTCCCAAACTGACTTGAGTACTTTATTGGGATTTGAATTAATCCCTGGTGACCAATTTAATTTATATTCAGTCAAAACCCCCTAAATTTACCCCTTACACCTGCCCCATGCTTTTTCTGACAGACGATCGAACCACATCTCCTCCCATCTTGATTTTTTGAATCTAAGCACACATGTATCCATCCCTTTTTCACCTCCTTTAGTTTGGCCCAACATGAATCACCCATGTCAGCTGGTTTGCAGAACTCTTGTTTGGGCCATCTGCCCCACCTCTGCTTAAAAAATTAAAAGGTTTGGTTAACTCAAGGGTAGACCTTTATTTTCATCTCTATATTGACAGCATCTTGTTTGGCCAGGCCCATCATTCTTCCTCCCTGAGATCTTTTGTTTGCTGTTCACTGGCTCATATAAATATTAACCCTCCTTTCCAGCTTCCTAATTCTATAGATCTATACATCTATACCATCACCTACATCACTGATAAGAATGTTGAGCTGAGGATGGTCTTCTGGGCCTGGCCAAGCTACCCTGGACACTTGCTTGGGTGGTTCCTCTTTAGGTCCAATCACTCAGGTGGTTCCAAGTCGATGTAGCTAAAGGACATGACAGTTCATTATACATCTTTTGGAAGCAACCCCTGACACTGCATTGGTTGGGAATTTTGTCATTTTGTAGAGTTCTGTTTATCTCCCTTCTTTGGCATTATTTCAGCTGCATCTACCTATGCTTTCTTGAATGCTTTTTTTCCTTCTTTCCATTATATTAATTTATTATAGTTCACCGTTACCACATTCTTCTTTTGCTTACTTTGTTTCTAGCATCTTTTTCTTCTTTTTTCAAAGGGTTGTGGTGTATATTTCAGCACATAGAGAGCTTTTTTTAGATTTGCCACATTGGACCCCATTGGGATCACTGTGAACTTTAGATTACTCCACCCTACTTAGTCTAACAAAAACAAGAATGTCTACACCCATACTTAAGGATTAAGTATTTAGGAGGATGGCCTATGACAGACATGTGCTAGCAAATGACAAATCAGAAACAGCTGAGGGACCTCTGGGCTGTCCTAAGTCAAGCTTAAGCTACCATTGGTACCTGTGAGATGCAGGAAAGTGATATAAAACCCTCTATATATTTCACATCACTTCCTCTCTCTGGTTTCTTTCCCTGGAGAGGTGGCTCTGGCTGTCAGTGTGCTGAGCGTTTCAACATCTTGGCGTGGCTGCAGCTATTGTCTGGTTTAGCAGTGAGTTTTCCTTAATACTATACTGAGAGAAGCTGAGTAGCTAAGTCAGGTTCAGGCATCTTAGCTGAGCCCCCTTGGAGTTTAGGCTGATACTTTTTCCTTTACCTTCCAACACTATCCTCTTAGAAAAAGCCTTTAATCTTCCCCCTGGCACAGGCCAGGCGGGAGAAATCCTACACATTTTCCCCTCTCCCTTCTCCTTAACTTCTTTCCTCTCTAGTAATTAAAATCACCATAAATTTCCAGCTGACTTGGGTATTTAATTTGGGATATGCCCTGGCGACCAAAATTTATTTAGATTAGGTCACAACCCTAAAATTATCTTTACATCACTGAATCAAAGTTACTACTTTCATCTGTTCCAGAATGCCACATTGTTCTCCAGAGTAGTCAGACCAGTTCACTGCAGCAACATTGACTTTTTCCAACTTATTTCTGTTTCAGTTTTCATTTCTTCTTATTTGAAGTGTTCATTGATAGTTTGCATTTCTTTTAAAAACTGGTTACTATTATTTACTGCTAGGACATGGGGAGATGGCTCTTTGTCTTATCAACATGTCCAGTTCCTCTAAATTTTGAATTCAATTCAGTGAACATTAAGCATGTTATCTGTACAAACATTGTGCTAGTTACAGGGGATACAAAGAAAAAACAATGATCATTTCTGCCCCTGAGAAGCTTCTTGTCTGCTTCTGGGAGATATAGCCGGTCCATAGACAAAATCATTTCAAGAGAGATAGAATGCTGACAGATAAACTTGGGGGATCAAGAAGAGGCCTTGTCTAGGCAGTAGAGTTCCCAAGTTGGATGTTGAAGATTACTAGGTTTTACGAGGGGGAAGAAAAGAGGGCATTCTAGCCAGGGCGAAGAAACAATTTGGGCAAAGGTTTATAAGCAGGAGTTAAGATGGGACTTGGGATTCCCAGAGCTCCTTGTCTGAATACACAGTCTTTATCCAAATCCAAATGTGGCCTCCTTGCAGCTTCCACCCATTACCCTGGCTTTGTATCTTAAAATGCCACAAGAGAGGAGGTGCACTGACTGCTGTTTGTTGAGATGTACTGGAGCATAGTGACAAGAGCATAGCTTTTAGAGGTGCTTGAGGGAACTGGGCATGGTTAATCTGGAGAAGAGAAGACTGGGTGAGAAATTGCTGACTTAAAGAAGTTGAAGACATAGACTGATGTGGAAGTATGTTTTGCAGGATCATCCATGTATAACCCAAACCAAATTGCTTCACATCTATGAGAGGTAGGAGGGAAAGAGACAACTTGGATCTCATGATTTTAGAAAATTTATGTTGAAAATTGTTGTGAGATGTAATTGAGGAAATAAAACATCTTTTTAAAATACCAAATAAAATAATTGAAACATTGTCATGTGGGAAAGGGATTTGATCTATTCCATTTGGTCCCAGAGGGCAGATGCAGGAGCAGTGGATTTAAGTTGCAAAGAGGCTGGATAACAAGGAAGACTTCCTAATGAGAACTATCTGAGAAAGGGAAGCTTTTTCTTCTTGATGTCCTTGAGGGACTGGCCAGGCTCTTACTGAGGATGTTATAGTGGAAATTTCTTCCATGAGTTGGACTCAGACTATTGAGGGAACAACCCTTTGCTCCTCTGGTTCTATGAGTCAAACCACAACTTGATTTAACACTTATTAGCATTAACATTTTGGGTAAATCACTAGATAACTAACCCTTAGCCTCAGTTTCCTCATTTGTAAAAGGAATCACCAACCAACCTACTTTACAATAGTGGTGTGAAAATTCGTGGAAAAGCTTTTTGCCAACCATAAATTGACTCTCATGCCTAGAGTGGTATAGTGGGTATAGAGAGAATTTAGGAGTCAAAAAGACTCTTGCTCATGACATGTATGAGTTGTACAACCTTGAGCAGGCTCCAGAAACTCTCCAGAACTGAGTGGATCTATCTAGGAAGAGAGTTCATGAGTCCTGTCTTCTTCCCATCTCCTCAAAAAAGGGACATCAACTTAAGATACTGTCATTTGGGGTTCTGCCCTGGGAAGTTCTTAATGCAGCTGCAGGAGGTGGAACTAAGCAAGCAAGCAGGAATTCCCGTCTCTCAGCAGGAAGAGCAGGGACATTTATATTTTGTTCTTTTTTCAGATTGGGAAGGCGGCTCCTGAAATCAAGGTGTCATCTCCAAAGCTGGGCTTCTCTATGGAACAGTCATCCCAGGAAATACTCACTTGGGATCGTCCCTGTGTTTCTAGTTTGGGGGAAACTTCAGAATGTGAGGCTAGGCTTGAGAAGCAGCCGAGGAAAGTTGTGAGACATCCCAGGTAAGTAAAAATCATCTCCAGGAAAACTCAAAAACAGGAGGGTCATGAAAGCAATGAAAATAACAACAGATTTGGGTTAGGACCAAGCCATCATCTACAGTTAAAAAAAATCCATTATAAAAGGCTTCCTAAGTGGAAGGGCTCCAGGGCTAAAACACATTTAGTTTGGGCTCTGGGATAGATAGATACAGGATCATAGATTTATGGCTAAAATGAAAGGAGTCAGCCTGGAAAAGAATTCAGAGTCCTTGTAGTCCAACTCCATCATTTTACCGATGAGAGGACTGAAGGCCAGAGAAGCTGAGTGACTAGACTGAGGTTACATAGCTGGTAAATAGCAAAGACAAGGTGCAAGCCTAAATCTTCTGATTATAAAGCTTCCAGAACAGCCTAAGTACTAGAGAATTTGCTCAGAAGTACAATGAAGATGGGGAAAATCCTTCCTTAAGGATTTTAAGTATCACTGGATCCATACTGAAGAGAAACCTTATAAATGCAGGATATGCCCCAAAGCCACTAACTCCAGCCTCTCCATTATTTCCCTCACAGACTTGGTCCTGGAGAGAAGCCCTATAAATGTAATGAATGTGGAAAGGCCTTCCGACAGAGCTCACAACTCATCGTACATCACAGGATTCACACCGGAGAAAAACCTTATGAGTGTAATGAATGTGGGAAGGCCTTCCGAGAGAGCAAAGAACTTATTCGACACCAGAGGATTCACACTGGAGAGAAACCTTATGAATGCAAAGAATGTGGAAAGGGCTTCCGTGAGAGCAAAGAACTTACTCGACATCAGAGGATTCATACTGGGGAAAAACCTTATGAATGTAAAGATTGTGGGAAGGCCTTCAGACGGAGAACTGGGCTTAACGAACATCAGAGGATTCATACTGGGGAGAAACCATATGAATGTAATGAATGTGGGAAAGCCTTCCGACGGAGAACTGGGCTTAATGAACACCAGAGAATTCACACTGGGGAGAAACCTTATGAGTGCAATGAATGTGGGAAAGCCTTCCGTGAGAGCAAAGAACTCATCCAACATCAGAGAATTCATACAGGAGAGAAACCTTATGAATGTAAGGAGTGTGGGAAAGCTTTCAGACGGAGTACTGGCCTCACAGATCATCAGAGAATCCATACTGGAGAGAAACCTTATGAATGCAATCAGTGTGGCAAGACTTTCCGCTGGCGAACAGAACTTACGTCCCATCACACGATTCATACTGGAGAGAAACCATATGAATGCAGTGAATGCGGGAAGGCCTTCCGCCTGAGTGCCCACCTCATTCAGCATCGCAGTATTCACACTGGTGAGAAGCCCTATGAGTGTAATGTTTGTGGGAAAGCCTTCCGCTGGATCACAGGACTGGCTTCCCATCACAGAATTCATACCGGAGAGAAACCCTATGAATGTAACATATGTGGGAAGACCTTCCGCCAGAGCACCCAGCTCTCCAGGCATCATAGGATGCACACTGGAGAGAAGCCCTATGAATGCACTGAGTGTGGCAAGGCCTTCTGCCTGAGCACACAACTTATCCAACACCAGAGGATTCATAACAGAATGAAGCCTTTTGAATGGTGAGGCCTCATGAAGGTCATGAGCACGATGCACAATGGTTGACGGGGAAGGTGCTCTCTGCAATGTGGTGGTTTTGCACTCAAGGGAAACTTTAAAGATCTAGCCAGACCCAGTCAAATTTCCCACAAGGCTGTTGCCTCAGCCTCTAAAAGTTAGTCTCTCCACTTCCCTTCTCCCACCCCTACCATGAGATGGACAAGTTTTCATCGAGAAAATCATGGCGATCTGAGAAGAACTTGTTCCTACAGCTCCACTCCTTAAAAAATCTGTAAGTTGCCACGTGCTCTCTTCTCCTTCTAGTCTCAGAAGAGTGGCCACCCTACTCCTTGCTAAATCCTCAGCTCCTCACCTGCTCCCAGTCTCACTCTAGCTGTCATCTCTTGTGCATTTTCAGCCCATGTCTTCACAGCTGCTTGTAGACGTGTTCTGGTCTCGTCAGCGCTTTGTTTTCAGAGGCCATGCTGGATCTGTTAAAATCATTCAGTCAAGACCTTTCTCAGAAGCCATCAGTGATCTTACAATCACTGAGTCCAGTGGCCTTTTCTCAGTCCTTTTCCTCTTTGAAACCTTAAGACTGATGACCACCCCCTTGTACGCAATCTCCTCCCTGACAGCACTTGGGTCTCCTCCCAACACCCTTTCCCCTCCTCTAGTATTCAGCTCTTCCTTTTTTTGTTTCCATTCTCTCACTTCTCTCCTCTGGTGACAGTCCATTGTGGAAAACAAGGGCCGAAAGAAAACTTTCTGGAATATCAGCAAAAGCCAGCATCTGGGGAAAAGCGAGGATGTGACAAGTTTGGGCAGCAGCAGGGTCAGGACAGATCCCCCTCTTGCCCTACCTGCTGGCCAGCCCTTTAGCAAGCCCACTGGCTCTAGCTTTCTCCTGGGGAAGAATGGCCTTGTTATTTTTTCAGAGCATTTGATCTCAGAGTTCAGGAGAGAGTAGAGAATCAGATTGGACTCTAGACCAGGGCAGGAAGTGAGGCATCCCTCAGGGGTCCTCCAGAGGGTCATAAGCCTCAGGGATCAGAGAAAGGTCATCTGGAGGCTGAGTGAGGTGCTGATACCAGTGGAGAGAGACTCTGCAAGGTGCCACGAAAGCTGGATTGGCTGTTGAAGGATAAATCGATGGAGGATGGGGATCATTGTCAGAGTGCCCTCTGGGGACCTGTAAGGCTGGAGGGGAGAAGGGATGAGTGAGAAAGGTGCCTTATTCATGGAAAGAAGAAGGCAGATTTTCTTGTGTGTGTGTGTGTGTGTGTGTGTGTCTGCACATGTGTGCACATGTATGAAATAGTGTGTAGCTATTTCTCCATCGCTGATGGCCAGAGCTGTGTGCAATATCACTTTGGTCCTGAGGTTTGGCCCAAGGGACTGCCAGAGAGCACTGATCCCAGGGCTTCAACTGCCTTCTTGCAGCAGGTGGCCCTCAGAATCCAGCCCTGACCTCATTCAGAGACCTTGGCCGGGCTGAGGCCCTCTCCCAGGGGCCAGGACACCACTGGTCATCTTGGGGCTCTTTCAGCCTCTCGCTTCTACCTCTAGGGCCCTCTGGCATGTGCCCGTCCTGCTCCTCTTCCCCAGCTCATCCTCTGTCCTTCCATTTATCTTCTGTGCCGTTGCCCCTGTGGCTCCATAATTAAGCCAGCTCAGAGAGCCTCGAGGATGCCCTGCCCCTGCAGAGTAGTTGCCAAACTCCTTTGCCTGGCATTTCAAGGCACCCCGGTCTTAAACCTCCCCTCACCCTTCTCTGGGGTCACCCCCCAAAGCCAGCTTCCACGTTGGGGCCTCTGCTTCTGCTAATGGTGCTTTCTATCCGCCCTCACTTCCACCTGCTGAGTTCTTGCAAGTCTGTCAAAGCCAGACTCGGTACCTTTGTTTACCTCCCTGCACCCCCAACCTCGCCTAGCACTTTGTTTCTACCTGCGTGACCTTGCTCTCTCACCCGTGTCTCTGCTGAGGCCCCTGGGAGAGGTCTGTGTCCTATTTAACTCTGTCCTTTGAGCCCCTTAAAGCTCTGAAGTCACTTAATATTGGTTTGCCTTGACTGAAGCAGAGTTTGCTGTGGAGCACACTTGCGTCTGTCGCACGGGGAACCGTAAAGGTGCCAACTGAGCCTCAGCTGGGGGAAGGCTCCATGAGGATGACTGGTTGGTGCCCCGTGGGGTCTGGCCATGAAGGAAGGTTTCCTCTGAAGCTTCCCCACGAGGGGCTCCCGTATCACCCAAAGAAACGCAGAATTGGTCATTGTTCAGGCCGTGCGGCCACACTGCATGAGGTTGGGCTCAGGGAGTGCCGGGGCGGCCTCTGCATTCCTACGCCCGGTCACTAGTTCGCCCTGCCGGCGTGACGCGCGGGCTGTGTGGAGGCGGGTCACTGGAGCACCCATGGGCAGCTGCTAACTGGGGGGCTCTAGTGGGCGCTATGCCGTTGTTGAATCCCGGACCAGTTCTTGTTCAGGTCTTGAGATAAGGGGCTTCGGTCTCCCAACAAGGAGCATCTCTCGTTGGTCCTCCCTGCCACATTGTTTGGGATGATAGGGCCAAGCCGAGAGTTGGCTTTTGAGAAGGCGCTGCTGCCAAGGATCCAGGGAGGGGGCTGGACGTCCCTGAGGATGGAGGCATCAGCCCTCTTCCTGTTCCCTGCTTGCTCGCTTCCTGTCTCTAGGCCCCAGCTCCTCACGTCCCAGGAGGCCCTCATGCCCTTTCAGCCTAGAGCCTTGGCCAGCGGGTTGAAGGATGGGCCTGAGCAGCCGTGACACAGCACGGATGATCCACTAGCACCTAAAATTGTTTGGGTTCTCTTCATAGCGCAAATGCAAATGGCTCTGCGCTCTACAAAGCACTTTGACAGACTCAAGCCCTTTGGAGTCCCAGAGGCCATCCTGACCTGTCCCCAAATCAGGATTGAATCTCCCTTCATCGCACCTGACAAAAGGCCTCCCAGCTTTTGCTTCAGGAGCTCCCAATGAGCCCAGAGACTTCACACCCATCATGTTGGCAAAAATGATCCAGAAAAGGCACTTAGTGGAGGCGGAGGGATGTGCGTGGAATGCCAAGCACAGCGACGTGCTCTTGGTCCACATGTTTGGGTGAGCAACTTGGAACGAACCCCCAAAAGACTAATCAGGCCAACCCTCTGGCCCACTGACACCAGGACTAAGCAGAGGCTCTCAGGGCCCAAGACAGGGAGAGACCTTGAAGGTTCCCAGCACTTTTTGAAGGTGGACACAGTCCGTGCCCATCATTTGGGGGTGACTACAAAGATGCAGCCTTGTGTCGGAGCAGAACACCATTAAGAAGGCCTGGGTTCAGAGGCCCACTCGGGCTGATGTACTGGCTAGGGGACCTTGGACAAATCCCTTCCCCTCTTCAGCGCCTGAGGCAGTGCTCCAAGCTGACAGAGATGCTGCCTTGGCAAATGTGGTGTCCTCAGGAGTCCCTCACACCCGTGAAAGCCCGGCTTCGGTTCCATTCCGAGAGGTAATAAGTAGATCGTCAGAAGGACGGGTGCTTGAACTGGTGCTGAGTAAGCAAGAGCCAAGAGAATGGCAAGCGCAGGCCGTAGACCGCCATCGGAGGAGACAGCAGTGGGCGATGTGCTATGCTTTGGTTGGCTGTGTTTAGTTCTCGGAATGGATGCTCTTCCTGTTGGTGGGAGGGAATTGACAGCGATGTTGAGAAAGTGGGAGTGGGGCATCAATAAAACATTTGAAAAGAACACAAAGGACTGTTTCCTCCCTGGCGTTGCTGACCTCCCCAGCCCTATTTTACACATGAGGAAATGAGTTCAGTGACCAGTCTGTGACCCTATAGCAAGTGCCAGGCCGGATTGCAGGCTGGGCCTCATGATTCCCTCTGAGTCAGGCCTGAGCTTTCATTTCCCGCCTCCTCATATTGCCCACCTGAGGTAAGAACTGTTCCGTCCCATACCGATGGGGTGGTGGAAGCTAAGGAGATTATGACAAACTGGGAGACCCGGCAGATGGTGCCATCATTTGGGGAAGCCCCATGGAATCCTACCATGAGGCACCGCACGCTCCCCTTTCGTACTCATTCTAGAGATCCTCTGAGGTGTAGCCAAGGACGCTCTCGAGGCAGCGGGGGGAAGCCCGCCTTTGTAAGCGTTATTCATGAGGGTAAAACACTGGGCGCCATGTGTCTGGTGGCCGGCTGGAGTGGAGAGGCTGAGCTGAGGGTGTCGGGACTCTTGCTGTGAGTGGCCCTGTTGTCTGAGACTGGGAACTCGGAAGCAGCACAGTCCACGGAATGCAGGGACTTCACAAATCCTTACTGGCGGTGAACAGAAGGTACTTCTTGCTAATGTTTGCCAGATGGATTCTGCAGCCACGTCCTTGAGGAGGAAGACAGCAGAGGCACCTGGCTTGAGTTCTCACTGGGAATGAAGAGTGCTGTGGACCTGAGATGAGATCCTCAGAGTCAGGACTTGTGGGGGTTGGAGGGGGCAAAGAGAAGAAACGGAAGAGGATGTGCAGATGGAGCATGGGTCGGGAAACGAGCACAATGGTGGCCGTAGAGAAGGCAAAGGGGATGATGGGATGATTTGAGTCAGTGCTGGTTTGGATTCCCTTGGAAGGGGGGCATTTCCACAAAGATATGTTGCCAACACTTCATGCCCCTGTTCTCTACTATGTTCAAATAACTGGGGGTCAGGGGACAGCGAGGTGGCCAGTGGTTGAGTGCCGGGCCTAGAGATAGGAAGTGCTGGGTTCATATCTGACCTCAGCCCCTGAGCAAGTCACTTAGCCCACTGCCAAGCCCTTATTGCCCGTCTGCCTCGGAACTGATACAGTATTGTTTCTAAGATGGAAGAGATGGGTTTAAAGAAACAGCCCGGAGGAATTGTCAGCAGCAAGCATGAGGGGTGATGTGGAGATCCCCAGCCTTTGACTGTCGGAGCTCCGACATTCTCGGCCTCTGTATACCGTGTGCTTCCAAACTGGGCCAGTGTGCTGTCTCGGGACCCCTGATACCGTCTTAGAATGGACGTTTGGGTGATGAACCCCTCTGACAATCTGCTGATGTCTGTGCACCCTTTTCAACGTAGCATTTTAAGTTCTTAAAAGAAAATATGACGGAAACTAGTGATATCGAGCCAAGCGGCACCGTGGATAGAAAAGTGCCTGATATCAACTAGCTGGGTGACCCTGAGCAAGTCACTGAATCTGTCTCGGCTTTAGTGGTCTCATCTGTAGCCCTACTTCATAGGGTTATGAGGGCCCAACAAGGCAACAGATGTAAAGTGCTTTGCAAACCTTTAAGTGCCATATGGATGCCAGTGCTTACTATATTAAGCAAAAGAAGATGGTAGGCCTGAGGTTGAGCTCCCATCTTGGAATCCTCATATGGGAGACATTGGACCAATGGTGCACCCGTTGACTTCGATTTGGCCTGCTTCCCCCTGCCATGTTGGCTTCAGATTCTTTTTGTGGCCTGACAAAAGGAGCGTCGTCATATTTGAGTTCCTGACTGAGGCTTTGCTAAAAACTACCCAGAGAGAGATGGTAACAGGTCTGTAGACGTGCAGGAGCAGCCCTGGCCCCGGGGTGGGATTGTCGGGCCCCACACAGCCCAGGTCCTGTGGGGAAGCTTAGGAAGCCATCCCTGGGAGGGTGAAAACTGGGGCCTAAATGGGTTCTGGGGACCGTAAAAAGGCCTGGACCAAAGCTCAGCCTAGCCGTAGCAGTGCTGACTGGGGATTCACTCTCCAGGCCTTGCAGCCTCCTGATGAAGATTTGGATGCAGCCCAGGACAGCTGACTGACCCTGCCTCTGGCTTCCCTCCCTGCCTGGAGGAGGCACCGGTGGATTTTCTCATCATTTACCCCTTTTCTCCCCATCCTCGGCCGAGTCATCTTAGCTTTTCATCTGATTCACATTGTGATTGGTCCCAATAGCCTGAACCAAGTCCAAACCCCAGCACATTTGAGGTGCCCCAAAGTGGAGATTCCCAGTTTGAGGGAAGAGGGACATTTCATTCCCAGCCTCAGCTCTCTGGCCAAGCCTCCCCTCCTTCTGGATGGCTCCTGAGGCTGCTTCACATATCCAGGGGAATTTCATGAGAATCCACGAAGGGAGAAAAGGGCTTCCAGGAAGCAGGAGTCATGGCTTGCCCTTTGGACACGTCGGAGTCCCACAGACCCTGGGCTTGGCAGATCCCCCGGGTCTGAGGGAAGAATTCTGCACTAACTTTGTACTGTGCCACCTCTGTGCACATGCTGTTTCCCTTTGTAAAGCGGAATTCACCCAATTCCAATACCGATTCAAACTGATCGGTAGGGAGCAGCCTGAATGGAGGGTCCTGAGCAACGGACCCCCAGGCCTTCGGCATTACCTCTGAAACTGACGGGAGACGTCTTTGGGGGCCCCCGACAACTGAAGTGAGAATTGGGAATTAACGAGGGACAGCCAGGTGGCTCAATGGCCAGAGTCTGACCCGGAGACCAGAGAGGTCCTCGATTCCAAGATGGCCGTAGGCACTTCCTTGACCCTGCTGAGCAAGACCCAACCCCAATGCCTAGCCCTTACTGCTTCTTACCTTGGTTGGATACTTATGGATGCTAAGACACAAGGTTAGGGTTACAAAATAAACAAGATAGGGTAGCAACTGAGACTGGATCTGTGACTTCACTAGCACGCAACTCCCTAGTGAGGAACAAATCCCTTTAACTGATGTAGGCAAGCCCTGCCTTCCCTAGAACAGCAGTCAGTGTCAGAGAGCTCTTCCTGGCTTCCCACCATGCTCCTGTACTATGCTGCCTCCTTAGCAAAAGGGGGGAGGTGATAGTAAGCCATTGTCATGTGAGGAAAGTGAGGAGCCGGATGGAGGGTGCAGGTAAAGATCAATGGAGAGAGAAGCGATGCTGTCATCAGACTACACCACAGACCCCTGGGCTTATTTCACTCCAGCTGCTTCTTTGTACAAGTCCCAGAGGTTGTTGCTACATACCAGGCCACTAGGAAAAGGAAGTAGAAAATTAACTGGGGAAAATCCCGTTATAAGGAAAAATTCATCGTGGAGGCTCATTACTCGATTTATAAGCATTCATGAGTACAGAGAAATAAAGAGAGAAATATGATTCCAGCTTTTCCAACTCAAGGTAAAAATGCAGTTCCACTCTGCAGCCAGAGCTCTGAGCCACTGCTTGTCAGAGACGCCAGCCAGAGCCCAGCAGGGAAGCAAAGAGCCCTCCCTCCGCAGCTTCCCTCCGTGACTTTTCAAACCTCCCTCTCAGCCCCAGATCTTTTCGCTGGCCAATGGCCTGCCATCTGCTTCCATGGTGCCTCAAGCTGTCATGCTGTCACATCAGACGTGCGACTATGACGCCTCTGCCCCTTCGGTGTTGATATTTACTTCACACAATCTCCCCCTCCCCTGTTTCTGTGGGAGACCAGCACGTTGTTTCCCCACTCTTGGTTTTCCAGGAGATTAACATCGAATCATTCCACATATGGAGTCTGTACTTTTAGGATTTTCTCACCAAGGGGCCTAAGAGCACAAAAATTATTGTCCATTTTATGGAGGGAGTGACTACGATTTGGGTAATAAAAAGAAAGAGGAGAGAAAGAAAAATGGTCGATAGGCACAGTAGGTGGCCTCCTCCTTTTTGGCATAAGTGTTTACCATCAGGATAAATGGAGGCTAACCGCCCCCCCCAGTCCCCCAGTTCAGTTCAGTATATCCAAGAGTTCACTCGGAATCTCCTAATGTAGTGCGCGATTTCTGCAAGCGTCCTTACGGCCTCTTCTGGTGATTATCTTCTCTTAGAATTACTGTAAAAGCTTACATTTTGGACTTCAGGACAATTACATAATCCCCCTTCAGGAGGGTGTATAACACAGGATACATGACTAAACTATAAGGTAGGTCACTGATAGTTTAAGAGGCATTTAATAATGTAGAAATCAATTCTCCCAAGACAAGAGAGAACATGTAAATGAAAACCAGATTAAAATCATATAATATATAAATAGAAATATAAACTAAAACTCCAAGTCCTTGATTCACCATCAAGGTCCAACGGAGGTAGCTTATATCCTACAGGCATGCAGAACAGGTGCAGGAATATTACAGTTACCCACCATCAGCCAAGACTACACAAAACTGCCATTCAAAAGAAGAAGGAAGAGGGGACAAAATTGTCTCGAAAAGCGAAGTATGATCCCCAGGCCTGATTTCAATGTCTATCATAGGGAGAGCAAGCCAGAGTTAAAGCTAAACACAGGTAGTATATTTTAGTCTCATATCTTAAAGGCAGAAAACAGCGAAGACCAGCCTTCAATAGTCTAAAGCTCTTAGTTGGGTATGCAATGTTGTCAGGGCTGATAGGAATTGTAAAGTGATCCTTCAATACCAGATAGCAGGACTGATTCCATAAACTCAAGGCTTTTTTTTTTTTAAAGAATCAAATTTAAATTAGGAAGAAAGAAAGAAAAAACTAAAAAAAAAATGAGAGACAGGTCTGGAAATATCTTCAAGTCAGCAGCCTTGAAGAATTCCAGATCCTCTTATCTTACTTGGATGACAGGATTCTTGGACTAGAGGAGCCATTGGCTGCCCACCGAAACTCAGCCTCTCTCTCACACAGAAAAAGAAACAGGAATAAATGGTGTGGGTACCCTTTTGAGATCAGTATCTTTCTGTATGAAAGAGAAACCCATCGGAGGTGACAAAGCTGTCACTCGGTCCCATCAGAGTCGCCAACTGTTGTGCAATAGAAACCCACAGACTCCATATAGACAATTTAGGTAAATAGAGCATTCTCTTGCACATATTACATTGTTGGACCTCAGCAAGAGACAATGCCCAGAGGCCAAGACCAAGTTTATATACAAAATCACTATTTCCGTACAAGGTTGATGACATATCACAAGACATAACATCATATAGACCTTATTTAGAAAGTTACCCAATTATAAAGCTGAAAGCTGACTGGTTAGCTCATTTCAAAAAGCCCATATTAGTTTAAAGGCCAAACCACAAGGCAAATAGTGATGACCATTACCCCAGACTCACCTGATCTGGGGGCGGGGAGGAGGATGGCTATTTTCTTTCTTTTTTTTTTAAGTCAATAATATGGTATAAATTTATTATCATTGAAATAAATAACAAAACAGTAAACAGTGCCTACTAAGTGCTGGGGTTAACAAAAAGAGGCAAAAGATAGTTTCTCACCTCAAGAAACTTACAATATAATAGAGCAGATAATAAATAATTTTGCAAAAACAAACTATATACAGGATAAATAGGAAATATTTTTTTTTCCATTTGAATAAGTTTATTTACTCAATTTAGAACATTATTCCTTGGTTACAATAATCACATTGTTTCCCTCCCTCCCCTCCACCCACACTCACCCTCCCCCCCCCAGCCAACAAACAATTTCATTGGGTATTACATGTGACTGTGATCAGAACCAGTTTCCATGTTGTTGGTGTTTGCACTAAGATGTTCATTTGGAGTCTACATGCCCAATCCTATCCCCATCAACCCATGCAATCAAGCAGTTGTTTTTCTGCTGTGTTTCTGCTCCCACAGTTCTTCCTCTGAATGTTGATAGTATTCTTTCTCCATAGATCCCTCCCAGTTGTTCAGGATCATCGCATTTCCCCTAAGGTGATGAAGGAGAAGTCAGTTACATTTGATTGTGCTACAATGTATCAGTCTCTGTGTACATTATTCTGGTTCTGCTCCTTTCACTCCGCATCACTTCCTAGAGGTTGTTCCAGTCTCCATGGAATTCCTCCACTTCATTATTTCTTTGAGCACAATAGTTCCATCACCAACATGTACCATAGTTTGTTCAGCCATTCCTTAATTCACTGCTGGTGGAGTTGTGAATTGATCCAACCATTCTGGAAAGCTATCGCTGGTACATGTGAGACGCAGGAAGTGATGTAAAAAAAGTCTCTACATTGGAATCACTTCCTCTTGCCAGTCAATCTTTGGCGGTGGAGGGGTTGAGCTCGGGGTCTCTCTCACAGACGGGTTCAACTAGCAGTGTGACTCGTGGCAGTGTTTTGGCATCTTGGTGTGAGTCAGGTGAGGCACCTTCCCTGAGCTCTCTTGGAGTTTAGGCTGATTCCTTTTTTTTCCTTTACCTTTCCTAAAATGCTATCCTCAGAGGAGGCCCCTCATCTCAGAGGATGCCTTGTGGCTGGAGGCCTAGCTAGATTAAATCTTGGAGGAAGCCTTGTGGTTGAGATCTCTGAACTCCCCTTGGCTCAGGCTAGGCTGGAGAAATCTTATGCCCTTTTCCCTCTCTCTTCTTCTTAATTCCTTTCCTCTATTAATTAAACCACCATAAAATTCCCAAACTGGCTTGAGTATTTTTATTGGGATTTGAATTAATCCCTGGCGACCATAAATATAATATATTAGTCAAAAATTCCTAAATTTACCCTTACAGTTAAAAGAATGCCAGTAACCTTAATGATGGACAATGTGACTGGAGATATCGGGGAACATTTTTTGCTACTCCTGCTTTTTTACTGCAGATGATGCACAATAAATTCAGCTCCAGCCACTTACCTTTACTCTGTGTGGCTCTCCCTGCTTCAGCTGTATATCCTGTAAAGGACATACCATAGGATTCTTGTTTTTAATTCACTCTGCCGTCTCCTTCCTTTTTATGGGTGAGTTAATCTCATTCACATTCAAAATTGTGCTTAACAATCTCCTCCAGCTTATTTTCTCCTCTTTATCCTGCTCTTTGACTCTCCTTTCATTTTGTCCCTTCTCCCAAGTATTTTGCTTTTAATCACCACTTCCTATTTTCCCTTCCCTTCTCTGGGCCTGCACCAACCAGCCATATTGTGAAGTGCCTTCCACTTGGGCTTCGTGCTTCACTACAGACTTGGGCTGGTGCCTGGAACGTTAAGGGTGTGTGTGTGTGTGTGGCACTGACTTTGGCTTAGGGTCTCAGCATCTTGATGCCAACTTCAGAAGCTGCAACAGTAGGTGTGAGGTGGGGTGAGGCTTGCTGTTGACTTGGGCTAATATTCCTTCGTGGGAACTTCCTGAGGGCTGCTGTCCCCTTTCACCCCATTGAACCAAACCCTTTCTGCCTAACTTTCATGTTTTTTTCTGCAGGAATGTGGCTTCACTCTATCCTTTTATGGGTTCAGTCACTCCAGTATTTGTTTTGAAGCTTTATTTTGAGGTTGATTGGAGAGGATTCTCAGGGTGATTTGAGCTTTCCCTGCTTTTCCTCTGCCATCTTGGTTGTTATAATGCAGAATATTTTTAAAGAGAGCTTCTGAATGGGGTGATAAAACCCTTTTCAAGATCTTATCCCTTGTGGTTTCTTTTAACAATGGGCAACATGAAAGAAGGGGGAAGGCTCTCTAAGTACAAGGAAGCCGTTAAGCAGGAGTCTCAGCAAACGCAAACGGGGATGCTTGCAGCAGGACCTGCCCCAGTATGGGATTGTGTGGCTCACAAACATTCCTACCCCAGGATTTTAGAGGAGGATGGTATAGGAAACTTTCAGGTGCCCAGAATCAAAGTCCCCTTCCCTTCCTGGGGATGGATATGTCTACTGTAAGCACTGGGGCCATTGAAAGGGAAAGAGCCATGTCCAAGAAGATATCGGCAAAGGGGTTGTGTTGGGATCCAGGCATTAACTTATCATGAAGGTATTCAAGATGTATTCAAAAACTGATTCTTGTGAACGAACAATATGCTCATGTAAGTGACTTATGAATATAGTTCTTATATGTTTCATGGTTGATTTCTTGATCCTTGTAACAAAATGAAACTCTAATCTTATGGTATCCCGACTACTCCCTGAGCCTACAGTCCAAAGGTCAATTGGACCTCTAAACGGGGCACTGAGCCCTAAATTACATCAGCTATGGTGCCATCTTCCCACAGAGAGAGGACAACGAATGCAGATTTTCCAGAACTCCATCTCTCCATTTCCACCTCTCTTCTTTTCTCACTTTGCTCCCCTGTATGACTGATCCAAGCACCTGGTTGGCTGGACACTTACAGAATGTATACATATGCTCTTTCATTTCATGGAGTCTAGTAAAGTTGCTGATTACATAGCATATGGAGGAGACCAGTCAGATCCCAAATTCAAGTTTGCTCCAATAGCACAATTTAGAACTTATTAGTCCAGTCTGCATGTCTTTGCTGTTCTTGTTCTCTTTGACTCTCTCTGTCTCTGTCTGTGTGTCTCTCTCTCAGGGGATGGTGTTTGAGTCCATTTGAGTTTTAAGACCCTGAAAATGGTCTTTTTGTTATCTCTTTTTGTTAAATATTTTTTGTAGTTGATATTGAATGAGACTAGGGCCACAGAGACACTCTATTGTGACCCCAGCATAGGTTGGCAGTATTTCGTATGCTCCTTATCTTCTATTGCATTTTTTTCCATAAGAGATCACTTCAGAGTAGAAAAAGTTCTACCCTTTCTAGTAACAATGAAACGGATCCACTAGTTAGATGTTGGTTTAGAGATAAGCAATGGAGTCCAACTCTCTGAGGGAAGGGGGACAGATTGAATACTAATAGCTATAAACTGGGAAAAGCCATGAATGAAAGAAATAAAAACTGAAACCTAAGATGGTGGACATTTGGAAATCTATTTGTAAGAACATACTTTTTTTCTTATTCTGTCAAGTGTTTATTGTTATTAAATAGAATTGTTTGAGGGGGGAAAAAGCCACACATGTCCCCAATTTTTATTGCAGAATCAAGGAATGGGGAATGGGAGGTAGTTAATGAACATGTGACATGGCAGAAAATTTAACACTGGCTTGGTTAACAAGGACAAGACCAAAGAGGTGGAGGCTAAGATAATTTAGGACTCAGAGCCCCACCCAGAGGTCCAATTGACCTTTGGACTGTAGGCTTAGGGAGTGTTCAGGATACCCTAAGATTAGAGTTTCACTTTGTTACAAGGATCAAGAAATCAATCATGAGAAATGTAAGAACATTCATAAGTCTGTTACATGAGCATATTGTTTGCTCACAAGAATTGTTGAATACATCTTTAATATCTTCATGATAAGTTCATTTGTTAGGATGGCAAGGAGGTTTTTTGGAATTCCACGGTTGATGGACAGGAATAGAATGGCAGTTGGAAGAGCAAGGGCTTATGGGACAAGAATGGTGAGCTGGAGGGGATTCTAAACAAGCTGGAGGGGTCTTCTGTCTCAGGACTGAGAGCTGGAAGGTCCAGTTTCTGAGTGGCTGAAGGACCCCTGAAGCCAGGAGTGAAGACCCTGAATTCCTGCCTTTAATCAGTAGCTACTTTCTCTCCAGAAATCCTACTACTGTTTCCTTCACCTGCTACAACCAACATAGACTCCTGAGGGGTGTTATGGTGAAAATCACCTTTAAAGATTGTTATAATATTAATTTATGGTCACCAAGGAATTTACTTATGAAATTCCTAAAATGAAACACTCAAGTCAGAATGGAGTTTATGGTGGTTTAATCACAACAGTAGTAAGAAAAAAGGACAGGGAGTGAAGGAGAGAGGAGGAAAAGGAAAGGGTTTACTCAACCTTCTGGCAGAGCCAGAGGGAGATTAGACTCAAAGGCCCAGGTAGAGAAGAGAATCAGTCCTTGACTCATGTGACCAATCAGAAGGGAAGCTGTCTGTGGGCCTCCTCCCTGCTCGAGCTCCTAGCAGGAACTGCTACCTAGCCCTGTCCACAGGAAGTGAGCGAATTCCAGAGGCTGTTCCCTACCTCACTTCCTGTGCCCCACAAGTGCCAATGGTGGCTCAAGCTTGGCTTAGGACAGCCCAGTCAGTTATTTCTGATTTGTCGTTGACTAGCACATGTCCCTGTAGTGTGGGTGTACACAATCCTGGGTGCTAGACCAAGCAAGATGGAGATTTTAAAATTCACAATCCCCCCTGATGATGATTGGGGGACTAGTCACATAAGTGTCCTGCACCCTGAAAAATTCTAACTGCAAGCATATACAAAATTTTACCCTCTAAGAGGAAAACTACAATAGTTGTAGATTAGGGGAAATAGAGGAGAGAGAGAGACAGCAAACCAATGTTTTGCTGGGCGCATTGACAAAAGCCAATTAGGGGGCAGTCCCCTTTGGCATAAGAGTGTACATTAAAAAAAAAGTTCAATCAACCACACCCCAAGGTTCATTCTGGATCTTCCTGTAGTGAAAGGGTTTAGATATCTTTCTGCAAACAGTTCATTCTCTGGATTCAGTCAGTTAGCAAGCTTCTTCTCTGAAGATCTATCTTGAACAAAATTTAAATCTTGGATTTTATGAAAATACAGGGGGTGTTGGCTAAGGCTCTCTGATCACAGAGCCCAGCCCTCCTGAAAGTCCTCCTTGACTTCCTACACTATTTCTAAGTTAGTCCTTTAGGATACACTAGCATTTAGATGATAAAAAAGGGCATTTAGGGGGGCATCTGGGAAGCTCAGTGGATTGAGAGCCAGGCCTAGAGACGGGAGATCCTAAGTTCAAATCTGGCCTCAGATACTTCCAAGCTGTGTGACCCTGGACAAGTCACTTGACCCCCATTGCCTAGCCCTTACCACTCTTCTGCCATGGAACCAATACACAGTATCAATTCCAAGGCAGAAGGTGAGGGTTTTTAAAAAAAAAAGGCATTTAGCTGGGAAAGGGGCAGAGACATTCTTGGGCACAGACATTGACCCCTTGGACCAGCAACTTCATAGATAATCTGCAGGGCTACCTCAACCTATTTACCTTATCCTTTCAATAAATTCATTAGTTACCAGTCAGATTTTTGGTTGGCCTAATTCAATAAAAAGAAGGGTGTTTAGGTAACTGGGGACAGGCCTCAAAGCTCTAGATGAGTCCTTCTTCTGTGGTGAGGTCAGACAAGGCCTGCCACATATTTCCTTTGGGGAAGGTAATATAGAAACCTTCCCTTGGAGCTGCTGACAGGGGAGACTGACATCTCATCCCATCAGCCGAAATATCTGAAGGTAAGCGATCTGGTGCCTCCTGGAACCCCATCTGTGGGGATCCAATCTGATTCCTGACTCATGTGAACATTAGATTACTCCACCATACTTAGTCTAACAAAAACAGGAATGTCTACACCCATACTTAAGGATTAAGTATTTAGGAGGATGGCCTATGACAGACATGTGCTCACAAATGACAAATTAGAAACAACTGACAGACCCCTGGTCTGTCCGAAGTCAAGCGTAAGCTACTATTGGTACATGTGAGATGCAGGAAAGTGATGTAAAACAGTCTATATATTTCGCATCACTTCCTCTCTCTGGCTCTCTTTCCACAGAGAGGTGGCTCTGGCTGGCAGCATGCTGAGCATTTCGGCATCTTGGCATGGTGGCAGCTATTGAGCAGTTTGGCAGTGAGTTTCCTTGATACGATAATGGGAAAAGCTGAGTAGCCTAGTTCAGGTGAGGCATCTTAACTGAGCTCTCTCAGAGTTTAGGCTGATTCTTTTCTCCTTTACCTTCCAAAAAATTATCCTCTTAGAAAGCCTCTAATCTTCAGAGACCTCATCGTGGAGGTCTTTGAACTCCCCCTGGCACAGGCCAGGCAGGAGAAATGCTATACCCTCCCCTTCTTGCCTCCTTAATTCCTTTCCTCTATATTAATTAAAATCACCATAAATTTCTTGCTGACTTGGATATTTTATTTGGGATTTCCTCTGGCGACCAAAATTAATTTAGATTAAGTCACACCCCTAAAATTATCCTTACAGTCTGGGTAATCCATGAAGAATGTGACCAGAACCCTCAAATTTCTGTGAAAACTCTTTCCTTTCTCTCTTTATTACATCCCCAAGTCAGCTTTTTAAGCAATTTGAAACACAGCTGTGAGATCAGGTAAGTATAATTTTTTTCCTTTAATTTGAAATTAACACAGCCATTTTTTTTTAAACCTAAAAGAGGCAGGACTGGGGAAGCTGTTTACATACAAATCCCCTTTCCCTTAGGGAACAAACAACCCAATTAGGCAACCCTCACTGACAATACTGCCTAGATTACTCTTAATTAGCAGTGAGGGAAACCTGGAGGATGTTTTGGCCTTGTCCTGCACCCCATGTGTCTCTAGTTTTAAATTAAGGGAGGAGTAAAAACAAACAAACAAAAAAAACAAAAACAACTTGTGAGGCCCCCTAGGAAAATTTACAATAAAATAAGACCCTTGGCAGTAGAACCATCTACTGAAAAAAGGCAAAATTACAGGCAATTTAATGTTTGACTTTAGGAATATGTGGTTACATCCAGTTCACAACTTACTTAACAACTGGCATATCAGCTCCATGACCAAATTTGGAAATGTATTATTCCTTGTCTCTCTGATATGGCTCATCCCTGAGGACTTATGGCTATGACTAATCGCTGCACTACTCCTCCTTGGGATTTTACTTGTTGGAGCTGTAATATTGTATCTAATTTTCTCTAAGAGAGCCATGGAAAATACCATGCATAAGATAGAGAATCAAATAGGAGGATTAGGTCAGTCTCCCCCTGAAAAACAGGTTTCCCAACCAAGCCAAATAATTGTTCCTTCTACTACTCAACAATGTGCAAAACTAAATACTCAGCCTGAGCTTCTAGAGAAAAATGTGGAGATCATGGCTTTTATGAAAAGCATTAAAAAAGATGCCATAATATCCCATAATAGGAGTGATTTATCTCTATATACTTTATCATTATCAGAATCCCTGTCCCACTCTGCTCTTCACAATTTGGCTTCTAGTTCTCAAACCACACCCTCCCATACCCAACTCCCCCCCCCCACTACCAAACACACTCCTCCCCCTGCCCATTCCTCCAGCCCTAGCCCCCCCACTCCTAACCAACCCACTCCTTCCATTGCCCATGTCTCCTGCCCTGCCCCCTCAGCCCTAGCCCCTCCCCACATGCATACCTCCTTCCCTGCCCCCTCAGCTCTAGTTCCTCCCCCCAACCATGCCTCTTGCCCCACCTATGCCTTCTGCCCCACCTCCCCTGCCTATGCTTTCTGCCCCGCCCTCTCAGCCCTAGCCCCTACCCCCGCTCATGTTGCTTCCATCCCCAACCCCCTTGCTCTGGCTACCCCACCCACCCATGCTACCTGCCCTGCCCACACTACCTTAAACTTCCCCACACTTTTAATCATCCCACCCCTTCCACTTCTCTTACTTACCCCATTGAAAAAGGAGCAAGAAGCGTAGAAACAGGAGCACCAAATGATTCAGATAGCTTATTTCCTTTAAGGGAAGTTCCCATTTTTGTTAAAAATGGGAACTTGGTATCTATAAGACACCATACACCTTTTAACCCTGAAGATTTAAATAAATTCAAGGAAGACGTTCCCTCGTTTGAGGAAGAGTCAATATTAATTATAAAAATATTAGAGAACATATTCAAAACTTTTGACCCCACTTGGATGGATGTTAAAAATTTATTATAAAAATTTCTGATGAAGAGAGAGAAAAATAATGTCATCTCTCTGGCTAATCAGAAGTGAGGTAGAGGAGCAAATTATTGGCCAACTGAAAATGCACTGGAACCCCAATGTTGAACTAGATCACACAAAACTAAACCAGGCCAGAGAGCTTGCTCTGATAGACCTGAAAAATAGTCAAAAGTTGAAAGAACCTGACAAGAAATTGATGAGACCCCCTCCTAGTTTATGGACAGACTTATTGACGTAGGAAATACATATATGGACCTTGATTTGTCCAGAGAAAGGGACATTAGGCAAATATATAGGCATTACGTTGAGAATTGTTGTACAGTGGTAAAAGACAACTTTAAAACTAGTTGTCCTAATTGGGACTCTATGGACCTTGAAGAATTGAGGAGAGTAGCAACCGATACGTCAGTGGATGACTTAAAGAAAGAAATTGAAATGTTAAAAGGACAATGGAAAAATCAGGGAGAGACCATAGCCCCTTTGCAGGAATCCACAGATAAGTCATCAACATGCCTTTACTGTGGGAAGAGAGGCCATGTAATGATGGTCTATAGGAGCTGGCTATGGGAAAAAAGAAATAATAACAACTTTAGAAATAATAACTATAGGAATCATGATGCCAATCAAAATAATGACAGTGCTCCAAATGAGGAAAATGATAATACTCAACACAACACCTAACAACAATATATAAAAAATGGGGCTCCTTCATGCTATAAACTGGGTGAGAATACCCACCAGTGTGGGGGATCCCAGAAAACTGACCAAGCACCTTATGAAGGTGTGAAGTGGGGGTGAGGATATTGGAATCAAAGAGTGAAACCTTTGATTTTCCAGACCTTGATATTTTAATGCCTGTAATCCCTACACACACACACACATAGTAAGGAACCTCATGTCACTTTAAAAGTGGGAAATTCATACTATGATTGTCTTTTGGACACAGGGGTATCTAGGTCAGTTTTGGTAAGCAAACCAGTTGCAAAATTTGATTCTATTGGCTCTCTAAATGTAGTGGGTGTATCAGGAACACCTTTAAAGGTCCCAAAACTTTCTCCTCACATGGTATGTGTGGGACTTGTTACAAGGGAATCACTTTAAAAGACTGATATATATTAATTTAAGGTCGCCAAGGAATTCAGCTATGTAATTCCAAAATGAAAAACTCAAGTCAGCCGTCAGCCTTTTTTGGAGTTTAATTACAATAGGAGCAAGAAAGGAATTAGAGATATAGAGAGAGAGAGAAAGGGGAGAGAAGGGAATAGGGCTTAAATACCCCTTCTGTTTAGGCTGGGCCAAAAGGCCCAAGCCCTTAGATAGCTGGGGCAAAGAAAAAAGATCAGTCCCTATTACTCACGTGTCCAAAATGGAGAAACAGTCTCAGAGGCCCCCACCTCCAGCTTCCTTCAGAGCAAGCTTCCTCAGAGCCCAGGAACCACACCGACCAAAACTCAATACCCCCCTCGAGTCTCCAGACCCTCCTATCTTTAAGGAAACCATCCAAGTTGCCTCCCCTCAGTCCTCACATCTACCAATCACTCTTCATCAATTTCCCTGTCAATGGAGGCTCTCGCTTAACCCAGGACCGCCCAGAGGTTTCTGGTTTTTGCACATGTCTGTTGAAGGTCATATTTTTCAAATGATTAAATCTTTACTCCTTTGTTACAGCCCTTTCTAAATCCTGTTAACTTGAGTATGGTAGAGATTGGAATAATTAAATTTTGATCTAGGCTGCAGTCCTTACTCAATCCTATTAGGACTGAATAGGGTGGAGATTGATTCCAAGTATCTCCATTGTATCAATTCTAAAATCAATCAAGACTCAAAGAAATTCCTGTTCTATGCTTAAGCATAGGTCAAAGTCCTTTCCATTGTTCAGCAAAGGGTCTCTGTCCTAAAGTAATCTTAAGAAGGGAAGAGAAAGAACCTCCCATGCCAATGGGGTTCCCATTCCAATAGACTATCAGAGAGAAAAAGGGAGAGAAGGGAATAGGGCTTAAATACCCCTTCTGTTTAGGCTGGGCCAAAAGGCCCAAGCCCTTAGATAGCTGGTGCAAAGAAAAGAGATCAGTCCCTATCACTCACGTGACCAAAATGGAGAAACAGTCTCAGAGGCCCCCACCTTCAGCTTCCTTCAGCGCAAGCTTCTCCGAGTCCACCGCAATCACCCCGACCAAACTCCTCAACCTCCCTCAAGTCTCCGGCTCCTCCTATCTTTAAGGAAACCATCCAAGTTCCTCCTCTCAGTTCTCCCATCTACCAATCACTGTTCATCAATTTCCCTGTGCCAATGGAGGCTCTAGCTTAACCCAGGACCGCCCAGAGGTTTCTGGCTTTTGCACATGTCTGTTGAAGGTCATATTTTCAAATGATTAAATTTTTGATCTAGGCTGCAGCCCTTACTCAATCCTGTTAGGACTGAATAGGGTGGAGATTTATTCCAAGTATCTCCATTGTATCAATTCTAAAATCAATCATGATTCAAAGAAATTCCTGTTCTATGCTTAAGCATAGGTCAAAGTCCTTTCCATTGTTCAGCAAAAGGTTTCTGTCCTAAAGTAATCTTAAGAAGGGAAGAGAAGGAACCTCCCATGCCAATGGGGTTCCCATTCCAATAGACTATCAGTAAGAAATTTTCCAAGTATGAAATATCCCAATGGTGAAATTTCCAACATTTATAAGTCTAAGGAATTTTAAGGTTTACAGACTCCCAACTGTTGAGCATTCTTTTCTTTTAATGCCTGGATCCCCCACAAACTTGCTGGGGAAGGATTTACTATGCAAACTACAAGCCACAATAATTTGAGCCCCAGATGGCTCTATGTCCTCGGAAGTGCCTGAGGAAATTTTAAATTTACTCCCTGTACTTCTCTCAGAGAGTCAGGAGAGGGAAAGAACATCCCACCTTTGAAATACCTACAGATATACCGGAGTTTCTTTGGGCAACATATTCTTCCAATGTAGGCCTACTTAAATCAGCTGTTCCTGTGCAGATTAAAACTAAATCTAGCCCAATTCCTTTGATTCCTCAGTATCCTCTCTCAAAGGAGGCAATAGAGGGTATTACCCCAGTAATAAACTCATTAATTGACCAGGGCATCATCATTTCCTGTAAATCTGAATACAACACACCCATCCTGCCTGTTAAAAAAACAAAAAGAGGGCCTGATGGCAAGCATCTTTATAGACTCATACAGGATTTGAGGGCTGTGAACAATCATGTTATAAAGAGACACTCCATAGCTTCCAACATAAATACTATTATTTCCTCTATTCCTAGCACAGCTACATACCTTACAGTAGTGGACTTGTGCTCAGCCTTCTTTTCCATACCCAATATGTGAGAACTCCAGGCATATCTTTGCTTTCACCTGGAATGGCTCTCAGTAATCCTGGAGTTGGCTGGCACAAGGGTTCATGGAAAGCCCGAGTTTATTCGCACAAATTTTGAGCCAAGACACAGATAATATAACATTTAAAAGCAGTAAATTAATCAAATACGTAGATGAGCTACTCTTGGCTTCAACAGACGCAGAAGCATATCAGGAAGATAGCAAACACCTTCTTTTGGAATTGCACAAAAGAGGGAATACGATTTGAAAGGATCAGTTTCACTGGTGTCTCTCCAAAGTAGAATATTTGGGGATCATCCTGACTGCAGGTGCCTGCTCTATTTCTCCCAAATGAATTGAAAATATTCAAAATTTAAGCACTCCTACCACTAAGAAACAGTTGAGAGCAATTTTAGGAGCAACAGGGTTTTGCAAACAATGGATTCCTTGCTATGGGGAAATTACTAACCCCCTTATAGCACTAACAAGGGATTCAGTCCCTGAACCACCTAAATTAGAGCCAGAACACCTGTCAGCTCTATCAGATCTAAAACAGACTATCCTGTCTGCTCATGCTCTAGGCATCCCAGATTACAGCAAGCCATTTTCTTTGTATGTACATGAGCGAAGAGGGGTAGCTTCAGGTGTTTTAACTCAGATTTTGGGATCTTCTCAGTGCTTATTATTCTGCCCAACTGGACCCTATAGCATCAGGAGCACCACCATGTCTTAGAGGAGTAGCTGCTACAGCCTTACTAGTGACAAAAACTGTTGATCTAGTATTGGGATGCCTGTTAACAATTATCTGCCCACATGAGGTAGAAGCATTGTTGCTAAGGCATAGAACCCAGCCATTCTTGGAGTAGCGAATTACAAGGTATGAAATAACCTTGTTAAATAGGGAAAACATCACCTTGAAATACTGTACAACTCTTAACCCTGCCACCTTGCTTCCAGATTTACCTACATTAGGAGAACCATTACGCAGTTGTGAAATAATAGTGTCCATGGCAGAAAAGCCTCAAGATAATCTCTTGGACACTCCCTTAGACAATCCAGATCTGGTCTTATTTACTGAGGGTCCTTTTATGAGGGATGGCATATGCTACAGTGGAGCTGCTGTAGTCACAGAATTTGCCACTGAGTGGTCAGCTTCACTGCCCTCTAATATTAGTGCTCAAGGAGCAGAACTCATAGCTCTAAAACAAGCTTGTATAATTGCCAAGGATAAAAAGGCAACAATTTATAAGGATTCTAGATATGCTTTTGGCATTTGTCACTCAGTTGGGATGCTATGGCTCCAGAGAGGATTTTTAACCTCAGCTGGAAAATCTATAGCTAATGCAGAAATTATTAATAAAGTTCTTTCTGCTTTCCAGTTGCCTGAAGCCCTAGCTATTGTACATTGCTCTGCCCATATAGGTGGCACTGACCTTGTCCCTAGGGGAAATGATGGAGCAGATGCCACTACAAAGCTAGGCCTGAATTAATTTTAACATTAACAACCACTGATTACTTAAATTTATCTCTTTCTTATAATGAAAACAAAGTGGAAAAATGGAAGCAAAAACTCAAAGCAAAAGAGATTAATGGAGTATGGGTGTCATCTGAAGGAAAACCCCTGCTTCCTAGAAGTTTCTATCACCAAATTTGCCAATCTATTCATAAAAATGGCCACTTTGCAAAAAATTGGAAAATAAGGGGATGCCCTTCAATTGGGGAATGGCTGAATAAATTGTGTGATATGTTGGTGATGATATACTATTGTGTTCAAAGGAATGATAAAGTGGAGGAATTCCATGGATACTGGAACAACCTCCAGTAATTGATGCAGAGCAAGAGGAGCAGAACCAGGAAAACATTGTACACAGAAACTGATACACTGTGGTACAATCGAATTTAATGGACTTCTCCATTAGTGGCAATGCAATGACCATGAACAACTCGGAGGAACCTCCGAGAAAAACCACTATCCACATCCAGAGGAAACACTGTGGGAATAAAAACACCAAAGAAAAACAACTGCTTGAATACATGGATTGAAGGCATATTGTTGGGGATGTAGACTCTAAATGAACATCCTAGTGTAAACAACAACATGGAAATGGGTTCTGATCAAGGACACATGTAAATACCCAATGAAATTGTGTGTTGGCTGTGGGAAGAGTGGGTGGAGGGGAAGGAGGGAAATAATGTGATTATTGTAACCAAGGAATAATGTTCTAAATTGACTAAATAAACTTATCCAAATGGAAAAAATAAAAACAAAAAAAAAATTAAAAATGTTTTTAAAATTAAAAAATAAATAAAAATGGCCACTTTGGTACCTAGGGCATCATGGATTCTGTTAAGAGTATGGATAGCCCCTGGTATGACTACTATAGCCTCTAAAGTATGTACAGCCTGTTCTATCTGTCAAGCATATAACCAACATGCATTTCGTGGCAAAGCCTTTGGTGGGCATCCTCTGGCTTACGCACCTTTTGAGCACCTACAGATAGATTTCATAACAATGCCAAAGGCTGGACATTATAAATGTTGTCTAGTCATAGTAGATCAACTGACCAGATGGCTAAAAGTATTTCCTGCAACCCGAGCCACTGCAGCTTTTGTTGCTAAGGTGCTTTTAAAAGAGATTATCCCTCTGATAATCAGGGAGATGCAAATTAAAACAATTCTGAGGTACTGCTTCACCCCTAGCAGATTGGCTAACATGACGGGAAAGGAAAGTAATGAATGTTGGAGGGGATGTGGCAAAGTCGAGATATTAATTCATTGCTGGTGGAGTTGTGAATTGATCCAACCATTCTGGAGGGCAATTTGGAAATATGCCCAAAGGGCGCTAAAAGACTGCCTACCTTTTGACCCAGCCATAGCACTGCTGGGTTTGTACCCCAAAGAGACAATAAGGGAAAAGACGTACAAGAATATTCATAGCTGCGCTTTGTGGTGGCAAAAAAAAAAACTGGAAAATGAGGGGCTGCCTTTCAATTGGGGAATGAATGACTGAAAAAATTGTGGTATCTGTTGGTGATGGAATACTATTGTGCTCAAAGGAATAATAAAGTGGAGGAATTCCATGGAGACTGGAACAACCTCCAGGAAGTGATGCAGAGCGAAAGGAGCAGAACCAGGAAAACATTGTACACAGAGACTAATACACTGTGGTACAATTAAACATAATGGACTTCCCCATTAGTGTCAATGCAATGTCCCTAAACAACCTGCAGGAATCTATGAGAAAAAACACTATCCACAAGCAGAGGACAAATTGTGGGAACAAAAACACCGAAGAAAGGCAACTGCTTGACTACATGGGCCAAGGGGATATGATTGGGGATGTAGACTCTAAATGAACTATTCTAGCCCAAATACCAGCAACATGGAAATGGGTTTGGATCAAGGGCATATGAAATTGACCAAATAAAAATGCTTAAAATAAAGGGTACAGTCAATCAATCTCAACAGAAGATGCTTTCTTCACATGTGAGCAATGAATCCAAGAGTCCTTCTCTCCAACCTTTATAGATGTTGGAGTAGTTAACAATATTTGGAATGGTCCTTCCCACAAAGGCTGAGTTGCTCCAGTATGCTTGAAATTCTTAATATACACTTTGTCTCCTGGGTTCAGGTCATAAAGAGAAAAATCTAGTGGTCTGGCTTGTACTGCAGCTCCAGATTCATGAAGTTCACGTAGTTTGTGTTGTAATTCCTGTACATAGGAAGCAATAGTAGTATCTCATCCTAATAGTGAGGTATATGTAGGGGGAAAAGGTTTAGCCTGTATAGGCGGATGTCCAAAAAGCATCTCAAATGGTGAGATGTGTAGATCTCCTCTAGGCCTGCTTCTAAGATAAAATAGGGCCAGAGGGAAAATTTCAGGCCATTTTAAATGTGTCTCAGTGCATAGTTTTCCAATCATAGTTTTAAGTTCTTTGTTCATCCTCTCAACTTGGCCTGAGCTCTGGGGATGATATGGAACATGGAATTTGGTAGTTATCCCCAAGCAAGAATATATCTGATTTAGGACAGAATCAGTAAAATGACTTCCTCTATCTGAATCAATACATACTGGTAGTCCAAAGTGAGGAATAATTTCTTTTAAAAGTATCTTAGCAACAAAATCCGCCATGTCTTGGGTTGCAAGAAATGCTTCTGGCCATCTGGTTAGTTGATCTACTCTGACTAGACAAAATTTATAACGTCCAGCCTTTGGCATTGTTATGAAATCTATCTGTAGATGTTCAAAAGGTGTGTAAGCCAGAGTTGTTAACTACTCCAACATCTATAAAGATTGGAGAGGACTCTTGGTAGGGAGGGAGTGAAGCAATACAAGGAAGAGACAGGGTGAGGGAGTAGTTTAAAAAGCCTATAAAGGAAATAAGAAGGGAATAAGAAGGGGGGGGGGGGGTAGAAAGGGAAGTAAAATAAGGGTGGGAATTAGGGGAACTGATTAAAAACAAAACATTGGTGTAGAAGGAAATAGTGGGAAATGGCTGAACAAATTGTGGTATATGTTGATGATGGAATACTATTGTGCTCAAAGGAATAATGAACTGGAGGAATTCCATGTGAACTGGAATGACCTCCAGGAATTGATGCAGGGTGAGGGGAGCAGAACTAGGAGAACATTATACACAGAGACTGATACACTGTGGTACAATTGAATGTAACAGACTTCTCCATTAGTGGCAATGCAGTAATCCTGAACCACTTGGAAGCATCTCTGAGAAAGAACACTATCCACATTCAGAGGAAAAACTGGTAGTAGAAACACCAAAGAAAAACAATTGCTTGATTACATGAGTCGAGGCGATATAGTTGGGGATGTAGACTCTAAATGAACATCCTAGTGCAAACATCAACATGGAAATAGGTTTTGATCAAGGACACATGTAAAACCCAGTGGAATTGCAAGTCAGCTATGGGAAGGGGTGGGGGAGAGGAGGGAAAGAATAAGATTCTTGTAACCAAGCAATAATGATCTAAATTGACTAAATGAAATTTAAAAAAAAGTATAGGATTAGTATTCTGAAGAACTTTAGTATTTAATTGGACATATTGTTGTAAAGCAAATAATAACTTCTTTCCAATTTTGATCTTGCTTGCATTAGTTTTGCTTGTACAAAGTTTTGAATTTTATTATGATAAAAATTAACTATTTCATGTGTTATAATGTTATCTATTTCATATTTGGTCATAAACTCTTCCCTTGTCAATAAATTGATCTGAAAGATAAACTATTATACGCTCCCTTTATTTTCTTATGGGATCACACGTTAGGTCTAAATCATATGCCCATTTGAACCTAGTGTTTGGAGAACTCATGACATAGTAGAGTGTAATGTCTGATTTTGAACAAGGTGAGCGCTCAGTGTGAATGGCTGTGGTTTCTGTGACACATAGTATAAGAGGGAAAATTATGAGACTGGCTTTAAATTAATTTTATTTAATCTAAGGTAGTAGGAGAAAAACATGGAAAAAATAAGAGATACTTTCCTCAGTGCTCCATTTAGCTTGCTATTCTGTGACCACCAATAGGGCACCCGAGCCATGCACACAGGGAAGTCCAGCCTGCAACAAAACTAAAAGAGAAGCTCTTGGATATCCAGTCTTGCCTCAGTTTATTAAAGCTTTTATTCACCTGCTAACTCACAAATATCACCTCAGGAGCTAACCTTGTCTTTCTATTTTGCCTGGGCTGCCCAGGGGGCAGTGCAGGAGACATCACCCTGCCCTCATCTCATTATATTTTGACTCTATTGCTGCCTTTTTATCCTCAATGGTTTTCAACATGCAATCCTCTCCTCTGTCAAATTCAGGCTCATACCAGGTAAGCTGCCCCAGAAAGGGGGAGGGTAGATTTCCTTCACACAACAGCAAGACTGGTGCTGCATGTGAACATATTTCCATATAGCTTGTATTCTTAAGGTTTCTCCCTAGTGTGGGTTCTCAGATGAACAGCAAGACTGGAGCTCTGACGGAATGTCTTTCCACACTGCTTACATTTATAAGGTTTCTCCCCAGTGTGGGTTCTCTGATGAACAGCAAGACTGGAGCTGCATGTGAACAACTTTCCACATTGCTCACATTCATAAGGTTTCTCCCCAGTGTGGATTCTCCGATGTACAGCAAGACTGAAGCTGTGACTGAATGTCTTTCCACATTGCTCACATTCATAAGGTTTCTCCCCAGTGTGGATTCTCTGATGTACAGCAAGATTGTAGCTATGACGAAATGGCTTCCCACACTGTTTGCATTCATAAGGTTTTTCCCCAGTGTGGATTCTCTGATGTACAGCAAGTTTAGAGCTGAAGTTGAATGTTTTTTCACACTGCTTGCATTCGTAAAGTTTCTCCCCAGTGTGCATTCTCTGATGTCCAGCAAGATGGGAGCTATAACTGAATGTCTTTCCACATTGCTTGCATTCATAAGGTTTCTCCCCAGTGTGAAATCTCTGATGTCCAGCAAGACTGGAATTCTGACGAAATGTTTTTCCACACTGTTTGCATTCATAAGGTTTTTCCCCAGTGTGGATTCTCTGATGTACAGCAAGACTGGAGCTCCGATTGAATGTCTTTCCACACTGCTTGCATTCATAAGGTTTTTCCCCAGTGTGCATTCTCTGATGTACAGCAAGATGGGAGCTGTAACTAAATGTCTTTCCACATTGTTTGCATTCATAAGGTTTCTCCCCAGTGTGGATTCTCTGATGCACAGAAAGACTAGAGCTCCGACTGAATGTTTTTCCACATTGCTTGCATTCATAAGGTTTCTCCCCAGTGTGGATTATCTGATGTCTAGTGAGAAGGGAGATACGACTGAATGTCTTTCCACATTCTTTGCATTCATAAGGTCTATTCCCAATGTGCAATCTCTGATGTCCATCAAGATTGTCCCTGTGCATAAAAGTCTTTCCACACTGAATACTTCCACTAGGTTTTTCCTCAGTGTGTATTCTTTGATGTTTGATATGGGATGAATTTTGGGGTGCAACACAGAGCTCTCTAAAAGCAAAGTTATTGGAACCATCACTAATGAAACTTTGTAGGTCCATTTCTTCCACAGAAGGGCTCACCTCTGTTGGATCTGCCTTCATTTCAGGTCTGATCTCTTCTTCTAAAACAAACAAACAGCAAAACATGCATATAGTGTGACATATACACATATATAACAATTTCCTTTCCTCAACTGTCAGAACATAAACTGCTTTATATCCTACTTCTTCAGGTAAAAAGAAAAGTTTTCCAACTCAAATGGGTACAACCCATCCTTTGAAAATGCCATTACTTCAAAGCTAAAAAACAATTTCAACAACAAAGAGCCTCCCATGTGATCTCATTGGCTCTTCATAACAAATCTGGGATTTTGGACAGGCTAACTTTATTACATTCCTAACTCAGATAATGACTTCAGAAAGGCTGGATGAGAACAAATCTTGTGGCTGGGCACTCTGTCCACAGTACTACACTATTCACATTTAATCTTTTTGCTTTCATTTTCATTGTCTAGACATTCAATTACCTCTTCATAGGTATATCATCACTGGGTGCATGTAGACTAAATATTCCTATTATTTCATCATCTAGCTTCTCTGTAAGCATTATATAAGTCGCTTTGTGGTTGCTTAAGACCTTATTTTTTGTTCTAGTATCTGAGATCAGATAAAGAAATTCAGCACTCTTTTTTTCATTTATTGAAGGCATAAAAGATTTTGTTGTTCCTTACTCCTTGAGAGCAGCCATTACTTTTCTTTAAATGATGTTTTTCAATAAAATAAAATCCTTCTACTGAATATAATTTAAACAAAAACATGGCATTTCAAATGTTTAAAAATATATCTCATATAGTAATGTCCATGATCCTTTTATAAGGAAATGGGCAAGAAAGATTGTACAATTCTCTTCTTATTTCTCACCTGATATAGATACTGGCAATTTCATGATATTCTTCTTAAAAATTGTGAAGATTAGATTTGGCTCTCTCCTAATTATAACAATGAAGGTACTTAGCTCTTCCTTTATTGTGAAGATTAAATTGTAATCTCCTGTCTATTTTTAGAATTTTAATCCCCAAAGTGTTAACTCAGTATTTAAAGTAGATCTATCTCATTTCTCATCTCTCTAAAGTGAGGTGCTGTGGTCACCAGATTGTCCGAGAATAGGAAAAAGACTGAGCTCCAGAGACCAGGAAAGGGCCTGGAGCTAATGATTTAGGGAAAGTTTAGCCTTGGATCACTTCCAAGGAAGGCTGCAGTCTTCAATCCTGCTCATAGGCTGCAGGTCAAATGGAGAGAAGGAAAATCAGGAAACCAGCTGCCTGGCCCCACTCTACATTTCCCCCTGCCTCACCTTCTGACCTGAGAAGTTGGCCTCATATTCCACTGAACAAGAGCCGGACCTCTCTGCAGAGCTCTCTTATCCTCCACATCTCACCTAGCGCAGTTGCCTCTCTTTTCTCTTTGATCTCAGGATCAATGGAAAAAGTCATTCTTCTCCTAGCTAAAGAAATCTCTTTCTATGAGCAAAGAAGCCCTTCACATCCCTCACCTAAGCCTGTATATTCCTCCCTGCAGGGCCATTGTTCTTTCATCTTTAGCCTTTCCCACACTAATAACTCTCTTCATCTGGGAACCAATAAACCATTTCTCCCCAACACTCCACTCAATCTCTTCCTCCCCATGAGATACTGTCCAATGTCTATCCTCAGGTTCAAGGCTAAACTACTAGAGATGGCCATTTGCAGTGAGTTGTGCAGGTAACTTTCCCTTGTTTTCTCTGCTATACATATCCCCAGAGTCCTCAGTCTGGCTCTCCTAAAGCCCCAGGCCACCTTCCCCCCTTTAGACCTCTCTACTACTCCTTCCCTTCAGAGCCTTCCCTCTTGTGATTGATTGTCCTGGAGCTGGGATCTAGAGGGCTTCTACAGAACTGTTGGCATGCTGCTACCTCCCCCAGCAGAGGGTAAGCTACTTGAGGGCAGGGTAAGTCCACTACAGCCATTTAGGCCCCCACTAACTTACACCAATACTCAGCACAGAGCAAACACTCATAAGTGTTTCGGGATATTAAAGAGCTCAGGGAGGATAAGTTCAGCCCTTCTGGTCCCCATAGGAGACTTCCAAGCCATTCAGTCCAAAACACTGAAGGGAGCTGATAGGAAATGGAGTCCAACAGCCTCATCTTACAGATAGGGAAACTGAGGCTCACAGGTTCAGTGACTTGCCAAGGAAGCCTCTGCTAAAACCTCTGAAAAAAAGAATTCCAAGGCAGGTCCTCCTATCCCCAAATCTAGCCCTGGCTTCATCACACCACACAGAAGTCTCTGGTCACCCTGGCTCTCCGACACCTATTTTCCTCTCTCATACCTGGGCAGCAGCTCCTCAGGTCTTCTTGCACCAGCATCAATGGGACTTCCCTCTGCTCCAAAGAAGAGATCACGTCTTCTGGGGGAGCTGGAAGCCCTGGGCATGGGGAATAGTTAGGGAGGAGGATGGAGAGAAGCTCGTCACTGAGTTCTCTTTAGGGAAAGGCTGGGGAGTCCAGTGACTCCACTCAGAGACTTTGTCCATGGGGTTCCAATAGGAGTCTGCTCTCATCTCTTAGTATCTGTAATGCGGAGTCCAGGGTAAGATGTGCCTGTTACCCTGCTGGGGGACCTTGATTGAGCAACAGCCCCCTTCCCACCATGTTCTGATCCATTCTGGCAGAAACTCCTAAACTCCTAAACTGGGTCCAAGGGTCAGTGTTCTGCGTCAGTCTGAAGCCCCAGACACAGGGACCTAGAGAGATCGGATTTTGTCCCATCACCCTGCCTGTTCCTCCCTCCCTGACACTTCTCTGAGCCTCAGGGACTCTTCTCTTGGGAAGTCTCTGCCTCCTCTCCTGGGGAACCCAACAATCCTCGTTGGGCCCAATGTTGTCTCTATGCCAGTCCATTCATCTTTTCAATCAGAGGAGGGCAAGCAGGGCCTTCAGGAGGCTTACAGGGAATCCTGGAGGAGAGTCTCCTCAGCATTTAGGGTGGGGAGAGGAGTAGGTGAATTCAGGGAACCAATCTGGAACCAGAATGATAGGTTTTAGGACATTTTCTTCAGAAAGGGCTGGATTCAGACCACAGTTTTCCATTACCAGGAAATAAGAGGCAGCCAGAAGGGGTTAGGGCCAGGGATTAGATGCAGGAAGGCCTCATTTTACATTTCACCACAAACAGCTCCTACGTGGGTGCCACAGAACAAGCCATTTAATTGAATCTATTTCCTCATCTGTAAAATGGGTATAATTGTGTCACTGAATTAGGAAGATGAAAGTAAGGAAGAAGTGCCAGAATATTACAGAGAAAACCTTTGAAAGAACCCTGGACCAAGTGCAGGTCATTATAAATGCTTCCTCCCTTGCCTCCCTTCCTCACTGGCTCTGCTGGAGGCTTAGTGCAATAGGAAGGAAGACTAAGGTCAAACCATCTCTCCTGGTGACACATGGCAGCTGTGAGTTACAAGTTTATGCCGGTTAAAGAGAAAAAGATCCTCAATAGTAGATCCACCCTAGAGGGGAAGAGGGTGGAAGGAAAACCCTGTGAACAGATTTCTCAGATGGGCTTGGGAGACCTAATTCCAGGTCCTAAAGACAAGAGACAGGATCACCTCTAAGATTACTTCCACATCTGAGATTCTCCAACACTCATTTGATTTTGGACTTCAGGAGCCCCAAAGAGAGCCTCCAAGGTCCCATTACACAATGCAAAGTCCTTTTACAGGAGAACCAGGAAGCAGGAGGGCCCTGGCTCTGGGACTCACCTTACCAGCCCTCCTCCCTTCCTCATGACTGAAAACTGCTCCCAACCCTGCCTGCTGTTGAGGGCGATTCTCCCTTGGATGGCAGACTTGGGCAGCAGGGAGAGGCTCCTTACCCACAAAGAGCAGGTTCCAGGCATTCTCCAGCATCACCTCCTTGTACAGCTCCTTCTGGGGAGGGGACAAGAGGCGCCACTCCTCCCGAGTGAAGTCCACAGCCACATCCTTGAACGTCATCACCTCCTAGAGCAGCCCAAGGCAGAGCACAGAGGGCTGAAAGTCACATGACAAGGAAGAGCCCACCTCTGGTCAGTTACAGGAGGAAACTGACCCACAGAGAAGGGAGGAACCCAAAGGTCCTGCCCTTTGTCAGTGTCAGAGCCAGCACTAGAAGCCGAGTCTGTAAGAGCCCAATGGAGGCTTGAGAAGAGCAGCTCTAGGATGCTGAGGAGTTTCTAGAGTGTGAAGGGAAATCTCTAGGGGACCTCCAGTGCAGCCTGGATCCCAGGGCCCCACAGTGGGATATAGGTGTCAGTCACATGTCTGTGGCCCTATTGCTGTGTCTCAGGGCAGTCAGCGTCTGTATGAGAGTCATCAACATGCCAGAGCCCTAGCCATGGAGGGGGGACCTTAGGGGGGAGAAGGTAAAAGGCAGGAGAGGGGGCTTTTGTACCTGCCCCAGAACTGACTAGCGGCTCTCTGGGCTGTGTGTTTCTCTCTGAGCTTTCCTGATCTCTTGATCTTTGGTAAGCCCAGCCTGAGCAAGCTGAATCAAGGAGGAGATCTAGAAAGGCTGAGACCTCTCTCACTCTCTGCCTCTCTCTTTACCAATAAATGCTCATCAATCTGGTAATGAGTCCCCAGATCAGTCTTTACTTATAACACTGTGGAAGGCACAACAAAGGAGAGAAGGTGTTCCGCAGAGTTCGAGGACTCGGGATGCAGCCCAGGTGACCCATCCTCAGAGAAGGCTGAGGTCATCTTAGATCATTTACTTATTGATCTATTTACCAGTAACTGCTTTTCTCTGGGAACTGCCTGAGTCCTGGTTCTCTGCCTCCTGACTCAGCTAGCCTATAATAGGGAAGTGCAGAATCCAGCTCTTGGTCAGGTACCTCATCACTGTTCCAGCCTCATTTCAATGCATTAACTGGCCTTGGAAGATTCAGGAGAGCCCCAGGAAGTCGGCTCTAGTCTTTCTAAACCACTGAGCCATCTCAGAGATGTCTGGGTTGCTGCCCAAAGTCACAGCCCTGACCTTGCACTGGACCCATTCTTAACTTTAGCTTACTCCACCCTAGTCTAACAAAATCAGGAATGTCTACACTCATACTTAAGGATTAAGTATTTAGGAGGATGGCCTATGACAGACATGTGCTAGCAAATGACAAATCAGAAACAACTGATGGACCCCTGGGCTGTCCTAAGTCAAGCTTAAGCTACCATTGGTACATGTGAGACACAGGAAAGTGATGTAAAACTGTCTATATATTTCACGTCACTTCCTCTCTCTGGCACTCTTTCTGCAGAGAGGTGGCTCTGGCTGGCAGCATGCTGAGCATTTCAGCATCTTGGCGTGGTGGCAGCTATTGTCCAGTTTGGCAGTGAGTTTTCCTTGATATGTACTGGGAGAAGCTGAGTAGCCTAGTTCAGGTGAGGCATCTTAATTGAGCTCTCTCAGAGTTTAGGCTGATTCTTTTCTCCTTTACCTTCCAAACACTATCCACTTAGAAGTCTCTAATTTTCTTCAGAAACCTTATGGCGGAGGACTTTGAACATTCCCTAGCACAGGCCAGGCGGGAGAAATCCTATACCCTTTCCCTCTCTTTTCTCCTTGAGTTCTTCCCTATATATTGATTAAACCACCATATATTTCCAAGATGACTTGGGTATTTTATTTTGGATATCCCCTGGAGAGCAATAATCGAACTTAGATTAGGTCCCAACCCTAAAACAAGAATCTCTTCTTAGTCTGAGGAGAGGAGGAGGGATGGCCCCTTATTATTGATTATTCCAATCAATCACAGTGTCCCTTATTATCCCAGCTCTATAACCAATGGTAACCCTCCATCCTATGATAAAGATTACTTATTCTGTCTGTTCTTTGTTCTGTTCTCCCCCAAACCTATCAATGAGATCTAGCCTTATGCTTAGGGTTTGGAGCATTAACAGAGGAAAGCTCCTGGCCCCTTTCAATGATAGGCAGCATTCCCTTGGTTGTCTTTCTTGGAGAGCTGCCTCATTTACCCTTTGGTTATATTTCACTCCCAACACCTGCAAATGTAAGACTTCACAGTGTTAGAACAGTTAATGTTCACAAATCAAGAGGAGTCTGCAGTATGTTTAGGAAGAGACCCTGAAGTGAAGAGATCATTTGCTTCTTGAATATCCCAAGCAGCAGAATGCAGGAGTGAATACCTGAAGACAACAGTAGCAGCAGAAGCACATCAGACAGAGCAGAAAGAGGCTTCTTTGAAAAACTACAGACAAGGAGAAAGGAAGGAAGGAGGAAACCTGGGAGGGCTAAAGGGGAAGACAGAGGGGATCACGGGAAGAATCTTCTGGTGTCCCATCTGCTCTAGGAGGCTGCTTCTTGTGTTGGACTGCAGGACAATAGAGAAGAAGAGGAGGTAGATACAGAGAAGACGGAGACACACACCAGGCAACTCAAGGACTAGAAACCTTCATTTCCATTCCCTCTACATTCAGCACTTGGTCTGCCCTTCTGGAGATTCCCCAAGATGTAAAAGACAGTCCTTGTCCTCCAGGAGTTCACAGCCCAGTAGGAGAGAGAGACAACACACAGACACATGGGCACAAAGGAAGCTCTGTCTTGAAGAATAGGGAAGAATGGAAAGAATGAAGGCACTCTGACTAAGAAGGATGAGGGAAGGTTTCTTGTAGCAAGTTTTTAGTCTTTAGTTGGGACTTACAGGAAGCTTAAAGGGGTCAGTGATCTGAAATGTGGAGGGAAAATATTCCAGACATGAGGTAAAGCTAATGAAAATGCCTGGAACTAGACACAATCATATCACAGGGTGGATAGTGTCAGATCTGGAATCAGGAAGACCTGGGTTCAAATGTGACCTCAGTCACTTTCTTTATAGCAGTGTGATCCTGGCTAAGTCACTTAACTCTGATTGCCAAGCCCTCATCCTGTATCTTATGTATGTTAGAAATGATCCTGAGATGGAAGGTAAGGGTTAAAAAAACAAACCACAAAATTTTTCCATTTTGAGGCTGTTGGTTGACTGCGAATAGAGAACTAGAACTAGAGACAGAAGGTCCTGGGTTCAAATATGACCTCCTTCCTACCAATGTAACTCTGGGTAAGCCACTCATCCCCAACTGCCTACCTCTTAGTCATCTTCTACATCACAACAGATGCTCACCATCAATTCTGATACAGAAGTAAAAGATTTTTTAAAAAATCTGCAGCTGAAGGAATCCAGCAGGCCAGGTTCCCTAGATCCAAGAACACAGACTGGGGAGTAATCAATAAGAAGAGGGGAAAGAGGGCTTTGAACATCAAACAATGGTTTGTATTTGATCCTGGAGGGAATAGGGATCCATTGGGGTTCATGGAGTAGGGGACTGACACGATCAGAACTCTGCTGTATGAAAATCACTCTGGTGGGAGAATGGAGGAGGCCTTGGAGTGAGAAGAACCTTGCGGCAGACAGATCCAGCAGCAGGTTGTCTTAATAGTCCAGCAGGGAGGTGATGTGGGCCTCCACCAGGAGGATGGCAATGACACAGGACAGAAGGGGGCATATTGGTGAGATGCTGCAAAGTTGAAACTGACAGGTCCTGGCGCCATATTGGATATGGAGGTAAGGGACAGTGAGGAGTCAAGGGGTGTGCCTTGGTTTTGAGCCTGAGGGACAAGGAGGATACAGCTATCAAGAAGGTGGGGGTCCTGTCTAGATGAGACAGAACAATATGTTTGGGACACACTGAGCACAAGATGTCTACTGGTCACCTAGTGTGAAATCCCCATAAGGAAATTTGAGATGAAAGACTGGAAGTCAACAGAGATTGGGGCACAAAATGCAGATCTGAGACTCTAAGCTTGCATCCCTGGTAGGTGATAAGATCACCAAGTAAAGAAGTCCAAAGGGAGAAAGAGTAGTGGGCCAATGACAAGGATGGAGGAACTCCCTCAACATAACCCTACTGTTACAAGATCTAGAGGAGAAGCCAGCAAAGAAGACAGAGAATCACTGGTCAGAGATAGGAGCTAAACCAGGAGAGAAAGCAATGTACTAAAACCCTAGAGAAAAGAGAATATGGTGTGGCACATGGAGGACTGGGATAGCTTTGAGCCAGGGACCAGATTTTGGGTTAAGGGAAGTTGAAACCCTCCCCCTCCTGAGCTACTGACCGGTTCATCAACATTCTTCACATGCCAGTGTTGTGCCCCTGAAGGTCAATAAAAGAGAGTGGGCAGAGCCCACCTGAGTCTTTTGGCAGGGACTCTGGGCTGGAGGAGAGAGGTGAGGGACAGAGTTAGATTCTTGCAGGTTAGGTGACATGTGGTCAGAACTTAGAGTAAGGAAGAGACTTTAAATCTATGCTTATCTACCTTTTCTATTAATAAAACTTATGAAAAATAATAACTGGTAGATATATTAATTTTAATTATAACAATTACCAGGTAAATATAGAAGAAATAACGAGGTTAACTGTGAGAAGTGAATGATGAAATGCCTAAGAAATCAAAGCTCTGCTCTTCTGAGCACATCAATTTATTAAAGCAATGCATGCCAACTGCCTAAGCAATAAAGACCAGGCCCTTTCCTGGGCTTAGGGCTGGACATCGAAATCAAGGGGAGAAAGAGACATAAGTTCCCTGAAAAGGGGTCCCACTCCTTTTCAATATCTCTAAGCAATCAAAAGAAAAAAGAAGCAATAACTGATTGATCAATATGGATCAGGTTTGCAGATAAGACCCAGTGAATGCCTGAGATGTACAATCAGGAGAAAACTCCTTTCATTAGTCTCATAATCTGACTGTTTCTGGTCAACCTAAGTTTGGGCCTTAGCTTAGGGTCTCTAAATAGGCAGTTCAGTTTCCCAGTATTCCCAAATACTAAAATGTAGATTTCTCCCAAATCTCCCAATTAAACTCTCCTTCCCAGACAGAATTTGGACGAGGCACACAAAGGAACAGAAGGGAACTGAGCCAGCTCCAGCTCTGAGTCACAAGATGGAGAATGTTTCTACAATTCACCCCTCTCTGAAGCAAAGCCCTCCCTTCCTTCCCAAGAGGGAATCAGCTCAGCAGATGGGGCACAAGGTTGGCTTGTCCCAGCTTCTTCACACTCCCTACAGGAAACACTAAGACCATGCTTTATGGGAATACTGAGAACAGAGATTTTCTGGAAACAGCAGCCATGGCAGCCTCAGCGTCTCTCCTCAGAGAGGGGAAGCTCCACACTTTGGTCCCCAAAAATTTCTCGAATGAAACCTCACAGAAGTTGCTTTCGATCGAATAAAAGAGTATCAAATCCAAAAATAAAATCCAGGAGAAAAAATGTAATTTCACCCCTAATGCCATGAGGAAGAGGATATCTGACAAGACTGGATAAAATCATAATAAAATTCACTTTGGAAAAACAAAAGATCAGCCATATCAAGGAAGATGATGAAAAGAAGCCAGGATAGCTGGGGAGCGGCACGGCCAGAGCTCAGACCAGATCACGAGTCAGCCGTCATCCTAAAGCTGGGGGACTGGTAAGATAAGGAGGTAAAGCAATGGGACAGGCTAAAGAAAATACCTCCTGTCTAGTGGCAAACAAGCAATTTGGGAGAAAATTCCTTATTTGGTAAAAACTGCTAAGAAAACTGGAATGTAGCCTGGAAGGAAATGAGGCTCAGAGCATAAGCCGACACCACACTCTACTAGACGGGATTTAAGGAAATGTGAGCTTAAAGTTAAAGATAGAAGGTAGGAGAGAAACAGCTCATACATATCTCACTGCTACAGGGAGATGTATTTAGAATAATCATTTATTGTCTCCCAGATTACAGATAAAAACAGCTTCATGCATTCATTTTTTTTTTTGGAGTTCCAAATAGTCTCCCGGAGTGAGCAATCTGATCTAGACTTTACCTGAGCAATCATGTGAAATATTTTTCCTTTTTAGTCATTTGTGGAACAAATATCAAACCAAAGAAAATTGGAAAAAAGGGAAACGCATTTTGGTCTGAACTCAGAGTCCATCAGTTCTCTCTGGACCAGGATGGTTTTTCTCATCACGAGTCCTTTGGGATTGTCTTACAACCCTGAACTGCTGAGAACAGCCGAGGCGTTCACAGCTTCTGACCACACAGCGTTGCTGTTACCTATAACATGTTCTCCTGCTTCTGCTCCTACTTTGCAACAGTTCATGGAAGTCTCCCAGGATTCTCTGAAATGTGCTGCCTATTATTCCTCATAGCCTGATGGTTACACTATAATCACACACCACAACTTGTTCAGCCATTCCCCAGTTAATGAATGTCCCTCTATTTCCAATTCTCTGCTACCACAAAAAGACCTGCTATATAAATATCTTTGTATCAATAGGTTCTTTCTTCCTGTTAGGATCTCTTGGATACATGCCTAGATCAAAGGGTATGCACAGTTTGAAAGCTTTTTGGTCAATGTTCCAAATGGTCAATCAATAGATGACAATTCCACCAACTATGCATGAGCGTCACAGCTTTCACACAACTCTGACATGAGCATGTCCTTTTTCTGGCATGATAGCCAAATTGTCAGGCGTGAGAGGGTGCCTCAGGGGTGTTTTACTTTGCAGTTCAAGGGCACAAGTGCTTAGCTAAACTCAAGATAGAGGCAATTACCAAAAAAAATGGAAAACTTTGATTCCTTAAAACAGAACAACTTCTGCACAGAACCTGAACCTCTGTTTGCCTCAGTTTCCTCCCCTGTGAGATGTGGAGAATAAGAACATTTACCCCAGTGTTATTACACAGATGGCTGAAAGCAGATTTATAGGAGGACACAAAGCACTCCAGTCTGTCTGTATCCCATTCTTTGCCACTGAGCAGGATGCCTTGGGGACAAGGCCAGGATGTCTCCCTCAGAACCTCCCGAAGCCTATTTGCACAGAAAACTTCCAGGCCTTCCAGAAACTCACCGCTTTCTCTCCAGCCTGTCCAACAAAGGAAGGACTAGACCAGGGAGGAATTCTACTGAACAGAGAAGGAATGGACCCAGCTGCAGGCCCTGGTACAAACAGCTCCTCTTCTGAGAAAAAGGCCCCATTTCTGTGTGAGGGCCTGTCCTGGGCTCCCCCAAACTCCTCGGACTCTCTCTGGTCAGGGAGCTCAGCAGAAGGCCAGGGAGGGGGTCACACCCTGGAGTGGATACAAAAGCCACAGGGAGCTCTCTGGGGCCTCCCCAGCTGCCTGATTCAGGCTGTCCCTGGCAAGGACCCCGACCATTCCTACAACAGGCTTCACTGGCTTATACTGACCTTCCAGCCCCTTCCTCTCCCCTCACACCTCCCTCCTCCTCCTCTGACCCAGGGACACTGGGCTGATCCTTGGCCAAGACCTTCCACGGTCTGATTCCGGGCCTTTCCAGGGTCTGTGTCCAGGTCGTCTGTGTCCCTGCAGGGAAGGTTCTCCCTCCTCTCTCTGGCCTCGGAGCTTCCTTTGAGTCCCAGCTGAATCCTCCCCTCAGGAACCAATGATCAACCCAGAACCTGAGAGCTTCCCTCCCACAATGCCGGCCTCCATCCGGCCCCAAGAGAGCTTGTTTGGACTCGGCTGCTGAGGGCTCTCCTGGGTCAGACTGGGGTGGGGTGGGGGGGGGCTGGAGGGTGGCCGACGGCTTCTTCCCTCCTTTGGGCTGAGCAGTGCCAGGCACACACAGGGTCTCCCTCCAGCCTGGCTGACTTGGACTAAGAAGTGGGAGAGAGGAAGGAGCTGGAAGGAAGCTCCAGGAAGACTGGAGGGCTTGAGGCAGAAGCCAGTGAGCAGCTGCAGGGGACAAAGTCTTTCCTAAGGATGGTAAAGACCAGGGAACATCTTCAGGCTTGGCTCCAGGCCAGACTCAAGAGGGATCAGGTGAAAAGAAGCAGAGGAAGAGGGTGTGAGTGTCGCTGGGAGAGCAGAGAGCAAAGACAGGATGCCCAGACAGGGAAGAAGAAGGAGGAGTCGATGGCCGTCCTGGGCGCTCACTTGTGTCCAGGGAGAAATCCAACAAGGGAGGCAGCGCCTGGGGGGAGCTCTTGGGGCCTGAGCTGCCCGAGGGCCCAGAAATCACTCCCAAAGCCGGGGAGAGAGCCGGGAAGGGCTGGTCCTCCTGCCTGGGATGTGGGGACAGACGTGGCCCAGCAGGAAGGAGGCAGCAGCTTCCCCGCCCTCTTGGTCAGAGCCAGGGAAGGGCCTCCCTGGCTGAGGGGGCTCCATCTGGGGCTGGAATGCACTTACCTGGGCTGCGAGTCTGTCCCTCTCCAAGGCCATCCGGGCACTCCAGGCTCCCTGTGGAGGCAGCAAAGCAGCCCCAGTGAGTCCCCCCTGAAGCTCCTCCAGCTTTCCCGGCCTCGTCTCTGCCAGGGTTAAATGAGGAGTTTGGACACAATAAGGGAGAACCTTGAATCGGTTCAGGTTTACTGAGAATACGGCAGACGAGTAAATTCAGGTCAGCCCTTCAGGCCAAGGAAAGGAGCCGCCCAGCAGCTTTTCCTGTGAACGGTTTAGGTTCATTAAAGCAGAGACAGTAAAAGAGTAAAATGAGTCACTGAAGGGGAGAAATACAGGAAAGAGGCAGCCTGTGCTCAGGGGGGAGCCTGGGAAGAGAAGAGGGTGTGAAGGGGCAGCTGAGGGGGAGCCTGGGGAGGGGCTGGGCAGGCTCAGGGGGCACCAGAGCTCCTGGCAGGGAGGGCAGCACCCTGGGGAGACTCAAGTGTTCTGGGGAAGGGCTCCTGGGACCCTCTGGCACAGCTGAGGCTGGGAATCCCTAAAGGGTCCCCTGATGGGGACCAGCCCAAGGGCCAGGGGGCCAAAGAAGGGGCCAGGAAAGGGCTTTGGCTCAGGGAGGGTCCCAGGCAGGAAGGCAGAGCTCAGGGATCCTCAGAGGGCTGGGTCTGAGGGCAGCCCAGAGGAAGCTCTAAGCAGGAACTGGGGGTCAGGACACCTGGGTCAGGGATCCCTGGGCCCCTGCAATGGCCCCTCTCTCCCTCTAGAATGCACCCCAGGGTTGGGATTCCCCCTGAGCCATCCCCCACCAGTCTGGGCAGCAGAGAGCCCCCCTCCCCCTCCATGCAGTGCCTCCTTCCCTCCCCCACCATCCAAGGGACCCTCCCCTAAGCTTCCCCCAGACTGCCCAGATACAGGCTGAGGAAGGTGGGGGCAGCAGAGAGCTCCTGGGGGAGAGCAGGGCCCCATGGGAGGTACTGAGAGAATGGGAGGTCCACAAGGAGGGGCCTTCTGGGGGTTCTGGAGGGGGGTTTGAACCACTTCAGGAGAATCAAGCTGGTGAGGGGAGTGTCAGTGCTGTGGGGGGAGGGGAAAAGGGGAGACCCAGGAAAGGGGCCTGGATGTGGCCAAGAGGCCGAGGTGGGTCCAATCCGACAAGAAACTGGCCCAAAGCCAAAGCCAGCTCTCAGGGGAGGGGGAGGGGCTGCAGGCGGACCCCCGGAGCTCTCCCATCCCAGAAGTCCTCAAGTACTTGCTGAAGGCCCCCTAGGCTGGGGGAAGGGCATGGGGGTCCCTCCCAGTGCTCCAGGGGGAGATCCTGCAGCCAGGAAGCCCTTCCGGGGGGCCAGGCCAGGCTCGGGGTTCAGAGACAAAAGGGGGAGCCGCTAAGAGCACAGGAAGGGTCTGAGGCCAGACTGGGACCCAGGCCCTCCCCATGCCGGCCCCGCACTCTCCGCGGGGCTCCCCAGAGGCCCAGGCAGTCCTCCCGGTGGGGAAGGCCCTCCTCCCCGGCAGTCCCACTCCAGGCAGGACGTTTAAGAAGCAAAGAAGATCCCGAAGAGGAAGCCGGAGGTCACAGCCGACCCCTGTCAGACTCCAGAGTAGCCCGGGATACACTGTACCCCGCAGGAAATTCGCGCTGCCAGTCAGGCTCCGCTCCGGCCCAGCCAGCCCCGCCCAGCTGCTGAGTCCATGGCCTGGGGGGAGGGGAGGGGCTCCCGGCGGCCCAGGCGGGAGGGATCTGCCCCGGAGGGACTCTTCTAAGGGAGGATTCGAACTCAGTCCGGCGCTCTGCCTCCCGCCCTCCCCCAGGTTCCCCTCCCTCCGGCCCCTCCCCTCGCGGCCTCCTCCTTTCCGCGGTCCCCGCCACCACTCTTCCTTACCGAGGCTCGAGTCGCGGGGCGGAGGGAGCTCTACGGCCCGCTACGGGGCCGCGGCGGGAAAAGCTTTGGAAGTGGGGGCGGGGGTAACCCGGTACGATCTTCACTTCCGGGTTCCCAGAGGCCTCTGCGCCGCCGCTTCAAGGGCTAGATTGCCCGGTGCGGCTGGCCGCCCCCCTCCGCTCTCCAGAGCCTGCCTTAGGGTCCTCCAGTGTGAGCCCCGCCCCCGCGGGTCTTTGGGCCGCTTAAGCCTGTGCTTGCCTGCTCACTTGAGGGTGCTCCGGTCTCTCGGCTCTCGGGAAGACTCTCGGGAAGGGCTCCGGGGCCTCCGGCGTCCCCCGTTCCCAGCTCTTCTGGCTCCTAAAACAGCTCGGCGGGGGGGAAGGCGAATATTCTCTTCTCCTCCCCTCCCCCCCCCCCCCCCCCCGCTTTCGGAACAGAAATGTGGGCGTGGCGGCTCCTGACAGCCAGCCGAGTGGGGACGAGACAGACCTGGGGGGGGGGGGGGTCGGCAGGAGGATAGCAGAGAGCCACAGGCAGAAAAAGGAGAAAAGGAGAAAGCCCCGTATTTTGGGCCGCCCTCTGGCCACGCCCCCTGTGGGCCGCCCTCTGGCCACGCCCCTCTCGCTCCGCCCACGCTCCTACTAGCTCCAGGCCCAGAGAGAGTAGTTGTCAGCGAGGAAGGACCGAGAGCGAAACTGGGAAGGAAGGAACGGGCTAGTCCTGAAGGGCTTCGAGCACCGAACGGCATTTTGTCTTTGACCGCGGAGGCAATAGGGAGCCAAGGAGGGGGGGAGGAGGCCAGCCTTGCTGTCATACAGAGTCCCTTTGGGGGCTGAAGAGGGCGGGGCGAACCTGGCGAGGGGCGGACCTTCCAGCAGCTCCTGTCACAGTCCGGGGGTCACGTGGGGGCCCTGCTGCAAAGGGGGCGTGGAAGGCCTTGGCCGCAGCTTGGGGAGGGAGTCCCGGCATCCTCTCCTCTACGCAGGATGGAGAGCGGAGTGCGAGGGGGTCTCAGCCCCGGAATGGGAGGCCCCACTGGCCCTCCGTCCCGAAGGCAGGAGAGGAGCGCTTTGGGCGTGGAAGGGCGGAAGGGCCTCGTGGGCTGCTGGGATCCGGCTTGCCTAGCTATGGAGGCCCGGATTCCCAGAGCCCTGGGTGGCCCCGTTAGGGCCGGGAAGTCTCACTGCCCCTCTGGGACGCCTTCATCCAGGGGGACGGCAGGAAGGTACCATGTGAACAGTGCAAGCGGCCATGAGCAATTGTGAACAGAGGTAAACTGAGGCACAAAGCGGCCTGACCGGTCTGAACTAAGGCACTGACCCGGCAGTTCCGGTAACGATGCAGAAGGGCCAACCGAGTACAAGAACAGATTCTGCAGTTTCCGCCGAACTAGGGCTAAGTGGTGAGAAAGGAGATCTCAGAGCTCGACGGTCCCATTTCCTTCACGGCTGCCTCCATCAGATGATCTGCGGAGCCGCTTCCACGCACTCTAAGGAGAGCCCCTCCTCTCCCTCCCCCTGAGCTCGCCTGAGACAGCACAGAAAAGTCCTGGGGAGCCCTCTGGGGGTCCCTCCCCCACGTCACCCCTCCTTTGGGTCCCCAACGGGCGAACACAATTCCTCTTCATGGTCTAGAACTGCCCCCCTCCTGTTGTTCACAAAGCACCTCCCGCTGCTCCCCAGCATCAATTGGCATCAATTGGCTTTGAGAACCATGACTGGTGGAGTGGAGGGTGAGCCCAGGGGTCCACAGCATCCCCTCACAGCAGTGACTCAGTTTCCCTTGGCCCAGGAGCTCTTGGGAGAGGAGCCAACATCACGGAGAAGGTGCCTGGCTGGGGGAACCCGGGGCCAAGCTCTGCCCCGACCTCCTCGGACAGGGAGTCACGTCTCGGAGGTATCTTCACAGGGGCTTCCGCGGGCCATGCTGGGGGCCTGGAAGTGCCCCATTGCTGAACTGAGCAGAGTGAGCTGCAGTTCCTTCACTGACCACTGACTGGCAGCAGCGTCTAGTCATGTGACTCCAGGTGGATTTTGTCTTAGTAGTAGTCTCTCGGTAACCGAGGATGACGATTGTCTTTGTGCGCTTTCATCTGTGATGTAGATGAGTGTGCACAAAGACACTTGTGTGTGAAGGAGATTTAAGTGGAAAAGTCGATGCACAGAGACAGTCCCCCTCTCTCGGCATTGGAAGCCTGGGTCCAGTGGCACAAAGAGTCGTTACACCTGGAGACTTCCTCAGCTGCATTGGGTGGCCGCGTTGTCTTTTGTGCTCCAACACACCCTGAGCACTCCACAGTGCCTTGCTGCGTTGCCATCTCAGCCGTTGAACCTTCTTGTTGATTTCTTCCGCCTCTTCCATGGAAGCAGTCTTCACATGCTGGGTGAGCAAAGCCCTATTTCACCAGGGGTCCACGATGACCCAATGGTTACCCTCACAAGGTTTAGCCGGCCTGTCGAAGTCGTTGCCCAGGGTGTGGCCGCTGCCTCATGCTAGCAGCTACTAGGAACCACAAGTGAGAGCTGGGTGTCAGGTGAGGGTCAGAGACTGGAGAGCTGCCCTAGGAGGGCATGACAAGCCCCCCCATACCAGAGATATTACCCCTCCCTGAGCACCCCATACACCCCAGGATTTTGTCTTACTTCCTGCTAATATAACCCACTAAGTCAGGCCAAATTGGAGTCATCCAGCCCAGACTCCTGCAGCAGGCATAAGCTAGAAGCACACAGAAGGTGGAATCTGCTGAGGGCCATCTCTGGGCAGCAGCCCTCTAAGTCTGCAGCCCTGTCCAGCACTGTCTGTCTGTGTCTGTCTGTCTATGTCTGTCTGTCTATCTGTCTATCTGCTCTCGTGCCTGAACACTCTTAGACTCTAACCAGTGGGCTCTGGAGTGACCAGTCAGGCCCGTTGAGCTTGGCACTCTGGATTTGGGTTTCACCTGATGGGAGGGCTTCACGCCTCCTTTCTCTGGGCTAGGAGGAGGCTGCCCTGACCCCTCTGTAGGAGAGAGTAATGCTGCCAAAGCCTGGAGAAACAGATGCAATGAATGGAAGCTCAGAGATCCCGGGGAGGATGTGAGCTGGAGAAGGCAGTCAAGCAGAGGGACACAAATTGCTGCTGGGAACTTTTTTCCTGAGACCTTTGGGAGGAAGAGCTCAGGAGATTTCTGGGCTTTCGGTTACTGTTTTTTCTCTCTGAAGACCTTTAAGAACTGTTAACAACATCCCTCTTATAAGACCATCTAATTCTGTTTACTCATTTAGGATTGATTATAGATCAGGGAACATCCTCACCCTCTCTCCTATCCAGCCTTCTTCCCCCTCCTTCCTTAAAGTAAACCCTGTGTCTAACGATTTAGAGTGAGTTATCTGTAAAGTTTCAGTCAACTCACTCAGTCTGAATCCCAGCTTGACTCCAACCGAAGAGAATAACAGTCTGGTGGGAGGGGGGAAGGGACACCGTATTGCTCCCCATATGGCCATAAACTACCTAACAAAAGTACACCTAATACACCTGGACCCTTTCACCTCATTTCCCCTAGTTGCATAAGTAACAGGTCTATCTGATTGCCAATTTTAGCTCTGTTATTTTGGCCAAAATTCCTGGTGTGAAGATTGGATTTGGCTAATCTCCTGATTGTAACAATGAAGATACTTAGCTCTTCCTTTCTAGTGAAGCTAGAACTGTAAGCTACAATCTATTTTTAGATTTTAACTACAAAAAGGTGTTAAGTAACTACAAAAGGTGAACTTTACAAAAGAGGATTTAAGTAACCCAAAAAGATAAAATCTAACCAGAGAAGGTGAGAACTAAAGAGTGGGCAGTCCTGGAGAAAAGCGTCTGCCGTGATTGGTAGATGTAAAATTTAGGGGAGGTGACACAAGAGGAAAAGATCTTTAAATAGAGGGGGGAAAGACTGAAGAGGGCAGTCAGTCACCCAGGCTTGGAGTGAAGGATCAGTCACTCAGAGCTGGAGGGAAGACGGGATCCAAGGAGCCACCTTGTCACAGACTCTTGGGGCTACAATGGGTGAAAAGCCATGCCAGAGTGGCACAGCTGGCCTGAGGATGTTGGGCAGAAAGGGGATGTCCCCTGTCTCTCTCCTCTAGCTGCACCACTCAAGCCTCAGGATATCCAAGTGACTGAGGACAGCAGTCATACTTCCTGCTTCTCTGGGATGAGGTCAGTCAGCTCAGGTGAAGGCTCCTGTCAGGCAGGCCGCTTCACCCTAACAAAGAAGCTTCTTCAGCATGAAATGGGCCAGTGCTCCACAGGACTCAACTCTGAGAGTTAAACGAGGCATCCTCTGTGCATCCTAAGGATGCTGTGAACCACATGGAAGGGAGTTTGGGGGTCTCGCATTGCCCGGGGCCCCAATTTACCTCTACAGGGGTGGTCTCGAGTGAACTGGGGAATCAAGACCACAACTAGAGCTGGGGTTGGGGGAGACTTTCCCAATCTGGTGACTCTGATCCCTCTGGCTTGGCTCTGCTGCCTGTGCATGTGCCCTAAGTAGCAGCCCCCTACTCAACACACTCGCCTTCACCAGGGGTGTCTGAAGAAAAGCAGCTGCTCCTGTTCCAACCGAGGTTCTAGAGCTCGCCCTGAGGGCCACAGAGACCTTCCTCTTTCAGAGCTGACCTCAATAGTAGCCAACGTGGCTGAAGGTATCAGGGAGCTCCCGGGTGGGGTCGTAAAAGCCCATTTAAGGTCTCATTCCTTGTGACTTTTATTTCTGATGGGCAAGATGAAGAGAGGGGGAAGGCTCTCCAAGAACAAGGAAGCTGCTAAGCTGGAGACTCAGCACGCTGGGATGCTTGCAGCAGGACCTGCCCCAGTCTTGGCCAAGCATGGGATAGTGTGGCCCCCACTCACATTCTTAGAGGAGGAGGGTGCAGGAAAGGTCCAGGCCCCCAGGATCCAAGTCACCTTCCCTCTCTGGTGATGGAAGAGAGTGTCGAGCAGCCCTAATGGCAAGGCTCCACATCCTCCGGCCACAGCAGCCACTTCACCTGGCTTGGACTGTGTTATGCTGCTGACAGCAGGAGGGTGGTGACTTGTCCTGGTGCTCCTTGTGGGACCCCCACTCTCCCCCCACCCCTGTGACCTCCTTGAATGAACCTCTCTTTCTCATCACAGTGAGGGTATAATGTGGAAGTGTCCCAGAGGGATGTTAGTTGTTATAACCCACCGAGGAACTCCTCAGGGCTAGTTAAGCACCAAACCCTTGCATTATGGAAACAAAGTTTATTTTAATACGTGGAATGAAGGAAACTGGTAGGTATGGCCCTGACACTCTTCAGACTACCTCTGCCCAACTACTAAGTCCCCTGCTTAAGGGGAGCCTTCTTTCTCTTCTCTGGGTCCTGCCTAAAACCCTTTCCCAAGCCATCTGACTTAACCTAATCTTCCCATCAGTAATTATTAAGGAAAGGGAAAACCCCTGGGTTCGGCTGCCGTACTAAGTAACCCAAAGTTATAGATGGAAAGCTTTGGATTACCTTAGCCAAAAGGAATTCTAGCAGCTGGACCACTGGCAGACGATCTTTAGACTTAGGGAAAAATTAGTTTTCTCCAAATAAATCCTCTACCTATATACCAAAGATTTCTCCACGAAATCTTGACAATCCAGGGAGAATCTCTTAGAGCAAAACCCCTCCTTCGGCTTGATAGAAATGTAGGCAGAGAGACAAGACCTACTTCCAGCTCAGATGAAATCCAAGAAGGAAGTGAAGTTCAGTTATTTTCCATTTTTGACTCCCACAATCCCTTTCTTACCCAGAATCCTTTCCCAGGGCTTATCTGAAAATGCCTTTCTTTAAACTAATCCTAGAAAACCAGACTTATCCCTAACTTATATTCCTACAGGAGACGGTGTGGGAGCATCCTGTGCATCCTGGCTCCACGCTTTCCATTCTGGCGTCTTCAATTGTCATCATCAACAGATCTCCTTTCTGTGATGAATACTGAGGGATGGGCTAAGTCAGTGTCCTGATCCCAACCCCAGATTGTACAGATGGGCCTCCCAGGGGGAGGGGTGTCTGTGTGTTGGGACATTCCTTAGAAGGTGCTCCTGAGCCCCCTAATGTGACTACTTTCTGAGTGAGTTTCAGTGGATCCCACCCTCTGGGGACCTAAAGGAGTCCAAAGGAAGCTGCTCCCCTCCACAGACCCAGACAAAATCTGTTCCAGGCCAATTTGCCTTCCCTGTAGCTGCCACCACCTCTACAGTCCCGAGAGGCAGCCCAAGTCTTCCAGCCCAACATCAGCTCTCGATGAAGCCATCAGCGCCCACTGCTGTTGGCCGCCCTGTAATTTTGGTGTTATCAATGAAAAGCCCCAAATCCAGGCTGGATCAGATTGGTGCATCCATTTGTGTTGAGAATTTTGGGCTCATCAACTGCTGTGTCATCCCGCCTCATTCTTTTCTCCCTAACCCAGCAGCCCAGGCCCTGCTGATCCCAGATTTCATCCCCTTCTTGATGCGTTCAGTGAATTGTTCTTCCCCGTCCATGAGTCGGTCTTTGCGCCTTCACCCGGGTGGACCCTCCCTTTGCCACCTCGAAGCTGGCTTTTTCGGAAGTCGTGATCTGGCTGTACCACTTGTAGCTGAAGGTTCCCTGCCTGCCATCACATGGTGTGAGGACTTAGATATGTTCTTGTGCTTCTGGTCTCTGCTTCTTAGATATGACCTCTGCTTCTTCCCCGGTCAGTCAGTCTATTGGGAAGACTTGGTGCTACGGGATCCTCACTGGCAAGCAGTGGACTCAGGGTCAGCACTTTGGGGCTGTCATCCCTCCCGGTGCCATTGGTACCCCCAGATCTTAGCCCAATACTTTTCTTTGATAAGAACTTCCAGAGGCTTCATCTGTCATTGAGGCATTTCTGAGGAGGAGCCTGCAGGGGCCATTCCACGGAGAGGAAGACCAAGGGCAGGAGAAGCAAGGCAACGCCTGGCCTGGCTTGCCAGAAGACAGAGACTGCAGGAGATTGTTTGGAGAATCCTGAGGGAGGTGAATGTTAAAGGTCACCTGGTTGTTCAGTCATTTTTTAGTCAAGTCAGGCTCTTCGTGATCCCATTGGGGATCTTCTTGGCAAAGACACTAGAGTGATTTGCAGTTTCTTTCTCCAGCTCATTTTACAGATGAGGAAATGGAGGCAAAGAGGGTTCCCCAGTTCGTATGTGTTTGAGGCCCAATTTTGACTCAGGGAGATGAATTTCCCTGACTCCAGGCCCAGCACTCGATCCACTGTTGGATCCAAGTTAATCCTAAGAGCAACCCCCAATTCATGCTTCTTTAGCTTCGTGCTCTGCTGTTTCAGTCTCAGCATCTCCAAAGACGGGACGAGCATTTGTAGGTTATTATGGAGGCTTCTTTGAGCTTTTCTGTCCTAGCCTACTGAGTCTTTGTGCCTCTCTGGTCTGGCACCAGGTACAGAAGTGGCCTGAGGATGGAGCTCTCGTTCTCATTGGTCCATCCTCTGTGAGCCTCCTCTTTACCTAACAAATTAAAACTCAAGAATCAGTGTTTCGACCAATCTGTCTGCTTCTCCAGTGACGTGATGGGCATCTCCTTTATTCTCCTAGCTGGCCTCCACTGAATGGCCTCCCAGGGTGTGTAATGCCTGCTTAAAGTGTGGGACCTGAACGCAGAACACATCCTTTCATTAAGAAAAATTTTGGTAATTCCCAGCCTAACCCCATTTCCCCCTTACAGGTTAAACTAACATATTGAAAAATAAATTCTTCTATTTCGGGAGATATAGAAATTCTCGAGGCCCTAACATTTAATTTAAAATTTTAGATTATATTTCCCTTATAAATAACTAGATTATACATGTGACATTTAATTGTAAGCTAATCGGAACCTCAGAAATGCAAGGGAAAAGATATTACTTAGAAATACGCATGCACAGACTAAGCAGCAAAATCAATAAAAACAAAGTATAATATATATGGTTATTTTCTTCTTAAAGGACAAAAAATTCCACTCATATCAATAATACTCCAATTCCAATCATTATCATAATTTGGAAACAGGTTGCTTGCATGTTCACATAACCTAGCAATTGCTAAAACATTTACCTCAAAAAAAGTAAGGTACTGTTATTATTAAAGGGAATTGTAGAGGATTGAAGAGGTATCAGGGAATAAGGAGGGTTTGATAACAGGGAATGGAGGAGTTGAAGGGAGAGAGGAAATATGGCTGCCGTGAGGTAAAAGGAGAGAGATACCCCCACTGAGAGGCTATCTTTGAAAATTGGGGTTTCTGAGAAATGGGCCACCTATGATAGCCTAAGGGGATGTCTTCTCTATGGATTGATGTTGAAGATACCCCAGAGCAGGTAAGCACGGATCCCCCTAAGGGACAAGCCTCCCCCAGAACAAGGTTGCCCAACAGGGATCTGATAAGGACTGTTTATGGTTGAAGGGCTGGTCTTAGGTTCTGCTCCCTCTATGTCCCCCTAAAATGATAGTCTTCTTATCTAACTGTGGGTTATTTAACTCAAGATGAATTTAATAACAAGTTTGGATTGGAGAGGAATAAGAGAAGAGGGAATTGGGATTTCCCTAGATTGGGTTTGAGTCTCTCTCAGCTTTTGAGCTGAGGCCAGGCCTCATAGGCTTATAGAGGCTTTCTTTTATTCCTGTCTATGCTATATCTATGCTAGTTTTCTTAAGTTCAAAGTCTTTAGCAGAAGACAGCAGGAGGAAGAAAAGATTATGACATTTAGAACTGGTTTGGCCTGTCTCTTCAGGCTGATGCCTCAAAAGACCGGCTTTACAGTTCAAACAACTCCCCTTAAATCCTTTTGTTCGATGACATAATCACAGGAATCCAGGTAGAGCACACAGTTGGAAAAGATCCATGAATAGAGGAACTTCTATCCAGAGACAGGGAGAGAATGCTCCTTCCAGTATGAGGGCCAGGAAAGAGAGAGCCTTCTTCGAGAGCAACTGTCATTCTCCAAGTTCCCCTCCCCCCACCAACTGTCATTCTTGTCAATATCTTTTCTCTGACATTCCAACTGCTGTTTCTTCCACCTGAGTGGCAGAAAGTCCAAAACTTGCTTTAGTTTTCCTTTCCACAATCATCCCTTTTTTTTTGTTGTGAACTTCCCAAGGTCCCTTATTTTTTTATATTTTTTATACTTACCAATCTACTAAATCTACTTTCTAACTATCCCTCCCAAAAGAATAAACTTTCCTCAATTACTCTATCACTATTCTATGCTAACTTTATCTACTCTAAGGAATTCTATGCAGGAAAGTTTGGGTAAGGATAGTTTTAGGGTCTTACAATAAATTCAGTACAATAAATGTTTGAACAAACCATTACAAAGAAATTTGATTCTAAATACTAATACAACTTACTCTTGCTAAGTTAAACTAATACAAACATTTTTCCTATTTTATATATCTATAATTATTTGGAAACTATTTTATCTCTATATATTTCCATTAAACACAATTTCAGCATCAGCTTTACAATAAAGAATTAAAAGTTTACTATCTGCAAATGCAGCTTGTTTATTCCCAAGTATAACCATCTATACTATCCTTAATTAACTTACGCCTAATGTATTCTACCTATTTTCTAAGTCCCTAGTCTAATCTATAACCTAATCTGTTTCTAGAAAAGATCATATTTTTACTTTTTCCCTAATAATTTTATTTTTTATTATATTTTAAATCATTTTTACTTAATAATAATATATAGGAATCATAGTATTTGGACATACTCAAATAAACTTTAAAATTCCTGTTAGTTGTAATAGATCTCATTATCAGATCAAAATTTATTCCAGCTGTCAACTAACATCTCCGGTCTTTCAAATTATATCTTTAAAGTTTATATAATGTAACTGAGAACTTGTACCTGTTTAAAATGTCTTGTTGTATTAGTCCTTTAATATAAATGTAAAATAATTGCAAGCACTTTTGTTCTCTTTCCTGTGCCTGAGAAAGGGGTTAAATTACTTTTGGAAAAGCTCCAGAGGTTTGTTTGTTTGTTTTTCTCAATTCTTGGCTGCCCTTGGAGTCTGAAAAACAATTGTTCCTTTCTTTCCAATCCTTTTTAACACTTAAGTTACATGTTTTTAAAATCTTGATGTTAAATCACTACCAGTGGATATTAATTAGAAACTTAACAACTTCACTTGGCTTTGATTAAAGTCCCTTAACAATGTTTCCTTAATATTCCAATTTTCCTTTCACATTTCTGCTCAAAGCAGAATAAAACCTTCAGTTTTTGCCTCTATTACTTTTACTATAAATAGGGGGGAGGTGACTACTTTTTACCTATATTTAATAACCAATAATGAATCTTATTTGATTTCTGGACAGGTCAACTTTCCTTTGCCAACTGCATTATACACAATTTGCATAAAAATTAATTTTCTTCACAGCACAAATTCGTACATATTTTGTGTACATCCATTATGACTTTATAACAAATTATATTTGAATAGATATAAGTTTCTTCTTATTTATAGCACATATTTTCCCAATCAAGTATAACATTGTTTAAAACTTCCAATCTTAGCCATACACCAAATTCTTAATACCTATGCAAATTCACATATACTGCTGGAAGCCATCAAAGACCATGCTGGTTGACATGGTCACATGTGGAAACTGGGGACTGCAAAGGATGGAAACACCCATTGAAACCTCCCTAAGTGACTTTCCTTATTAACATCCTCTTATTATTGGAATTGCTATGATTATTACTCTTACTTAGCCCCAGGAGAAATAGATGAGAGAAACATGCTTGTAGGGTTAATACAAATTTCCCACTCTGTCCCCCCAGAATAGTACCAGGACATCCCACCTACAAAATTAAACCTAAGAATTCTTATATACCCACTTAGATAGGACCCTTTCTTCTAGGCATTAAAACTTCTGGAAAATCTGTGTCATGTTGATTCTACCCTATGACCCTGCACTTAGTAACAGTGTTTATGTTTACTATCTACTTAGGCTTCACATCTGTTATTAGGTTCTATAGAAACACATATGTTGAGAATGAAATTGTGTGCCAAGTAGATGTGTGATCATGAGGGTATAAAATAAAGTTAAGCCTCAGCCAAGTGTAACAGTTAAAAGAGTGGTTGCCATAAACTGTGACTGTGAAAATATGGTTTCAAGACGTTGAATTTCCAAACTGTAAAGATAATTTTTTGTGTCTTGATTTTATATTAAAAATAAAGTGGTCACCATGGAAAAAATTCCCAAATATGAAATACCCAAGTCAGCTGGGTTTTATGGAGATTTTAATTAATACAAATAAAGGAATTAAGAAAAAGGAGAGAGAATAAGAGAAATATAGTATGAAGGGCCTAGGCCAACATGGCCTAGGCCTCAGCCTTAAGAGAAAGACTAGTCAGTCTTTAATCCATTCACCACAAGATTTGTCCCAAGCAGGATTCTAGTGTTCAGAGAGACCCAGCTACTCCAACTAGTTCAAGCTCCAACTCAGCTACCAAAGCTGCACCCAGTTCAGAGCCCCAGCATCCTCCTCTGACTCCTGACCTCCAATTCAGCTCCAAAGCTGAATTTTTTTGTTCAGAGGCCTTCTGACCTCCTTTTAAAGAGAATTTTCTCCTATGTCACCTCCCCTAAGTTTTCACATCTACCAATCACAGTAGACGTTTTCCAAAGGACTGGCCATTCTTAATTCACACCTAAGTAGACTAAAACTTTTGAGTAATTCACATCTGAGTAGACTAATCTTGTCCTTTGCAAGTTGCCTGATTAATTTGATCTTCATAGGTACTTAGCACTCCTTTGTATTAGATCTAAAAATAGACCTAGCTTAAGGGTACTTGCTTCACTTTACGTATGGATTGAGTACTTTTCATTGTTCAGTAAGGAGCTTACAACTTTATCTTCCCCTAAAGTATGCCTAAGTATGAGTGGAGTAATGTTAGAGTTCCCAATACATTCCTGACCAAAGTCCCTTCATTGTTTTAAAATGGGGAATGATTAATCAAATCTTCTGAAGTAGAGTCTGAGAATTTTTAAGATTCACAAGTCTGAGAAATTTTAAGATTCATACAAGGGAGAGCAGTTTATCCTGTGAAATCTGTGCTGTGGGTTGAAAATGAAAGCTGTCTCCCATTCATCATTATTTTGCCCAAGTCACCACACACAGTCAGGAAGAACCCTTGGCTTTGCAGTCCACAAGTCAGCTTGCAAATTATCAAATTTAAGCTTCTAAAATCCCAATGTTAGCATGCAACCACTTGTTGCTATTTTTGAAGGACATCTTATTTTCAAATCCAACATTTAAATCTTAGAAAAATACACTACACCTGTTATCTAACTGAATTTTGCATGTAAATATCTTGTGTTTTACTAAGCATCCAGCATGTGTTTTTTTTTCCTTTGAAAAGGGAACTTCCCTCTTGGTGTCAAGCTGTTTATTAATTTCATTCAAAAAGTTCTGAAACTTACTGAAATGATTATCTCTTATCAGTCCTAGTGATAATAAACAATTCTATGGCTATAGGCATTGTGCAGAATTTATCTAACATACCACCTTAACTGATACACAATTATCACCATAAAATTACACTGCATCACAGTACATTTTCAGACTAATTAGCAAATTTCCAAGGTTACATATGTAGAACTTTAGTATTAAATCTAAGAGCATAGCCAAATTATGGGATAAAATTTCCCTGTGTGTATTCCAAATCAATCTTTCTCCTCTTTACCTGGGTGGATCCTTTCCAAAATAAAGAGAGAGAAGATCTACGGGATAGTCTGTCAAGTTTAGAGGCCAAAATAAATGACCTCTTTTTGGTGGAAGACTCTGATCATAATTTGTGAATGCCCAATTAGAAAAGCACAAAGACAAGACTTGTAATGTGGACACACATAGAGACATATAAAACAAACATTCATCACAGACTAAGAGAAGCATGTTTTTTAAAATTTAAGGTGTTTACTCAAGATCTTGAGAAAGGAAAAAGGGAAGGGGAAGAAGGAATGAAAAAAATCCATCTCACTTTTTCCAAGGTATTTCTTTAAAAACTGTGAGAGATGAAAAAAAAGTTTTTGGCTCCAGGAGCCTTAGGTGTAAACATTTGAAAGGGCAGGTGGCAAGGGATTGAAAGATAGGCTCTTCTCTGCTGGAGCTGAGGATCTGGGGGTCGTGAATGTGGAGGAGGAGGGGAACCCCTCATTACTCCTCCCTTCCTCAGTGGAGGGGTTGTCAGTGGCTGCCTAACCCGAACGGGAGAGCCCCAATCAGTATTGTTATGAGATTTTAGATCAAGGCCAAGTTTTTCTCCTGTGTCTAAATCTACCATCCCTTTATCGGGGAACCTTGGACTGCAAATTTGAATAAAATCTAAGAATTTGTGGCTTACTGATCTTGACCCACTTTTTTGTAAAGTATGCTTAATTATTCCAGTGAATAGCTTTCTTTCTTTTGATTCACTGTGCCCCGTGGCATAGTTTTCAACTTATAAGTTCTGAATTACCCACCCCCTTTCCCTATCCTTCTGACAGGGGAGGTCATGATCCTACTTAAGGGTGGGTTCCTAGCTGATCCAGTTTGGAGAAAGCTTTTTATTTGGGGGTGGGGCTTACCTAGTTGTGGGTCCCTGTTCTAAGTGCTAGACAATGCCATGGGTGCGGGTCCAGCCCTGCTTGTGGCTCCAGGGTTACTTGTAATGGTGTAGGCAGAAATGAGAGAAGGAAAGCAGCAGTGTGTGTGTATCTGCCTGGGGCAAAGCTCTGCATGAAGTGACTGCTTCGCCATCCCCAGGTTTAGCTTTTATTTTTATACCCATTTTCTTGTCACATAGCTACATTATTCAATATACAATATATTCGAATAAAGATAATTGAATCAGTGATACATTAACTTTTAATAAATCATTTGATTAACATTCTGAGATCATCCTATACATTTATATCGTGTGTGTATATATATATATTCTGACAGGATACACAAAGGTTTTACACAACATAAATAACTTCATCACAGGTGGCTTAATTTTCTCATTAACCTGTGAGGAGCTTAATGTTCCCATCTAAACTCCCCCCTCCCAAAACAATAAATTTTTTCCTAATCTGCCTATTTGCTAATCTAAGTTCCTACCTTATGCTAAGACTGAGTTGTGGGAAGAAGGTTAGGATTATGTGCCAACAAACTTTTTACAATATAACAATTTCTTAATACAAAAGTCATTCCTATTGAAATCAATATAAAATTTAAATCTTAAGTAAAATTGAACTATACTATGCCTTATATAATGCTAATTTCAATGTAACAATTCATAACATTTATAGGTATTCATATATATGTATGTATATATAGATAAAGTTGTATCTAATGAAATCTGATTTATTCTGTCCCTATGTTACCTCTCTAGTTACAATATTCCCTTTTCCACCCTAAACTATTTTGTCCCTGTCTATTAATGGTTAGTATTTTAACTCTCCTTTCTATCTATATTACTGGATTAGATCATTATTTTATTTTATATACATATACATATAAACACACATGTCTGCTATTTGTACACATTTACATATGTCACATGTTATTTAAATACATATATATATTTTCTGGTAGTAGAGATTTATTTATAGATATACAATTTATGGGTTGTCCTTATTTATGGCACAGCCCCTAATGTCAGTGTAAAATTTGTTCGTGTTCTAGATATGTCGTGGTGGATGCATATTTATTCCAATGTGCATGTGAATGTACTTCCCTATAGGTGAAGTTAATGTGATCGGCGATTAATCTTACGTGACCCATTTTCCTGAAGTTCATTCCTCATAATATCTTTGATTCAAAGTTCTTTCCAGTTGTCTGTATATCTTACATCTTTTGGTATTGCTTGAAGTTTGTCACAGGTCCGGGGTGCCTTCTCCTTTACAAGATACATACTTGCCTGTCGTCTCATCTTGAAAGATGATCTCAGGTATCTGGAACTACAGGATCATGTGTGTGTGTAAGATTCACATGTGCATGCATGGAAGAGTGAGTATTTTGATGCATGTGAGTGAAACTTTATACAGGATGTTTGTGCCATCCTCATTTGTGCAAGTGAGATTCTTTTATTTTATGTAATGAATGTAGTTATCTTTTAAATGTGTGATTGTAAGGTGATTATTCTATTCCTATGCGGTTGATTGTATTTGTATTTTAGTCTAGCCTTGAGATTGAAATTCATATATAGGTTTAATAATTCTAAGGGATTCTAAATCCACCCAAATAAACTCCCAGGTTCTGCAAGGAACAGCTTCTCCTATGTTTCACAGGTTACACTAATCCTCCCTGATCTAATTAACCCAAATTTATACTATATGTCTTGGGCATTATTTTATTTTGGTTTCATGTAATAATTTTTGTTTGGGTGAGATGCTCCAATAGCATCTTGGATGCTTCTCATTGACATTTATTGGAGTTCATGGACTTGTCTCAGTTTTGTTTTTCTTTTCAGTCAGTGCTTGTCATTATGGCTTAGGGGTTTTCCTGATTTGATTAAGGTAACTTCATGGATTAAGTGTCAGATATTATGCCTAGTGCCAGTGTGAGTTCTTATAAGGTTTCGTGTTGTTTGTTACCGTATAGAACTCAAACCAGTCCTGGCACCAATTCTCTATCATATTACTTCCAATTCAGTATCATTGTCCTCTAAGTCATATTTCTCACAAAATTCTTCATGACTACTGACTCCTGAAATATACAGTATTTCCTCTACTGATAAAGAGCTTCCTATGTTTTCAATTGCTTCATCAGAATCAGAATCAGAAAAGCTTGTTTGTTCTGAATTCAGGTGTTCACTATGCCAATTTGTGTTTCATTCATCTAAATATTTGTGAACTTTATCATTGAGCTTGATGTACTCATAAACCTCCTCTAATTCTTTCTGCCTTGATATTTCAGAGGTCTCTTGGAGCTTTTTCTTTAATTGTCCTTTTCTTTTTCTTGATCTACTGTGTTATCATGAAGATAGGTGGCAGTGTCTCTAAATTCATCAAATGAGATGGTGTCAAACTTAGGGCAATAGTTCCTGAAGAAATCCCTCAAGTGCTTATCACAGCCTTTGAGAAATTGTCTCCTCACATATGCTTCTGATTCTTTTGAATCAGGGTTAAAACCCAACAGTCTCTCAGTTTTTTTGATAAGGCGATCAATAAATTTGCTTGGGTGTTCATTTTTTTCTTGGGATAACCTGTAAAATTTCCCCCATGCATTGGGTCTTTCTGACAATTGCTTCATTCCCTGCAATAGATTCTCATGGCATTTTCTTAGATAAGCCATTGATCTTGGATTAGAAAAATCCAGATCCTCAAACACTTCTGGCCAGCTCATGAGAAGAATCTTTTCTAGTTTGCTCAATAAAATTTTTATGTTCCTGGGGTGTAAAAAGTTCAGATAAAAGAATTTCTACATCCTCAAAATCTGGTTCATAGAGGCTAAATGCTCTCTTTAGTTATTTAATTGTGAGATGAAGCTCTAATAAAAATGTAGGCAAACGTTTATGTAAAGATTCTAAGTCATGGGTGATGAATGACTTATGAACCTTTGCATGTAAAATGCCAGAGTTATTAGTGACCTTGGCGATATCATGCAAAGGCATAATCTTTTGAGCCTTTGATGCATTTGCAAGATTGTTAGCAGATGCATTAATTGGTGCCTTTATGCTATTTGCAAGGTCATTTACCCCTATTGCACCTAATGGTGTCTCAGTATTAGTATTAGTAACTACATCGTCCTTATTAGTCTGTCCAGTTACGTCCCCAGTCTCCTCCTCGGTTCCCTTCCCCATGCCTTGTTTTCTCTGCATGTAATCCTGGCATATCTCAGTTATAAAATAGGGATCAGACCAAGCAATGTCTCTAATCTATTATCAACGACTAGAGCATGTACAGTTTTCTTTTGGAAAATCAGGTTGGCACCAGCTTTGATATTCTTTAAGATGTTAGTTACTACCACGAACACAACTTAGACTTGGGGTATGATTTGCCAGAGGTAATTAACATCTAGATAATTCAATGGTAACTGTGTCCATCCCACAGTCATATTGGTTAATGTCCCCAGAACATTGTCTGTCATCCCTGCCACTGTGTTATAAATGATACAGTAGCCCCAACAAATGGCAATTATTCCTAGCCCAGAAGACTTCAGTATTAGTTGTAACATGTTTCCCATCAGATCTTTTCTAGGGTCTAACTGAAAGGAGTTAACAGTTAGAAAAATGGTTGTTGTCCCCACAAGCTTTGCTTTTAGCTAGATAGGATCCAAGATGGCTAGATTCTATTGCTGACAGCCCTAGTACAGCTTCCCTTTTACAATAGACTCTCTCCCTCCATTTTGTAACAGGCCAGATTGGCATTTGGTAACTGACTTGTTCTCCCCCCCTTCCCCCAAGAAATCAAGATGCTTTTGATCCTATGTAGAAACTGCTAGGCAGAGTCAGTGATAAAGGCTGCTAGGCTCAGAAGTTGTAATTGACAACAACTTCACAACTGACCGTTGATTACAGTTGGTGACAGTTAGGCACTAAAGCTTTTTTTTTATTATTATTATTAAATAGGGTTCTTTTAAATCCGGGGTGCCATCTATATTTAAAAAAGATAAAAGAGAGAAGTTTGGACTTTCTGTATGGAGAGGGGGAAAGAGAGAATCCCCTTCTCAAAGCAAGGTTCAGGGGAGACAGCAGATATAATGAGTTGGCTCAGAGAGAGGAGAGGGGGTTTGAAGATTTCCCCTTTCTGCCTTCCCTCCTTAGCTAAAGCTGCTAAAAAGCTGCTCTCCCAGATTCACTCTTGTCCCTCTTGTTCCCCGCTCCACTACTCAAGACCAAAGAGTCTCCCCTTGATCTGTTCACTCACACTCAGCTTGGGGAACAGATAATTTTTAATGTCAACTCAATCAGGTAATACAAAAGGAAATAACGGGCAGGGAAGAATAGGAAAAGGAATGTGGGAAAAGGGGGTCCCTGTCTCTATCTAAACCCTTTCCCCTCCCTCCTCGAGTTTGGGGGGAACTCAGGCCTTGGCAGCCTGAGCCCCTGGAGAGAAAGTCAGGTTGACTTACCCCTGGGAAAAAGGAGCCAAGGTAAAGTCTTCTCAGATTTCTCTTCAGAAAGTCCCTTCAATTGGGAAGTGTTGGGGGAAAGATTTCCAGTCACCAGCATGGAAAATGGGTAACTCTCAGGAGAAAGTCTTTTCCCCAACTTCTCTCTTCAGCTTCTCAAGACCAAGAGCCCCTCACTGCTCTCCCAGCCAGAGTCTTCTCCCCCTCCGGATTCCACTCCTGGGGCCCTACCCCCGTTGGGGTGATCAATTTCACATACTCTTCAGCCTGACACTTTTCCTCTAGTGCCAGCCTCTATCACACACTGGTCACTCCCTCTCCTGGTCAATAAGAATGTTTTAACAGGGAATAAGATTACAAGGGGAACCTGGAAGTCACCTACAAATCATGCCAAAGATCAAAGGAGCATAATTTACAAATCATATCACATATTTGTTATAATTCACATCCTAGTGATGTGTGCCAACTTAGGAGAAACTATTGAGGTAGTGTTGCTCAAGTTCTATGATCCTCTGATCTCTAAATCGCAGATATAAACCAGTCAGCAGGAACCATCAGAACACCAGAAGAGCAACATGACTTTGAAGTAACAACAATAACTTGGAAATTATTTGGATATCTTCATGAACATGAAGCAAGGTAGCACAGAGAGAAGCTATTCTGTTTCCCTCCCCTCTCCCAACACAGATAAGTATAAAACAAGACCCAAACTCCTGCCCCAGCACTCTCTCATCTCCTTGGGGTCTAGGCTTCCTAGTAATTCCAACTCTAGTCCATGGTATTTGAGTGATACTCTCTGCTTGTCCCTTCCTCATCCTCTTCTCCATGCAGACTCCCTTAACTATCATATCCCCCCCCCCCCACCCAAGAGGCACACCTCTATCTCTATCCCTTTCCACTTTTTCCATTTTGGGGGAGGGGAATCTAAGGTTCTTTTTTTTAAATTAATTTTTATTTAGAATATTTTTTCCATGGTTACATGATTCATGACCCCCCCCCCCCCCTTTTCTCCTCTCCCCTCCCAAAGCCAATAAGCAGTTCCACTGGGTTATAGATGCATCATTGTTCAAAACCTATTTGTTATTCATGTTTGTAGTAGAGTGATTCTTTAACATCAAAACCCTAATCACATCCCCATTACACTATGTGATCAATTATCTGTTTTTCTTCTGAGTATCTGCTCCCACAGTTCTTTCTCAGGATGTGGATATCGTTCTTTCTCACAAGTCCCTTGGGATTGTCCTGGGTCATTGAATTGCTGCTAGTAGCAAAGTCAAGTATGTCTGATCATGCTACAATGTATCAGTCTCTGTGTACAATGTTATGCTGTCTGCTCCTTTCACTCAGCATCAATTCTGGGAGATCGTTCCAGTTCACATGGGATTCCTCCAGTTCTTTATTCCTTTTAGCACAATAATTTTCCAATTTTTTTACCACCACAAAGACCGTGGCTAGAAATATTTTTGTACAAGTCTTTTTTCCTTATTATCTCTTTGGAGTACAAACCCAGGAGTGCTATGGCTGAATCCAAGGGTTGACAGTCATTTAAAGCTTTTTATGAATAGTTCCAAATTACCCTCCAGAATGCTTGAACCAATTCACAACTCTATCATTATTAGTATTAGCATCCCAATTTTGCCATTTATCACTTTCCTTTGCTGTCTTATTGGCCAATCTGCTGGGTGTGAGGTGATAGCCCAGAGTGGTTTTAATTTGCATTTCTCTAGTCAGGATTTAGAACACTTTTTCATGAGCTTATTGGTAGTTTTGATTTCTTCATGTGAAAACTGCCTATTCATGTCCTTTGTCTGTTGAAGGGCTTGATTTGTTGTCAATTTGACTTAGCTCCTTGTATACTTGGGAAATTAAACCTTTTTCAGAGTTTTGTTATACAAATATTCTCCCAGTTTGTTGCTTTCCTCCTAATTTTGGTTGCATTGGTTTTGCTTGTACAAAAGCATTTCAATTTGATATAATCAGTCACTCAATTTATATTTTGCAATGTTCTCTATTGGTCTTGCTTGGTCTTAAATTCCTTCCTTTCCCACAGATCTGACAGGTATACTAATCTATGTTCACCTAATTTGTTTGATTTCCCTCTTTATATTAATGTCATTTACCTATTTTGAATTTATCTTAGTATAGGATGTAAGATGTCTACCTAAGCCTAAGTTCCCCATATTGTCTTCCAATTTTTCCTGCAGTATTTTACAAATATTGAGTCCTTGCCCCAAAAGTGGGGGTCTTTGGGTTTATCAAACACTAGGTTAGTGTGGTCATTTACCCCTAGTCTATTCCATTGATCTGCCCTTCTGTCTCTTAGTGCCATATTGTTCTGATGATCACTGTTTTATAGAACAGTTTAAGATTTGGTAGTGCTAGGCCCCCATCTTTCACATTTTTTTCATTATTTCCCTTGATATTCTTGGTCTTTTGTTCTTCCGGATGAACTTTAGTTATATTTTTTCTAATTCTATAAAAAAGTTTTTTGGTAGTTCAATAGGTATGGCACTGAATAAGTAGATTAATTTGGGTAGAATTGTCATTTTTATTATATTAGCTAATCCTACCCAGGAGCAATTAGTTTTTCCAATTGTTTAGATCTAGTTTTCATTGTGTGGAAAGTGTTTTGTAGTTGTGTTCATATAATCCCTGTGTTTGCCTTGGCAGATAGATTCCTAAATATTTTATATTGACTGGAGTGATTTTAAGTGGAGTTTCCCTTTCTATCTTCTATTGCTGAGGTTTGTTGGAAATATATAAATATGTTGATTTACATGGGTTTATTTTGTCCCTTGCAACTTAATAAAGTTCTTAATTATTTCCACTAGCCGTTTAGTTGATTTTCTGAGGTTCTTTAAATATACCATCATATAATCTGCAAAGACTGATACTTTCATCTCTCATTGCCTACTTTGATCCCCATTTTCTTGGCACACAGGTACATCTTTCAACACACATTCGAGTAAAGATAATTGGAAAAGTGATACATTAACTTTTAACAAATCATGTGATTAACATTCTGAGATCATTCTATATTCTTGTATTGTGATTACAGATGCTGATAGGATGAATAAAGATTCTACCTAAGACAAATGATTTCTTCACAGGTGGCTTAATTTTCTCATTAACTTGTGAGGAGCTTGAGCTTATAAACAATCAAGGAAATTTACTTATTACTTTTGATAAAAAAAAAAGTCAAAAATTCTGAAAGAAAATTCAACAATCATAACATTGGCATGGACAGATCAGAGGCATTGAGAACAGAATTCAGATTAATTATTAGGCTGATCATTATTCAGGGTTAGTAGGGAGTTTCTACCAACGGGAATTTCTGGTAAAATTGAGTCACTAAGGCATGGTGAAGCTTAGTGTACTTGTACATTTTGTATGGGCCTTTATGGTTGATTTTATATGTTAGCTTTAGATTAAGTTTTGGTGCAGGGAGTAGGGGGAACTCTGGGCTTGCTGGGAATTCTGTACCTAAGTAAAAGTTAACCCATGATAGATTTTCGGGTTTGGATTTCAGAGTCTGATCTTTTGGTGATGTTTTGGGGAGATAGAGTGCAAATATATTGCTCATATTATTCCTTCTAAGGTTAGGGAGAGAACAAGAATCCGATCAATTCCATTAGTGAGGGATATAGATGAGAGAAGTCATATAGAGGGGGCTGAGTGGGCAATTCCATTTTGCTAAGAGCCACTCTGTGACCTCTTGGCTGCCATGAGTGATTTTGTCAAGGCATCATAGCCTGATGGCTCCCAGCAACCACCCATAGTGATCTTTCTTACACATACCAGATTTATCAGCACTTCTGTCATTAAGGTGTCTATATGAATGACTTTGCATTCATTCCATTTTAATTATGACTATTTTCTGTCATTGTGTCACTAGATTTTCTTGCATAAAAAGACTATCTCTTATGGCTCTGGGTCTCTGCTTTTGAATTGACTGGGGACAGGCTTTATTGGGTGTCTGGCCTCCTCCCAACAAAACTATTAAGCTTGGATTTCTGTATTGGTGTGATAAATTTTTGCCACATATGTAGCACAGACCTTGATGAAAAAAAGGTGTAAGATTTAATATGCAAGTAATAGGTTTAGAAATTGTAGAAATAAGTTTAACTGTATCAGTTATGTTACACTGGCCTCTGGGTGTAATCAGTCCAGTGTTAAACTGAAAGATGCATGGTGATTTTCTATGTAATTATTTTGGTAATGCATTCAAATAAGTAAAATTTGTCATTGCAATGCCAAGTTTTATTTCATATTTGAAATCCACAATATCATATTTTTTTCTTTTAACTTTTGCTTTATAGGAATTTTTTGGAAAACCTTATATAGGTAACAATAATTACAAATGACTTCTATAGAGCAAAGGCATTATTTGTTTTCTAAATCAACTCCTCTTTATATCCAGATGCCATGAAATGATGAATTAAGTATTTGAGAAAAGTTAGGATTTTTAAAAAGAGAAGTATTTAATTGGGCATATTGTTGTAAAGCAAATGATAACTTCGTTTCCACTTTTAATCTTGATCACATTAGTTTTGTTTGTACAGTTCTGAATTTTACCATAATGGAAATTAGCTATTTCATACTTCATATTAAACTTGGTCATAAATTCTTCCCTTATCAATAGATTGAACTGAAAGGTAAATTTTTACATGCCTTTTATTTTCCTATGGGATCACACTAGGTCGAAATCATATGCCCATTTAGACCTAATGTGAGGAGAGTCCATGAAATAGTGAATTGTCTGATTTTGAGCAATGTGAGAGCTCAGTGTGAATGTCTGTGGTTGGGAAAATTATGAGACTGGCCCTAAATTAATTTTATCTCAGGAAGTAGAAGAAAAAGATGGAAAAATAGAAGAGGTACTTTCCTCACTGTTCCATTTAGCTTGCTATTCTGGGCCACCATTAGGGACCTGAACCATGCTCACAAGGAAGTCTAGCCAGCAACAGAACTAAAAGAGAAACTCTTGGATATTCAGTGTTGCCTCAGTTTATCAAGCTTTTTTTCCACCCACTATTTCAGAAATATCATCTCGGGAGCCAACTGTGGCCTTCTTTTTTGACTGATATCACTTTATGATCTCAACTCTATTGCTACCTTTTTATTCTCAATGGTTTCCAACATGCAATCCTCTCTTTGAGCCAAATTCAGGCTCACACCAGGTATGATGCCCCAGAAAGGGGGAGGGTAAATTTCCTTCACACAATAGCAAGAATAGAGCTGCAAGTGGACATCTTTCCATTTAGTTTGTATTCTTAATGTTTCTCCCTAGTGTGGATTCTCTGATGTCTAGCAAGATTGGAGCACTGACAGAATGTCTTTCCACACTGCTTGCATTCATGATTTTTCCTCCCAGTGTGGATTTCCTGATGTACAGCAAGATGGGAGTTCCGACTGAATGTCTTTCCACACTGCTTGCATTCATAAGGTCTCTCTCCAGTGTGGATTCTCTGATGTACAGCAAGATTGGAGCTGTAACTGAATGTATTTCCACACTGTTTGCATTCATAAGGTTTCTCCCCAGTGTGCATTCTATGATGTACAGAAAGATGAGAGCTCAAACTGAATGCCTTTCCACACTGTCTGCATTCATAAGGTTTCTCCCCAGAGTGGATTCTCTGATGTTCAGCAAGTCTGGAGCTCCGACTGAATGCCTTTCCACACTGGGTGCATTCATGAGGTTTCTCCCCAGAGTGGATTCTCTGATGTAAAGCAAGACTGGAATTGTGACTGAATGCCTTTCGACATTGCTTGCATTCATAAGGTTTCTCTCCAGTGTGGATTCTCTGATGTTCAGTGAGACTGTAGCTCCGACTGAATGTCTTTCCACACTCCTTGCATTCATAAGGTTTCATCCCAGTGTGGATGGGCTGATGTAAAGCAAGACTGGAGCTCCGACTAAATGTCTTTCCACACTGCTTACATTCATAAGGTTTCTCCCCAGTGTGGACTCTCTGATGTTTAGCAAGACTGGAGTCCTGAGTAAATGTCTTTCCACACTGCTTGCATTCATAGGGTTTCTCTCCAGTATGGATTCTATGATGTACAGCAAGACTGGAGCTCCGACTAAATGTCTTTCCACACTGCTTGCATGCATGAGGTTTCCTCCCTGTGTGGATTCTCTGATGTCTAGCAAAAAGGGAGCTCCAACTGAATGTCTTTCCACACTGCTTGCATTCATAAGGTTTTTCCCCAGTGTGGATTCTATGATGTTTAGCAAGACTGGAGCTCTCACTGAATGTTTTTTCACACTGTTTGCACTTATAAGGTTTCTCCCCAGTGTGGCTTCTCTGATGTACAGCAAGATGAGAGCTCCGACTAAATATCTTTCCACACTGCTTACATTCATAAGGTTTCTCCCCAGTGTGGATTCTCTGATGTACAGCAAGACTGGAGCTCTGAGTGAATGTCTTTCCACACTGTTTGCATTCATAAGGTTTCTCCCCAGTATGGATTCTCTGATGTACAGCAAGATTGGAGCTCCGACTGAATGTCTTTCCACACTGTTTGCATTCATAAGGTTTCTCCCCAGTGTGGATTCCCTGATGTTCACCAAGACTGGGGGCCACACTGAATGTCTTTCCCCACTGCTTACCTTCACAAGGATTCTCCCCAGTGTGGATTATCTGATGTCTAGTGAGAAGGGAGATCCGACTGAATGTCTTTCCACAGTCCATGCATTCACAAGGTCTATTCTCAATGTGCATTATCTGATGTCCATCAATACTGACCCTGTGCATGAAAGTCTTTCCCCATTGATTACTTCCATTAGGTGTTTCCTCCATTTGTATTCTTTGATGTTTGATATAAGATGAATTTTGAGGTGCAACACAGAACTCTCTAAAAGCAAAGTTATTGGAACCATCACTCATGAAACTTTGTAGATCCATTTCTTCCACAGAAGGGCTGACCTCTGTTGGATTCACCTTCATTTCAGGTCTGATCTCTCCTTCTAAAAGAAACAGTAAAACATACACATAGAGGACAAATAAAAATATATAACAATCTCCTTTCTTCAACTGTCAGAACATAAACTGCTTTATATCCTACTTTCTCAGGTAAGAAGAAAAGTCTTCCAACTGAAAAGGACACAATCCATTCTTTGAAAATGCCATTACTTCAAAGCTAAAGAACAATTTAAATAACAATGTGTTTCATGTGATCTCATTGGCTCTTCATAACAAATCTGTGATTTGGGACAGGCTAACTTTATTACATTCCTAACTCAGACAATGACCTCAGAAAGGCTGGATGAGGGACTAGAACCGATAGAAATCCTGGCAGCTTAGAACAAATCTTGTGGCTGGGCATTCTCTGTCCACAGTACTAGACAATTCACATTCAATCTTTTTGCTTTTATTTTCATTGTCTAAATATTAAATCTTCTCTTCCTAGATATGACACCACTGTGTGCATGTGGACTAATTATTCTTATTATTTTATCATTTAGTTTCTCTGTAAGCATTATGTAATTCCCTTTGTGATTGCTTTTGACTATATTTTTTTTGTTCCAATATCTGAGATCAGATGAAGAAATTCAGCACTCTTTTCACATTTATCCAAGACATAAAATATTGTGTTCTGTTCCCTACTCCTTGAGAGTAGTCATTACTTTTCTTTAAGTGACTTTAAACTGAAATAAAATCCTTCTACTAAACACAGTTCAAACAAAAACATGGTTATTTCCCATGTTTAAAAATATGTCTCATACAGTAAATTCAGTCCATGGTCCTTTTATAAGGAGATGGGCAAGAAAGACTGTACAATTCTCTTCCTATTTCCCACCTTATATAGATACTGGTATTTTCATAATATTCCTCTTAAAAATCCCAATACAGGTGGTGGTGCATTCTCATTGTACTTCATAAACTTGATAGGACTTTTAAGCCTGGGCAAGTCACAGAAGCTTTGTTGGTTTCAGGCTCCTCAACTATAACATGAACATAATAATATCAAGTGACTTCTAGGGTTCCTATGAGGATCTAACGACATAATATTTATAAAGTGTATGACACATACTAGGGACCATATGCAAATAGTGATGTTTCTTTTTATCATTAGAATTTGGATTATTTCCTCCTTGGATTGCTTTTCTCTTTAAACTGTCATTCTCTTTACTCCTCTAGTTCCTGATTTCCCTGTTGAATTAAATACATTTCCATTCCCCAACACTTCTTTCTCCCTTGATCATCTCAGAGTGAGATTCAGGATCTGTTGCTTCTTTCTAAACTACCTCCATGTCTGGGTTCTAGATTGTGAGCTGCAGGACAGCCCAGATTGGTGTTTCCCTTCCTCTGTATGCATTGGGTTTAGCAAGGTTCCTAGGACATATTTATTATCTAATAAATGCTTACTGACTGGGTCCAGGGCTTATGTCAGGCCCAACCTCTACCAGGATCCTTGTCTGGACTCTCCTGGAAGAAAAATGCATGCTCTGGCCTCAGCTGTATTTCTATCTCTCTCTTGCCCTTATTTCTCAGCAGTCAACAGTAATTCTGTTGGAACTACAGAAGACCCCATCTTGAAGATTCCAGAGGCTTCTCTCTAGGCTCTCATTTCCCTAAAGTAAAGTCTGTGCTTACTTGACTATCTAAGAATAAAGCCCTAGAAACCAGGAAAGGGCCTGGAGCTAATGATTTAGGGAAAGTTTAGCCTTGGATTATTTTCAAGGAAGGCAGCAGTCTTCATTCCTGTTCGTGGGGTGCAGATCAATGAAGAGAAGGAAAATCAAGAAACCAGATGCCTGGCTCTACTCTACATTGAGGCTCCTAGACCTCAGCTGGGTGCTCACCATGGCAAGGCAATCCTGTTATGCTTCCATCAAGATTTTCCTTTGCCACCCACCAAAGCAGCCTTCCAAATATTTCCCTGGTCTCTAGCTCTCTCTCTGTTGGTTTCCTTTCACTCCCTGCCTCAACTTCTGAGCTGAGAAGGTGGCCTCATTTCACAGAACAAAAACTGGACCTCTCAGAAGAGTCCTCTTATCCTCAAAATATCACCCAGTTTGGCAGCCTCCTTTCTCTCTCTGGCCTCAGGATGAAAAGAAACAGTCATTTTTCTCCTAGCTAAAGAAAATCTCTTTCTATGGGCAAAGAAGCCATCCCTTCCCTCATCTAAGCCTATCTATGCTTCCCTTCAGGACTCCCACAGTTCTTTCAGCTTCAGCCTTTCCCACATTAATGAGCTAATGACTCTCTTCCTCTGGGAACCAATAAACCATTTCTCCCCAATGCTCTAAACACTCTTACTTGATCTTTTCCTCCACCTGAGATACTGTCCAATATCTGTACTTGGGTTGAGGGCTAAACAGCTAGATGGCCATTTGCAAGTTGTGCAGATGCCTTTCTGTTGTTTTCTCTTTATAAAACCCCAGAATCCTCAGTATGGCTCTCCTGAACCCCAGGCCACCGCTCCCCCCTCCCCCATTAGACCTCTCTTGTGTTCCTTCCTTTCAAGGTCTTCCCTCTCATGATTGGCTGCCCAGGATCTCAGATCTAGAGGGCTTCTATAGAACTGTCCGCATGCTGTTATCTGCTGCAGCAGAGGGTGAATTCAATGAGGGCAGGGGATATCCACTGCAGCGCTTTATGTCCCTCATAACTTGGCCCAGGACCCAGCACAGAACAAGCACTCCTATATGTCTCTGGATACTAAAGAACTCAAGAGGGGATAAGCTCAGCCCTTCTGGCACCTGCAGGAAACTTCCAGTTCCTTCACTCCCTAACACTGACCTCTTAGAGGGTTATAGACTGATCTCATGAAGGAACTAATAGAAAATGGAGTCCAATGGCCTCATCTTATAGATAGGGAAATTGTCGCTCAGGGGTGCAGTGACTTGCCCAGTAAGTCACAACCTCCGAGAAAAAAAATTCCAATTAATATCCTCCTATACTGAAATCTAGCCCTGGCTTCACCAGAGCACACAGAAAGCCTCTGGTCACCCCAGCTCTCCCACACCTCTTTTCCCCTCTCTCACCTGGGCAGCAGTTCTTCAGGCCTTCTTGCTTCAGCATCCACGGGGCATCCCTCTGCTCCAAATAAGAGAGGATGTCTTCTGGGGAAGCTGGAAGCCCTGGGCATGGGGAATAGTCAGGGAGGAGGATGGAGAGAAGCTCATAACTGAGTTCTCATTAGGGAAATATTGGGTAGTCCAGTGACTCCACTCAGAGACTCTGTCCATAGGATTCCCCCAGGAGTCTGCCCTCACCCCTCAGTGTCTGTAATGAAGGAGCCCAGGGTAGGATATGCCTTTTACCCTGTTGGGGGACTTCAAATGAACAACAGCCTCCCTCCCCATCCTGTTCTGTTCCATTCTGGTAGAAATTCCTAAACTCTCACACTGGGTGTGAGGGTCAGTGTTCTGGGTCGGTCTGAAGCCCCAAACATGGGGACAGAGAGGAATCATCTTTGTTCCACCACTCTGCCTGCTCCTCCCTGACACTTCTGTGAGCCTCAGGGACTCTTCTCTTAGGGAGTCTCTGACTCTTCTACTGGGGAACTCAATAATCCTCATTGGGTCCAAGGCTGTCTCTCAGCCAGTCCATTCATCTTGACAACCACAGAGGAGGGCAAGCAGGGCCTTTGGGAGGGGAGTCTCCCTAGCATATAGAATGAGGAGAGGGGGAACCAATCTAGAACCATAATGTTAGGTTCTAGGGCATTTTTTTTCAGAGAAGGCTGGACTTACTCCATAGTTTTCCATTATCTGCAAATGAGAAGCTAGAAGGGGAAGGGGCAAGAGCCTGGGATTAGAGGCAGGAAGGCCTCAGTTTACATTTCACCACAAACAGCTCCCATGTGGGGTGTCTCAGAACAAGCCACTTAATCAAATCTATTTCCTAATCTGTAAAATAGGGTAATTGTGTCACTAAATTAGGAAAATGAAGGGGAGGAAAAAGTGCCAGAATATTATAGAGAAAACCCTCAGCAGAGCCCTGGGCCAAGAGCAGGTCATTATAAATGCTTCATCCCTTCCCTCCCTTCCTCACTTGCTCTGCTGGGGGCTTAGGACAATAGGAAGGAAGACTAATAAGACAAGCCATCTCTCCTGGGGACACCAAGGATCTGTGAGCTACAAGTTTATGCTGGTTAAAAGAAAAAGATCCCTAATAGTAGATCCACCCTAGAGGGGAAGAAGGTGGGAGGAAAATACTCCAGAAAAGCTTTCCCAGAGGGGTTTGGGAGACACAATTCTGGATCAGGGAGAGGCAAGACAGAATCAGCTCTGAGATTACATCCACCTTTGAGATTCTCCAAAACACAATTGATCTCAGGCTTCAGGAACACAAAAGGGAGCTCCCAAGGTCCCATTACACAATGCAAAGTCCTTTTATAGGAGAACCAGGCAGCAGGAGGGCACTGGCTCTGGGACTCACCTTACCAGCCCTCCTCCCTTCCTCATGACTGAAAACTGCTCCCAATCCTGCCTGCTGCTGAGGGTGATACTCCCTTGGATGGCAGACTTGGGCAGCAGGGAGAGGCTCCTTACCCACAAAGAGCAGGTTCCAGGCATTCTCCAGCATCACCTCCCTGTACAGCTCCTTCTGGGGAGGGGACAAGAGGCACCACTCCTCCCGCGTGAAGTCCACAGCCACATCCTTGAATGTCATCACCTCCTAGAGCAGACCAAGGCAGAGCACAGAGGGCTGAAAGTCACATGACAAGGAAGAGCCCACCTCTGGTCAGTTACAGGAGGAAACTGACCCACAGAGAAGGAGAGGCCCAAAGCTCCCGCCCTTTGTCAATGTCAGAGCCAGCACTAGAAGCTGAGTCTGTAAGAGCCCAAAGGAGGCTTGAGAAGAGCAGCTCTAGCATGCTGCTATAAGATGAGAAATAAAACCCTCATTTATCAGGATGTTTTTAGCTAGGCTGGATGGTGTTTGAATCCTGGCAGGGCTGTCTTCCTTCTTAACCCGACCGAGGGTGTCAAGGGGGTGTCCCTGTGATGAAAACAAAGTGAGACGGGATCCAGGATTCAGGTAAGAGACATCAATGGGGTGAAGTATTGGCGGCTTGCCAGGACGTAGGGAAATGCCTGGCACCCCTGGATGTCCTTTCTGATACAGACCCTGTCAGGCAGTCAGGAATGGTGGCCAACCTCGAGTTTGACTTGACCGAAGTCTCTTAGAACTGACTCCCTATTTGAACCCAGACAGCTTCTATCTCCCTGATATATCCCAAGGACTTATCTGACTGCGTACAATATAAATTAAGACTGGTTTATTAATGTGACAAGTAAGGGAAAGTGGGATTAATCTAGTCAGACTGGTCTCGAGTCCTCGGCTGTGGCCGCTAGCCGGGACCACTCCAAAAGCAATTCTTCCTTTTCCCCTAAACCATATTTAACTTAAACTTCATTCCAACATATTCGTTTGAGTTTTGAGTCTTGAGAGGTAACAGATGGATGGTTCTTCTGGCCAGACACACAGACTGCCCTCCTAGGACTAATCCTTCTTGGGCAAATCTCAGATGTACTGTCTGACTACCAAAGTTTCACAAGACGAGCTTCAAGATGATTAACATCAGAGCTCAGGATGCTCCTTCACTCTTCCAGGGCTCTGGTTCCAACTCCCCTCGAGTCAGTTGAAAAGCTTCCCAGCATCCCTCTGCACATTCCGCCTCTGACTCTTGACAGGCGTGAGAGGGTGCCTCAGAGGACTTTTACTTTGCAGTTCAGGGACACAAATGTTTAGCTGAACTCCAGATATAGACAATTACTCCCCAAATGGAAAAGTTTGATTCCTTAAAACAGAAACACTTCTGCACAGAACCTGAATCTCTATTTGCCTCAATTTCCTCAACTGTGAGATGTGGAGAATAAGAACTTTTACCCCAGAGATTTATTACACAGATGGCTGAAAGCAGATTTTTAGGAGAACACAAAGCACTCCAGTCTGTCTGTATCCTATTCTTTGTCACTGAGCAGGATGCCTTTGAGACAAGGCCAGGACGTCTCCCTCAGAACCTCCCGAAGCCTATTTGCACAGAAAACTTCCAGGCCTTCCAGAAACTCACCCCTTTCTCTCCAGCCTGTCCAACCAGGGAAGGACTAGACCAGGGAGGAATTCTACTGAAGAGAGAAGGAAGGTTCCCAGGTGCTGGCTCTGGTACAAACAACTCTGCTCAAGAACAGTTGGAGTTCCTCTTTTGAGAAAAAGGCCCCATTTCTGAGTCCTTCCTGGGCTCACCCCAAACTCCTTGGACTCTCTCTGGGTCAGTGGTGGTGGGGTCACACCTTGGAGTGGATACAGAAGCCAAAGGGGAGCTCTCTAGGGGCCTCCCTAGCTGCCTGATTCTGGCTGTCACATATGCTGACCTTTGTTGTAAGGAAAATGTAGACATCTACAGAAAAGTGGCATGAGACCAGCAGGAAGGTTCCAGAATTCCAGGGAAGTGACAGGTCTGTGTTCTTCCAAAAGACAGTTGGGCTGGAGGCTGAGCTTTGTCTAGTCTTCTAGGGTGGGCCTGGTGAACTAGCTATTCTTTGTCCTGTGACTTTCCTGGTGATCCATCCTAAAAACGACTCGTACCCGTGAATCCTGTGGACTGTCTGAGATATTCCTGCAGAGCTGCTTGAGACTCCTGAGCCATCTGTGAGTGAGACCTTTCCTTTGAGCCCTGATCCTGCTTACCTTCCAACCATATTACCTCCATCACTGTCAAAGGGGGGGGATTAGGGTTAGTGAAGTGTAGTTGTTGTGGGAACTGGGACTTTAGGTAGAGGTGAGAGTGCAGAGCCCAACTGTCATTAGATAACAACTAGATTTGGTGGGAGGTTTAGTTATAATATTAAGAGAGATCATTCTAATTTCCTTCCCTTCCTTCCCTTAACTTGAATAAACCCTGTTACATATTATTGGTAATCTGTTAACTTTATCCTGATGTCCTTCCTAGACCCTGAGATTCTTCCGATTTCTGGTCCTAATACAAACCTCCGTATACCACCAAGTATCATCTAAAATTAGTCATCACCTTCCAGCCCCTTCCTCTCCCCTCACATCTCACTACTCCTACACCTCTGACCCAGGGACACTGGCCTCCTGGAAGATTCTTAGCCAAGACCTTCCATGGTCTGATTCTGGGCCTTTCCAGGGGCTGTCTGTGTCCCTGCAGGGAATGTTCTTCCTCCTGCCTCTGGCCTGAGAGCTACCTTCCAGTCCCAGCTGAATCCTGCCCTTGGGAACCAATGCCATCTCCCCAGAACCCTGAGAGCCTTCCCTCCCACAATGCTTCCCTCCATCCTGCCCCAACAGAGCTTGTTTGGACACTGTGTAAATTTTAGATTTACTCCACTCTGCTTAGGCTTTAGAATTTTAGCCACCAGGAATGTAGACACTCCCACTTAAGGATTAAGTGTGGGGGAGGAAAGTCTATGACCATGTGTGCTAGCAAGTGACAAATCAGAAACAACTGACTGATACCCTGGGCCATCCAAAGCCAAATTTAAGCCACCATTGCTACATGTGAGACACAGGAAGTGATGTAAAGAACTGCCTTTATATTTTGCATCACTTCCTGTGAGAGGGGCTTGGCAGTGGAACTTGACTTGCAGGAGCTTGAATGTGACACCTTAGACTGCTTCCCTTAGATGATCACGTGGTGAGTGAGAAAGACGATTCCCCTTTCCTTGGCTTTTCTGGAGGCAACGGCCTTCAGAAAAGCCCCTTGGCTGAGGACTCTGAATTCCTGCTGGACTCAGGCCGGGGCAGCTATGCTTCCCTTCTAGCTCTCTCTCTCTCATTCTTAATTTCTTCCTTCTATTGTAAATAAACTACCATAAAATTACCCTTGACTGTGGAGGAGCTTGATAATGAGATCTCAGGCTGCTTCCCTTAGACTGTCACGTGGTAAGTGCAAGGCTTACTTCCCTTTCCTTGGCTTTTCTGGAGGCACAAGCTTCTGAGGAGGCCCCCCATCTTGGGGGAGGCCTTGTGGCTGGAAGCTGTGCTGGATTTAATCCTCTGTCCCACCTCCCAACCCCTGGCTGGGGCCTCTGAACTCCTACCTGTTATCTCTCTCCCTTTCTCTTTTTTTCTTCCTTAATATCTTCTCTCTATTGTAAATAAACCACCATAAAATTCCATACTGACTCAAGTATTTCATTGGGATTTCGAATTTAAAATTTCCTGGCAAGCAACTAAAAATATATACAGTCTCAACCCTAAATTTTACCCCTAACAAAGGCTGCTGAGGGATCTCCTCAGTCAGACTGGGGGGGCCTGGAGGGTGGCTGATGGCTTCTCCCTTCCTTTGTGCTAAGCCGTGCCTAGCACACACCAGAGTGTTCCATCACACTGGCTGACTTGCGCTAAGAAGTAGGAGAGAGGAAGGAGCAGGAAAGACTGGGGAAGACTTGAACATTTAAGGCAGAAGCCAGTGAGCAGCACTAGGGGACAATGTATTCCCTGAGGGATGGCACAGGCTCTGCTCCAGGCCAGACTCAAGAGGGAAGAGGTGAAAAGAGGGAAGAAGTGAAAAGAAGCAGAGGAAGAGGGTGTGAGTGTCACCAGGCAAGCAGAGAGAGGAAAGACATGATCCTGAGATAGGGAAGAGGAAATCAATGATTGCCCTGAGCGCTCACTTATGCCCAGGAAAAAATCTGACCTGGGAAGCAACACCTGGGGGGAGCTCTTGGGGTCTGAGCTGCCCAAGGGCTAAGGAATCACTCACAAAGCCGAGAAGAGAGCCAGGAAATGCTGTTCCTCCTGCCTAGGATGTGGGGAAAAGAAATGGCCCAGCAGGAAGGGGGGAGCAGCTTCCCAGTTCATCTTGTGTCAGATCCAGGGAAGGGTCTCCCTGCCTGAAGGGGCTCCCATCTGGGGCTGAAATGCACTTACCTGGTCTGGGAGTCTGTCCCTCTCCAAGGCCATCCCTTGGACTCCAGGCTCCCTGTAGAGGCAGCAAAGTAGCCCCAGTGAATCCATCTGGTGAAGCTCCTCCATCTTTTCCAGTCCTTCTCTCTCAAAGTATTAAATCAGGAGTTCTGACAAAATAAGGGAGCAGCTTTTAATCATTTAAGTTTTAATGAGAATATAATAGTTGTAAATTAATATTACTCCTTTAAATCAGAGGAAAGAAAAATTCTAGCAGCTTTTAACAATGAACATTTTAGTTTAATTAAAATAGAGACAGTAAAAGAATACAGTAAAATGAATAAAGTAGAGAAATATAGGAAAGAGATAGAAAAAGAAAATATCTTACAACTACCTGTATTTATTACCTAAAACTTCCTATATCTACCACTAATAACAACCACCCCACAAATTTCCAACCCAATATAGCCCAATCAAACCCAACTCAATTAGTGTTTAATCCAACCCCAATTAGGTCTGTCAATGAGGACCAGCCACCTTCCAAAAATTTCAAAAAAGAAAAAGAACCTAACAGCCCAAACCAAAACCCTCTGATGGGTAAAGCCAAAAAGCCCTCTCAGTATGCTCAGGCCCACCTTTATATTCCAGCCCCTAACTGCCAACTGCCAACCCACCACACAGCAGCAAACTTCCCCCCCTGTCATTAACTGACAGACTGACCAACTGATGCTGGCCCCCTTTTATATTATTTTCTACCTGACTTCCTGTCTCTATGGTTCCTCCTTCCTGTCTCTATGGTTTCTACTTCCTGTCACTGTAAGCACTTAATATCTACACATCTCAATGGTAAGAGGACCTCCAGGTCCCCTGTAAAATTAAAAAAAAAAAATGAACTATTCCATTTTTATATCTCCTAACTCAGGGTCCTGCCCCACCCTCCATCCAGCTTCCTCCCACTTTATGGTCCCTTGAATGGAGCTCCAGCCAAAGCTCTTCCAACAGGCGGCCCTTGGCCAAGGGAATGGCTAAACCTTTCCCCTTCCGGGGCACTCCCTCCTCTTTCCTCCAGTGTAGAAAAGCCCATCTCCCTCACTTCCTTTGGGCTCACTCTCTAGGCCAATTGCTCTTGGCTGGACTTGAGAAGAAAGCTGTCCTGATCTCCCTCCCAGCTCAGGATCTGACTCAGCCCTATCCCTCCTGGGGGCAGGCCCTGGGACTCTGCACACTGAGCTGGGCAAAAAGAAGGGACCCAGAAGGCATAGGGTTTCCCTTCTCTTCCCAGGCCTGAGGCTGCCCCACAAGGATCTCCATGGGGTGAGGGGCCACAACAGTCACTCAGGGGGAGGCCTAACCTCAGGGAAGAGCGTGCTACCAGCAGAGGAGGGGGCAGCTTGGGAAGAGAAGAGGATCTGAAAGGGGGCAGAAGAGTCGCTTCCCTCTGTTCCTCCTATTCTCCCCCCTCCCCCCACCTTCTCCCAACCTCCCAGACCCCCAAGAAGCAGCAGGGCTTTGGGATCCCATATGGGAGGGACCCAGGAAGAGCACAACACCCCCCACACACACACACACAGGGAAGGGGCCTGATGGCTCTGCCAGAAGGCGGAGCAGGGAAGCCTGGGCAAGGAGAGCCAAGGGAGAGGCTGGGAAGGCACGTGGTCCAACAGAGCTCCTGGCAAGGAGGGCAGGGACCCTGGAGAGACTCAAGTGTTCCTGGGGTGGCTGAGCCTGGAGAAACAGTATGAAGGTGTAACAAGGGAATCACTTTAAAAGACTGATATATATTAATTTAAGGTCGCCAAGGAATCAGCTATGTAATTCCTAAATGAAAAACTCAAGTCAGCCGTCAGCCTTTTTTGGAGTTTAATTACAATAGGAGCAAGAAAGGAATTAGAGATAGAGAGAGAGAAAGGGGAGAGAAGGGAATAGGGCTTAAATACCCCTTCTGTTTAGGCTGGGCCAAAAGGCCCAAGCCCTTAGATAGCTGGGGCAAAGAAAAGAGATCAGTCCCTATCACTCACGTGACCAAAATGGAGAAACAGTCTCAGGGGCCCCCACCTTCAGCTTCCTTCAGCGCAAGCTTCTCCGAGTCCACCGCAATCACCTCGACCAAACTCCTCCAACTACCCTCAAGTCTCCAGACCCTCCTATCTTTAAGGAAACCATCCAAGTTCCTCCTCTCAGTTCTCCCATCTACCAATCACTGTTCATCAATTTCCCTGTGCCAATGGAGGCTCTAGCTTAACCCAGGACCGCCCAGAGGTTTCTGGCTTTTGCACATGTCTGTTGAAGGTCATATTTTCAAATGATTAAATCTTTGATCCTTTGCTACAGCCCTTTCTAAATCCTGTTAACCTGAGTAGGGTAGAGATTGGAATAATTAAATTTTGATCTAGGCTGCAGCCCTTACTCAATCCTGTTAGGACTGAATAGGGTGGAGATTTATTCCAAGTATCTCCATTGTATCAATTCTAAAATCAATCATGACTCAAAGAAATTCCTGTTCTATGCTTAAGCATAGGTCAAAGCCCTTTCCATTGTTCAGCAAAAGGTTTCTGTCCTAAAGTAATCTGAAGAAGGGAGGAGGAGGAACCTCCCATGCCAATGGGGTTCACATCCCAATAGACTATCAGTAAGAAATTTTCCAAGTATGAAATATCCCAATGGTGAAATTTCCAACATTTATAAGTCTAAGGAATTTTGAGGTTTACATACAACTGCACACGGGGCCCTGCACCAAGCCCATATGGCCCCTTGAATGGAGATCCAGCCAAAGCTCTTCCCATTAGACCTCCCTGGGCCCAGGGAATGTCTGATTTCTCTGCCCTTCTGAGCAGCAGGAGCTGGCCTGGAGCCCCCCTCCTGGGGCAGTCCCTCTGCTCTTTCCCCCAGTGTAGACAAGCCCATCTTCCTCACTGACTTTGGGTTCCCTCTCGGGGCCAATGGCTTTTGGTGGGATCTGACAACAAAGCTGCCCTGATCTCCCTCCAGCTTGAGATCTGGCTCAGCCCATCCCTCCTGGGGCCAGGCCTGGGCCTCTGCACCCTGAGCTGGGGAGGGAGAAGGGACCCAGAGGACAAAGGTTTTCCCTTCTCTTCTCAGGCCGAGGCTGCCCCTCAGGGATCTCCCTGGGGTGAGGGGCCACAGGAGTCACCAAGGGCCAGGCCGGCCCTCAGGGGCAAGCCTGCTAGCAGCAAGGTGTGGGGCAGCCTGGGAAGAGAAGAGGGTGTGAAGGAGCAGATGAGCCCCTCCCTCTGCTGCTCCTCTTCTGCCCCCAACCTTCTCCCCTCCTCCCAGACCCCCAAGAGGCAGCAGGGCATTGGGATCCCATATGGGAGGGGAACAGGGAGAGCCCAAACCCCCTTGGCAGGAAAGGGGCCTGAGGGCTCTGCCAGAAGGGGGAGCCCAGGGAGAGGCTGGGAAGGCTCAGGGTGCAACAGAGCTCCTGGCAGGGAAGGCAGCACTCTGGGGAGACTCAAGTGTTCCTGGGGTGGCTGAGCCTGGGGAAGCAGGAGGAAGGCATGCTGGGGTCTCCCAAGAATCTGGAGGGGCACCTGGGACCCTCTGACAGCTGAGGCTGGGAATCCCTCAAGGGAACCGGAGCTGGAGAGCCCAAGGGCCAGGGGGGCAAGGAAGGGAGCATGGAAAGGGTTTTGGCTCCTGGGAGGGTCCCAGGCAGGAAGGCAGAGCTCAGGGATCCTCCCAGAGGGCTGGCTCTGAGCAGGAGCTGGGGGTCAGGACACCTGGGTCAGGCATCCCTGGGCCCCAGGAATGGCCCCTCAATGCCCCTAGACTCCTCCCCTGGGTTGGGCTTCCCCCTGGGCCACCCCCACCAGGCTGGGCAGGAAAGAGCCCCCTCCCTCCATCCAGCCCCTCCTCCCCCCACACCCTAGATACAGCCTGAGGAAGGTGGGGGCAGCAGAGAGCTCCAGGGGGAGAGCAGGGCCCAATAGAGAGTACTGAGGGAATGTGAGGCCCACAAAGAGGGGCCATCTGGGGTTTGGGGGGGGTTGATCCATCTCAGAAGAATCAGGCAGGTGGGGGGCAGGAAAAGGGGAGGGGGAGGGGCTGCAGGAGGAGCCCCGGAGCTCTCCCATCCCAGAAGTTCTCACGTGCCTGCTGGAGGCCCCTTGGGCTGGGAAAGGGGCATGGGGGTCCCTCCCAGTGCTCTGGGGGGCCCAGCCAGCCTCCAGGAGGAGATCCTCCAGCCAGGAAACCCTTCTGGAGGACCAGGCCAGGTTCGGGGTTCAAAGACAAAAGGGGGAGCCGCCGCGAGCACAGGAAGGGTCTGAGGCCATACTGGAACCCAGGCCCTCCCCATGCAGGCCCCCCACTCTCCCTGGGCTCCCTTAGGCAGAGGGCAGTCCTCCCCCATTCCCCCCATGATGCTCTTCGGCACTCCCAGCCCTGATGGTCCCCCTTCCTGACACCCCCTCTGGCCCCAGACACACTAGCGTGCAGGGGGGTCCATGAACAGCAGCACCTCCAGCTCTTAGCCGGGAGCCCTTCTCTGGCTGTCCCCCACGGGCGGCTCACAGGCTCTCTCTGGCTTCCCTATAGCCCAAAGGGCAATCTCGCCTCCTCCAGGAAGCCCTCCTGAACTCCCCTTCACTCTCCACTCCTTATTGCCTGTTTAGCCTGAACAGAGCGTGCTTGGGGTGACTGAAGCTGAGGCTGCCCGGGGGGCGGGGGAGGAGGAGCCCGGGGTCCGGGCCCAGAGGCCGGAAGGCAGGACTCCTGGGTCCGTTCAGGGCGCGGTAAAACTACATCCGGTCCTGACTCCCTGCTCCCCGGACACCCCCTCCCGGCAAGAAGGTCCCGAAGAGGAAGCCGAAGGCCACAGCCGACCCGTCAGACACCGGAGCAGCCCCGGGATACACTGAACCCCGCAGGAAACTCGCACCCCGCCGCTGCCCGTCCCGCTCCGCTCCCGGCCCAGGCAGCCCCGCCCAAATGCAGATTCCCAGAATATGGGGGGAGGGGAGGGCCTCCAGGACGCACAGGGGGACTCGTAAAAGGGAGGATTCGAACTCAATCCGGTCCTGTGCCTCCCGCCCTCCCCCCTCCCCGAAGCCCCCCCTTTCCCGCAGACCCCCACCACTACCTCATAATTACCGAAGCTGGAGGCGGGGGCGGAGGGAGGAGGAGAAGGGTGGCTGGGTGCGAGCTTCAGTTCCGGTTTCCCGGAGGCCTCTGCGCTGCCAGAGACGCGACTATTGTGCTCCGCCCTGCCCTTGGGGCTGGCCCTCCCCCTCTCCGCTCCTCCGGAGCTTCCCTTTCCCGCCCTCGGCCCGCCCCTTTATTACTCCACACCCATTGTGGGTCTGCCCCGCCCCCCTCCCCCCCCCCCCGCCCCTGGAACCTGTCCTGGCCGCTCACTGTAGGGCGCTCCGGGCTCCTGGCCTTCCCGGGGCCTCCGGCGTCCCCAGTTCCCCGCTCTTCTCTCTCCTAACACAGCTCGCGGCGCTGCGCTTTCCTCGGGGTCTCTGCATTCCCGCCTAGTGCGAGGCTGGAGGGGGGCCCGCGGGCACGCGCGGGGCATTCTGGGTAGCAGAGCGATCTCCAGGTGGGCACTCGTGCTCCGATGGGGACTTGCTCTGGCGCTGCTTCCCGAAGCCAGTCAGGAGGACGCCGGAAGGATGCCCGAAGGGAGTTCCTGGGCCGGGCCAGCCAGATCCGGGCCTTTTCCGGTGTCGGGCTCGCTTTCTCCCTAGCCCGTCTGTTAGGGTCCGAGTGGAACCCCGCAAAGGAACACGCAGACAATGCAAGGGCGGCAGGGAGAGGTTTGTTACTAGCGCAGGCGCACTAGGACGAACCCCGCGGGGCAAACCCGAGAGAACATATTTATAGAGAGCAGCCTGAAAGGGGGATAAGCAAGATGTCTGCCTCAACAGCCAGCCGTGGCCTTGCAGTTCTTCCAGGATCTGTCAACGATGGCCTTGCAGGGTTTTTTAGGAACTTGTTCATTTGGACACGGTGCAAACCCCTCCCCCCCTTCCCTTCAGTCAAGGAAGCCCCTTTCTGTCCACTGAGGCTTCCTGGCGCCTCTCCCCGGCCATCACGCGGTTTCCTACATCCCGGCATCCCCTCCCCCCCCCCCACTTTCCTCCTTTCCCGCAGCCTCCTCAGGCTTCACCCCCCCCCCCCCCAGCCCTTTTCCCCTTTTCTCAGGCTCCTGCCCTTGCGCCTCCCGCTCTCATCGGTCTCCCTGCCCCCCCTCTATTCCCCCCCCTGCATTCCCCTCCCCCTCCCCATCTCCCTCCTCTAACTCCGCCTCCCTTCCGGAAGAGGGGGCGGGGACTGAGGCGGGGTGGCCTCCCTTTAGGAGTCAGTGAGAGACCAGGCAAAGCCTGAGCTGGAGCTGCAGCAAGAAGCACGGGCTGCCTCCTGCTGGATTGATATTTCTCAACATATGATTAAATATTGTTTTTGTGATTAATCACTGTTTAAATTATGTGTGATTTGTAGCAATGAGAATGCATAATGCGGATCAGGGATTTACACTCCGAATCAGAACTGCAGCACAATTGCGGTGTGGAAGTGGCCGCCAAGGTTTGGGGTCACCCAACAGGCGGAACTGTAGTGCGGGGTCGGCATTGGAGAGGTGGAGAAGCGCTTGACCTGGAAGGCCGGTCGTTATGACGTGGGCCCAGCTCTGAAGGCCAGGTTCCTTTTTCCCTCTTGCTGTCTACTGTAAGACTTGGAACATTAGAAAGCTCCCATAGGTATAGCACAGCATAGGAATAAAAAACCCTCCGCAAGACAGTGAGGCCAGGGTTCAGCTCACAAGTGGAGGGAGACTTGAGAACCACGTTGCTAAAGTATAGCACAGTCCCTATTCCCTCTACCCCAAAACCTTCCCGGCTTGGGCTTGTTATTAAGTCATCTTTAGTTAAATAAACACAGTCAGACAGCCTTTGGGAGGGCCAGGGGGGCCTGAAGAGAGAGAGTTTCTTAGGGGAGAAGGTTCTAGGTAACCTCAAGGACGACTAAATCTTGAGGTGCCCATCTGTGCCTTTCTCTCCTTTCACCTTGGTGTAATATCTGTAAGCAGAGTTTTTGGTTATAGTTTTGGTGAAGCCGGCGACGTATTCCAGCCTATTTTACCAAAAATTTAGGAAGAAGGCAGTTGGAGGTATCAGGGAGGTTTCAGAGAGTCTACATACATTTGAAAAGCCTGTGTCACTGTAGAAAGTAGCCATTTTGAGAGCAGTGTTCCAATCAGTACAGCTAATCTGCCTAGCAACACCACAGCCAATAAGTGATGACTCCTTCTGAAGGAAGGAGGCAAATCTTAAAGGGTCAGACTTAAAAATATTTTTTCTTTGCAAAAGGTTTTCAAGATACAAGACAGCAAAGAAATTAGGAAACATTTAGGTACATTTCTGCTTTGATTGTTTTGGGTATAATTTCTTGTGGGTTTGTTTGTATGACTGCAGAGTGGCTATATTTTTTATTTCCTCAATTTCTTTTTGTTTAATTGTGCTATTTGCCTCTTTGAGCTTGGTTTTAAGCTCTTTTATTACTTCATCCTTTTCATTTAGGATTTCTTTATGACCTGTGAATATGTAAGTTGCAATTTTTCTTAAATCTTCCAGACTTAGTGTTTCCCAGTCTGGGAATTGATATTTAAAATATGATCTAATAGGTGTGTTACTGTCTTTCACAGATTGTCTCCTTATGTGTTGGAGATTTTATTCACTGAATTTTTCAAATCTAAGCACATCCTCTGCTACTTCAATCACCCTATTGTAAACCTTAAAAATTCTTAGACTTATGAATGTTGGAAATTTCCCCATTGGGAAATTCATACTTGAAAAAATTTCCTACTGATAGTAAGAACTCTATTGGAATATGAAACTCCTTGGCATGGGAGGGTCCTTCTCCTCCCTACTTAAGGTTACTTTAGGACAGAAACCTTTTGCTAAACAATGGAAAGGGCTTTGACCTATGCTTAAACATAGAACAGGAAGTTCTTTGAGTCATGATTGATTTTAGAATTGATACAATAGAGATACTTGGAATGACAGAACCAGGTCTTGGAACTTCCAATCTCCACCCTACTCAGAGTAACAGGATTTAGGAAGGGCTGCAGCAAAGATCAAGATTTAATTATTTGAGAATATGACTTTCAACAGACATGTGCAAAGGGGGCAGACCTCTGGGTGGTCCTGGGTTAAGCTAGAGCCACCATTGGCAGAGGGGAGAGATCGACAGTGATTGGTAGATGGGAGAACTGAGAGGGAGGCGGTTGGTGCTCTGAAAGAGGTCTGAGAGGAGAGAGGTCCTGGAGGGAGGTCTCCTGGAGAGGTCTTGAAGGAGGCTGTGGAAGAACTCAGGAGGAGTCAGGAGGAGGATTCTCTGGAAACATTTCTTGAAAGGAGGCTCTCTTGAAGGTGGAGCCTGAGGTTGGCATGAGAAGCCTTACCTAGAGAGATCTTGGGTGAGTGATAAAACCAACTGAATGATTTATCTCTTAGGACTGAGGTCTAGGTCTTATTGGCTTGAGGCCCTTCATTCTTATTCCTTTCTTACTTTCTTTTTCTATTGATTAATCAGTGTATTATAAATTAAATTTCTCTATAAAACCCAGTTGGCTTGGGCATATTCATAAATTGGGAATATATTCCCAGACGACCATCTTATATAAAACCAAGACACAGTAGAAAACATATTTCAGCGGTCATAATTGTTATAATTTTTCTTTGCTCCCAAACATTTTAATTATCACATTTTATGGCTCCCACTCTCTTATCTACAACTATTTAACGCTCAAAACTATTTTAAATCTAACACTATCCAGGAATTGTGATGGATGTTTTCCACTCTCCTGTTTCAATTTCTCAAATTGTCCCCAAGTATCTGGTCTTTTTGAAAAAATTTTCATTGCCTCTAATAGATCTTCTCTGGCCTTTTTAGATAACATAGATTTGCATTATTAGATAACTCTAAGTCTGTTCCTTCCTTTGGCTATCATGTTAAATATGGATTATTTCTAGTTTCATCAATGAATTGTTGCTTTTCCCTTTTTGAAAATAATTCTGAGAGAAGAATTTCAGTGTCCTGGAAATTTGGACCATAAAGCCTAATTTCTCTTTTTTAAATTCTTTTAAACATCGCATGGGCTCTGAAAACCAGGGAGGCATCCTTTTTTTCAGACTTTCAAGGTCTGCTGCTATAAATGGCTTATGTGTTTTCATATGGACTATGCTGGCATCGGCTTACAGGCTTGCTTGATCTCTTAGTGGCTGTATGGGCATTCCCCCTTTAGCCCCATATCTTTTCTTGCTCAGCTACATTGTCAGTTTTAGGTGTGTCTTGTCATGTGTTAATATCTTTGCAACTTTGTTTCTCCTCAGTTAGTTGCTTAACCATTTGCTTTAGTTGTGTCATCTCCCAGATGGCTAAAACCATCACTGCCATTTCATAGTCTTTTGCTTTTTTTTCCCCATAAATTAGATGCACACCTTATGTCAGGGCATACTATAATTGGATTAAGAAGAATAATGCTCCAGGACATGTGGGACCAAAATGAAATTAAGTGATCTAAACTAATCATCAGCCACTGAAAGCTTTCACAAATGTTAAGCAGAAAATAAATACAATCTGGAATCATGGCAAAAAATAAGGTATAAATCATATAAAATAAATGTCCCATCAAGGCTAGATAACCCATTGCAAGTTATAATTTCTTTGCCATCTTGTATCTTGAAAAGCCTTTTGCAAAGGAAAAAAAGTTTTTAAGTCTGGCCCTTTAAGAGTTGCCTCCTCCCTTCAGAAGGAGTCATCACTTATTGGCTGTGGTGTTGCTAGGCAGATTAGCTGCACTCAATACTGCTCTCAAAATGGCTACTTTCCACAGTCACACAGGCTTTTGAAATGTATGCAGGCCCAATTTCTCTGAAACTTCCCTGTGTCAAGTTTTAAGTGGTTGGACTCTGAATATATGATTTGTTGATCACCAGTGTGGTAGAGGGCTGGAGAGAGAACTTGTAAACCAAGATGCAAGAAAATGGAGACCCGTCTGTCAATCAAAAGGAATTTCCAAAACGAAATGTTCCCAGGAGTGGCACTTGAGCTGACCAGGGGGAGGGGACTGGATTTGGGGTCACTCTCTCTGAAGATTGAACCTGGCTAAAAGACCCTGGTGGGGCTGACTTGGTTTGGGGGTTCTCTGGCTTTGGACAATTGAAGTTGACAAGAAGGATAAACTTGGCTTTGAGTTGGTGGTCTGTTTGAGAGTTGAGCTGGCCAGGAGAAACTGAGAGACTTTGAACTTTGTTTTTCTCTGGGGTTGACGCTGAGAAAGGAGACAAGCCAGGCCGAAGGAGAGATTTTGAACTTTGTTTCTCTCTGGGGTTAAGCTGAGAGACCTTGCTGATTTTATGAAGAAGAAGAACATGGAGGGAAACAGCCAAAGGCTTCAAGAAGAACTGGGAGGAGAGGTTTGGAGAAGGGAGGGAGTGAAGGGGGGGAGGAGGTTAGAAAGATATACTGATTCATCAGCCATCAGTAGGGATCAGTAGGCAAACCCTAGAGCATTCCCCAGAGCTGTCCCCTGTGTACCAGCATCTCTGTGTGGCAGTGTCCCTGTGTGGTATCCCTCAGCATTTCTCATTCCTACCTCCATTACAAAAAAGCAGCCTCAGGTCCCCTTAGCAGCTCTCTCCAGTCAAAGCCAGAGGACAGCAGTCATTGGAAGAAGAAACAGTTCCCCCCAGTTTACCTTTTCTATTTCAATAAGAAATAGCTTCCAATCCGTTTACATTTTCTCTATTTCAATCAGTAGTCGTTTTCCATCAGTTTACATTATTCTAGTTCACCAGGGACTTAATTACTAAATCCCAAAATGAATTAGTAAAGTAGAATGGAATTTATGGTAGTTTATTTACTATAGAAAGAAGATATTAAGGAAGTGAGAAAAGAGTAGAGAGGGAGAGAGCTCTGGATTCCTCAGAGCCAGGTAGAAATTCTAAGGCCCTAATCAGGGAAAGAAGTCTCAAGACTATGGGCCTTTCTCAGAAGTTCACACCTCCAGAAAGGCAGAGTCACTAAGTCAGCCTTTAACTCACCAAGGGTGATCATCCAAAAGGAAATCAGTCTGAGGTCTCTTGCAGGAGCTCCTCCAGGGGTCCAGTTCCACAGCCAAATCTGAGTGTCTGTCTTCCAATCTCTCATCCGAGTGATTCTTCTTCACTCCAAACTCAAGAGACTGATCCTCTAGTCCAACTCCGAGTCAGAATTCTATCTTTTTCTCTCTTGTGGTCCTCTATTTAAAGATATTTTTCTCTTGTGTCACCTCACCTAAATTTCACATCTACCAATCACAGCAGACACTCCTCTCCAGGACTGCCCACTCTTTAGTTCACACCTTCTTTGGTTAGATTATACCTTTTTTGGTTAGTTCACCTTTTGTAGTTAGTTAACACCCTTTTTTAGATTAAAATGGGTAGATCTACTTCAAATACTGAGTTACTATCTTTTGGGGATTAAAATCTAAAAATATATTATGGGTTACAAGTCTATCTTCCCAATAAAGGAAGAGCTAAGTACCTTTATTGTTACAATCAGGAAATTACAATTTAATCTTCATAATAAAGGAAGAATTGTAGTGGATTGAAGAAGTACAGAAGATAAAGAAGGTTTTGTAACAGGAAATGGAGGTGTTTAAGGGGTAGAGGAAATATGGATGCTGGTGAGGTAAAAGGAGAGAGATACCCCCCTGCTGAGAGGCTGTCTTTGACAAATGGGGTTCCTGAGAAATGGGCCACCTATGATAGTCTGAGGGGACATCTTCTCGATTGATGTTGAAGACACCCCAGGGCAGGTAAGCCCAGACCCTCCTGAGGGACAAGTCTCCCCCTGACCAAGGTTGCCCGGTAGGGGTCCAGTAAGGACCCTTTATGTTTGAATGGCTGTCCTTAGGTTCTGCTCCCTCTATGTCCCACTGAAATGACAGTCCTCTTATCTGAATGCAGGTTATTTAACTCAAGATGAATTTAATAGCAAGTTAATATTGGGAAGGTATCAGGGAAGTGGGAATCAGGATTGCCCTATACTTTTTCCCAGATTGTGTTTGAGTCTTTCTCAGCATTTGAACTGAGACCAGGCCTCATAGGTTGGTGGAGGGTTTCTTTTATTCCTATCTATGCGAATCTGTGCTAGTTTTCTTAAGTTCAAAGTCTTTAGCAGAGGACAGCAAGAGGAAGAAAAGGTTCTGACTTTCAGAGCTGGTTTGGCCTGTCTCTTTAGACTGATGCCCCTGAATACTGGCCTTACAGTTCAAACCACTCCCCTTAAATCCTTTTGGTTGATGACACAATCACAGGAATCCAGTAGAGCACAGTGTTGGAAAAATTCAGGAATAGAGATACTTCTATCTAGAGACAGGAAGAGAGTGCTTCTTCCAGTCTGAGGGAGGGCCAGGAAAGAGACCATTTAGAGTAACTGTCACTCTCCAAGTTCTCTTCCCCCCACCAACTGTTATTGTTGTCAATATCTTCACTCCATCATTTCAACTGCTGTTTGCTCTACAATGGAAGAAAGGCCCCAAAATGGTTTCAGTTTTCCTTTCCTCAGGCAGGAGAGTAGGGAACATCCATCAAAGTTCCTTGATAGAGTGATTGATGTTAGGATTTCTGTCAGTGTCAGAAATCCCGAAAGATGACTTGAATGGCCCTTAGAAACAGCTCCTCCTTCCACTCCCTTCTGTGTCAAGAAGCCCTCCTCAGGAGAATTCTCCAGAAGTCCTTCTTCAGTTCCTAATTCTCATTCCTGCCTCATGCAACTGTAGAACTCTCAACATTTCCATTTCCCACAATGGTTCTTTTGTCCTACTCCCTATCATTACAACTCCATCAAACTGGTTTCAAATTGTATACAAGTTCTGGAGAATTTAATTTGCTAAAAATCTCAATTGATTGTAATGAGTCTCCAGAAGTGATTTTCAGATATCTAGGAGCATCCCTACCTCTGACTAAACATTTGCCTGCCTCTGAGTTGTTTGTAACAAGAGATAAGGGTCCATTTGTAGTGGAAGTTAAGTGCAATGACATTATTCTGTTTTCCCATCTCTGCATTTCTTGAACATGTAACGGATGAGACATCTGAAGCAATTTTCACTTTTAGTCCACGGCTCCACATGAAAATGATTGGGACGTATTGGAGACAGTTCTGTTATACTGTTACCATCTCATACCAAGAGGGAGGGAGGTGCCCAAGTGGCTTAGTTACCCTGTGATGTATTATAATCTCATCCAGGAGGTGGGAATGATTTTTCCTGTGAAGCCGATGGAATGGAAGGAACTTTGGAATGGATTTATTATACTTTTAACTCTTCAGCTTATTCTACACTTCCACCAGAATAATCTAGATTCTTGGTGACATTTTTGGACTCATGAGGTTGTCATCAATGGTACAGAAGTTTTTTGGTTTCTATCCTACCAAATTTTGGAATAATGTTAAAAATAGACTTTGTTAAAAAAAATATCTCATCCAAGGTTGAAAGACTGCCTAAATTTGTAATACTTATGACAAGTATTCATGTGTTCATAGCTTTCTTTGAATGTCATACAGAAAGTGGCTATATAAAAACTCATGTGAATCCTAATGATTGTAGGTTTGTTTGCTATTGTCATTAATGGGCTCTTATAATTTTTGGGATTTTGGTACTTCTTAGAATCTGTATTAGTTGTACTACTGTTTTGAAAAGGCTTTTAACTGGTGAAAAAATATGTACACTCACATTCTGGATCCTAGACAAGTTAAGAGGGATATAAATCTCATTTTTGATTGAGCACCTTTTGTGTTGTGCCTCTGCTTGGCTAACACATTGTCACATGGAATGTGAACTATGATTTATGATTTTTTTCCTCTTTATATTCACAATAGAATATTTGATGTTTTCTTTTTTCCTATCCTTAGTAATACTTCAAATATGTGAAGTCAGTATTAATGCTTTTGACTTGAAGGGTAAAGTTTACAGTATTAGTTTACAGTATCTATTGGCCCTAATAACTATACATACCCAAAAACTTTAGACGATGGAACCCTGCCATTTATTGATAAATGGGATTTTTTAAAAATGATTGTGTCTGCTTCCAGGAGAAGGGAACAAAAGAGCCACTATACAGTGCGAAGTAGAATGTGGTCAAAGGACCAAAGCAATTCAGGGAGGATTGTTGAACTTCTATGTCGATGCAAAAAAACTCGAACCTAGTGTGAGATTCCAGGTTGTGGCGCTTGACATATGTTAAGATGTAGGACTCCTTGTATCACACTCCTTGTGCATTATTATGAATCAAGTACCTCAGTTGGCTATCATCTTGGCTTCCCCATCTCTGACAGTGAAGGTACAATCAGACCAGGGAATGATTTTTTCCCATTTGCTGCTGAAACCTAGTCCCTTTTTTCTAATAGTTTAGCAATTTCCTATAGTCCTGGCTGCAAATGAGTAAAGGGTTGTATTGCTAATATTGTCCTACAGAATTTTGGGACATAAGTCACTTTAATTGGGCCTTGCTACTGATTCAAAGACCTGTTACAGGTTTATTTTTTACTCAGAATTTTATAAACAAAAGATTTTTTATTTTTTTATAATTTCCTTACTACTTATTGTTTTTATAAAGAATTTAATTTTTGCTTTTCATTTGGGATTTTTAGGGGTTTTTCTTTCGACAATGGTTTCATACACCTCATAACTCAGCCATGTACCCCAAGGTGATTCTGATGTTTGTCAACACCCTCCTCAAGGGGGATGGTACAATTATCCTGAAAACCAAGATTTAAATTTTTTTGGAGAAATTTCCGGAAAAGAAACTTGCCAACATCTTGAATCAAGAAAGTGGACCCTTTTGGAGAAAGTGCTGTACAGATGTCTGAAGAAGCCACACACTGCATCAAAAGATCCAGAATGAACTTTGGGATATAATAAACTGAACTGAAGGGGGTTGAACTTAATTATTCTGAATGTAAACTCTTATGCCAAAGGGGACTGACCCCTAATGGACATTTTGTCAATGTGCCTATCAATCAGTTTTTGTATTTTTCTTCTATTTCCCTCTCATCTCTAACTATTGTAACTTCCTCTTGGAAAGTGAAATATTGTATGTACCTTTAGCTAGAAGGTATTTGGAGGTTTAAAATAGTTATGTTTAAATGATCCATTGGGGAGACTGGTCTCCCAAAGGATCATGGGGGGAGAATTGTGCCAAGGGGATCTTATTCCCAACCCCTTCTGGGTTGCTGAACTGGTCCGTCAACTTTTTTTACATGATACAGTTGCCTGAGACTAACCCTAACCCTAAATTCGTACTGCAATATTTATAGGGATTGTAGAGGGAAGAAGTACAGGGGATACAGAGGGTAAGGAAGATGTTGTAACAGGGAAATGAGTAGAAGGGAGAGAGGGAATATGTCTCCTGGTGAGGTAAAAGAAGAGAGATGTATGTTTTTTAGCAACAATTAGCCTCTAACCCGCCTGAATTCTTTCACCTAAGGAAAGCAACCCAGATATTGCAACAAGATTTTACCTGTAGCTCCAGAAAACTGGAGGAAGTCAGTTCTTCTCAAACTTTTGTTTTTAGAAGTTGTTGACTTTTGAGCTGTAATGAACAAAGTTTAACCCTATTTTGCTCCCTGCAGTCTGCTCTTTCCTTTTTATAAGCCCCCATGTGGGTCTCAAGCATGGCAGCCACTTAAACCTTATGTTATGCCCCCAACCATGTGGCCTAAAAACAGCTCCCTGGAAACAACTGGCCTCTGGCATTTTGCCCCTAGAGGGGAGGGCAAGGAAGGTTACTCCTCCAAAATACAGATAGGAAGTAGAATTGCAAGCATGGTTCACTCTATGGAAAAGCAGTGCATTACATATCTTAAATAGCTACAGTTCCCGAATGTATATCCTTGCAATTAGCTGAAATACTCCTGAAATTCAGGGCTAGAAATTCATCTCACTACAGTGCCTTGCCATTTTGGACTGCCTGGTCTGTGCAACACATCCAAAATGAGATTCCTCCAGACTATGCTCAGTGAAGAATTCTCCCTTATTCTGGGAGATGCCAAAGGCATGACCTTGGAAACTAGATGAATAATGACACGAGGGAAGGAAAGGAACCTTAGAGTCTGGAGGTGAATTCTTAGCTTTTCAGACTCCATTGCTAACTCTGAATAGTGAAGAAGTCTATAACTACAGCTATTGGAATTGAAAAAGACTCTTAAATTCAGTACCTGTATCATGATACATACATTTTGTTTGCTGATTACTTTAAAGTTGTAAGATTAAAATAAGTGTCTGTATTCTCTTGTAGTTACATATTAATATTTTCATGAGTGGACACCTGAGAAGATTGAAAGCTGAGGGAAAATGGATAGTGATAAAGAAATACTCAGAGACAAGGAGTTAAAAATATAGGCTACATCTTGCGTGTCCCTCTGATGGAATTGAGAGAGGACCTTACATCACGTGCCCTCAAACTTTAATTGGAGATTTTAGGAATGGGGAGTGGCAGGTAACTAATGAACATGTGACATGGTATAGGCTTTAACATTGGCTCAACTGACAATCATGTAATCAAAGAGGAGGTTAATCAAACAGGTGACTTGGTAAGGAATGTCATCTAATAAGGTGTGAGCTAGGACCTTGTGGCAAATATTGTCCTCAAGAATTATTTTATCCTTTGGATTGAATTTGGAAATACACTAATCAATAAGTAACATGACCATGAGTCTGGATATGAACACATAAGATACAATACCAATACACCAATCATACTTCCAAGATGCTAACATAACTGGTATGCAACATTGTCTAACACTTCACTTATAATTTTAGTTTATTATTTAAAAAATAGACCCATGTGACTAGATGCTCAAAAAACTCCATGTGCTTAGCTACCCTCACAAGAAGAGGAGAGCAAGAGGCAAGGCTCCTCTAAATTTAAATCCTGTGTATGTCAGCATGTAAAAACAGGATGAGAATGGGGTGCTGAGAATCAGTTTTTAGAGCAAGAGATTTCTAATTAAACAATGCTGCCCAAGAAAGGGGGGGGGGGGAATTTCCTTCAAAGAGTAGTAAGACCTTTGCTGAATATGAACATCTTTGCAAATAGATTTTATTTGTAAGGTTCCTTCAGTGTGGATTCTTTGATGAACAGCAAAATTGGCACTGTGACTGAATGTCTTTCCACATTGTTTTCAGTCATAATGTTTCTTGCCAGTGTTTTCTTTGATGTATAACAAGATAGGAGCTTTGACTGAATGTCTTTCCACACTGCTTGCATTCATAAGGTTTCACCCCAGTGTGGATTCTCTGATGTACAGCAAGGTTGGAGCTCACACTAAATGCCTTTCCACATTGCTTGCATTCATAAGGTTTCTCTCCAGTGTGGATTCTCAGATGGTCAGCACGGCTGGAGTTCCGACTAAAAGTTTTTCCACATTCTTTGCATTCATAAGGTTTCTCTCCAGTGTGGATTCTCTGATGTGTACCAAGATGGGAGCTCTGACTGAATGTCTTTCCACACTGCTTGCATTCATAGGGTTTCTCACCAGTGTGGATTCTCTGATGTGTAGCTAGACTGGAGATTACACTGAATGCCTTTCCACATTGCCTGCATTCAAAAAGCTTCTCCCCACTGTGGATTCTCTGATGTTCAGCACGACTAGAGCTCAGTCGGAAAGTCTTTCCACACTGTTTGCATTCATAAGGTTTCTCCCCAGTGTGGATTCTCTGATGTCTAGCAAGATGTGAGCGCTGACTGAATGACTTTCCACACTGTGTGCATTTATAAAGTTTTTCCCCACTGTGGATTCCCTGATGGGCGGCAAGAGTGGAGCTATGTCTGAATGTCTTTCCACATTGCATGCATTCATAAGGTTTCTCCCCAGTGTGGATTCTCTGATGTCTAGCAAGACTGGAGCTCACACTGAACGCCTTTCCACATTGCTTGCATTTATAAAGCCTCTCCCCACTGTGTATTCTTTGATGTTCAGCAAGACTGACCCTGTGCATAAAAATCTTTCCACACTGATTTTTTTCACTAGATTTTCCCTTAGGGTGCATTCTTTGATGTTCAATATGAGATGAATTTTGAGGTGCAACAGAGAATTCCCTGGAAGAAAAGTTATTGGGACCATGACGCATGAATCTTTGTAGTTCCATTTCTTCCACAGGAAAGCTCACCTCTCTTGGATTCGCTTTCATTTCAGGTCTGATATCTCCTAAAAGAAACAAACAGTAAAACATACATATAGAGCAACAATTTCTCAACTGTTAGAATATAAACCACTTTATATCTGATTTCCTCAGGTAAGAAAGGCTTCCAACTTAAATAGTCACAATGCGTCCTTTGAAAATGTCATTGCCCAAAAGCTAAACAAAAATTTAAATAAAAAAGAGCCTCCCATGTGCTTTCATTGGCTCTTCATAACAAATCTGGAATTTGGGACAAACTAGCTTTATTATAGTCCTCAGACCCTGGCTGCAGAAAGGCTCGATGAGTGACTTGACCTGAAATCCTGGCAGCTGAGACCAAATCTTGTGAGTGGGCATGCTCTGTCCACAGTACTAGAATATTCACTTTTTAAAAACCCTTACCTTCCGTCATAGAGTCAATATTGTGTATTGGCTCCAAGGCAGAAGAGTGGTAAGGGCTAGGCAAAGGGGGTGAAGTGACATGCCCAGGGTCACACAGCTAGGAAATGGCCGAGGCTAGATTTGAACCTAGGACCTTCCATCCCAAGGCCTGGCTCTTAATCCACTGAGCTACCCAGTTGCCCCCTAGACAATTTACTTTCAATCTTTTTGCTTTCATTTTCATTATCTGTGTAAAATATAAAATTAAATCTCTAATAAAAATATTATATTTTAAGAGGTTTATTAAAGATCATTAGAAATCAATGAATACAGAGGATACAAAATAAAAACCATGTGCCAATTGCTGATTAGTCATTTCAAAATTCCCATCTTACCACCATCACCGCTGATTGCTACATCATCCCTAAAAGAGGGCGGGGGAGGAGTTATTGCCATTTAAATACCAATAATGTGATCTCACAAATGTGGAGTCTCAGGAGAGATTAAAGGGAATTTTGGGAAATACCAAGGACTTTGGGGGAATGAAGTTAAAGGTTCAAAATCTCCATTTATACATCTGTACATTCAATCCTCTATAGGTATGACACTACTGGGTTCATGTAGACTAAATATTCCTATTATTTCAACATCTAGTTTCCCTGTAAGCATAATTCAATTCCCTTAGTGATTGCTTTCAACCTTATTTTCTATTCTAATATCTGAGATCAGATGAAGAACTTCAGCACTCTTTTTTGCATTTATGCAAAGCATAAAAGATTTTGTTCAGTTCCCTACTTCTTGTCATTACTTTTCTTTTAATGCTTCTTTTCACAAAAATAAAATCCTCCTCCTGAATACAATTTAAACAAAAACATGCCATTTTCCATGTTTAAAAAGATGTCTCATATAGTAAGTTGAGTCCACGATCCTCTTGTAAGGAAATGGGCAAGAAAATTCATACAATTCTCTTCCTTTTTCCCACCTTAGATAGGTACTTGTATTTTCATGATATTCTTTTTAAAAATCCCAATACAGGTGGTGGTACAGTCTCATTGGATCTCAAAACTTGCTAGGATGTTTAACCATAGGGAAGTTACAGGAGTGACTTCTGTTGTTTTCAGGCTCTTCAACTATAACATGGACATAATATCAAGTGACTTCTAGGGTTCCTATGAAGATCAAAAGAGATAAAATTTATAAAGTGTATGATACATACTAGGGGGTAATATGCAAATGTTTATTTTTATGATTAGAATTTGGATTATTTCCTCCTTGGATTGCTTTTCTCCTTAAACTGTCGTTCTCTTCAATCATCTACTTCCTGATTTCCCTGCTAAATTAAATGCATTTCCATTCACCAATGCCTAAATCATCTCAGAGTGAGATTCAGGATCTGTTGCTTCTTTCTAAACTACCTCCATGTCTGGGTTCTAGATTGTGAGCCCGAGGACAGCATAGACCGGTATTTCCCTTCCTTTGTATGCTTAGGGCTTAGCACGATTCCTAGAACATATTTATTACTTAATAAATGTTTACTGACTGGACCCAGGGCTTATGTCAGATCTAATGTCTAATAGTCACAAAGGAGGGCAATCAGGACCGGTGGGAGCCATAGAGGAGAGTTTCCACAGCATTATGGATAAGGAAAGGAGGGGGGAGAAGGTTAGAGAACCAATTTGGAATCCTAATGTTTGGTTCTGGGGCATTAACTTTAGAAAACGCTGGACTGAGTCCATAGTTTTCCATTATCTGGAAATGAGAGGCAGCTAGAACGGGATTGGACTGGGGCAATAGCTTAGAGCAGTAGTTCTCAACCTGTGGGGCGTGACCCTGGAGGGGGTTGAACAACCAAAACAGGGGCTGCCTAAAACCATCGGAAAATCATATTTCCGATGGCTTTAGCCGCTGAGAAATCGAGCTACTTTATAGCAAGATCTCGGAAAGAATAGGGATCCTTCTGCCCGCACATTGTACTAATATTAGTTACCTATCAGCAGCCCTCCCCCTAGGAGGGGTGATGGATTTACCCTGTTGCCTGTAGACCGGACACAAACAGAGACCTAGAGAGAGAATCCGGGCGCTGGCTCCAGAGGGGTTAAGAATGAGTCCTGGAGCGAATAACGGAGCCCAGTAACCCCAGCAAAGTGAAGCCTCATCTCAAGCTGGAGGGAGACGACAGGAAGAAGGCAGTGTCTGGGGACCCCCTCCACAGGCAGGACTTAACTCCGGCCCCAGCGCTCAGGCTGCCTCCTGCTGGATTAATATTTCTCAACATATAATTAAGTATTGTTTTTGTGATTAATCACTATGTTTAAATTGTTTGATTTGTAGCAATGTGAATGCATAATGTGTATCAGGTATTTACATTACAAATCATAACTAGCAAAATTACAGTTTTGAAGTAGCCACCAAAATAATTTTTTGGTGTGAATCTTAAAATTTCTCAGATACCCATTGAACTACCAAAATACTTCTTCACTGATTTAGAAAAAACCATAACAAAGTTCATTTGGAAGAACAAAAGATCAAGGATATCCAGGGAATTAATGAAAAAAAACACATATGATGGGGGCCTTGCAGTCCCTGACCTAAAACTATATTACAAAGCAGCAGTCATCAAAACAATTTGGTACTGGCTAAGAAACAGAAAGGAAGATCAGTGGAATAGACTGGGGGAAAACGACCTCAGCAAGACAGTATACGATAAACCCAAAGATCCCAGCTTTTGGGACAAAAATCCACTATTCGATAAAAACTGCTGGGAAAATTGGAAGACAGTGTGGGAGAGACTAGGAATAGATCAACACCTCACACCCTACACCAAGATAAATTCAAAATGGGTGAGTGACTTAAACATAAAGAAGGAAACCATAAGTAAATTGGGTAAACACAGAATAGTATACATGTCAGACCTTTGGGAGGGGAAAGGCTTTAAAACAAAGCAAGATATAGAAAGAATCACAAAATGTAAAATAAATAATTTTGACTACATCAAACTAAAAAGCTTTTGTACAAACAAAACCAATATAACTAAAATCAGAAGGGAAACAACAAATTGGGAAAAAATCTTCATAGAAACCTCTGACAAAGGTTTAATTACTCATATTTATAATGAGCTAAATCAATTGTACAAAAAATCAAGCCATTCTCCAATTGATAAATGGGCAAGGGAAATGGATAGGCAGTTCTCAGATAAAGAAATCAAAACTATTAACAAGCACATGAAGAAGTGTTCTACATCTCTTATAATCAGAGAGATGCAAATCAAAACAACTCTGAGGTATCACCTCACACCTAGCAGATTGGCTAACATAACAGCAAAGGAAAGTAATGAATGCTGGAGGGGATGTGGCAAAGTAGGGACATTAATTCATTGCTGGTGGAGTTGTGAACTGATCCAACCATTTTGGAGGGCAATTTGGAACTATGCCCAAAGGGCGACAAAAGAATATCTACCCTTTGACCCAGCCATAGCACTGCTGGGTCTGTACCCCAAAGAGATAATGGACACAAAGACTTGTACAAAAATATTCATAGCTGCGCTCTTTGTGGTGGCCCAAAACTGGAAAACGAGAGGATGCCCATCAATTGGGGAATGGCTGAACAAACTGTGGTATATGTTGGTGATGGAATACTATTGTGCTCAAAGGAATAATAAAGTGGAGAAGTTCCATGGAGACTGGAACAACCTCCAGGAAGTGATGCAGAGCGAGAGGAGCAGAACCAGGAGAACATTGTACACAGAGACTAATACACTGTGGTATAATCGAACGTAATGGACTTCTCCATTAGGGGCGGTGTAATGTCCCTGAACAACTTTCAGGGATCCAGGAGAAAAAAAACACCATTCATAAGCAAAGGATAAACTATGGGAGTGGAAACACCGAGAAAAAGCAACTGCCTGAATACAGAGGTTGAGGGGACATGACAGAGGATAGACTTTAAATGAACACTCTAATGCAAATACTATCAACAAAGCAATGGGTTCAAATCAAGAAAACATCTAATGCCCAGTGGACTTACGCGTTGGCTATGGGGGGTGGGGGGGAGGAAAAGAAAATGATCTATGTCTTTAACGAATAATGCTTGGAAATGATCAAATAAAATATATTAAAAAAAAAAAAGAAGTAGGAAAAAAAATTTCTCAGAGTCTACCTTGGAACATTATCTTAAGGTTATGGTTTAGGTTATTCCCTATGTAAATGATGGAGGTACTTGATCAGGAATGTATTGGAAATTTTACTTTACTCCACCCATACTTAGACATACTTTAAGGGAACATAAAGTTGTAAAACTCCTTACTGAATAATGAAAAAGAACTTAACTCATACTTATAGTGAGGCAAAAGCCCTTAAGCTAGGTCTATTTTTAGATATAATACAAAAGGGTGCTAAGTACCTATGAAGGTCAAATTAATCACTAAAAGGTCAGGCAACTTGCAAAGGGCAAACTGAGCAAAGAGGTATGAAGTACTCAGAAGATATAATTTACCCAGAGAAGGGGAGAACTAAAAACTAAGAATGGGCAGTCCTAGGAAAAGCTTCTACTGTGATTGGTAGATATAAAAATTTAAGAGAGGTGACAAGAGAAAATTTTCTTTAAAAGGAAGAAGCTGGAGGGCTTTGGGTTAATTCAGCCTTGGAAGCTGAATTGGAGGTCAGGAGACAGAGCTGGGTCTCAGAACTCAGTTCAGGAGTTGAGGATTTCAGTGAAGAATTGGAGTTTTGCTTGGGACAAAATCTTGGGGTGAGTGATTAAGGACTGACTTAGTTTCTTTCTTAAAGAGAAAGGCCTATGCCAAGGCCCTAGCCTTTTTCCTACTATTTCCTTTTATTCTGAATCTTTCCCTTCCCTTAATTCCCTCATTCATATTAATTAAAATCTCCATAAAACCCAGCTGACTTGGGTATTTCATATTTGGGAATTTTTCCCATGGAGACCACTTATTTTTTATATAAAATCAAGACACTAAAATTATCTTTACAGTTATGGCAATTCGTAGTCTTGAAACTATATTTTCACGATCACAGTTTATGGCAGACCACATAGGTTGTGATGACAACCCTCAAAAATTTCTGTGAAACCAAATCTCTTTCCTTTCCCTCTTTATTACTTGCTCTGTCAGTCAGTCTTTTTAAACGTGCTAACTCAGCTTCAAAATAGAACTGCAAGAGTGGGTGATTTAAAAAATTTCTACTTCTCTTTAAATTAAATAGAACACAGCTGTTTTAAATCTTAGCAACAGGATCCTAAGGTCCTGGCTAGAAGAGCTGTATCTAAATATCCTTTCCTTTGGGGAACAACTGCCTAAATTAGGATTAAGGGAAACCTGGGAAAAGCTTTTGGCCTTGTCCTGCTCCCCACGTGTTTACTTTAGAAATATGTGGTAGTATCCCAAGCATATTCACATCTATAAATATAAATGACTGTATGATTACTGTGTCTCCAAGCATAAGGTTATATCAATGAGGCTTGTGAATGTAACCTTGAACTGGCCATGCGGCCCTTGGCCAAGACAAACTCATTAACATGCTCAGACTCAATTCCCCGGGAAAGCACGGTTTGCGATCTACACACCTGTAAACCTTAAAATTTCTTAGACTTATAAATGTTGGAAATTTCACCATTGGGAAATTTCATACTTGAAAAATTTCCTACTGATAGTCTATTGGATTGTGAACCCCCCTTTGGCATGGGAGGGTCCTTCTCCTCCATACTTAAGATTACTTTAGGACAGAAACCTTTTGCTGAACAATGGAAAAGGGCTTTGACCTATGCTTAAGCATAGAACAGGAAGTTCTTTGAGTCATGATTGATTTTAGAATTGATACAATAGAGATACTTGGAATGACAGAACCAGGTCTTGGAACTTACAATCTCCACCCTACTCAGTCCTAACAGGATTTAGGAAGGGTTGCAGCATAGATCAAAATTTAATTATTTGAGAATATGACCTTCAACATACATGTGCAAAGGGGCAGACCTCTGGACGGTCCTGGGTTAAGCTAGAGCCACCATTGGCACAGGGAAGACATGGACAGTGATTGGTAGATGTGAGAACTGAGGGGAGGGAACTTGGATGGTTTCCTTAAAGATAGCAAGGTCTGAGGACTGAGGGTTGGTTGGAGAGGTTTTGCTCTGAGAGGTTGTGCTCTGAGAAGCTTGCTCTGAAGGAGGCTGGAGGTGGAGGCCCCTGAGACTGTTTCTCCATTTTGGTCACGTGAGTGATAGGGACTGATCTCTTTTCTTTGCCTCAGCTATCTAAGGGCTTGGGCCTTTTGGCCCAGCCTAAACAGAGGGGGTATTTAAGCCCTATTCCCTCCTCTCCCTCTCCCTCTCCCCTTCCCCCTCTCTCCCCTCTCCCTCTCCCTCTCTCTAATACATTTCTTCCTCCTGTTTGTAATTAAAAACTCCATAAAAGGTTGACTGCTGACTTGAGTTTTCATTTAGGAATTACATAGCTGAATTCCTTGGCGACTTTAAATTAATATATATCAGTCTTTTAAAGTGATTTCCTTGTCACACGCCCAAAGGTGTTCCCTCTACCTTGACACCCAATCTGAATTGTCTATACTTTGTGATGTGGTTACTACGTGCTTGGGAGTACTGCCTAAGCAGGTTTGGATTAAATTAAGAGGCAAACCCATGAACCTCCTCTTGGCTTTCTCTCTCCAGTCGGCTCCTTAATATATTTTCTTTCTCTTTCTCTTTCTCTTTCTCTTTCTCTTTCTCTCTCTCTCTCTCTCTCTCTCTCTCTCTCTCTCTCTCTCTCTCTCTCTCTCTCTCTCTCTCTCTCTCTCTCTCTCTCTCTCTCTCTCTCTCTCTCCCCCCCCCCCCACCTTCTCCTTCCCTGAGGCTGTAACGCATCTCAGCCTACATTCTCTCCCTTAATTTCCTCATTCACCTCGTGTTCCTTTGTACTCATACTTTCCTATCAAAGGGAGTATCATAGGTCTGCCTGCCTATTCAAACATTGACTTGTCCGTGTCTTTCATTCTCCACCCTGGTTCTCGGTTCCTATCTCTCCCCGGGTCCCATCACAAAGGTGAGCCCCTTCCCTTGTGGGACCCTGCTAATCAGGGAAGTCCATTAAGTGACACCCCACATATGTGGATACAGCCAATTCACAACATAGTTAACAACTGGCTCATCAGCTCCATGATCAACCTTGTAAAATTTGCAATCATTGACTCTCTGAAATTTCTCATACCATGGGGCTTATGGAAAATTATAATCGACACACTACTCCCCCTTAGGATTTTGATTGTTATGGGTGTAATATTGTATTTCCTTACAAAACCTACTTCTCAGTCAAACCAACCGAGTGTTCCTTCTACTACTCAACAAAATGCAGAAATAAACACTCGGCTTGAGCTTATAGAAGAAAGTCAGGGGGAGATTGTAGCTTTTATGAGAAGCATTAAAAGAGAGTTAAGAACACTATCAGAGTCTCTGTCCCACCTTGCTCTGGACACTAACCCTCCTAACCAACCCACCCCTCTCCCTGCCCCCTCGGCCTCAGAAAACCCTACTTCTAATATAATCTCCCTGACTGACTCCCCTTTAAATTTGCTGGGAAGAGACCTTTTATGCAAACTCAGAGCAACAATAACTTGCTCCCCAGATGGTTCCTTATCATTAGAAATACTGGAGGAATCTTTAAATTTACTACCTGTACTTCTCTCAGAGAACTAGGAGGCAAAAGAGTCTCCCACTTTTGAAATACCTAGGGATATACCAGAGTCTCTTTGGGCCACATCTTCTTCCAATGTAGGCTTAATTCAATCTGCTGTTCCTGTGCAGATAAAAACTAAATCTAGCACACCTCCTTCCATTCCTCAGTATCCTCTCTCAAAGGAGGCAATTGAGGGTATTACCCCAATTATTAATTCATTAATTGAACAGGGAATAATAATCCCTTGCAAATCTGAATATAACATGCCCATCCTGCCAGTTATAAAACCAAAAATAGGGCCTGATGGCAAGCACCTCTATAGATTCGTAAAGGATCTAAGGGTGGTGAATAACCACATTATAAAGAGACACTCTGTAGTTTCTAACATAAATACTATTATTTCCTCTATTCCTAGCACAGCTACATACTTTACAATAGTAGACTTGTGCTCAGCTTTCTTTTCCATACCCATACATGAGAACTCCAGGCATATCTTTGCTTTTACCTGGAAGGGATCACATATACATGGAGTCATCTGCCACAGGGTTATGAGGAAAGCCCAAGTTTATTTGCGCAAATTTTGAGCCAAGACACAGATAATATAACATTTAAAAACAGCAAATTAATCAAAAATATAGATGAACTACTCATGGCTTCAACTGACGCAGAAACATGTCTAGAAGATAGTAAACACCTTCTTTTGGAATTGCACAAAAGAGGACATAAAATCTCGAAGGATAAAGTTCAGTGGGATCTCCCTAAAGTAGAATATTTGGGGTTCTTCCTGACTGTGAGTTCTCACTATATTTCTCCAAAAAAAATTGAGAATATTCAAAATTTAAGTGCTCCTACTACGAAGAAACAGTTGAGAGCAATTTTAGGAGCAACAGGGTTTTGCAGACAATGGATTCCTTGCTATGGGGAAATTAATAAACCCCTTATAGCATTAATAAAGGATTTGGTCCATAAACCTCTTGAAGTAGAGCCTGAACACTTGCCAGCTCTATCCGAGCTAAAAAAGGTTATCTTGTCTGCCCCTGCTCTAGGCATCCCAGATTACAACAAACCATTTACTTTGTATATACATGAGCGAAGAGGAGTACCTTCAGGTGTTTTAACTCAGACTTTGGGGCCTTCTCAGAGCCCAATTGCCTATTATTCTGCCCAACTGGACCCAATAGCAGCAGGAGCACCACCACGTCTTAGAGGAGTAGCTGCTACGGCCTTACTAGTGACAAAAACTATTGATCTAGTATTGGGATGCCCATTAAAAATTATGTGCCCACATGAGGTAATAGCATTGTTGATAAAGCATAAAACACAGGCATTTTCAGATCAGAGAATTACAAGATATGAAATAACCTTGTTAAATAGCGAAAACATTATCTTAAAATGTTGTACTACCCTTAGCCCTGCCATTTTGCTTCCATATTTACCAACTTCAGGAGAACCATTACTCACTTGTGAAACCTTAGTGTCCATGGAAGAAAAGCCTCGAGATAATCTCTTGGACACTCCCTTAGACAATGCAGATATGATCTTATTTACTGATGGTTCCTCTTTTATGAGGGATGTCATACACTACACTGGAGCTGTCGTAATCTCAGAATTTGCCACTGAGTGGTCAGCTTCACTGTCCTCTAACATTAGCGCTCAATGAGAACTCATAGCTCTGAAGCATGCTTGTATAATTGCCAAGGATAAAAAGACAACAATTTATACGGATTCTAGATATGCTTTTGGCATCTGTCACTCAGTCGGGAATGCTATGGCTCCAGAGAGGATTTTTAACCTCAGCTGTAAAATCTATAGCTAATGCAGAAATTATTAATGAAGTTCTTTCTTCCCTCCAGATGCCTGAAGCCCTAGCTGTAGTTCATTGCTCTGCCAATACAGGTGGTACCGATCCTGTCTCTAGAGGAAACGATTGAGCAGATGCCTCTGCAAAGCCAGCAGCCATAGAAGAACCTGAATTAATTTTAACATTAACAACCACTGATGATTTAAACTGATCACTTTACTATAATGAAAAGGAAGTGGAAAAATGGAAATAAAAATTCAAAGCAAAACAGATTAATGTAGTATGGGTGTCATCTGAAGGAAAACCCCTGCTCCCTAGAAGTTTTTATAACCAAATTTGCCAATCTAGTAATAAAAATGGTTACTTTGGCACCCAGGGCATCTTGGACTCTGTTAAGAGAGTATGGATAGCCCCTGGTATAACTACTATAGCCTCTAAAGTATGTTCAGCCTGCTCTACCTGCCAAGCATATAAACAACCTGCATTTCGTGGCAAAGCTTTTGGTGCACATCCTCTGGCTTACACAGCTTTTGAACATCTACAGATAGATTTCATAACAATGCCAAAGGCTGGACATTATAAATTTTGTCTAGTCATAGTAGATCAACTAACCAGATGGCTGGAAGCATTTCCTACGACCTGAGCCACTGCAGCTTTTGTTGCTAATATACTATTAAAAGAAATTATCCCTCTCTTTGGCCTACCAGCACGTATTGATTCAGATAGAGGAAGTCATTTTACTGATTCTTTCCTAAACCAAATATATTCTTGCTTGGGGATAACTCCCAAATTCCATGTTCCATATCATCCTCAGAGCTCAGGCCAAGTAGAGAGGATAAACAAAGAACTTAAAACTATGATTGGAAAAGTATGCACTAAGACACATTTAAAATGGCCTGAAATTCACCCTTTGGCGCTATTTTATCTTAGAAGCAGGCCTAGAGGAGACCTACACATCTCACCATTTGAGATGCTTTTTGGACATCTGCTATACAGGCTAAACCTTTTTCCCCGGCAAATACATCACTATTAGGGGGAGATACTACTATTGCTTCTTATATACAGGAATTACAGCACAAACTACATGAACTTCATGAATCTGGAGCTATAGTACAAGCCGGACCATTAGACTTTTCTCTTCATGACCTGAACCCAGGAGATAAAGTGTATATGAAGAATTTCAAGCTTACTGGAGCAACTCGGCCTTCCTATGAAGGACCATTTCAAATATTGTTAACTACTCCAACATCTATAAAGGTTGGAGAAAAGGACTCTTGGATTCATTGGTCACATGTGAAGAAAGCATATTCTGTTGAGACTGATTGACTGTATCCTATCACATGCATTGGAGATAATAATCCATTGACAAGTGGATGATGTTTTCCAAGGACACATTGAATTACTGATTTTTTTATTTTTATTATTGCTTTTCTTTTGATTAGAATATTTGATTTTTTCCATTTTTTTCTCATTTCTTGTAATAAAGGTACATACAATTTATATTATTTTTTTGCAGTAATATAAATTTTATATATATATATATATATACTTGCTATAATATCAATGCATACCAAAAGCTTTAAAGTATGGGAACCTGCCATTTATTGATAAAATATTATGGGACTGTGATAAATGGGATAAAAAGCAAAGAGCACAGACTTAACCTGAATAGTGCCAAAAGGAGCACACAGGAAATACTAATGTGGACTTGAGGTTGCGACACTTGACATATGTTAAGTCATAGGATTTCCTTGTATCTGCACTTTTTGTGAAGTACTCATACAAGTACAAAGTTTGACAATCATGCTGGCTCCCTATATCCCTGAGAATTTAAAAAAATGATACTTCCGTATAAAATAGAACTCTAGTACCTTTTCTTCTTATATTATGGCAACTTCCTGTAGTTTTGGCTGCAAATGGGCAAGTGAAATATTACTGCATTCTGTCGTAGAGACTTATGGGATAGAAATTACTTTAAATTGGACCTATACAAGGGCATATTTTGAATTTTTTTCCCTCAAGATTTTGCTTATTTTTCTCTTCTTTTGATAATTGACTTCTACAACTCCATAACTGAACCTTGCATCCTGAGCTGAATTGGATGTTTTTTAACACCTACTTCAGGGGGGATTGCATTTTAATTTAAAATCCAAGATTTTTGATTTTTTCTTTGAGATTGTATTTTTATAAAAATCCAAGATTTTGATTTTTTGTTCGAGAAAAATCTTCAAGGAAAAAGCTTGTTAACTCCTAAATCCACAGGATGAATTGTTGCAGAAAGATGCCAGAAAACCTACACTACAGCAAGAAGATCAAGAATGAACTTTGAATATGGTTGATTGAACTGAAGTTTGATTGAATATTTATTGTAAATGTACACTTTTTGCCAAAGGGGACTGCTCCTAATTTGGCTTTCTGTCAATGCACCTAGCAAAACATTGGTTTTAATTTCTTTCTTTTCTATTCCTCCCTCACTACTGTAATTTCCTCTTACGAAAATTGAATATTGTATAAATCTGTAGTTAGAAGTGCGTTTAGGACTACAAGATGATTATGTTAAATGATCAATGGGAAGACTAGTCTCCCAATGATCATTTAGGAGGGATTGTGAATCTTAAAAATTTCTCAGACTCTACCTTGGAACATTTGATCAAGCTATTCCTCATTTTAAACGATGAAGGTACTTGGTCAGGAATGTATTGGGAACTCTAACATTACTCCACCCATACTTAGGCATACTTTAGGGGAAGATAAAGTTGTAAAACTCCTTACTGAACAATGAAAAAGTACTTTACTCATACTTATAGTGAGGCCAGAACCTTAAAGTAGGTCTGTTTTTAGATGTAATACAAAAGGGTGCTAAGTACCTATGAAGGTCAAATTAATCACTAAAAGATCAGGCAACTTGGAAAGGGTAAACTTAGCAAAGGGTGTGAAGTACACAGAAGATATAATCTTCTCAGAGAAGGTGAGAACTAAAAACTAAGAATGGGCAGTTCGAGGAAAAGCATCTACTGTGATTAGTAGACGTGAAAATTTAGGGGAGGTGACAGAAGAGAAAATTTTCTTTAAAAGGAAGAAGCTGGAGGGCTCTGGGTTAATTCAGCCTTGGAAGCTCAATTGGAGGTCAGGAGTCGGAACTGGGTCTTGGAACTCAGTTGAGTTGAGGAATTAAGTGAAGAATTGGAGTTTTGCTTAGGACAAAATCTTGTGGTGAGTGATTAAAGACTGACTTAGTCTCTCTCTTAAAGAGAAAGTATTTTTCCTACTATTTCCTCTTACTCTGAATCTTTCCCTTCCCTTAATTCCTTAATTCGTATTAATTAAAATCTCCATAAAACCCAGCTGACTTGGGTATTTCATATTTGGGAATTTTCCCATGGTGACCACTTATCTTTTATATAAAATCAAGACACTAAAATCATTTTTACAGTTATGGCAATTCAGTCTTAAAACCATATTTTCACGGTCACATTGGTTTGGGGTCACCAGAACCTGAGGAACTGTACTGCGGGGTCATGGCATTAGAAAGGTTGAGAACCACTGGCTTAGAGGCAGGAAGGCCTGAATTTACATTTGGCCACAAGCCACTTCAAAGTGTGTGCCTCAGAACAAGCTACTTCCCTTGGATGGCTGACTCAGGCAGCAGGGAGAAGGCTCCTTACCCACAGAGAGCAGGTTCCGGGCATTCTCCAACATCACCTCCTTGTATAGTTCCTTCTGGGGAGGGGACAAGAGGCACCACTCCTCCCGAGTGAAGTCCACAGACACATCCTTGAATGTTAGTGCCTCCTAGAGCAAGAGAAAGGAGAGAAGGCGTTCCAGAGAGCTCGGGGACTCAGGATCCGGATCCAGCCCAGGGTGGGCTATCCTTAGAGAAGGCTGAGCTGATCTCAGATCATTTACATATTGATCCCATTTACCAGTAACTGATTGAATCCTGGCTCCCTGCCTTTTGACTCATCTCCACATTCAGTTAGTCTGTAATAGGGGAAGTACAGAATAGAGCTCTTGGGTACCCCATAACTATTCTAGCCTCATTTTCAAGAATTTAGCTGGCCTTGGAATATTCAGGCAAGCCCCAAGGAGTCAGTTTAGTCTTTCTAAATCTCCCATCCATCTCAGAGATGTCTGGGTTGCTGCCCAAAGTCAGGGCCCTGACTTTGCACTGGACTCACACAAGAATTTTGTCTTATACTGGGTAAAGATGGAGAGCCGGAGCATTGCTGGCACCTTATTATTGATTATTCCAATCAATCACAGTGTATCTGATTATCCAAGCTCTATAACCAATGGTGACCTTCCATCCTATGATAGACATTACTTATATTGTCTGTTCTATGTTCTGTGCTCCCCCAAACCTATCAAAAAGATCTAGCCTTCTGGTTAGGGTTTGGAGCATTAAGAGAGGCAAGCCCCTGACCCCTTTCAGTGACAGGCAGGATTCCCTTGGTTGTCTTTCTTGGAGAGCTGCCTCAATTTACCCTTTGGTTACATTTCACTCCCAATACCTGAAAATGTGAGGCTTCACAGTGTTAGACAGAAGAGTAGATGTTCATTAATCAAGGTGTCTGTAGTATGTTTAGTAGGAGACCATTTGCTTCTTGAATACCCCAAGCAGCAGAAATACAAAAGGACTGAATAACTGAAGACAACAGTAACAGCAGAAGCACATCAGACAGAGCAGAAAGAGACTTCTTTGAAAAACTAGTCAAGGAGAAAGGGAGGAAGGCAGAAAGCTGGGAGGGCTAAAGCTAAAGATAGAGGGAAGCATGAGAAGAATCTTCTAGTGTCCCATCTGCTTTAGGAGGGGGCTTCTTGGGTTGGACTGCAGGACCATAAGGTAGAAGAGGAGGTAGATAGAGAGAAGACAGGGACACACACAGGGCATTTCAAGGACAAGAAACCTTCATTTCCATTCCCTCTATCTCCAGCACCTGTCCTGCCCTTCTGGGGATTCCCCAAGAGGCAAAAGACAGTCCTTAACCTCCAGGAGTTCACAGTCCAGTAGGGGAGAGAGACAACACACAGACACATGGACACAAAGGAAGCTCTGTCTTGAAGAAATAGGGAAGAATGGAAAGAATGAAGGCACTCTGACTAAGAAGGATGAGGGAAGGTTTCTTGTAGAAAGTTTTTAGTCTTTAGTTGGGACTTACAGGAAGCTTAAAGGGGTCAGTGATCTGAAATGTGGAGGGAAAATATTCCAGACATGAAGTAAAGTTATTGAAAATGCCAGAACTAGGCACAGCCAGATCACACGGTGGATAGTGTCAGATCTGGAATCAGGAAAACCTGGGTTCAAATGTGACCTCAGTCACTTTCTTTATAGCAGGGTGATCCTGGCTAAGTCATTTAACTTTGATTGCCAAGACCTCATCGTGTATCTTAGAACTGATCCTGAGATGGAAGGTAAGGGTTAAAAAACAAACAAACCACAAAACTTTTCCACTTTGGGGCTGTGAATAGAGAACTAGAACTAGAGACAGAAGGCCCTAGGTTCAAATATGACCTCTGACACTTCCTACCAATGTGACCCTGGGTAAGCCACTTATCCCCAATTTCCTACCTCTTAGCCATCTTCTACCTAACAACAGATGCTTACCATCAATTCTGAGACAGAAGTAAAGGATTTTTTAAAAAATCTGCAGCTGAAGGAAGCCAGTAGGCCAGTTCCCCTAGATCCAAGAGCACAGACTGGGGAATAATGAATAAGAGGAGGGGAAAGAGGGCTTTGAACACCAAAGAGAATGGTTTGTATTTGATCCTGGAGGGAATAGGGAGTCTGTAGCAAATAAAATAGTTGGAGCCATAAACTGTAACAATTAAAAGAGTGGTTGGCTTAAATTGTGACTGCAGAAATATGGGTTCAAGATAGCGTCTTGAGTTAAATCAAAATATAAAGTGGTCTCCAGGGGAAAATTCCCAAATATGAAATATACCCAAGTCATCTGGGTTTTATAGAGATTTTAATTAATACAAATGAGGAATTAAAGAAAGGGAGAGAGAAAAAGGAAATAATGAGAAAAGGGCTAGACCAGCCTAGGCCAGCCTAGGCTGAAGCCCTAAGAGAGAGATCAGTCAGTCTTTTATCAACTCATCACAAGATCTGTCCAAAGCAAAATTCTAGTGTTCAGAGAGACACCAGTTCAGCTTCAGCTAGCTCAATAAAGTTCAGCCACCAAGCCCTTCAAGGCAGCTTTGGCCAGCTGCCTCCTCCAATTCAGCTTTTCCCAGCTGAATCTTCCAGCTGAATGACCCCAGAGCCCTTTCTGAGCTCCTTTTTAAAGCGAATTTTCTCCTATGTCACCTCCCCTAAGTTCTTATACCTACCAATCATAGTAGACGTTTTCCAAAGGACAGACCATTCCTAATTCACACCCGAGTAGACGAAACTTTTGAGTAATTCATACCTGAGTAGACTAAAACCTCTGAGTAAGTTCTCACCTCTTTGCCATTTGCAAGTTTACAAGTTGCCTGACCTTTATAGGTACTTAGCACCCTTTTGTATTAGATCTAAAAATAGGCACAGCTTAAGGGCTTTTGCCTTACTATAAGTATGCGTTAAGTACTTCTCATTGTTCAGCAAGGAGTTTACAACATTATCTTTCCCTAAAGTATGTTTAAGTATGGGTGGAGTAGAGTTCTCACATTCCTGATCCAAGTACCTTTATTGTTTAAAATGGGGAATGGTCTTAACCAAGTGTTCTGAAGTAGGGTCTGAGAATTTTTAAGATTCACAAGTCACTGGGGTATATGGAGTAGGGGATTGATACGATCAGAACTGTGCTGTATAAAAATCACTCTGGTGGGAGAATGGAAGAGGCCTTGGCGTGAGAAGAGTCAGTGGGAGACAGACCCAACAGAGGTTATCTTAATAGTCTAGCAGGGAGGTGATGTGGGCCTCCACCAGAAGGATGTCAGTGACACAGGACAGAAGGGGGACAGAAGGGTATTGGAGATATGTTGAAAAGTTGAAACTGACAGGACCTGGTACCATATTGGATATGGGCTTAAGGCCAGTGAGGAGTCAAGGGGGTCTCTTTGGTTTTGAGCATGAGGGACAAGGAGGATACAGCTATAGAGAAGGTGGGGGTTCTGTCTAGATGAGACAGAACAATGTGTTTGGGACACACTGAGCATAAGATGTCTACTGGTCACCAAGTGTGAAATCCCCATAAGGAAATTTGAGATGAAAAACTGGAGGTCAACAGAGATTGGGGCAGAAAATGCAGATCTGAGACTCATCAACAGAGAGATGGTGCTTGAATCCCTGGTAGGTGATAAGATCACCAAGTAAAGAAGTCCAAAGGGAGAAGAGTAGTGGGCCAATGACAAGACTGGAGGAACTCCCTCACCCTAACCCTACTGTTATAAGATCTAGAGGAGGAGCCAGCAGAGAAGACAGAGAATCACAGGTCAGAGATCGGAGATAAATCAGGAGAGAGAACCATGTCCTAAAACCCTAGAGAGAAGAGAATATTGGAGATGAGAAAGTGGGCGAACAGCATTAAAGGCTGCAGACAGGACTGAGAGGACTGAGGAGGTGGTCTCTATCATCTCAGAAAGAGAAGAGCATACAGGGGAGGAGGTACAGAGGAGAAGGCAAAGCCTGAGAAAATGAAGGATGGGAAGCCCTACCTTGACATGGAAAGGGGTTCCACTGATGAATGTTCTTGTGGGTTAAGGGAGATGAGGACTCATGCAGAGGCCAGAGAGACTTGATACCAGCAGTCTGGGGGCTGGGTAGGTGCTGCAACTTGTAGCAAGGGCGGAGGTGTCCAGTGCGGCACATGGAGGATTGGGTCTTTGAGCCAGAGACCAGATTTTGTGTTGAGGGAAGTTCAAACCCTCCTCCTCCTGAGCTACTGACCGGTTCATCAACATTCTTCACATGCCAGAGTTGTGTCCCTGAAGATCAATAAAAGAGAGTGGACAGAGCCCACCTGAGTCTTTTGGCAGGGACTCTGGGCTAGAGGAGAAAGATGAGGGACAGAGTTAGATTCTTGCAGGTTAGGTGACATGTGGTCAGAACTTAGAGTAAGGAAGAGACTTTAAATCTATGCTTATCTACCTATTCTATTAATACACTTTATGAAAAATAATAACTGGTAGATATATTAATTTTAATTATAACAATTTCCAGGTAAATGTAGAAGAAAATAATGAGATTAACTGTGAGAAGGGAAAGATTAAATGCCTGAGGAATCAAAGCTCTGCTCTTCTGAGCACATCAATTTATCAAAGCAATGTATGCCAACTATCTAACCAATAAGGACCAGGCCCTTTCCTGGGCTTAGGTTTGGACATCGAAATCAGGGAGGAAAAGAGACTTATTTACCTTAAAAGAGATGAATTGAATAAGACCAATGAATGTAAAGGAAATAATGCAATTATGGGTGTGGAAAGGAAATAAGACTGATAGTTGGTGGGGAAAGGGGCAACTAGGAGTGGCAGTTGGGTCTTGTGAAAGTGTCTTGTGACACTTTCTTCCTGCGGGGGGGTGGGGGGGAAGAACTTGCTTCCTGGTGTTGGAGGAGAGAGGAGCTTGTTCAGCTCAGTCTGGTGTGGTGTGCCCCCTCTTCTTGGTTCAGCCCGATTCAGGCCCAATCACCTCTGAGGGTTAGACATGTTCTTGTTTGCTTTCTGTCTACTGCTAAGATTCTGAATCATACAAAACTGGACTGATATAGAGTAGACGGGAGTGGGAGAACCCTCCGCCAGCCTCTGGGGCCGGCCTTATATTCTGAAGCTAAGGAAAAACTCCAATCCCAACTGGTTATTAAACTTTATATTATTTGAATTCACAGTCAGATAAGTTTTCTGGGCATAGAGGGAGCTGAACAACAGTTCAGTCATTCAACAACAAACAGTCCTTATCGGACCCCTGCTGTGCCCTCTTAGCAGGAGGCATCTCCCTCCCTTGCCTCACCAAGCAATATTCCCTCTCTCCCATTAAACTCCTCCATACCCTACTACAGACTTTCCTATTATCCCTGTTTTTTTCCAATTTCCCCACATCTCTCCCATAAATATTACATGGGTCATCTGGCTTTATAACTGGAGAAAAGATTAGGGATTTTCTAAGTCGGGATGGGGAAGAGGGACAGAGGAAGTTCCCTGAGAAGGGGTCCCACTCCTTCCCAATGTCTGTAAGCAATCAAAAGAAGAAAGAAGCAATAACTGATTGATTAATATGAACCAGGTTTGCAGATAAGACCCACTGAATGCTTGAGAAATACAATCAGAAGAAACCTCCTTTCATTAGTCTTAGAATCTTACTGTGTCAACCTAAGTTTGGGCCTTGGCTCAGGGTCTCTAAACAGCAGGTATACAGGCAGTTCAGTTTTTCAGGGAGGCAGGAAGAGGTTCAAATCGTAAAATGTAACTTTCTCCCAATTCTCCCCATTGAATAAACTTTCCTACTCAGAAAGAATTTGGATGAGACACACAAAGGAACAGAAGGAAACCAAGCCAACTCCAGCACTGAGTCAGAAGATGGAGAATGTTTCCACAATTCACCCCTCTCTGCACCAGAGCCCCCCTTTCCCTCCCAAGAGGGCATCAGTTCAGTAGCTGGCACAAGGTCAGCTTGTCCCAGCTTCTTCGCACACCCTACCGTATATGATGAGACCATGCTTTATGGGAATACTGAAGAAGAAAGATTTTTCTGGAAACAGCAGCCATATGTAGGAATAGAGGTTAATAAAGAGGGGAGATAGAATACAGGAGAGATAGAATCAGGGAGGAAAAGAGACTTATTTACCTTAAAAGAGATGAATTGAATAAGACCAATGAATGTAAAGGAAATAAGACTGATAGTTGGTGGGGAAAGGGGCAACTAGGAGTGGCAGTTGGTTTGATAGATGGAGAGGCGGAATGGGCAGAGAGATGCTGGGAAAGTTTTCAACTGATGGAGAGAGGGAGTTTGGATCCTGTGTCTAAGAGAGGCAGGAAGTTTTCCCTGAGCTCAGATTTGGGAATCCCATCGAATTCCCAGGGGTGTCCCAAATTGACTGCAGTGCCTCTGGTGTTCATTAATTGTCTAAAAACTCATCTTGTCAAACTTTGGTGGTGAGACAGGACATTTCAGATTTTGCCCAAGTATGATTAATCCCAGGAGGGCAGTCTATGTGTCAGACCCCAAGTAACCATTGGACTCTATAACCTCTTTCCTCAAGACTCAAGCTGATACTTAGGAATTTAGTTTAAGTTAATATAGTTTATGAGAAAGAAGAATTTCTTTCTGGACTGGTTCTGGATGATGGCCACCATTGGGGACTCAAGAACACTCTGGATAGATTAGCCTAAGGATCTCTTGGATTCCACTTTCCTAAACCTATCCTTTGCTTGTCATATTAATAAACTACTGATGATTTATATTGTAATGCAGTCAGACAGATCTTTGGAAGATGTTAAAGGAGGTAGAGGGAGAAAGGGGTCAATTAGGGAGGTAGTTCTAAGAGGCTTTGGTTAAGTCAGCCAACATTACTTCCCTTCTGACAGGTTTTGTAACAGAAAGGACATCTAGGGGTGCCAGGCATTTTGCTAAGCCCTGGCAAACCACCAATACTTTACCCCCTTGATGTCTCTTTTCTGAATCCTGAATCCTGTTTCTCCCTGTACTTGGTTTTCATCACAGGGACACCCCTTTGAGATGCCCTAGTTAAGAAGAAAGACAACGCTCTTAGGTTTAAAACACCATCCAGCCTAACTAATAAATAATGTCTAAACTAAATAATGTCATTAAGGGTATTATTGCTCAATCCTACATGTCAGCCTCAGTGTCTCTCCTCAGAGAGGGGAAGCTCCACACTTTAGTTACAAAAATGTCTCCAATGAAACCTCACAGAAGCTGCTTCAGATTGAACAGAATTCTTAAGAGTATCAAATCCAGGGGGCAGCTGGGTAGCTCAGTGGATTGAGAGCCAGGCCTAGAGACGGGAGGTCCTAGGTTCAAATCTGGCCTCAGACACTTCCCAGCTGTGTGACCCTGGGCAAGTCACTTGACCCCCATTGCCTAGCCCTTACCACTCTTCTGCCTTGGAGCCAATATACAGTATTGACTCTAAGATGGAAGGTAAGGGTTAAAAAAAAAAAAGAGTATCAAATCCAGAAAATATAATCCAGGAGAAAAAATGTAATTTCTCCCTTCATGGCAGGAGAAAGAGGGTATCTGACAGGCTGGAAAAAATCGTAACAAAATCCATTTGGGAAAAACAAAAGATCAGCCATATCAAGGAAGATGATGAAAAGAAGCCCGGATAGCTGGGGAGCAGCACGGCCAGAGCTCAGACCAGATCACGAGTCAGCCGTCATCCTAAAGCTGGGGGACTGGTAAGATAAGGAGGTAAAGCAAAGGGACAGGCTAAAGAAAATACCTCCTGTCAAGTGGAAAACAAGCAACTTGGGAGAAAATTCCTTATTTGGTAAAAACTGCTAAGAAAACTGGAATTTAGCCAGGAAGGAAATGAGGTTCAGAGCATAAGCCGACACCACACTCTACTAGACGGGATTTAAGGAAATGTGAGCTTAATGTTAAAGATCACACTATAAGAAGGTAGGAGAGAAACTGGGTGCAGGGGCAGGGGCTGGAGGGTAGCTAATGGCTTTTCCCTTCCTTTGGGCTGAGCAGTGTCCAGCATCCACCAAGGTGTTCCTCCACACTGACTGACTTGTACTACAAAATGAGAAAGAGGAAGAAGCCAGAGATATCTGGGAAGACTTGAGGACTTGAGGCAAAAGTCAGTGAGCAGCTCCAGGGGACAATGTCTTCCCTGAGGATGGCACAGACCAGGGGACACCCTCAGGCTCTGCTGCAGGCCAGACTCAAGAGGGAAAAAGTAAAAAGAAGCAGAGGAGGAGGGTGTGAGTGTCACCAGACAAGCAGAGAGAGCAAAGACACAATCTCGAGACAGGAAAAAGAAGTGGGCTGGTGGTCATCCTCAGTGTTTACTTGTGCCTAAGGGGAGCTCTTGGGGTCTGAGCTGCCCAGGGGCCCAAGAATCACACCCAAACTGGAGAAGAGAGCCCAGAAGGGCTGTTCCTCCTGCCTGGGATGTAGGGACAGACATGGCCCAGCAGGAAGGAGGCAGCAGCTTCCCCACCATCTTGGTCAGAGCCAGGGAAGGGCCTCCCTGGCTGAGGGGGCTCCATCTGGGGCTGGAATGCACTTACCTGGGCTGGGAGTCTGTCCCTCTCCAAGGCCATCCCTGGCACTCCAGGCTCCCTGTGGAGGCAGCAAAGCAGCCCCAGTGAGTCCATCTGGTGAAGCTCTTCCATCCTTTCCCAACCTACAATCCGTAAGGGTTAAATTAGGAGTTTTGACAAAGTTTTAATGAGAATATAGTGGGTTGCAAATTAATATTATCCCTTTAAGCCAGAGGAAAGAAAACTTCTAGCAGCTTTTAACAATTAACAATTTAGTTTAATTGAAATAGAGATAGTAAAAGAATGAAGTAAAATGAATAAAGGAGAGGAATATAGGAAAGAGATAAAGAGAATTTCCTAATGTCTATACTAGTTATTATGTCTATACTAAACCTAACAGCCTGTGTCAAGGAAGATTATCCCCTTCCCCTCTTGACCTGTCCATCAAACATTTCTGAGATAACACAGTTGCCCCAGGTTTGATTCTGCATAAGTGTTGTACATCAATAAAAGTCAAGGTTTTGGGCTTTTTGGAGGGAGAACTGAGAATAGGACGGGGAAGGAGGAAGTCGGGAACAGAGTAGGCAGGTGAAGGGAGGGAGGAAGAGGCATGAAGGTCAGGGACAACATGCTCAGGTTACTTATAGGAATGATTGTCTACCCTTTCCAATAAACTTTATAAAATATATAACTCGGTAGAAATATTATTCCAATTCTCACACAGGCCAAAACAAAACCCCGAAACCCAAAAGCCCTCTCATTAAGCTCAGGCCTGCCTTTATATTCCAGCACCTAACCTACAACCACCAACCTAACATGGCAGCAAACTTCCCCCCAACTGTCAGCCCTGTCAGCAACTGACAAACCCACCAACTGACCCTGGGTTTCCTTTTCTACTTCACTTCCTGTTTCTGTGGTTTCTACTTCCTGTAACTGAACTGGTTAACCCCTACACATCACTATGGTAAGAGGAAGTCCAGGTCTCCTGATAAATTAAAAAAGGGACAAGGAATTCCTTTGTACAACTCCACACGGGGCCCTGCACCAACCCCATATGGCCCCTTGAATGGAGATCCAGCCAAAGCTCTTCCCATTAGACCTCCCTGGGCCCAGGGAATGTCTGATTTCTCTGCCCTTCTGAGCAGCAGGAGCTGGCCTGGAGCCCCCCTCCTGGGGCAGTTCATCCCCTCTTTCCCCCAGTGTAGACAAGCCCATCTTCCTCACTGCCTTAGAGCTCCCTCTCGGGGCCAATGGCTTTTGGTGGGATCTGACAACAAAGCTGCCCTGATCTCCCTCCAGCTTGAGATCTGGCTCAGCCCATCCCTCCTGGGGCCAGGCCTGGGCCTCTGCACCCTGAGCTAGGAAGGGAGAAGGGACCCAGAGTTCAGAGGCTTTCCCTTCTCTTCTCAGGCTGAGGCTGCCCCTCAGGGATCTCCCTGGGGTGAGGGGCCACAGGAGTCACCAAGGGCCAGGCCGGCCCTCAGGGGCAAGCCTGCTAGCGGCAAGGTGTGGGGCAGCTTGGGAAGAGAAGAGGGTGTGAAGGAGCAGATGAGCCCCTCCCTCTGCTGCTCCTCTTCTGCCCCCAACCTTCTCCCCTCCTCCCAGACCCCCAAGAGGCAGCAGGGCATTGGGATCCCACATGGGAGGGGAACAGGGAGAGCCCAAACCCCCTTGGCAGGAAAGGGGCCTGAGGGCTCTGCCAGAAGGGGGAGCCCAGGGAGAGGCTGGGAAGGCTCAGGGTGCAACAGAGCTCCTGGCAGGGAAGGCAGCACTCTGGGGAGACTCAAGTGTTCCTGGGGTGGCTGAGCCTGGGGAAGCAGGAGGAAGGCATGCTGGGGTCTCCCAAGAATCTGGAGGGGCACCTGGGACCCTCTGACAGCTGAGGCTGGGAATCCCTCAAGGGAACCGGAGCTGGAGAGCCCAAGGGCCAGGGGGGCAAGGAAGGGAGCATGGAAAGGGCTTTGGCTCCTGGGAGGGTCCCAGGCAGGAAGGCAGAGCTCAGGGATCCTCCCAGAGGGCTGGCTCTGAGCAGGAGCTGGGGGTCAGGACACCTGGGTCAGGCATCCCTGGGCCCCAGGAATGGCCCCTCAATGCCCCTAGACTCCTCCCCTGGGTTGGGCTTCCCCCTGGGCCACCCCCACCAGGCTGGGCAGGAAAGAGCCCCCTCCCTCCATCCAGCCCCTCCTCCCCCCACACCCTAGATACAGCCTGAGGAAGGTGGGGGCAGCAGAGAGCTCCAGGGGGAGAGCAGGGCCCAATAGAGAGTACTGAGGGAATATGAGGCCCACAAGGAGGGGCCATCTGGGGTTTGGGGGGGGTTGATCCATCTCAGAAGAATCAGGCAGGTGGGGGGCAGGAAAAGGGGAGGGGGAGGGGCTGCAGGAGGACCCCCGGAGCTCTCCCATCCCAGAAGTTCTCACGTGCCTGCTGGAGGCCCCTTGGGCTGGGAAAGGGGCATGGGGGTCCCTCCCAGTGCTCTGGGGGGCCCAGCCAGCCTCCAGGAGGAGATCCTCCAGCCAGGAAACCCTTCTGGAGGACCAGGCCAGGTTCGGGGTTCAAAGACAAAAGGGGGAGCTGCCGAGAGCACAGGAAGGGTCTGAGGCCACACTGGAACCCAGGCCCTCCCCATGCAGGCCCCCCACTCTCCCTGGGCTCCCTTAGGCAGAGGGCAGTCCTCCCGATGGGGGCGGGGCCCTCCTCCCCCATTCCCCCCATGATGCTCTTCGGCACTCCCAGCCCTGATGGTCCCCCTTCCTGACACCCCCTCTGGCCCCAGACACACTAACGTGCAGGGGGGTCCATGAACAGCAGCACCTCCAGCTCTTAGCCGGGAGCCCTTCTCTGGCTGTCCCCCACGGGCGGCTCACAGGCTCTCTCTGGCTTCCCTATAGCCCAAAGGGCAATCTCGCCTCCTCCAGGAAGCCCTCCTGAACTCCCCTTCACTCTCCACTCCTTATTGCCTGTTTAGCCTGAACAGAGCGTGCTTGGGGTGACTGAAGCTGAGGCTGCCCGGGGGGCGGGGGAGTAGGAGCCCGGGGTCCGGGCCCAGAGGCTGGAAGGCAGGACTCCTGGGTCCGTTCAGGGCGCGGTAAAACTACATCCGGTCCTGACTCCCTGCTCCCCGGACACCCCCTCCCGGCAAGAAGGTCCCGAAGAGGAAGCCGAAGGCCACAGCCGACCCGTCAGACACCGGAGCAGCCCCGGGATACACTGAACCCCGCAGGAAACTCGCACCCCGGTGCAGCCCGTCCCGCTCCGCTCCCGGCCCAGCCAGCCCCGCCCAAATGCAGATTCCCAGAATATGGGGGGAGGGGAGGGCCTCCAGGACGCACAGGGGGACTCGTAAAAGGGAGGATTCGAACTCAATCCGGTCCTGTGCCTCCCGCCCTCCCCCCTCCCTGAAGCCCCCCCTTTCCCGCAGACCCCCCACCACTACCTCATAATTACCGAAGCTGGAGGCGGGGGCGGAGGGAGGAGGAGGAGGGTGGCTGGGTGCGAGCTTCAGTTCCGGTTTCCCGGAGGCCTCTGCGCCGCCAGAGACGCGACTATTGTGCTCCGCCCTGCCCTTGGGGCTGGCCCTCCCCCTCTCCGCTCCTCCGGAGCTTCCCTTTCCCGCCCTCGGCCCGCCCCTTTATTACTCCACACCCATTGTGGGTCTGCCCCGCCCTCGCGCCCCCCCCCCCCGCCCCTGGAACCTGTCCTGGGCCGCTCAGTGTAGGGCGCTCCGGGCTCCTGGCCTTCCCGGGGCCTCCGGCGTCCCCCGTTCCCCGCTCTTCTCTCTCCTAACACAGCTCGCGGCGCTGCGCTTTCCTCGGGGTCTCTGCATTCCCGCCTAGTGCGAGGCTGGAGGGGGGCCCGCGGGCACCGCGCGGGGCATTCTGGGTAGTAGACCGATCTCCAGGTGGGCACTCGTGCTCCGATGGGGACTTGCTCTGGCGCTGCTTCCCGAAGCCAGTCAGGAGGACGCCGGGAGGAGACCCGAAGGGGGTTCCTGGTTCGGTGCAGCCAGATCCGGGCCTTTTCCGGTGTCGGGCTCCCTTTCTCCGTAGCCTGTCTAGCCCTGTGAGGCTTCCTGGAGCCTCTCCCCGACCATCACCGGTTTCCTTCTTCCCGGCATCCTCCTCGTTTCCCTGCTTTCTCTCCTTTCCCGCAGCCTGCTCCTTCACCTTCCCCCGCATCTCCTCCCTCTTCTAAGCAGCCCTTTTTCCCTTTTCTCAGGCTCCCGCCTTGGTCCCGCCCCCTTTGGGTGTTTTCCCTCCCTCGTATTCCCCTCCCTCTCCATCTCCCTCCGCCCCCCTGCTCCTTCCTCTAACTCCGCCTCCCTTCTGAGACCCAGCAATGGGAGTCCAGGACCAGAGGAGAGGAGGGGAGGGGAGGGAGGCGGAGGCTGCCTCAGTTTAGGAGGCGGTGAGAGAGAACTTCTCAAAGCTTGAGCTGAAGCGAAAGCAAGGAGCACAGGAGTTTGCCAGTCACGTGAGCTGGCCACAGCCTCGGCCCCAGTTGCTCTGAGCCCCATGACATCGGGCATCGGACTCCTTCGAGGGGCCTCAGCAGACACTTTCAGACAGGGATCCCCAAGCGTCTTTTTCGCGGCCTTCAGGGCTAGGGAGCCCTAGCAACAAAGGGTAAGTGTGGCAAGCACGCAGGAAATTAGAAGGAAGAGTTAGCCCCGTCCCCAGCACGGGGCTCCCAGAAAAGCACAGTCACCCCCCCTTAGGGGTCTCTTCAGGCCCTGCTGAACATCTCTCCCCCTGGGGCTGTCCGCATCACGTGAGGGGGATTTACTGGGAGAAAAGAGCTGTCCTGGGGTCTGGGCCCCTCCCCCAGAGACCGTGTGCCTTCCTGCGCTCCGTAAGAGCCAAGCCAGGCAAACTGATGTGGGGTTGGGGAGGGAGATATAGTAGAAGGAGAAAAAGGAACTGCTCAGCCTGATCCCATAGGTAGAGAGTGTGATGCCATAGAAACACAGACTTAACCTGAATAGTGTCAAAAAGAGCACACAAGCCAAAAAGGACCAAACCAATCCAGGTAGGATTGATGCATTTCTAAGCCATTACAAAAGGACTTGAACCTAGTGTGAGACTGGAGGTTGCAGCTCTTGACATACGTTAAGATGTAGGACTCCTTGTATGCACACTTTTTGTGAAATACAGACAAGTACTAAAGTTTGGCTGTGATCCTGGCTTCCCCTATCCCTCAGAGTGAAGCTAAAATCAGACCAGGGAATGATACTTCCCTATCACACAAAAATATAGTTCTTTTCTCTCTTATAAAATGGCAACTTCCTGTAGTCTTGGCTGTTATAGAGGATTATAGGAAAGGGAACGGTTTTATACTGTAAACCTTAAAATTTCACAGACTTATGAATGTTAAAAATTTTACTCCACATTGAGGAATCCTCCAATTCCCTACTTGAAATAATTCCCTAACAGATAGTGAGAACTCTACTTGAATGTGAAAACTCCTTGCTATGGGAGTATCCCTATTCCACCCCTACTTAAGACTGCTTTAGGGCAGAAAACTCCTTGCTAAACAATTAAAGTACTTGAAAACCATACTTATAAAGGAAAGGAGTTCTTTGAGCTATGCCTATTTTTGGAATTGATACAATGGGATGCTAGGTGCCTATAAAGGTGGGGCAACTTGTAAACTACTTAGACCTAAAAGGTGAAAACTTACTCAGAGGTGTTTTCTCTTAATGAAATTAGTTGACACAGCAGCATTTTTTTCTGACTTACTAAAGAGATTAATCTACTCAGCTGTGAATTCAAAATGGGCTGTCTTTTGGAAAACATCTACAGTGATTGGTAGATGGAAGAACTTAGGGGAGGTGACATAGGAGATTTTGCCCTTGAAAATAAGAGCTCAGAGAAGAGCTGGAGGTCATTCTGAAACATTCAGATTGAGGAAGGACTGATTCTGAAACATTCAGATGGAGGAGGGAGCTGGTGAAAGCAGCTGAGATGATGCTGGCCTGGTGTCACTAGAATCCTTGCTTAGGCAGACCTTGTGGTGAGTGTTAAAAGACTGACTGACTGATCTCTCTCTCTTAAGACTCACGTCTAGTCCATGTTGGCTTAAGGCCCTTCATACTTATTTCCTTTTTCTCTCTTTTCTTTAATTCCACATTTGTATTAATTAAAATCTCTATAAAACCCAGTTGACTTGTGTATTTGAATAACTGGGAATATTTCCCTGGCGCCCACCTTATATTTGATTTAAAACCAAGACACTGTAGTGAAACATATTTTCTGCAGTCAAATTTACTCACCCTCTCTTATATCTATCACAATTTATATCTTCCACCATTTTAACTCACTACAATTTATGGGCTTCACTATTTTAAATCTCACAAACACATACAAAAGGGAAACATTTTAATAATAGTTTACACAATGAAAGGAAGGATGGGGAACGGATGAGGGAGATGTTGTATCTGACTATAGGTTCAAAATATTTACCCACTATAATTACCTATACTAACCTGTCTAAATAACTACACTACAAAACTAAATCCATCAGGGAACCCAGAATCTCACAGAGTCCTTGGCAGGTAGGTAGAAGGAATCCAGGAGGCTATCTTCAAGTCTCCACTCTGTCCACCAGAGTGGATGGAAATCTTCCTCTCAGCCTTGTTATATTCAAAGCCAGTCAGTTTCCAAGATGATCTTATCTAGATAGAGTCCAGGTATATACAACCTTCAGCCTTCATCATCAGCTATAGACAGGCCATTAGGGGACTGTGCCTTCAACAGTTTGGAACTTTGCCCTGCCAGCTCTGGAATTCTGAGTCTTAAGGGCTTCTCAATCACTTCTTTGCACCCTGCAATTTCCCACACTACAGCTGCAAATGGGTAAGTGAAACATTACTGCATTTTGTCCTACAGACTTGTGGGATAGAAATGACTTTAATTGGGCCCTGATACAAATACTTGTTACAGGGTTGTTTTCCTTTAAATATTTTACACCTAAGAATTTGATAGTCTATATTTTGTACAGAAATTATTTTTTTCTTTTCTCTTTGCATTTTCTGATGTTTTTTAATACTCTTGCCAATTAATTCATATGCCTCCTAACTCAGCTATACATCTCTAAGTGATCCGTTATTCAACATCCTCTTCAGGGGGAAATGTATTATCATTCTAAAATGCAAACCTTAAATTCTTTTGAGAGTAATTTTACGATAAGAAACATTCCACCTCTCTGAATCCAAAAAGTGAACTGTTTGGAGAAGGCACCATAAAGATACCTCCACAGACCATGCAATGCAACAGAAGATCCAGAGTGAATTTTGGGATGTGGTGATCTGAACTGTGTGGGGTTGAATGAATTTGTTTTGTATGTATACTCTTATGCTAAAGGGGACTACTCCCTAAGAAGCTTTTTGTCAATGGACCTAGCAATCATGGGATGGTCTTTTCCCCTCTATTTCCAGATTTCTGCAATTTAAAAGCTGATTATTTTAAATTATCAAATTGGGGGAGACTAGTGCCCCCTCTCCAGTGATCATAAGGGGGGGAATGTATAATTGAAAATCTATTACACTAAAATAGAACCACATTTCCCAGGAGCCCACTGACTTCCTGTTGTTATAAACTTCCTGTAAATAGAGGAAGCAGTAGCAAGGTAGGGGTTTTGAAATAGCATAGGCACGAGGTCTTTATATTGTATTCTCTTTATTCCTTGATTTCTAATGATCATTAATAAATTCCTTACAATAGGTTTTTACTATTAAGATTTAATTTTAACTTTTACACAATTTAGTCACACAGTGCTATTTTGCTAAATAATAAACTTTGTAAAATATAATTCAGGCATTGGATATTAATCTAAATATTACATTTATGGTTACCACAGAAGTGGGGATCGGAATTCTTAATTCAGAGTAGATTAGTTTGAAAAGAAACCATGTTTCTCCTGTCATGGCCTTGTGCCAGCTTTCTGAGCTTTGCTGCTGCTGCTGCCTGCTCCTACCTCCCTCCCTCATTTCTTGGGTGCTCCTGCTGCTGCTGTTCTTAAGGAGGAAACTGGAGGTTTAAACAGATACTGTGTGCAGGAGCCACTATCTGGGGGGGGGGGGGGTTGGATGTAGCAGCAACCAGGAGCACAGGGTGTGGGACTGTGCACAGAGCCTCAACCAAGAAGCTGCAGCTGGGGTTGGGCCATGTGAATTGGCTGGAATATCATAGCAATTTGAGTTCATTTAAGATTGGGCATAGTGGGAAAATGAGTAATAAGGGAGAAACCCTGCTAAAGGAGCATTGTAGTCTGGTTCTAGGTCCAATTGCATAAATTCCTTTTTATAAGGAATCTATAGACATATTTTTCTGGACTGTTGGAAGAGTTAGGACAACTAACCTGGACATCTGGGTCAGACCTCTAATCATATTCTCTCAAATACTACAATGCAAGCAAAAGTAGAGGTCTACAGAGTGTCATGCTTGTTTTTGAAAAAACCTTTACATCGGTTTCACTATTTTCAATAAAAAACCAGATTGTTATCCTTTATGATCTGTAATAAAATTTGCCTCATTATCATTTGGTCAGCAAAGATTTATTTTAGAAGTATTCTTTGATATTTCACATAATTTCTTGATTTAAATTATGTTTTTATAAGAAATACATATATTAATTGAAGTTAATGTCCAATAAAAATTAAATTTTTGAAAGGCTCAAAGGAAAACTTTTTATTATTTCCAGTCAAATTTTTTGTAGCATAAGTTCATTTTTTTCTCTTTTCTTGCCCAAACATAACATACTCTTCACAGAAGAATATTAAACATTACTTTAGTTGCTTCCATAGTTCAAAAACAAACTTGTCTATCTCTGAATTCACCTTCAATCTAGGAATCCCAATATTGGTCAAATAACAAAAGTTGTTTGGTCTATAGTTTGAAATGATTTCCAATTTTATCTATTTTTATTCTTTCAGGACTGAAGATGGTCTAAAAGTTTCCTATACTATTTCCCTAAGATTCTTAGCCCAACACCTCTCATCTTCACCGAATCTCAGTTTCATTCACTCTCTCCTGACAAATTCCATGATTAATAAATAATTTTTGAGCTTTAGAATGCAATTTTAAAATTAGCCCTGAGTCCAACCTAATAGAATTTTTGTTTTCATAAGACTTCACAAAGTTATATTTCTATCTAAACAGTCACAAAAGATTGATATCTTCTCCAAAGAAAACCTCATAAAAATTCTCATATCATAATTTAGAAAATTTTCCAAGAGGAATTTTAGTATCTATTTTCTTATCCTTGTTTCATCTCTATAACTCCCAAATATGGCCAATATGGAATTGTAAGGGAAGAAAGAACAAAAAATCTTGTCTTTTACAGTCTGTTTGAAAGTTTTCTCTTTACAATATTGCCCTTTGGTTGATCAGACCACAGGAAAAAGCATAAAGCCAAACAATGCTTGGACTCCCCTGCCACCACTGATTGGTACAAAGCACAGAGAAAGCAAACACTTACACAAGTGGCCCTTTTAAGATTCCTCCCTTCTGGAGAGATGAAAGGATGGGATGCTAAGCTTCAGCTTAGGGGTGGAGAGTGCTCCATCACCTTTTCATTCATTTCTCACAATGAAAATTGAGAGTGGGAGTTAGTCCTACCATTTTAAAAAAACACATATAAAAGGGTAAGACAGACATATAGACAGGATACAAAGAAAAAAAACCCATAGGGAAGAGGTGGACAGAAGCCATCACTTAAAATTGTCCAGAAAAAAACAAGTTTGAAGGATCACAATAGAATTTTTCAATGACTAGTGTTTTTAATACATATGATTTGTTAAAAATATTTATATATAATAAATATGCTTATCCAAACGAGACAAATTCTCACATCAGTTATGTCCAAAAATCTATCTCTTGTTCCTTTTTCTCCTCCCCCCACTGCTTCCTTCTCCCCAAAGAAGGCATATAATAGGATATTGGTTGTACATATATTATCATACCTGTTTCCCTATGTGTCATGGGGTAAAACAAGGCAAATATTGCGTACGCTAGAATGGGATGTTTCAATCTGCATTTGGACCTTGTCTGTTCCTTCTAGGGCAATGGATAGACTATTTTTGGTCATGAGTTCCTTTGAGTTGTCCTAAATACTCGTCTTATGGACTTTAATTTCTTTTTCTTCTCTGATTACTATTGATAGCATGTGTAGTACAGAAATGTTGATAATATTAAGCATCCTTGTTTTACTCTTGTAATAGGAGAGGCACAACCCACAACCTCCATTATGTAGAAGTTAAAGGCAGCTGGTAGTGAGGGGGTAAGAGATCTGAACTTGGAGTCAGAAAAACAAATTTAATCCAGCCTCAAAGAGATGGTAAGTGGGTGCCCTGGACAAATCATTTCACCTCAGTTTGTCTCAACTATGAATTGAAGACAATAAGACTATCAAACTCACAGGAATGTTGTGAAATTAATAATCATAATGAACTCATTTACCCAGTAGAGGACAAAGAGCAAGTATTTTGAAATGCTTATTCCCTTCCTTTCCATTCCTATCATCTGGCCTGGGATTTGAGGAAAGAATGAAGGAGGAATAAGGATAAACTTGAGAGACTAGGCAGAATGAGGGGCTGTGAACTATAGTTTTTTTTTTTAATTTTCCACAATTTTAATTCACACTTGTTGTCAACAGTTAAGCTTCAGCAATATTAAGAGCTATTAAGAAGCCCAAATGGTTTGATACCAGATTGTACATCTTACTAGAAATAACTCGAATCATCTGTGAACTATAGTTTTATATTTCTTTTTAAATTTTATTCCCACATTGTTATGGAAATAAGAATCCCCTTACCTTACTCTCTATCTGTCTGCTTGTGTATGTCCAATATGTTTCTTGTAAAAAACATCTCATCACATTCATATTTTTAATGCACTCTTCTATCTACTTCCATTTTATGGGGGAGTTCATCTCATTTACAGTTGCAGTTATGATGACCATCTCTGCATTCCCCTTCATCTTGTTTTCCTCTTTTAATCCTACACTTTCTCCTTTCATGGTCTGTCCTCACAGTTCCCCTTTAATCACCCCCCACATTTCCCCTCACTTATATTATTCCCCTCCCTACAACCACCCTTCTTATTCTTCTCCTATTTCTCTATAGGGTCATTTAATCACTCCCCTTATTCCACCTCCCTTATATTATGCCCCTCCCTCCATTGCCCATCTTATTCTCCTTCTATAGCTCTATAGAGTAAGATAAGACTCTATACCCCAATGAGTCTGTCTGTTATTCCCCATGAGAATATGTGTTACAGATTACATGTCACCAAAATTGAACTTAAGACAACTAGCACAGAATAGCACAGACAGGAATAAAAGAAACCCTCCACCAGCCTGTGAGGCCTGGCCTCAGCTCAAAAGCTGAGAGAGACTCAAACCCAATCTAGGGAAATCCTGATTCCCTCTTCCCTGATACATCCCAATCCAAACTTGTTATTAAATTCATCTTGAGTTAAATAACCCTCAGTCAGATAAGAGGACTATCTTTTCAGAGAGACATAGAGGGAGCTGAACGCAAGGACAGGCATTCAACCATAAACAGTCCTTGTCAGACCATTGCTGGGAAACCTTGGTCTGGGGGGAGGCTTTTCCCTCAGGAGGGTTCATCCTTACCTGCTCTGGGGTATCTTCAACATCAATCAATAGAGAAGACATCCCTCAGGCTATCATAGGTGGCTCATTTCTGGAGAACCCCAAATTTCAAAGATAGCTTCTCAGCAGGGGGCATATCTCTCTTTTTACCTCACCAGCATCCACATTCCCTCTATCCCTTCAACTCCTCCATTCCCTGTCATAAAACTTTCCTTATCCCTGATACCTCTTCAATATCCCCACAATCTCTATAAAATTTACAAGCCTTTTCTCTTCATGACCTAAACCCAGGACACAAGGTATACATAAAGAGCTTACAGCATACTGGATCAGCTCAGCCTCCCTGGGAAGGCCCAATTCAAGTACTGTTCACCACTCCAACATCTATAAAAATTGAAGAAAATGACTCTTGGATTTATTGCTCACATGTAAAGAGAGCACCTTCTATTGAAACTGATTGACTATACCCCATAACTCAACCATGTATCCCAAATTGTTCCGAATATTGGTCAAAACCTTCCTCAGGGAGATTTCAGGGGGGATTGCACTATTGTAAAAAAATCCAAAACTTAATGAACTGTTTGAAGAAGATGCCATAAAGATACCTGAAGAAACTTTTACAGCATCAGAAGACCCAGAATGAATTTTGGAATATAATTGATTGAACTATGGGGGAGAGGGGGATTAACACATTCCGAATGTAAATTCTTATGCCAAAGGGGACTGCCCCCTAATTGGCTTATTGTCCATGCACCTAGTGTAATAAAGAGAAATGGCCAAAAGCAGAGTAAAACCTGACATTTAAAGAAGATGGACCCAGGAGAAGCATATGGAACATGCAGCCAGTAGGGGAAGGGAGAATTGAGAATTCTGTGGAAGATTCAAAAGCAGAAAACTGTTGGCCAGAGCTGATTCTGGTCACATTCTCTCTTACCAGAGACTGACAAGAGCTAAGGAGAGTTGCTTTTCTAATACCCTTTCTACCTAGCTGAGCTGAAGAAAGTTCTTGCCCACTGAAGACACCTGCTGATTTAAAATGGGAAAGTCAAACCATTTCTCTGAAGAGACTTTGTGACCAAAGCCTTCAACAGTTGATAGGGAAAAGACATTAGGGACCTCCCATCTCTTCCCTCTATTCCTCCCTTTCCCTGTCTTTCTTTCCCAAGAAATAAATTAGCCATTATAGTTTACAGAATACTGTCTCTAAATTTTGTAATAGGAGGGAGGATTTCAAAATCAAAGAAGTAAGTTGGGAGGGGTTGACTCACCTTCTGGACAGGTCAAGACTACATTAAGGAAAAGGGAAGGTGCTACTCAGAAACCAGTCCCCAACAGCAACTGATTTCCTGGTCCTAGCATTTTCCAAACCCCTTCCGTCTCTCTCACTATTACAATTTGGCACCCTAAGAAAAGCCTAAATCCACCCCAGGTTATTGAAAAGATAATATAAAGGTATGTTATGAAAGAAAATGAGAGACAATATGATGAAAGAGAGGACTTTGACTTTGCCAGCACATCAAGCTTTGCTTATTTGAGCAAATGCAGAGAAGACTTTCTGTAAGCAATTAAATCTTTCTGTTCAAAATCCAATGCATGGAGCAAATTTGACAAAATGATTCAGGAGAAAAATGAACACCCTGCAACATATATTGACAGACTATCTGAAAGTATTGAGTCCATCATGGGGATAAATCAGGACTCCCAGAAATCAGTGACCCATATAAGGAGATTTCTTAAGAGGATGTAACATGCAGTTGAGAATTTTTTTTAGAAACTTCTTCCCCAAGTATGATTCAAGCTCCATTGCAGAACTAAGGGACATGGCAACATATTTGTTTGACAATCAAAGAGAACAAGAGAGAGAAAATTTACATCATATGGAAAAATCTTTGAAGCAGAAAGAAATTGAAGAGATTAAGATTTTGAATACAATCAAAACATACTCTAGACCTTCTTATAACAAAAGGTGTCAGAGAGAAACAAAGAAGTGTTTTTTATGTAACCAGGTTGGCCACATTATGAAAGACTGTTATCTTAAGAAAAAATATGAACAGGACAAAAACGAAAACACTAGGAATCAGGGAAAAACTTAATACAGGTCCAACAACAATTGCTGCACATACTTCTCAAAAAATTCAGAAACACCAGATCTTAAATCTATGCAGGCAGCTATACAATTTGGAGCAAAGCCACAGTACTCTGATGTGGTAGCAAATGGAAAATATACAGCATGAAGCTAGGACCCTAAATTATTAGAGCAAAAGAGTGGGCATGGGAGAAAGGATCAGAATAGTGTCAAAGATAATAATAAACTAACAGGATTGAAATCAAACTACAAAAAGAGAGAAAAGATTACATGGGTGGTACCTGAAAATGAATTTATAGGTTCTGTGAGAGTGTCACAAAGGATCAAAAATGAACATGAGTAAAAAGCAGAGGCAAGTTATAGAGGTAGAAATAGAGATCAGACACATAATAGCAGAGATAAGACAAGATGTAGAAAGTTCATACACAGAGAGCATAGTAACTGGACAAGAGAAAACCAAAGAACAAATCAAAACATATCTGGAAAATTTCTTTATGTGCAGATTTGGTTTAGGGATTGATAAGATAAAAAATTGCATCAAGAACACAAGTTGATAGCAACAACAAAGAAACAAAATTTCAATTCCCTAAACCAAGACAGTTATGTAAATGTTGAGATAAAGGTTACTAATGCAAATGTATCTGTAAAACCTAAATACAATGTACATCCTCTCGCAGACATGGACAAATCTCCACTTAGACTAATTAAAAAGCATTAAAAGGGGGCAGCTGAGAGGCTCAGTGAATTGAGAGCTGTTGCAGAAAGATGCCGAAAACCTACACTTCATCAAGAAGATCAAGAATGTACTTTGGATATGATTGATTGGACTGAACTTTTGATTGAACATTTATTGTAATTGTACACATTTATGCCAAAAGGGACTGCCCCTAATTTGGCTTTCTGTCAATGCGCCTAGCTTTGCTTGCTTTCTTTTCTCTTCTATTTCCTCTCTCACTATTCTGGTTTCTCTTAGAAAATTGAATATTGTGTATATCTATAGTTAGAAGTGCATTTAGAACTACAAGATGATTATGTTAAATGATCAATGGGGAGATTAGTCTCCCAATGATCATCAGGGGGGATTGTAAACCTTAAAATTTCTTAGACTTATGAATGTTGGAAATTTCCCCATTGGGAAATTTCATACTTGAAAAATTTCCTACTGATAGTCTATTGGAATGTGAACCCCCTTGGCATGGGAGGGTCCTCCTCCTCCCTTCTTAAGATTACTTTAGGACAGAAACCTTTTATTCCTTCAGAGCAAGCTTCTCAGAGCACAACCTCTCAGAGCAAAACCTCTCCCACCTCCCTCGTCCTCAGACCCCGCTATCTTTAAGGAAACCATCCAAGTTCCCTCCCCTCAGTTCTCACATCTACCAATCACTGTCCATGTCTTCCCTGTGCCAATGGTGGCTCTAGCTTAACCCAGGACCGCCCAGAGGTCTGCCCCTTTGCACATGTCTGTTGAAGGTCATATTCTCAAATAATTAAATCTTGATCCTTTGCTGCAGCCCTTCCTAAATCCTGTTACCCTGAGTAGGGTGGAGATTGGAAGTTCCAAGACCTGGTTCTGTCATTCCAAGTATCTCTATTGTATCAATTCTAAAATCAATCATGACTCAAAGAACTTCCTGTTCTATGCTTAAGCATAAGTCAAAGCCCTTTCCATTGTTCAGCAAAAGGTTTCTGTCCTAAAGTAATCTTAAGAAGGGAGGAGGAGGACCCTCCCATGTCAAGTGGGTTCACATTCCAATAGACTATCAGTAGGAAATTTTTCAACTATGAAATTTCCCAATGATGAAATTTCCAACATTTATAAGTCTAAGAAATTTTAAGGTTTAAAGAGCCAGGCCTAGAGATGGGAGGTCCTAAGTTCAAATCTGGTCTATTGATTCCAAGATGGAAGGTAAGGGTAAAAAAAAGAAAAAGATAAACAGCTGCTTCATGTATACTCAAGTAGAAAAGAAAACTAGTTTGAATCCTGAAGCTAAGATTTTTCACCCTGTACAGTATAACAATGAAAAGTCAAATCTAAATGATTATACATCTAGTAATGGGCTTGATATTGAAAATTAAAGACATAAGAAATATGACAATGGTTAGATTTGAAAATATAGATGGTGTGAAGATTGAATTTAGCTCTCCCCTGATTGTAACAATGAAGGTGCTTAGCGCTTCCTTGATAGTAAAGATTAAATTGTAATCCCCTGTCTATTTGTTGATTTAATCCCCAGAAATATAAGCAGAGAAATTGAAGTTGAGTGGAAAGACCTGCCCATATTAGATCTGATCACCAAAGGTGTAAATCTCCCACTTAATCATGAGGTTGGAGGTCTGTGACCCACGTGTACAACAGTAGGCAACAAATTAGAATCGACTAATTGCCTTCTGGGCAGTCCTAGAGCAGAATGTCTGCTGTGATTGGTAGATGTGAAATTTAGGGGAGGTGACACAAGAGAAAAAGATCTTAAAAAGCGGACCAGAGACAGAACAGGATAGATTCAATTTGATTTTATTCAAGTGAGATGGAAGAACTCTGACTTGGAGCAAAGACTGAAGGACAGACACTTGAGGAGAGACTGGAAGAGGAACTGGACCCTGGAGGAACTCGTGCAGGAGACCTGACTATTTTCCTTTTAGACAGTCAGGATTGGTGAGTGAAAGGCTGACTTAGTGACCCCACCTTTCTGGAGGCATGAAGCCTCCAGGAAAGGCCCATTGTCTTAAAACTCTTCCCCTGGCTGGGGCTTAGAATTTCTAACTGGTATCAGTGGAAGCCAGAGCTCTCTCTCTCTCTTTCTCTCTCTCTTTCTCTCTGTCTCTCTCTCCTCCCCCCCCCTTTTCTCTCTTCCTTAATATCTTCCCTCTATTATAAATAAGCTACCATAAATTCCACTTACTTTAGTAATGCATTTTGGGATTTAGAAATTAAATCCCTGGCAATCACCAAATTAAATATTCAGAGTACAAACACAATTAAATTTAACAAGGGAATGCAGGGCATATCAACTGCCATGGTGGCTCAGGGTTCAAAAAGCTTCCATGAAGCCAAGGTTTTGAATGCAGGGGGAGGTCTGACCATCTCAGAGAAAAAGAGCGGGCAGCTAGCTATGGTTTAGATTCATGTTCTAAGACAGTAAAATACATTGCAGACCTGAATGTTATTGAAGATCAATCAGGAAATGAATTAAACCAAGAAATTTTAATTACTCCAAACATACAGATGATGAACAGGCAGTGTAAATTAACAACATGACAACTGGTTCATTGACATCTGAAAGACCTGAACATGGATTAAGGCAGGGAAAAAGCAATACAAGGCTTTCATTGATACATGCTTCAAAGTCTGTCCTAAAGACATTTCCAGGAGATACCACTATAGGGAGTATGGTTTCAGTGGCAGGATCTACTGGGGAAATATAGCAGGTCCCAGAGCTCAAAAGGTTAAACTAGGCCCTCTCACCATTGACTATACTTTCCTTCTAATCCTGGATATCCGGATAACCATTTATGATGCAATTTTTTAATGTAAAATCAGGGCAACCCTGCAATGTGAACAATCTGGAAATATATGTTTCCATCTACCCAAACATTCACTAAAGCATTATCCATTGTTATATCTGAAGCAATTAAAGGAAAAACCTGAACTACATGCATTAACATCAATGTATGAAATTCCTGAAGATATACTTCACAATACCATTGCACCCTGACTCCCAAAATACAAAATCAGCTCTGCTGGATGAGGCTTGTCCAGAGCTGTTGTGAATCAGCCTCTATCTTCTGTCAATTGCTTCAGAGAGACCTAGCAACTATCAGGTTCAAGTATGCAAATTGGTGCACTATATTGACGATTTACTTCTAGCATCACCAGATCCAAAGATGTGCTCAGAAGACTCAAAAAAACAAAAACAAAAAAAAAACCTACTGATGGATCTTTATAAGAGAGGACACAATGTCTCTAAGAAGAAGATTCAGTGAGTAGTCCCAAAAGTGGAGTACTTGGGGTTTATCCTGGAACAGGGCACCAGGAAAATCTCAAGCAAAAGAATAGCAGATGTACAGAAGCTAGGAATCTCTAAGACTAAGAAACAACTCACAGCATTCCTAGGGGTTTCTGGTTTCTCACAACAGCATATCATAGGGTATTCCCATATTTCAAAATGCTTGACAGATTTGACAAAGAATGAGATAAAAGAACCATTTCAATTAACTAAAGAACATCTCCAGGCTTTTTCAAAGTCAAAACAAGCAATTCTCATGGCTCCAGCTTTAGGGATACCAGACTATGAGGAGTTCCACTTGCATGTTCATAAAGCTCATGGCATAACTTCTGGGGTATTGGCACAATATTTTGGGTTAAATTTAAGACCTGTAGCATTCTACAGTATGATCCTCGAAACAGTAGCACAGGAAATGCTACATTGCCTGAGGAGCATTGCTGCAACTGCTCTCATGGTAAAGAAAGCAAATGACATTGTACTGGGATGCAAGTTGAATGTATATTCTGCACACCAAATTGAAAAACTCTTACGGTCACAGAATATGCATGCATTCACATCTGCCAGGCTGTCTCAGTATGAGATCTTTTGCTTGGGAATGACAACATAACCATTCATAGGTGTGCACCTTTAAATCCAGTTACTGATTCCAGATTTGCCTTTAGGCATTACTGCATTACTGCAACCAAGTTGTAGGAATGATGTATAAGCCTAGGGAAGATTTTAAAGATACGCCCCTTAGTGACCCAGATTTGGAGTTATACACCAATTGATCTGCATATATTTATAGAGGACTGTAGCATCCCAAGCATATTCACATCTATGAAATATAAATGACTGTATGGCTACTGTGTCTCCAAGCATAAGGTTATACCAATGAGGCTTGTGAATGTAACCTTGAACTGGCCATGCGGCCCTTGGCTAAGACAAACTCATTAACATGCTCAGACTCAATTCCCCAGGAAGGCACCACGGTTTGCAATCTACACGCCCAAAGGTTCCCTCTACCTTGCCGCCCAATCTTAATTGTCTATACTTTGTGATGTGGATACTACATGCTTGGGAGTACCGCCCAAGCAGGACAGGAATAAATTCAGAGGCAATCCCATGAACTTCCTCTTGGCCTTTCTCCCTTTCATGGAGCTCCACTGGGCTCCTCAATGACTATGTCTCTCTCCTCTTGACCTTCTCCTTCCCTAAGGCTGTAACCATCTCGGCCTGCATTTCCTACCTTAATCTCCTCCTCCACCTCGTGTTCCTTTGTACTCATACTCCCCTATCTAAGGGAGTATCATAGGGGTTGCCTGCCCTATTCAAACACTGACTTGTCCCTGTCTTTCATTCTCCACCCTGGTTCTCGGTTCCTACCTCTCCTCAAGTCCCATCACAAAGGTGAGCCCCTTCCCTTGTGGGACCCTGCTGGTCAGGGAAGTCCATTAAGGAAAACCCCACAAGGACACAGGTCACAGGTGCAGCAGTGGTGAATAATGATAGGATGTTATGGTATGCATCACTACTTGATCATGTCAGCGCCCATGGCATGGAGTTAAAGGCCTTGCTCCAAGCTCTTGAGTTGGCAAAAGGCAAGTTAATATTTACACAAACTCTGCTTACATTTTTGCAATAGTTCACTCTAATGCTTTTGGAAAAAAGCATTTTGGGAAAACAGAGGTTTTATTACAACAGCTGGAAAACCAATTGCATATAAAGACCTGATATCCCATCTGATAGCAGCGGTCAACTTTCCAAGAGAAACTGCAGTTATTCATTGCAAAGCACACACCAATGGCAAGGATAAAATATCTCAGGAAAACCAAAGGGCAGTTGAAACAGCGAAATATGCAGCAAGAGTTGGTCCCTACTGTGTTCTGAATCTTTCCCTGGTGGAAAAGCATGATCTTACCAAAGCTTACCATAGGGATACGTTTCAGTCATGGAAAAAACACCTAAGAGCCAAATTAGTGAAAGGCATCTGGCTGGCTGAAGGTGGGAAGCCAATTCTTCCCAGGAAGCTGTACCAACATCTGTGTAATGTGATTCACTCCACAGGTCACTATGGAGTATAATCCATTTTCGATGTGGTACAGAGATTTTGGACTGCCCCGGGAATATCTACAAATGCTATTAGTTTGTCAGGCATATGACATATGTAGGAAATTTAATCAAGGCCATTTTAAGAACATGGCATTGGGAGGCAGACCTTTAAGGTACATGCTATTCCAATGTCTGCAAACTGACTACAAACATGCCAAATGACAAGGGATTTAAATAGGCATTGATTATAGTGGATCATTTGACTAGACGGGTTGAGGCATATCTGACTAGGAGCAACAACACAGCCACAGTAGTAAAATCATTATTGAAGGAAATAATTCCAAAGTATGGCTTTCCTGATGTTATAGACTTGGACCAGGGGTCTCCTTTCACTTCTCAGATCCTGAGTGATCCCTGTGTTTTTCAACACACTTTTCAGGTAGGGAATGTATTATTATTCTAAAATGCGAAGTTTAAATTCTTTTGAGAGTAATTTTAGGATAAGAAACATGCTCCCTCTCTGTATCCAGAAAGTAAACTGTTTGGAGAAGGCACCATAAAGATAGCTCCACAGACCACACATTGCACCTGAAGATCCAGAGTGAACTTTGGGATGTGGTGATTTGAACTGTGTGGGGTTGAATGCATTTGTTTTGCAAGTATACTCTTATGCCGAAGGGGACTGGCTCTAACTGGCTTTTTCTTAATGCACATAGCAATCATTGGTTTTGTTCTCTTTTCCCGTTATCCTCAAATTATTGTGATTTCAAAGTTGCTTATGTGTACAAGACCCATTAGAGAGATTAGTCTTCCATGGGTTTCAGAGTGAATGAATAATTGAAAATCTATTACCCTAAAAAAGAACATTTCCTGGGAGTCCCGTTGACTTCGTATCATTACATAATTCCTGTAAATAGAGGATATTGGGTGAGGATGGGAAAGAGTCCCGTATCTCTCTTTGGCATGATGCCACAAACATGGTGGCAGCAGTAAAGCGGGAGTTTTGAAAAGGCTGATCAGTCATGGGCATGTGGTCTTTATTTTGTATCCTCTTTATTTATTGATTTCTAATGATCATTAATAAATCCTTTAAAGTATATTTTTACTATTAAGATTTAATTTTAATTTTTACACAACTTAGGCACATAGTTCTATTTGGTTAGATAATAAGCTATAAAAATGTAATTCAGGCACTATATGTTAATCTAGATATTACATTTATGGTGATCACAGAAGTGGGGTTCAGAATTCTTAATTCTGTTGACTTCTGGTCAAGATGGTGGCGTAGAAGTAGCGAAAGTTCAGACCCCAGAAACCCTTCCTTACTGATCGCAAACAGAGTGCTTCTAGGACACCGAAATTTAAGCTGAACAACAGGATAGACCTGGGGAACCCTCCTCCTGCACCTGGATCAAAAGGTACTGCACTCCAAAAGCCAGAACCCTAGATCAATCGGATCTAAGGGGTAGGCAGAAGGAAGGTCCCAGGACCCATCCCCCCCAACCCAGAGTGCTGAGCCCACAGCAGCAGTGGGAACTTCAGGGCTCTGAGGACTCACCTTGAAAGCAACCTGAGCCAGTCTCCGGGGAGCCCAACACAGACGGCAGGGAAAAATAGAGAGAAGAGGGAAGCCTGTAGCCCCCTGGCTGGGTCCTTCCATCTGAGTCTCAAGGGAGGTCCCAGCTTTAGGGTACCAGCTGAACCCAATCCCATCAGGAGCCCTCAGAGCTACTGAAAGGACAGAAAACTCAGGGCTGGCAAAGGGGTTGCTCCGAAGAGCTTACCTTGAAAGTAACCCGGGCCAGTCTCTGGGCATTCAACACAGACTGTGGAGGAGGAGGTTGTTTTTTTTTTCCTTCCTTTTTTTGGCTCGGGGATCATTTGGCCCACACCACCTGAACCTAATCCCATCAGGAGCCCTCAGAGTTTCTGAAAGAACAAAAACCTCAGTGCAGGTGAAGGGCTTACCTTGAAAACAACCCAGGCCAGTCTCCAGGCATTCAACACAAATTGTGGAGGAGGAGGTTTTTTTTTTTTTTTGTTTCAGGGCTCATTTGGCCCAAACCAAGTGAACCTAATCCCATCAGGAGCCCTCAGAGCCCAGGCAAGCCATGATCCTTCCCCCCTTAGAGAGCAGGGTCTTCTGAAAAAAAAAAAACAGAAACCTAGAGGCGAAGTCAAGATGGCAGCCTAGAAGGAGCATAGACCTGGCAGCCTGGCCAGAGCTTTGGAGATCCTCCATATTTGCTCCAGCCGTCCAGGAAGTTTAAAACTCACGAGTAAACCCAGGCCAACTAAGCTGAACTCAATACCATCAAAAGTCTCCAGAATGAAGGGAAGCCCAGGCTCCCCATCCATCCTCATTGACTGCTGGACGTTAAACCAATCAAAAGCCTTCAGAGGACAGGAAAGCTCAAACCCCCAACAACCCTCCCCCAGAGATTACACCAAGAGATCTTCTGTTAAAGCTCCAAGAGGGGAGACTGATAGAAGTCCCAAAAAAACAAAAAAAATGAGAGGAACAAGAGCACAGACAAATACAGGGAGTAAAGAAGGGGTGAATTTGAACAAACAACAGAAACAGAAGAAAGAAACTACAATAGACAGCTACTACTCAGCAAATGGAAAAGAGAGGGAGAGATCAGCAAACGATAAACCAGAAATCCCAGTGAATTGGATACAGGCTGTGGAAGAACTCAAAACACAACTAAGAGAGGCTGAAGACAATTGGGAAAAGAACTTAAAAATTAAGATAAGTCATCTGGAAACAGAAGCACTTGAACTAAAACAAGAAAATAGTGTCCTGAAAGCCAAAATCATCCAGCTGGAAAATGAAGCAAAGGAGATGAAAGATGAGGCAAAGGAGATGAAAGACGATGTAAAGAGGATGAAAGATGATCTTCAAAGAAAATCAGACCAGAAGGAAAAAGACGACCAAAAATCCAGAGATGAAATCCAATCTTTAAGAACCAGAGTAAAACAACTAGAATCAAGTGACCTCACAAGGCAGCAGGACATTATAAAACAAAACAAAAAGAATGAAAAAATTGAGGAAAATGTGAAGCATCTCATTCACAAAACAGACGATTTAGAAAATCGTTCAAGAAGAGACAATTTAAGAATAATTGGACTACCCGAAGACCACGAAAAAAGAAAAAGCCTGGATATAATACTAGAGGAAATTATCCAGGAAAACTGTCCTGAGATCCTAGAACAAGAGGGGAAAGTGGAGATTGAAAGAATCCACAGATCACCCCCTGTATTTAATCCCCAACTGACAACACCAAGAAATGTTATAGCCAAATTCAAAAACAATCAGATGAAAGAACAGATATTACAAACTGCCAAGAAAAAGCCATTCAGACACCATGGAAACACGGTGAGGATAACACAGGATCTGTCTGCATCCACACTAAAGGACCAAAAGGCATGAAATACGATATTCCGGAAAGCAAGGGAACTAGGTCTACAGCCAAGAATAAAATACCCATCAAAACTGACTATATTCTTACAGGGGAAAAGTATGGTCATTTAACACAACAGAAGAGTTCCAAGCATTCATAAATAAAAGACCAGACCTGAACAGAAAATTTGAAGTCCAACTACAGAACTCAAGAGAATCATCAAAAGGTAATTAAAAAAGAGGGGAAAAACAACAACAACAACAAAAAAGTTTTTTTTAAAGAGACTCAATAAGTTAAAATGATATGTATCCCTATAAGAAAAGGGGTCATTGGCAACTCTTAAAAACTGTTGCTATCACCAGAGCAGCTAGAAGAACTACACTCAGAGGGAACAGTGACAAACTGTATAGGATGAAAGGACAAGACATAAATAAGTATATAGATATATGCATGCATAAATACATATACATGTGTATGTATATATATATACATGACTAAAGCTAAAAAAGAAAAGAGGTTATGACTAAAAGAAATGGGAAAAGAAACAAATGGGGGTAAATTTATATGTCACAAAAGCTCATGGCGGGAGGGGGAGAACATCGATACACTGGAAGGGTAAAGAGGTTGGAGATAGGAAATACTTAACTCTTATGTACTTTGAAACTGACCCAAAGAGGGAAGAACAATCCAACCCATTGGGGAAGAGAATAGATTTGTGCCCTATAGGGGAGTAGAAGGGTAAAAAACAGACTGGTGGGGAGGGAAGCAGTACAAGGGAGGGAAAGGGTGGGGGTGAAATTTTAAAAAGACTACAGGGGAAAATAAGGGAGGGAATAAGAAGGGAGGGGGTAGAAAGGGAAGTACAAGGGGGACTGATTTAAAGTAAATCACTGGACTAAAAGGTAGAGCTGAAGAAGAAAGGTTAGAATTAGGGAAGAATATCAAAATGCCAGGGAGTCCACAAGTGACAGTCATAACTTTGAACATGAATGGGATTACCTCACCCATAAAACGTAGACGAATAGCAGAATGGATTAGAATCCAAAACCCTACCATATGTTGTCTTCAAGAAACACACATGAGGTGGGTAGACACCCACAAGGTCAGAATTAAAGGATGGAGTAAGACCTTCTGGGTCTCCACTGACAGAAAGAAGGCAGGAGTGACAATCATGATATCTGATAAAGCCAAAGCAAAAATAGACCTGATCAAAAGGGATAGGGAAGGTAATTATATTTTGTTAAAAGGGCCTTTAGATAATGAGGAAATATCACTAATCAACATGTATGCCCCAAATAATATAGCACGCAAATTTCTAATGGAGAAACTAGGAGAATTGAAGGAAGAAATAGACAGTAAAACCATATTAGTTGGAGACTTGAACCAACCATTATCAAATTTAGATAAATCAAATACAAAAATAAATAAGAAAGAGGTAAAAGAAGTGAATGAAATCTTAGAAAAATTAGAATTAATAGACATATGGAGAAAAATAAATAGGGATAAAAAGGAATACACCTTCTTCTCAGCACCACATGGCACATTCACAAAGATTGACCATACATTAGGTTACAGAAACATGGCACACAAATGCAGAAAAGCAGAAATAATAAATGCAGCCTTTTCAGACCACAAGGTAATAAAAATAATGATCAGTAATGGTACATGGAAAACCAAATCAAAAACTAATTGGAAATTAAACAATATGATACTCCAAAATCGTTTAGAGAAGAAATCATAGAAACAATTAATAATTTCATCGAGGAAAATGACAATGGTGAAACATCCTTTCAAACCTTTTGGGATGCAGCCAAAGCGGTAATCAGAGGCAAATTCATATCCCTGAAAGCTTATATTAACAAACAAGGGAGAGCAGAGATCAATCAATTGGAAATGCAATTGAAAAAACTCGAAAGCGATCAAATTAAAAACCCCCAGCAGAAAACCAAATTAGAAATCCTAAAAATTAAGGGAGAAATTAATAAAATCGAAAGTGATAGAACTATTGATTTAATAAATAAGACAAGAAGCTGGTACTTTGAAAAAACAAACAAAATAGACATAGTACTGGTCAATCTAATTTAAAAAAGGAAGGAAGAAAAGCAAATTAACAGTATCAAAGATGAAAAGGGGGACATCACCTCTGATGAAGAGGAAATTAAGGCAATCATTAAAAATTACTTTGCCCAATTATATGGCAACAAATACACCAATTTAAGTGGTATGGAAGAATATATACAAAAATACAAACTCCCTAAACTAACAGAAGAAGAAATAGAATTCTTAAATAATCCCATATCAGAAAATGAAATCCAACAAGCCATCAAAGAACTTCCTAAGAAAAAATCCCCAGGGCCTGATGGATTCACCAGTGAATTCTATCAAACATTCAGAGAACAGTTAATCCCAATACTATACAAACTATTTGACATAATAAGCAAAGAGGGAGTTCTACCAAACTCCTTTTATGACACAAACATGGTACTGATTCCAAAACCAGGCAGGTCAAAAACAGAGAAAGAAAACTATAGACCAATCTCCCTAATGAATATAGATGCAAAAATCTTAAATAGGATACTAGCAAAAAGACTCCAGCAAGTGATCAGAAGGGTCATCCACTATGATCAAGTAGGATTTATACCAGGGATTCAGGGCTGGTTCAATATTAGGAAAACCATCCACATAATTGACCACATCAACAAACAAACCAACAAGAATCACATGATTATCTCAATAGACACAGAAATAAGCCTTTGATAAAATACAACACCCATTCCTATTAAAAACACTAGAAACCATAGGAATAGAAGGGTCGTTCCTAAAAATAATAAAACAGTATATATCTAAAACCATCAGCTAATATCATCTGCAATGGGGATAAACTAGATGCATTCCCAATAAGATCAGGAGTGAAACAAGGATGCCCATTATCACCTCTACTATTTGACATTGTACTAGAAACACTAGCAGTAGCAATTAGAGAAGAAAAAGAAATTGAAGGCATCAAAATAGGCAAGGAGGAGACCAAGTTATCACTCTTTGCAGATGACATGATGATCTACTTAAAGAATCCTAGAGATTCAACCAAAAAGCTAATTGAAATAATCAACAACTTTAGCAAAGTTGCAGGATACAAAATAAACCCACATAAGTCATCAGCTTTTCTATATATCTCCAACACAGCTCAGAAGCAAAAACTAGAAAGAGAAATCCCATTCAAAATCACCTTAGACAAAATAAACTACCTAGGAATCTACCTCCTAAGACAAACACAGGAACTATATGAACACAACTACAAAACACCCGCCACACAACTAAAACTAGACTTGAGCAATTGGAAAAACATTAACTGCTCATGGATAGGACAAGCCAATATCATAAAAATGACCATCCTACCCAAACTTATTTATCTATTTAGTGCCATACCCATGGAACTCCCAAAAAGTTTCTTTACTGATTTAGAAAAAAACATAACAAAGTTCATTTGGAATAACAAAAGATCAAGGATATCCAGGGAAATAATGAAAAAACACAAATGAGGGGGGCCTTGCAGTCCCAGACCTCAAACTATATTACAAAACAGCAGTCATCAAAACAATTTGGTACTTGCTAAGAGACAGAAAGGAAGATCAGTGGAATTGACTGGGGGCAAGCGACCTCAGCAAGATAGTATACGATAAACCCAAAGATCCCAGCTTTTGGGACAAAAATCCACTATTCGATAAAAACTGCTGGGAAAATTGGAAGACAGTGTGGAAGAGATTAGGAATTGATCAACACCTCACACCTTACACCAAAATAAATTCAAAATGGGTGAATTAAACATAAAGAAGGAAACCATAAGTAAATTGGGTAAACACAGAATAGTATACATGTCAGACCTTTGGGAGGGGAAAGACTTTAAAACCAAGCAATACATAGAATCACAAAATGTATAATTTTGACTACATCAAATTAAAAAGCTTTTGTACAAACAAAACCAATGTAACTAAAATCAGAAGGAAAACAACAAATTGGGAAAAAATCTTCATAAAAACCTCTAACAAAGGTTTAATTACTCATATTTATAAAGAGCTAAATCAATTGTACAAAAAACCAAGCCATTCTCCAATTGATAAATGGGCAAGGGACATGGATAGGCAGTTTTCAGATAAAGAAATCAAAACTATTAATAAGCACATGAAGAAGTGTTCTAAATCTCTTATAATCAGAGAGATGCAAATCAAAACTCTGAGGTATCACCTCACACCTAGCTGATTGGCTAACATGATAGCAAAGGAAAGTAATGAATGCTGGAGGGGATGTGGCAAAGTAGGGACATTCATTCATTGCTGGTGGAGTTGTGAACTGTTCCAACCATTCTGGAGGGCAATTTGGAATTATGCCCAAAGGGCGATAAAAGAATGTCTACTCTTTGATCCAGCCATAGCACTGCTGGGTCTGTACCCCAAAGAGATTATGGAGAAAAAGACTTGTACAAAAATATAGCTGCGCTCTTTGTGGTGGCCAAAAATTGGAAAATGAGGGGATGCCCATCAATTGGGGAATGGCTGAAAAAATTGTGGTATATGTTGGTGATGCAATATTATTGTGCAAAAAGGAATAATAAAGTGGAGGAATTCCATGGAGACTGGAATGACCTCCAGGAAGTGATGCAGAGCAAGAGGAGCAGAACCAGGAGAACATTGTACACAGAGACTAATACACTGTGGTATAATCCAACGTAATGGGCTTCTCCATTAATGGTGGTGTAATGTCTTTGAAGAATCTGCAGGGATCTAGGAGAAAAAACACTATTCATAAGCAGAGGACAAACTGTGGGAGTAGAAACACCGAGGAAAAGCAACTGCCTGACTACAGTGGTTGAGGGGACATGACAGAGGAGAGACTCTAAACGAACACTCTAATACAAATATTAACAACATGGCAATGGGTTCGAATCAAGAACACCTGTGATACCCAGTGGAATCACACGTCGGCTACGGGGGGTTGGGGGGGGAGGAAAAGAATATGATCTTTGTCTTTAATGAATAATGCATGGAAATGATCAAATAAAATATTATAAAATTAAAAAACAAAACAAAAAAAGAACACCTGGTCTATCGAAATGATCATCCTAGTGCAAACACCAACAACATGGAAATAGGTTCTGATCAAGGACACATGTAATACCCAATGAAATTGCACGTTGGCAGCGGTAAGGGGGGAGGGGAGGGAGGGAAATAACATGATTCTTGTAACCAAGGAATAATGTTCTAAAGTGACTAAATAAATTCCAAAAAAAAAAAAAATTCTTAATTCTGAGCAGATTAGTTTGAAAAGAAAGCATGTTTCTCCTGCCATGACCGTGTGCCAGTTTTCTGGGCTTTGCTGCAGCTGCCTTCTCCTCCCTCCCTCACTGCTTGGATGCTCCTATTGCTGCTATTCTTACTGCTAATGTTGCTGTTGCTTCCTGTGTAAGCTGGGAGTCCTTGGAGCTGGTCTCTTGAGGTTGGGAAAGTACAAATCCCTTTCCTTTCCATTGCCAGTAGCTTTATAGCCATTGTTCACTCTGACCTCTTAAGAAAGATGTGTGTGTGTGTTCTGAAAACCATTAGACTTTAACCCTTTTCCTTGGGAGGGAAGCAACCCAGATACTCCAAGAAGATTCTATCTCCAGTTTAACATTCCAGAAAACTGGAGGAAGAGTTAATCTTAATCTTTTGTTATTAGAGGATATTTATTACTGAATTAAAATTAACAAATTTTAGACCTATTTTGCACTCTGTAGTCTACTTTTCTTTTTCCAAGCCCCCATTTGGTTCTAAAGTTTGGTAGCCACTTAAGCTTTATTTTTGCCCCCAGCCACATGGCCTGGAAGCAGTTCCCTGGAAACACTTGACCTCTGGCATTTTACCCCCAGAGGGGAGGGCAAGGAAGGTTACTTCTCCAAACTAGAGACAGGAAGTAGAATTGCAAGGAGGGCCCACTCTATTATCTCAAATAGCTACTATTCCTGAGTGCAGTGGCCCTTTAAATTAGCTAGAGAATCCTGAAATTCAGGGGGAAAATTCATCTCCCTAGACCCCCTTGCCATTTTGGCCAGCCCTGTCTCTACAACACATCCCAAATGTGATTCCTTCACACTATATTCAGTGCAGAACTCTACCTCACCATGGGAAATGCCAGAGTTGTGACCTATGCAATGCAGGTGGATGATGACAATACAAAGTGGAAGGAAGCTTAGTCTGAAATTGAATTTGTAATTCTTCAGACTCCATTGCTGTGTCAGTTCATTCCCTTCTGAATAGTAAATTAGGCTATATAACTACAAGTATTGGAATTTGAGAAAAGTATTCTTAAATTCAGTGCCCATATCCTGATATGTATGTTGTTTGTTGATTTTTAAGAACTAGATAAGATTTGAAATAACACACAATACTTCAATTATAGTTTTATAGTTTATATTCTAACAAAATAGAACAAGACTAAGTTTTTCTAGCTGCTGAAAAATCCCCTGTTCTCAGCTACCCTGACAGGTAGAGAAGCATGAGAGGCAAAGTTCCAACAAATTTATATCCTGTCTGCCAGCACAGAAAAACAGGATGCGTGGGATGTTGACAAGCAGTTTGTAGGGCAACAGATTTCTAATTCGACAATGCTGCCCCCAAAAGGAGGGAAATTTTACTCCAACACATAGTAAGATTGGACCTGAATATAAACCTTTCCACATAGCTTTTATTCTTGAGGTTTCTTCCCAGTGTGGCTTTGATAGATGGCAGGATTGGAGCCCCAACTGAATGTTTTTCCATATTACTTCATTCATAAGGTTTCTCCCCAGTGTGGATTCTCTGATGTACAGCAAGATGGGAGCGCTGACTGAATGCCTTTCCACATTGTTTGCATGCATAGGGTTTGTCCCCAGTGTGGATTCTCTGATGTACAGCAAGACAGTAACTCTGAATGAATGTCTTTCCACACTGCTTACATTCATAAGGTTTCTCCCCAGTGTGGATTCTCTGATGTACAGAAATACTGGAGGTGCAAGTGAATGTCTTTCCACACTGCTTGCATTCATAAGGTCTCTCCCCAGTGTGGATTCTCTGATGTACAGCAAGACTGGACCTCTGAGTGAATGTCTTTCCACATTGCGTACATTCATAAGGTTTCTCCCCAGTGTGGATTCTCTGATGTTTAGCAAGACTGGAGGTACAAGTGAATGTCTTTCCACACTGCTTACATTCATAAGGCTTCTCCCCAGTATGGACTCTCTGATGTTTAGAAAGACTGGAGGTGGAAGCAAATGTCTTTCCACACTGCTTGCATTCATAAGGTTTCTCCCCAGTGTGGATTCTCTGATGCACATCAAGATGGTACCTCTGATTGAATGTCTTTCCACACTGCTTGCATTCATGAGGTTTCTCCCCAGTGTGGATTCTCAGGTGTACAGAAAGACTGTAGGTGCAAGTGAATGTCTTTCCACACTGCTTGCATTCATAAGGTCTCTCCCCAGTGTGGATTCTCTGATGTACTTCTAGATGGTACCTGTGATTAAATGTTTTTCCACACTGCTTGCATTCATGTGGTCTCTCCCCAGTGTGGATACTCAGGTGTACAGAAAGACCGTAGGTGCAAGTGAATGTCTTTCCACAGTGCTTACATTCATAAGGTTTCTCCCCAGTGTGGATTCTCTGATGTACAGAAAGACGGTACCTGCGAATGAATGCCTTTCCACACTGCTTGCATTCATAAGGCTTTTCCCCAGTGTGGATTCTCTGATGTTCAGCAAGACTGGAGGTACAAGTGAATGTCTTTCCACATTGCTTGCATTGATAAGGTCTCTCCCCAGTGTGGATTCTCTGATGTTTAGCAAGACCAGAGGAGCAAGTGAATGCCTTTCCACAGTGTTTGCATTCATAAGGTTTCTCCCCAGTGTGGATTCTCTGATGTACAACAAGACTGGAGGTACAAGTGAATGTCTTTCCACATTGCTTGCATTGATAAGGTCTCTCCCCAGTGTGGATTCTCTGATGTACATCAAGATGGTACCTCTGATTGAATGTCTTTCCACACTGCTTGCATTCATAAGGTTTCTGCCCAGTGTGGATTCTTTCATGTCCAGCAAGACTGGACCTGTGTATAAAAGTCTTTCTACACTGATTATTTTCACCAGATTTTTCCTCAGTGTGCATTTTTTGATGTTCAATATGAGATGACATTTGAGGTGCAACACAGAATTCCGTAGAGGCAAAGTCATCAGGACTGCCATCCATAAATCTTTGTAGGACCATTTCTTCCACAGGATAGCTCACCTCTGTTGGATTTGCCTTCATTTCAGGTCTAATCTCTCCTTCTAAAAGAAACAATCAATAAAACATACACATAGTGACATATATAACACATATATAACTATTTCCAAGCCTCAACTGTCAGAAAATAAACCACTTTCTATCCTATTACCTCAGGTAAAAAAAAAGTCTTCCAACTTGAATGGGCACAATCTATCCTTTGAAAATGCCATTGCCTCAAAGTTAAAGAACAATTTAAATGACAAAGAGCCTCCCATATGATCTCATTGTCTCTTCATAAGAAATTTGGGACTTGAGAGACTAGCTTTATTACATTCCTAACTCAGAACATGACCTCAGAAAGGCTGGATGACTGACTTAACCTGAAATCCTGGTGGCTGAGACCAAATCTTGTGACTGGGTGTCCTCTGTTGACAATACAAAACAAATCACTTTCAATCTTTTTGCTTTCATTTGCATTGTATAGATATTCAATTTTCTCTTCACAGGTATGACACCACTGGGTGCATGTAGACTAAATGTTCCTATTATTTCATCATCTAGTGTCTCTGTAATCACTATGTAATTTCCTTCATGATTGCTTTCAACTTTATTTTTGGTTCCAGTATGTGAGGTTAGATGAAGAAATTCAGCACTCTTTTTTCCATTTATGCAAGGCATAAAAGATTGTGTTGAGTTCCCTACTCCTTGAGAGAAGCCATTACTTTTCTTTTAATGGCTCTTTTCACTAAAATACAAACCTTCTACTAAATACAAATGAAATAAAAACATGGCTTTTCCCATGATTAAAACGATATCTCATATACCAACTTGAATCCATGATCCTTTTGTAAGGAAATGGGCAAGAAAGCTCATACAATTCTCTTCCCATTTCCCACCACATATAGATACTGACATTTTCATGATACTCTTTTTAAAAATCCCAATATAGGTAGTGGTGCATTCTCACTGGACCTGAGAAACTGTCTAGGATTTTTAACCATGGGCAAGTCACAATAATTCTGTTGGACTCAGGCTCTTCAACTATACATGGACATAATCATATCAAATGACTGCCAAGGTTCCTATAAGGATCAAGTGATAAAATTTATAAAGTGTATGACACATACTAGAGGCCATATGCAAATGGTGTTTATTTTATCAGTAGAATTTCCATTATTTCCTCCTTTGATTGTTTTTCTCCTTAAACTGTCATTCTCTTCACTCCTCTAGTTCCTGATTTCCCTGTTGAATTAAATGCATTTCCATTTCCCACACATCCTTTCTCCCTGGATCATGAGAGAGTGAGATTAAGGATATGTTACTTCTTTCTAAACTACCTTCATATCTGGATTCTAGACTGTGAGCTCCAGGACAGCCCAAATTGGCGTTATCTTTCCTTTGTATGTGCAGAGATTAGCTTGGTTCCTAGAACATATTTCTTATTTAATACATGTTTACTGCCTGGGCCCTGGGATTCTGTCAGGCCCAAACTCTACCAGGATCCTTGCATTCTGCTCTTTCTCCTGGAAGGCAAATATATGCTCAGGCCTCAGTTATGTTTCTGCCCCTTTCTTCCCCGTATTTCTCAGCAGTCGACAGTGACTGTTGGAACTAGAGTAGATCCAGTCCTGGAGATCCCAGAGGCTTCTCTGTAAGCTCTCATCTCCCTAAAGTGAGGTGCTGTGGTCAACTGATTGTCCAAGAATAGGATAAAGACTAGGTCCCAGAGACTAGGAAAAGGCTTGGGATGATGATTTAGGGAAAGCTTAGTCTTGGATTTCTTTCAAATAAGGCAGCAGGAGAAAAGGAAAATCAGGAAACCAGCTGCCTGGTTGTACTCTACATTGAGGTTCCCTGACCTCAGCTGGGTACTCAACAGGGCAAGGCAATCCTATGACTTCTCCTTCATCAATTCCCTTTGTCACCCACCAAGGCAGCCTTCCAAATATTTCCCTGGGCATCAGCTCTACCTCATGGTTTCCTCCTACCCCCTGCCTTAACTTCTGAGTTGAGAAGTTGGCCTCATATTCCACTGAACAAAACCTGGACCTCTCTCTTATCCTTCACATTTCACCCAGCTCATTTTCCTCTTTTTCCTCTCTGGCCTCAGGATCAGAGGAAAACGTCATTCTTCTAGCTAAATATCTCTTTCTATGGCAAAGAAGTCCATCCCAGTCCCTCATCTAAGCCCATCTATTCTTCCCCTCAGGACTCTCATTGTTTTCAGCTTCAGCCTTTCACACACTAATGAGATAAGGATTCTCTTCCTCTGGGAAACAACAAATCATTTCCCCCCAATGCTCCAAACACTCACTCGGTGTCTTCCTCCCCAGGAGATACTGTCCAAAATCTATCCTCGGGTTCATGACTAAAATGCTAGATATGGCCATTTGCAGTGAGTTATCCTGATGCCTTTACCTTGTTTTCTCTACTGTACTTTTCCCCAAAATTGTCAGTCTGGCTCTTCTGAAACCCCAGGCCACCTCCCCCATTAGACCTCTCCAGTGCTCCTTCCCTTCAGAGACTTCCCTCTCAGGATTAGCTACCCCAGAGCTGGGATCTAGAGGGTTTCTATAGAACTGTGTTGGCATGTTATTGGCTCTAACAGAGGGTGAGTTCCTGGAGGGCAGGGGATTTCCACTGAAGCACTTTATGTCCTCCATAACTTAACTCAGGACCCAGCATAGAGCAAGCCCTCATACATGTTTTTAGATACTAAAGAGCTCAGAAGGGATAAGCTTAGCCCTTCTGGCTCGTGAAGGAGACTTCTAAGCCTTTCAGTCTGAAACACTGACTTCTTAGAGGATCATAGACAGATCTCATGAAGGGAGCTGATAGGAAATGGAATCCAACAGCATCTTACAGATGGGGAAACTCGGGCTCAAGGGTTCAATGACTTGCCCAGGGAGCCCTTGTTAAAACCTCTGAAAAAGCATTCCATGTCAGATCCTCCTGCCCCCAAATCTAGCACTGCCTTCACCAGAGTACCCAGAAATCTCTGGTCACCCTGGCTCTCCTATGTCTCTTTTGTCCTCCTTCACCTGAGCAGCAGTTCCTCAGGCCTTCTTGCTCCAGTATCCACGGGGCTTCCCTCTGTTCCAAATAAGAGATCACTTCTTCTGAGGGAGCTGGAAGCCCTGGGCATGAGGAACAATCAGGAAGGAGAATTGAGAGAAGCTCACCACTGAGTTCTCTTGAGGGAAAGGTGGGGAAATTCCAGTGACTTCACTCTGAGAGTCTGTCCATGCGGTTCCCCCAGGTGTCTGCCCTCCCCCCTCAGTGAATGTAATGCAATGCAATAGCCCAGGGTAGGATGTGCCTGTTACCCTGCTGGAGGACCCTGAATGAGCAACATCACCTCCCCATCCCCCATCCTGCTCTGGTCCATTCTGGAAGAAACTCCTAAACTTCCAAAGTAGATATAAGGGTCAGTGTTCTGGGTCCTTTTGAAGCTCCAGACACAGGGACCTTGAGGAATCGGCTTCTGTCGCATCACCTTGCATTCTCCTTACCCACAGAGAGCAGGTTCCGGGCATTCTCCAGCATCACCTCCTTGTACAGCTCCTTCTGGGGAGGGGACAAGAGGCGCCACTCCTCACGCGTGAAGTCCACAGCCACATCCTTGAACGAAACCACCTCCTAGAGTAGCCCAGGGCATAGGACAGAGAGCTGAAAGCCACATCACAATGAGGAGCCCACCTCTGGTCAGTTACAGGAGGAAACTGACCCACAGAGAAGGGAGGGGCCCAAAGGTCCCGCCCCTTTTCAGTGTCAGAGGCAGCACTAGAAGCTGAGCCTTTAAGAGCCCAATGGAAGGGTGAGAAGAGCAGCTCTAGGATGCTCTGGAGGGAAGCTGAGGAGATTCTAGTATGTAAAGGGAAATCTCTAGGGGACTTCCACTGCAGCCTGGATCCCAAGGGCCCCCACGGTGGGATGTAGATGCCAGTCACATGTCTGTGGCCCTGTTGCTGTGTCCCAGGGCAGCCAGTATCACTGTGAGAGTCACCAACATCCCCCAGGCTGAGTCATGGGTGGGGGAGCTGGGAAGGAGGTAAAAGGTAGGTGAGGGAACGAGAGGGGCCTTTTGTACCTCCCTCGGAAGTCACTGGCTCTCTGGGCTGGGGGTTACTCTCTGAGCTTTCCTGATCTCTTGATCTCTGGTAAGTCCAGCCTGAGCAAGCTGAATCGAGGAGATCTAGAAAGGCTGAGACCTCCCTCCCTCCTTCCTTCCCTCTCCCTCTCTCTCTTTACTAATAAATGCTCATTAATCAAGTAATAAGCCACCAGATCAGATTTTACTTATAATACTGTGGAAGGCACGAGAAAGGAGAGAAGGTGCTCCACAGAGCTCGGGGACTCAGGCTGCAGCCCGGGTGACCCATCCTCAGAGAAGGCTGAGCTGATCTTGCACCATTTACTTATTGTTCATATTGACCAGTAACTGCTTTTGTTTGGTAACTGCCCGAGTCCTGCTTCTCTGCCTCCTGACTCAGCTCCACACTCAGACAGCCTGTAAAAGTGCAGAATCCAGCTCTTGGGCACCTCATCACTGTTCTAACCTCATTTCAAGGCATTAACTGACCCTCGAAGATTCAGGCGAGCCCCAGGGAATCAGCTCTGGTCTTTCTACTCCCTTGAACCATCTCTGGTTTGCTGCTCAGTCGAGGCCCTGACCTTGCATTGGACTCACACAAAAATCTCTTCTTAGTCTGGGGAGAGGAGGGCTGGGGCACTGCTGGCCCTTATTATTGATAATTCCAATCAATCATAGTGTCTCTTAATTATCCCAGCTCTATAACCACTGGTGACCCTCCATCCTGTGATAGCCATCACATACTCTGTCTCGTCTTTGTTCTGCATTCCCTCAAACCTATCAATGAGATCTAACCTTCTGTTTAGGATTTGGATCATTAACAGAGGCAAGCCCCTGACCCCTTTCTGTGATATGCAGCATTCCCTTGCTTGTCTTCCTTGGGAGAGGTGCCTCAGTTTACCCTCTGGTTAAATTTCACTCCCAACATCTGCAAATGTGAGCTTCGCAATGCTAGACAGAACAGCTGATGTTCACTAGTGAAGAGGAGTCTGCCGTATTTTTAGAAAGAGTCCCCAAAGGGAAGAGATCATTTGCTTCTTGAATATCCCAAGCAGCAGAAATGCAGGAGGAGTGAATAACTGAAGACAAAAGTAACAGCAGAACATCAGAGAAAGCTGAAAGAAGCTTCTTTAAAAAACTATAGACAAGGGGGCAGCTGGGTAGCTCAGTGGATTGAGAGCCAGACCTAGAGACGGGAGGTCCTAGGCTCAAATCTGGCCTTAGACACTTCCCAGCTGTGCGACCCTGGGCAAGTCACTTAACCCCCATTGCCTTTAAAAAAAAAAACTATAGACAAGGAGAAAGGGAGGAAGGAGGAAACCTGGGAGAACTAAAGGTGAAGCTGAAGACAGAGGGGGTCATGGGAAGATCCCTGTGGTGTCCCATCTACTCCAGAAGGATGTTTCCTGTGTTGGACTGCAGAACTACAGGGGAGAAGAGGAGGTAGATACAGAGAAAACAGGGACACACGAGGGCATCTCAAGGATCAGAAACTTTCATTTCCATCCCCTCTATATTCAGCAGCTGTTCTGCCCTTCTGGGGATTCCCCAAGAGGTAAAAGACAGTCCTTGCCCTCCAGGAGCTCACAGTCCGGGGGAAGGAGACAATACACAGAAACATGGACACAAAACAAGCTCTGCCTAGGAGAAATGGGGAAGAATGGAAAGGATGGAGGTACTCTGAGAGGGACGAGGGAAGGTTTCCTGTAGAAAGTTTTTAGTCTTTGGTTGGGACTTACAGTAAGTTTAAATTGATCAGTGATTTAAAATGTGGAGGGAAAATATTCCAGACATGAGGTAAAGCCATTGAACATGTCTGGAACGAGACACAGCCAGATCCCATGGTGGATAGAGTGCCAGATCTGGAGTCAGGAAGACTTGGATTCAAATGTGACCTCAGTCATTTCCTAGCTGTGTGATCCTGGATAAGTCACTTAACTCTGACTGCCGAGACTTCATCACTCCTCTATCTTAGATAAGATTGCTAAACTGGAAAGAGGGCATAATAATCGACCAATGGCACTTGCCCCTCTCCAGGAATCTAATTCTTGATCCATTACCTGCTAATTCTGCAAGAAGAAGGGGCACAGAATGATAGAGTGTAGGACTTTATTCAAGGCAATCAGAAGGAATATGCAGTTTAGTAATAACTACAGAAGTGATAATTATAGAAATAACTCTAATAATGATAATGGAAACCACAACATTAGGAAAGATAACTATAGGAATAGATATTGGGAGAATGCTAACTCAAACTAAGTGACTCCACAACAATATAACTTAAGTGGTGCTCGTCCAAAAAGCACTCGGGACAGTGCGGATGAAGAGGAGAATTCAGGAATTAGTGGACATTGATAAAAGACTGAAATTTTTAAATTTAAAGACTTTGGAAAATTTGCAGAGAAGAAGATTACCGGATTAATGAATTATACTTTGGGGTAATGTATTATAGCACAAAATAACAGCATTTATTCACATACAAACAAATATATTTACTACTATGGAATTGCAGAAGAAGAACATTTCAAGCAGGAGGAGAGTAGAGAAGGAATATCTGAAGTAGTGGTAAGTATATGGCATACAACAGTAACAAAACAGCAATACTGACCTTACACTAGCGAAACAACACAACAGCAAAAGGAACAACTTAAAACATAAACATGGTTAGGCTACATTGAATCACTACTTAAATGAGTGAAACAATGTATAGTTAGGGCACTAACGGTGTTATAATTAGCTATAGCTAAGTTAATTACTAATAAAAGGTAGATACTTAGATTTAGTTCAAGTATAGAAACCTAGTTAGAAGAATTTTAAAGATAGGGATTAGTTAGGTAGGATTAAGTAGATAAGAAAACCGGATTCTGGGGGCAGCTGGGTAGCTCAGTGGATTCAGAGACAGGGGGTCCTGGGTTCTAATCTGGCCTCAGACACTTCCCAGCTATGTGACCCTGGGCAAGTGGCATAACCCCCATTGCCTAGCTCTTACTGCTCTTCTACCTCAGAACCAATACAAGGTATTGATTCCAAGACAGAAGGTGAGTGTAAACCTCAAAATTCCTTAGACTTATAAATGTTGGAAATTTCACCATTGGGATATTTCATACTTGGAAAATTTCTTACTGATAGTCTATTGGAATGGGAACTCCATTGGCATGGGAGGTTCCTTCTCTTCCCTTCTTAAGATTACTTTAGGACAGAAACCCTTTGCTGAACAATGGAAAGGACTTTGACCTATGCTTAAGCATAGAACAGGAATTTCTTTGAGTCTTGATTGATTTTAGAATTGATACAATGGAGATACTTGGAATAAATCTCCACCCTATTCAGTCCTAATAGGATTGAGTAAGGGCTGCAGCCTAGATCAAAATTTAATTATTCCAATCTCTACCATACTCAAGTTAACAGGATTTAGAAAGGGCTGTAGCAAAGGAGTATAGATTTAATCATTTGAAAATATGACCTTCAACAGACATGTGCAAAAGCCAGAAACCTCTGGGCGGTCCTGGGTTAAGCGAGAGCCTCCATTGACAGGGAAATTGATGAAGAGTGATTGGTAGATGTGAGGACTGAGGGGAGGCAACTTGGATGGTGTCCTTAAAGATAGGAGGGTCTGGAGACTGAAGAAGGGATGGAGTTTTTTGGTCGGTGGTTCCTGGGCTCTGAGGAAGCTTGCTCTGAAGGAAGCTGAAGGTGGGGGCCTCTGAGACTGTTTCTCCATTTTGGACACGTGAGTGAAAGGGACTGATCTCTTTTCTTTGCCCCAGCTATCTAAGGGCTTGGGCCTTTTGGCCCAGCCTAAACAGAGGGGGTATTTAAGCCCTATTCCCTTCTCTCCCCTTTCTCTCTCTCTATATATATCTCTAATTCCTTTCTTGCTCCTATTGTAATTAAACTCCAAAAAGGCTGACGGCTGACTTGAGTTTTCATTTAGGAATTACATAGCTGATTCCTTGGCGACCTTAAATTAATATATATCAGTCTTTTAAAGTGATTCCCTTGTAACATTGTGGCGACCACGAAGGGACTCTAAAGAATCCTCTCAATAAAACTTTTTCCTTGCCTTTTTACTATACTGTTTCACCACTTAGTCCTTTTTTTAAAAAAAAAAAAACTTGGCTTAAAGACACAGCTGCTAGAACACGTGAGTATAAAAAACTTTTTCTCTTTTCTCCTTAAGTTAAATTGGAATCAGCAGTTTTTTCTTTTTCTTCCCTTTAATCTTAAGGGACAGCTGGGTAGCTCAGCGGATTGAGAGCCAGCCCTAGAGGCAGAAGGTCCTGGGTTCAAATCGGACCTCAGATACTTCCCAGCTGTGTGACTCTGATAGACAGAAAACAGCTGTTTTTAAATCTCAGCAACAGGACTCTAAAGTCCTGGCTGGAAGAACTGTTTCTAAATATCCTTTCCCTTAAGGAACAACTTCCTGGATTAAAAAAAAAAAAAACCCTGTGGAAAGTTTGTTGCTTTGCCCTGCTCCCCACGTGTTTTGTGAAATTACAAAATATACATATAAAAATGAGTACTACATTCTTTGACAATTATATGGCAGCTGAAGAAGTAGGGGCATTGAGGAATGAAGGATACCTCCAAATTTTTATATTAATAGGTACTGTCATTTTTGTACTCCTCAATACTATATTTAGAGATGAAAAAATAAAAAATATTGAGGATAAAATAAAACAAAATGAGGATAAAATAAAACAAAATGAGGATAAAATAAAACAAAATGAGGATAAAATAAAACAAAATGAGGATAAAATAGAAAATATTGAGGATAAAATAGAAAATGTTGAGGATAAAATAGAAAAAAATGAGGATAAAATAGAAAATATTGAGGATAAAATAGAAAATATTGAGGATAAAATAGAAAAAATTGAGGATACAATAGAAAAAATTGAGGATACAATAGAAAAAATTGAGGATAAAATAGGAAATATTGAGAATAAAATAGAAAAACTTGAGGATAAAATAGGAAATATTGAGAATAAAATAGGAAATATTGAGGATAAAATGGGAGATATGGAAGATAAAATAGGAAAAATTGAGGATAAAATGCAAGCCCAATTAGAAGATCTAAAATGTTTCTTACAGGATCAATGGGCAAACACCCACTCTACCAGAAACAGACCTGTTTCTGAACCTTTGAATGAGGAAATTTCCTTCCCTGAAATAGAGATGGAAAACACCTTCCCTATAGCCCAGTTAACAGACTGCTTCTCTCGTGCAGTGCAAATCTTGTCTGAATTTAATCCCCAAAACCCTTCCCCTGCAATCCCAGCTTCTCATGTTCCTTCTCCTACAGAAAACCAAATTCCAATGCAAGGGAGATCTTGTCCTCCTAGAGAAACCTGTCCTTGTCAAACTGACCCACAGGTGCAAAATTCAACTAGAGGCCTGTTTCCTCTAAGAGAAGTACCTGAAATAGGACGAAATGGGGATGTGGTGACTTTAAGACATAGGATACCGTTTACTCCCCAAGAAATAAATGAATTTACACGAAATATCCCCACATATGAACAAGATCCTTTTCTAGTAACAAAAAAGATGGGAGACATATTTTTTCAATATAATCCGTCTTACAAGGACGTTGAGAGCTTACTACAGGCTTTTTTAAGTGAACGTGAAAAAAATAAAATAATTGCTCATGTCAAAACCCGGGGGCGTAATGCAGCACATTGGCCATCTCAGGATCCCGAATGGGACTATAATAATCCTGAGGACTATCTACAACTATACCGTTGTAGAGAGGCCATCCTCACAGCCATGAAGGAATGTGCGGACAGTACAGATAAGTGGATGGAACTGGAAAAAATTAAGCAAAAGGAAAACGAAACACCCTCCAGATTTATGGACAGAATTATCGAGTTTGGGGACAGATACTTAGATTGGGACTTAAATAAAGAGAATAGTTTAAGACAAGTTAGAAGAATCTTTGTAAATAATTCATGCAAAGTAATTAAAAATTATTTTAAAACACAATGCCCAAGATGGTCAGATATGGACCTTGAAGAATTGCGAAAAACAGCTATATATGTTTTTAAGGGAAACGAAGAAAAGGAGAAAGAGAATAATGATGACATGGAGGAAATGAAGAAAAAAATGAGATGTGTAATAGATAGGATAACTAAATTAGAAAGTGGGCATGATAATGAACCAACGACAATTGCCCCTCTCCAGAAATCCAATTACCAATCCATTACTTGCCACTTCTGTGAGAAGAAGGGCCACAAAATGATGGAATGTAGAACCTTTCTTAAGATGTTTGGAAGGAATACACAGTTTAATAATGGTTTTAGAAATAATAACTATAGAAATTATGATAATGGTTATAGAAACCAAAATTCTAGAAATTATAATAATGACTATGGAAATAACTATAATGAATATAGAAATAAGAGCTTTAGAAACCAGAATTATAGAAATAGGAATTGGGAATTTAATGACAATGCTCAAATTGAAGAAAATTTTAATGATTATACTCAACAATATATGAGAAATGGCGCTCGTCCAAAAATTACTAGAGGTACTAATGACCCTCAGAGAGGTGCCCTTCAGGGGGGTGCCCAAGGAATATCCCAAACACAATGATGGTGCCCGGGGGGGGCTGGGGCACAGGAATCAGAGGATACAACCTTTGATTTCCCAGACCCTGATGTCCTACTACCCGTTGTCCCTATCCACTGCCCTCCCCATACTAATGAACCCCATGTTACCTTAAAAGTGGGTAACACCTATTATGATTGTCTATTAGACACCGGAGCTTCCTGGTCTGTATTAAAGAGAACACCTGATTTACAATGTTATTCTATTGGCTCAGAGAATGTAATGGGAGTATCAGGAATAACCCAAAGAGTTAAAAGACTTCCTCCTAGAATGGTGTCTGTAGGACCCCTGGAGGTACAACACTCCTTCCTTTTGATGCCTGACTCCCCTTTAAATTTGCTGGGGAGGGACCTTCTATGCAAACTCAGAGCCACAATAACCTGCTCCCCAGATGGCTCATTATCATTAGAAGTACCAGAGGAATCTTTAAATTTACTCCCTGTACTTCTCTCTGAAAACCAGGAGGCAAAAGAACCTTCCATTTTTGAAATACCTAAAGATATACCGGAGTCTCTTTGGGCCACATCTTCTTCTGATGTAGGCTTACTTAAATCTGCTGTTCCTGTGCAGATAAAAACTAAATCTAGCCCACCTCCTTCTATCCCTCAGTATCCCCTCTCAAAGGAGGAAATTGAGGGTATTACACCAGTTATTAACTCATTAATAGAACAGGGAATAATAATCCCTTGCAAATCTGAATACAACACGCCCATCCTGCCAATTAAAAAACCAAAAAAAGGACCCGATGGCAAGCACATCTATAGATTCGTACAGGATCTAAGGGCAGTGAATAATCATGTTATAAAGAGACACTCCGTAGTTTCTAACATACATACTATTATTTCATCTATTCCTAGCACAGCTACATACTTTACAGTAGTAGACTTGTGTTCAGCTTTCTTTTCCATACCAATACATGAAAACTCCAGGCATATTTTTGCTTTCACCTGGAAGGGCTCACAATATACCTGGTGTCGGCTGCCACAGGGTTATGTCGAAAGTCCGAGCTTATTTGAGCAAATTTTGAGCCAAGACACAGACAATATAACATTTAAAAATAGCAAATTAATCAAATATGTAGATGATCTACTCTTGGCTTCAACAGATGCAGAAACATGTCAAGAAGATAGCAAACACCTTCTTTTGGAATTGCACAAAAGAGGACATAAAATCTCTAAGGATAAAGTTCAATGGTGTCTCCAAAAAGTAGAATATTTGGGATTCATCTTGACTGCGGGTGCTCGTTATATTTCTCCAAAACGAATTGAGAACATTCAAAAATTGAGTGCTCCTACCACTAAGAAACAGCTGAGAGCAATTTTAGGAGCAACAGGGTTTTGTAGACAATGGATTCCTTGCTATGGGGAAATCACTAAACCCCTTATAGCATTAACAAAGGATTCAGTTCCTGAACCCCTCAAATTAGAGCCTGAACACTTGTCAGCTCTAACAGATCTGAAAAAGGCTATCATGTCTGCCCCTGCTCTAGGCATCCCAGATTACAACAAGCCATTTACTTTATATGTGCATGAGCGAAGAGGAGTAGCCTCTGGTGTGTTAACTCAGACTTTGGGACCTTCTCAGCGCCCAATTGCTTATTATTCTGCCCAACTAGACCCAGTAGCAGCAGGAGCACCACCATGCCTTAGAGGAGTAGCTGCTACAGCCTTACTAGTAACAAAAACCGTTGATTTAGTATTGGGATGTCCATTAACAATAATGTGCCCACATGAGATTGAAGCATTATTGGTAAAACATAGAACACAGGCATTCTCGGATCAGAGAATTACAAGGTATGAAATAACCTTATTAAATAGTGAAAATATTACCTTGAAACGCTGTTCAACTCTTAACCCTGCCACCTTGCTTCCAGATTTACCTACTTCAGGAGAACCACTACATAACTGCGAAACATTAGTGTCCATGGCAGAAAAGCCTCGAGATAATCTCTTGGACACTCCCTTAGACAATGCAGATCTGATTTTATTTACCGATGGTTCCTCTTTTATGAGGGATGGCATACGTTACACTGGAGCTGCCGTAGTCTCAGAATTTGCCACTGAATGGTCAGCTTCACTACCTTCTAACATTAGCGCTCAAGGAGCAGAACTCATAGCTCTAAAACAAGCTTGTATAATTGCCAAGGATAAAAAGGCAACAATTTATACAGATTCTAGATATGCTTTCGGCATTTGTCACTCAGTCGGGATGCTATGGCTCCAAAGAGGATTTTTAACCTCAGCTGGAAAATCCATAGCTAATGCAGAAATTATTAATGAAGTTCTTTCTGCTCTCAAACTGCCTAAAGCCCTAGCTGTGGTTCATTGCTCTGCCCATACAGGTGGCTCTGACCCTGTCTCTAGAGGAAATGACCGAGCAGATGCCGCTGCAAAACTAGCAGCCATAGAAGGACCTGGATTAATTTTAACATTAACAACCACTGATAATTTAAATTTATCACTTTCCTATAATGAAAAGGAAGTGGAAAAATGGAAACAAAAATTTAAAGCAAAACAAATTAATGGAGTATGGGTGTCACCTGAAGGAAAACCCCTGCTCCCTAGAAGTTTCTATAACCAAATTTGCCAATCTATTCATAAAAATGGTCATTTTGGTACCCAGGGCATCGTGGACTCTGTTAAGAGAGTATGGATAGCCCCTGGTATAACTACCATAGCCTCTAAAGTGTGTTCATCCTGCCCTATTTGCCAGGCATATAACCAACATGCATATCGTGGAAAAGCCTTTGGGGGACGTCCTCTGGCTTACACACCTTTTGAACATCTACAGATAGATTTCATTACAATGCCAAAAGCTGGACGTTATAAATTTTGTCTAGTAATTGTAGATCAACTAACCAGATGGCCGGAAGCATTTCCTACAACCCGAGCCACAGCAGATTTTGTTGCAAAGATACTTTTAAAAGAAATTATCCCTCGTTTTGGCCTACCAGCACGTATTGACTCCGATAGAGGGAGTCATTTTACCGATTCTGTCTTAAATCAAATATATTCTTGCTTGGGGATAACTCCAAAATTCCATGTTCCATATCACCCCCAGAGCTCAGGCCAAGTGGAGAGGATGAATAAAGAACTTAAGACTATGATTGGCAAATTATGCACTGAGACCCATTTAAAATGGCCTGAAATTCTCCCTCTGGCCCTATTTTATCTTAGAAGCAGGCCTAGAGGAGACTTACATATTTCACCATTTGAGATGCTTTTTGGACATCCGCCTATACAGGCTAAGCCTTTCTCCCCGGCTTATACATCGCTATTAGGGGGAGATATTACTATTGCTTCCTATATACAGGAGTTACAGCACAAACTACGTGAACTTCATGAATCTGGAGCTGCAGTACAAGCTGGACCATTAGACTTTTCTCTGCATGACCTGAACCCAGGAGATAAAGTTTATATCAAGAATTTCAAGCGAACTGGAGCAACTGAACCTTCATGGGAAGGACCATTCCAAATATTATTAACTACTCCAACATCTATAAAGATTGGAGAAAGAGACTCTTGGATTCACTGCTCACATGTGAAGAAAGCATCTTCTGCTGAGACTGATTGACTCTATCCTATCATATGAATTGTGACTCTATCTTATCATAAGAATTGGAGATAATAATCCATAGACAAATGGATGCTGGTTTTTTTTTCTTTCAAGAATATATTGAATTACTGATTTTTTTTCTTATTTTTTCTTATTTCTTTTCTTTTATTTTTTATCAGAATTTGATTTTTTTCTCATTTTTTGTACTGAAGGTACACATAATTAATATTAATATTATTTTTTTCCCTGCAGTAATACAAGTTAATATATATACTCTTGCTATAATATCAATATATGCCTAAAAGCTTTAAACTATGGGAACCTGCCATTTATTGATAAAATATTATAGGACTGAGATTAATGTTTGTGTCTGATTCCAGGAAAAGGGATAAAAACAAGGAGCACAGACTAAACCTGAATAGTGCCAATAGAGCACACATGAAATATTAAAGTGAGACTCAAGGTTGCGACGCTTAACTTATGTTTAAGTCGTAGGACTTCCTTGTATCTACACTCCTTTTGAAGTACTCAAACAAGTACAAAGCTTGACTATCATGCTGGCTCCCTATATCTCTGAAGGAAAAAAATCAGACAAGGGAATGACATTTCCCCATCAAAATAGAATTCTAATTCTTTTCTTCTTATATTATGGCAACTTCCTGTAGTCTTGGCTACAAATGGCTAAGTGAAATATTACTGCATTCTGTCCTACATACTTGTGGGATAGAAATTACTTTAAACTGGACCTATACAAGGCCTATTTTGAATTTTTCTTATGTTTTTGATTATTTTTCTATTCTTTTGATAATTGACACATACACCCCCATAACTGAACATTGCATTCTGAGCTAAACTTGATAATTTTTTTTTAATACTTACTTCAGGGGGGATTGTATTTTAATTTAAAATCTAAGAATTTTTTGAATTTTTTTTGTTTGAGATTATATTTTTATAAAAATCCAAGACTTTTGTTTAAGATTTTACTTTTATAAAAAATTCAAAGATTTTGATTTTGTTCAAGAAAAGATCTTCAAGAAAGAAGCTTGAAACTTTTATATCCAGAGAATGAACTGTTGCAGAAAGATGCCAAAAACCTACACTTCATCAAGAAGATCAAGAATGAACTTTGGATGTGATTGATTGGACTGAACTTTTGATTGAACATTTATTGTAACATTTATGCCAAAAGGGACTGCCCCTAATTTGGCTTTCTGTCAATGCGCCTAGCAAACATTGGTTTTGCTTTCTTTTCTTTTCTATTTCCTCTCTCACTATTCTAATTTCTCCTAGAAAATTGAATATTGTGTATATCTTTAGTTAGAAGTGAATTTAGAACTACAAAATGATTATGTTAAATGATCAATGGGGAGACTAGTCTCCCAATGATCATCAGGGGGGATTGTAAACCTCAAAATTCCTTAGACTTATAAATGTTGGAAATTTCACCATTGGGATATTTCATACTTGGAAAATTTCTTACTGATAGTCTATTGGAATGGGAACTCCATTGGCATGGGAGGTTCCTTCTCTTCCCTTCTTAAGATTACTTTAGGACAGAAACCCTTTGCTGAACAATGGAAAGGACTTTGACCTATGCTTAAGCATAGAACAGGAATTTCTTTGAGTCTTGATTGATTTTAGAATTGATACAATGGAGATACTTGGAATAAATCTCCACCCTATTCAGTCCTAATAGGATTGAGTAAGGGCTGCAGCCTAGATCAAAATTTAATTATTCCAATCTCTACCATACTCAAGTTAACAGGATTTAGAAAGGGCTGTAGCAAAGGAGTATAGATTTAATCATTTGAAAATATGACCTTCAACAGACATGTGCAAAAGCCAGAAACCTCTGGGCGGTCCTGGGTTAAGCGAGAGCCTCCATTGACAGGGAAATTGATGAAGAGTGATTGGTAGATGTGAGGACTGAGGGGAGGCAACTTGGATGGTGTCCTTAAAGATAGGAGGGTCTGGAGACTGAAGAAGGGATGGAGTTTTTTGGTCGGTGGTTCCTGGGCTCTGAGGAAGCTTGCTCTGAAGGAAGCTGAAGGTGGGGGCCTCTGAGACTGTTTCTCCATTTTGGACACGTGAGTGAAAGGGACTGATCTCTTTTCTTTGCCCCAGCTATCTAAGGGCTTGGGCCTTTTGGCCCAGCCTAAACAGAGGGGGTATTTAAGCCCTATTCCCTTCTCTCCCCTTTCTCTCTCTCTATATATATCTCTAATTCCTTTCTTGCTCCTATTGTAATTAAACTCCAAAAAGGCTGACGGCTGACTTGAGTTTTCATTTAGGAATTACATAGCTGATTCCTTGGCGACCTTAAATTAATATATATCAGTCTTTTAAAGTGATTCCCTTGTAACATGAGGTTCAAAAAAAGAAAACTAGATTCTGACTACTACACACATTACACAAACATATATCACATATAAAAAAATGTAAACAAATATGTAAATAGGGTGTATAATAGGATTACAAATTAATTGTATTATAGTGCATGTGCATATGTAACTATGAAGTGTACATAAGTGCATATGTGTGTAGCACACATGTATGTATTTTATGTGTGTACTATATGTATATAAATTATGTACGTAGCTCAATTATATTTATTGTTACATGTATGTGCATAAGTGACTTTAATGTTTAGTTTGATTTTCAGTGTAAAACTTAAGCAATGTTGTTTATTGTAATTTTCAAAAGATTTTGCATGGCAGTTATGTTCGTCTTTTGTTTGATGACATTTGTTTTGCTTTTGCTTCTGTTTTGACTCTATTTTGTGAGATTGTGTTTGGGAAACAAACTTGTTCGTTATTGAATTCCGTTTCCTTTTTCCTTGTTAAATTCCCTAGAGTAGGTTAGTATTAGTTAGAGTAAGAGAGTTGAGTGTAGGTTGTTTGTTATTTGGTGTAGATATCTTAGTTTAGGTAATTGGTAAGTATTTTAGACTGTGCACAAATGCAAAAATAATGTTTTCAACACGATTTATGCTTTGTGCAAAGGGGGGAATGTAATAAGAAAAGGAAGACTGCAAAAGGATTTTTGCAATATGAACTTCCATTTGATTAACAGGGACATGTGATGGAAAGTCACATGGGAGGCTGAGTCAAGATCCTGAGTGCAGATTCTAAGGTTCCAACTTAAACAGTCTGCTGGAGGAAGCTTTTGCAGGAGATTGGAGATTTTCCATCTGTCTAGCAGGTTTCTGGCCCTTTGGAAGATACCAGCTTGAGTGAGAGAAAACCTGCATGGACGGTTGTTGGCAGCTGGACAGAAGACCACAGAAGAACCACTTCTCTACTGAACCTACTTTGGACATTTCTTCTGGGATCTTGGCTCATATACTGGACTCTATTTTGTGAGATCATGTTTGGGGAAACTTAATTTATTTGGCATAGATAACAGCCATTAAGATAATTTTATGGGAATTAGGTTTGGGGTTAAGATCCAGAACCTACCCGTACCCTTTTACCCTCCTTCCTCTCAAAATTCTATGTCAAGGAAGTTTAATCCCCTCTCCCTCCTCGGGAGCTTTACCTGTCCATCAAACATTTCTGACATACCACAGTTGTGCTAGGTTTTGCATCAGTCCATGTGTGGTGAGTCAATAAAGGTCAAGGCTTTGGGAGAATTGAGAAAGAACGGGGGGGGGGGGGGGGGGGGCGGGAGAACAGTGGGGGGGGGGAACAGTCAGGAGGGGGGGATGAGGAAAGAGACTGGCAGGCTAGGCACCACGAGGTCAGGTTACTTTTAGGAACGTTTACCTACCGTTCCAATAAACTTTATAAAATATATACCTGGGTAGAAATATTATTCCAATTTTTACAGATGGCAACCATAGTCAGGGAGTTTTTTTAGGACCCAAATTTTCTTCTGAGAGAAGTTTTGAGTAGGTATAGCTTAGGTAAGAAAAAAAATGGCTTCAGTTTGCTGGCCTGCCTTCATATGCGAAAGGAACTGTGGAGGAGAGAGGGAACAGGCTGCTGTTTTTGCCTAGATCCTATCACATTGGATTGGAAATACTCCTTCCATGGTGGCACCCCAACAGCACCCTACCCTTTTTTTCTTTCAGCTTGAATAGGGGTGAAGGGGCCTTTCTGCCCTTACTGAATCCAGTGGGTTTTAGAACCCAACAGGAACTCCTGCTCTTTTCCTTTCCACAGCATGCAAGGTCCTAGTGTTCCTTCTTTTAGCCTAGCGCAATGCAGGATGGGGGGGAAACACCTTGAACAAATCATGGGTGTTCTTCTAAGTTAGAGTTAGGGGCTCCCTGGGGCAGTAGAGTAGGGAAAGGACACTTTTTGCCCAAAACAGGACCAGAGACTCAGGCAGGAGAGGGGCTGTTTTTTCCCCCCAGATCGTTAAGGACTCCCCACATGATCACCTCCCCAACCTCCCCCACCAGATCCAACTTATTTTGGATGAGAATGGTGAGGTAAAGGACAGTCTGGTTTTCCAAGGCTTTTGAAAACACAGGCTTTTAGCCACTGTGTAGCTGGCTGCTGGGACTCTGATGCAAAGCCCTCACACTGCACTTGGCACAGCATAGCCCTTATGGCCTGGGGGAACAGTGGACAGGGGTGGCTCCCTAGGAATTGGTGCAATCACCACCCCAAAATTACAAATGGGACTGAGTTTGGTTTTTTTTAAACCAAGGGGCACTAGGACCAAACAAATCTTTTCCCAAGCTCCATACCTGATGGACTGCTGCAACAGGGACCTGCTCAGAGACACATTTTAAATTAACCCTGGGGGTCCTTCCAGGCTGTGGAGTAGGGTTAGGGACTCCCTGCCCCCCCCCCAACTTTGAAAACACATGCTGGTTCGAGGGGAAGGGATTTAACTCCAATTTTCTTTCCCTTCTCCCTTCCCCCCAAAACAGTCCTTTGACCTGGGCTAAAAGGAAGTGCTTTGTGGGATTATTTTCTCTCCCTCCCCCACCTTCTGCACTTTCCTGGCAGACTGCCTGCTTTCTTTAGCATATCTAAAGCCACATTTTCTGTCTCAAAACTGCCTTGTTGAATAACTGCCTTCTTTAACATATTAAAAGCCAAAATTTCTTTCTTTCCTTTATCTGACTGCTTGCTTAGATAGACCTACCCACAGGTGCCATGCACTCTACACCCATTTATAGCACCACCTACTTTCCAGAATTAAAACTGCAGGAAAATACAAAGAATTCCTTTGCTACTGCTTCTAGTGATCTAAAATAATGCTATTAAATGGTATACATTTAAATAAAAGGGTTATTATTAGAAAATATTAATAATATTGAATTTCCTCTGAGAGTTGTCCCTACATATAACAGACATGGAGATTTGGTAAACATTAGACATTATAAACCCTTTTCTCCACAAGAGATTGAGAGATTCAAAGACAAATCACCTTCTTATGAAGCCGAAGCTGTGGTGGTAATAAGTAAGTCTGAAAGCATTGTTCACACATATAATTCCACATGGCTTGATGTAGAAGATTTGCTCCAGGTCTTGCTAACAGAAAAGGAAAGGAATAAGATTCTTTCTCTTGTTAATCAGGCTCAAGGAGAGGGAACAGCTCATTGGCCAACTGAAGATCCCTAATTCAGAGCAAGATTACTTACAACCATGCCAGGCTAGAAATGCATTGGTAAAAGCTATGAGAGCCTATTCTGATAGACTTGGTACATGGTCTAAATTTGAAGATCTTTAGCAAGAAGACAGTGAAATCCCATCCCAATTTATGGATAGACTTACTGAGCTGGGAGGAATATATATTGAGCTTGATATATATATATCAATATACATATTGAGAGAAAGGGACCTTAGATAAATCAGAATACAATTTGTCAAAAACAGTTATAAGGTAGTTAGGAACTATGTTATGATTTGCAGTCTTAATTGGCCTACCCTGGACCTTGAAGAATTAAAGAGTGGCAGTTTAAGCCTTTGAGGGACATAAGGAAAAGGAGAAAGAGAACACTGATTTAGTGGAAGGATTAAGGAAGGAAATAAAGGAATTGACTGCTACACAAGGTGAGAAGGATAAAGAGAATGCTATTTCAGTAGAGACATTGAGCAAGAAAATAAAAGAATTAACTGAAACAGTTGGAAAGGTAAAGCAAGGAGCGATCATAGCTCCCTTACAAGAATCCACAAAACAATCACTAACATGTTATTTCTGTGGAAAAGTTGGTCATATAATTATGAAATGTAAGAAGAGGAATCAGGCAAATAGGAATAGAAGTTTCAGGAATAATATTGATAGGAGGAATAGTTATTCAAATGAGGCTAATCAAAACTCACACCCAAATACCTGTACTCAGTGTGGGAACTCCCCTAAGTAAGGGGGACCCCAGAGGTGTGGACAAAGGAATTGTGATGACTGATGGTACTTAGAAGGGGAAGGAACCTCAAGGAGTCTGGAGGTGAATTTTAAACCTTTTCAGACCTCATTACCTTATTGATATTAACTGTTTTAGTTTGTTACTCTCCCCAGAATGAAGAAGTCTCTGTAACCATACCCATACCCAGGGAGCTTAGGCCTAGAAGGCCAAGGTAGAGAAGGAATCAGTCCTTGACTCACGTAACCGATATGAAAGAAGCTGTCTGCGGGCCTCCTCCCTGCTCAAGCTCGCAGGAACTGGCTCCCAGCCCTGTCCAGGCCTAAGCTCCCTCTGGCTCAGCCAGAAGGTTGAGTTAACCTCTTTCCCTTTCCTCTTCTCTCCTTCTCTCCCTCATCCTTTTCTTACTCTCATTGCGATTAAACCACCATAAACTCCATTCTGACTTGAGTGTTTCATTTAGGAAATTATATAGCTGAATTCCCTGGCGACCATAAATTAATATTTTAACAATCTTTAAAGGTGATTTTCACCATAACAATCTCTAGGATACAAGCCTAGATGAAAGAGTACGCACAGTTTGAAAGCCTTTTGAACAAAGTTCCAAATGGTCCCCCAAATGGTCAATCAGTGGATGATAACTCCACCAACTATGCATGAGTGTACCCAGCTTTCACACATGTCTGAAGTGATCCTTTCCTTTTTCTAGCACAATGGCAAAATTGACTGCCGTGAGAGGGTGCCTCAAAGGTTAAGTTTTACTTTGCAGTTCAAGGTCACAAATGCTTAGCCAGACTTGACATAGAGGCAATTACCAAAAACATGGAAAAGTTGGATTCCTTAAAACAGAACAACTTCTGCACAGAACCTTAACCTCTGTTTGCCTCAGTTTCCTCAACTGAGAGATGAGGAGAAAAAGAACATTTATCACAGAGTGTTATTGCACAGATGGCTGAAAGCAGATTTTTAAGGGGACATAAAGCACTCCAGTGAGTCTCCATTCCATTCTTTCCCACTCAGCAGGAAGACTTTGAGACAAGCCCAGGATGTATCCCTCAGGACCTTCCTAACCCTATTGGCACAAAAAATTCCCAGGCCTTCCAGAAACTTACCTCTTTCTCTGCAGATTGTCCAACAAGGGAAGGACTAGACCAGGGAGGATTTCTACTGAATGGAAGAAAAATGTACCCAGCTGCTGGCTCTGGTACAAAAAGCTCTTCTCAAGAACACTCAGAGCTCATAGTCTGAGAAAAAGGCCCCATTTCTGTGTGAGGGCCCTTCCTGGGATCACCCCAAACTCCTCAGACTCTCTCTGGGTCAGGGAGCTCAGCAGAAGGCCAGAGAGGGGGGTCACATCCTGGAGTGGATACAAAAGCCACAGGGGAGCTCTCTGGGGCCTCCCCAGCTGCCTGATTCTGACCGTCCCTGGCAAGGTCCCTGACCATTCCTACAACAGGCTCCACTGGCATATAATGACCTTCCAGCCCCTTCCTCTCCCCTCACACCTCCCTCCCCCTCCTCTGACCCAGGGACACTGGCCTCCTGGCTGATCCTTGGCCAAGACCTTCCATGGTCTGATTTGGGGCCTTTCCAGGGGCTGTCTGTCTCCCTGCAGGGAAGGTTCTCCCTCCTGCCTCTGGCATGGGAGCTTCCTTCCAGTCCCAGCTGTGAATCCTCCCCTCCAGAACCAAAGATCTCCCCAGAACCTGAGAGCTTCCCTCCCACAATGCCTCCCTCCATCCTGCTCCAAGAGAGGTTGTTTGATACAGTTGCTGAGGGGTCTCATGGGTCAGACTGGGGGGGCCTGGAGGGCAGCTGATGGCTTCTCCCTTCCTTTGGGCTGAGCAGTTCTAAGTTTACAGCAGGGTCTCCCTCTAGGCTGGCTGATTTGGGATCAGAAGTGGGAGAGAGGAAGTAGCCAGAGAGACCTGGGAAGACTGAAGAGGGAACAGGTGAAAGGAAGCAGAGGAAGAGGGTGTGAGTGTCGCCAGGAGAGCAGAGAGCAAAGACAGGATCCCCAGACAGGGAAGAAGAAGGAGGAGTCGATGGCCGTCCTGGGCGCTCACTTGTGTCCAGAGAGAAATCCAACAAGGGAGGCAGCGCCTGGGGGGAGCTCTTGGGGTCTGAGCTGCCCGAGGGCCCAGGAATCACTCCCAAAGCCGGGAAGGGCTGGTCCTCCTGCCTGGGATGTGGGGACAGACGTGGCCCAGCAGGAAGGAGGCAGCAGCTTCCCAGCCCTCTTGGTCAGAGCCAGGGAAGGGCCTCCCTGGCTGAGGGGGCTCCATCTGGGGCTGGAATGCACTTACCTGGGCTGGGAGTCTGTCCCTCTCCAAGGCCATCCGGGCACTCCAGGCTCCCTGTGGAGGCAGCAAAGCAGCCCCAGTGAGTCCCCCCTGAAGCTCCTCCAGCTTTCCCAGCCTTCAGTCTCTGTCAGGGTTAAATGAGGAGTTTGGACACAATAAGGGAGAACCTTGAATCGGTTCAGGTTTACTGAGAATACAGCAGGCGAGTAAATTCAGGTCAGCCCTTCAGGCCAAGGAAAGGAGCCGCCCAGCAGCTTTTCCTGTGAACGGTTTAGGTTCATTAAAGCAGAGACAGTAAAAGAATAAAGCAGAGAAATACAGGAAAATGTCCTCATGTCTACACTAGCTGCTCCCCAGCAGTCCAGGTGGGGCTCCCTTGGCCAGAGGACAGTCCTCCCGGTGGGGAAGGCCCTCCTCCTCCCTCAGCCTCCCATCCCTGACTGCAGGGCCTCCTGGGCTCTCTTCCCCTTCCTGCCAGCCTCCATTCAGCCCCTCACCTGACTTTCCTCTGGCCCAGCCTCCTCATCAAATCCCCCAGGATGCTCTCTGGCAGTCCCAGTCCTGATGGCCCCATCCCCCTCCTCCCTGACATCCCCTTAGGCCCCGGGACACAACAGCCTTCTGGGGGTCCATGAACAGCACCTCCAGCTCCCGGCCTGGAGAACCTTCTCTGGCTGTCCCCCACGGGCAGCTCACAGGCCCTCCCTCCCTAGCTCCGACCACTGCCCTCCCCGGCTTCCCTACAGTCCAAACTACAATCTCTCCTCCTCCAGGAAGCCCTCCTGAACTCCTCTTCACTCTCCTCTCCTTATTGCTGGTTCAGGCTGAATAGAGTGTGCTTGGGGTGACTGAAGCTGAGGCTGCCCAAAAGGCGAGGGAGCAGGAGGAGCTCGGGGGTCCGGGGTCCAGAGGCTGGGAGGTGGTACTCCTGGGTCCTGACAGGGCGTGGTAAAACTACATCTGGGACTGACCACCCGCACACACAGCCTCCAGGCCGGAGGTTTGAGCAGGAAAGAGGATCCCGAAGAGGAAGCCGAAGGTCATAGCCGACCCCTGTCAGACACCAGAGCAGCCCCCTGGGTACCTCGTACCCCGCAGGAAATTCACACCCGGGTGCTGCCCGTCCCGCTCCGTACCCGCCCAGCCAGCCCCGCCCAACTGCAGACTCCCAGAATATGGGGGAGGGGAGGGGCTCGCGGCTTTGGGGGGCTCCAGGAGGCCCAGACGGGACGCGTCGGCCCCAGAGGGAGTCGTAAAAGGGAGGATTCGAACTCAGCCATGCTCTCTGCTGCCCGCCCTCCCCCAGGCTCCTCTCCCTCCGGCACTTCTCCACTCGGACGCCCCTTTCCCGCTGTCCCCCGGCATCACGTCATTATTACCGAGGCTGGAAGCGCGCGTCGGAGGGAGTTGACAGCCGGTTATCGAGCCACAGCAGGAAAATCTTTGTAAGAGGAGGAGGTGGGACTGGCGGAGATCTTCACTTCCGGGTTCCCGAAGGCCTCTGCGCCGCGTCTTCCGGGCCAGATTACTCGGCCCCGCCCCTTGTGCCTGGCCCTCCCCCTCTCCCCTCCTCCTGAACCTCCCTTCCCCGCCTCCCGTTCCTCCCCTTTAATTCTCCGCACTCGCAGTCAGTTGGTCCCGGTTCCGCCCCCCCCCCTCCCCAGTGGGTACGAGGCCCTGCCCTCCCTCTGTCCTCCCCGCTCTCTGTAGGGCGCTCCGGTCTCCTGGCTTTCCCGCGGCCTCCGGCGTCCCCAGTTCCCAGCTCTTCTCGGGCCTAAAACAGCTCGGGGCTTATGCGGGGCAGGAGGGGGGCCGAGGGCACCGCGCGGGGGATTCTGGGTAGCAGATCGATCTCCAGGGGGGCTCTCGCGCTCCGAAGGGGACTTTCTCTGGCGCTGCTTCCCAAAGCCAGTCAGGAGGACGCCGGAAGGAGGTCCGAATGGGGTTCCTGGTCCGGTCCGGCCAGAGCCGGGCCTTTTCCGGTGTCGGGGGGAGTATATATTGCCTGCCTCAGGAATGCGATAGATGGAGTCCAAGTCATTCTCTGCCCGGACTGAATCCAAGAACAGCCATGGGAAGGCTCTCAGTCTAATGGGAGGTGTAGACGTGGCCAGTGGCAGTGCATTGAAGCGTTACGCGTAATTTACCAGGCACGCCCCTCCCGAGGAGGTTCTTTGGACATTCCAGCCACCGTGTTTGCACTTTGCAAAGCTTTTCGTCCTTTCGCCCTGCGGACATTCCGCCCGTGATTGCTGTTTGGGCTCCCCGAGACTCTTAGGACATGCTGCTTCCCCTGAAGTTGCCTCTAGCTAGACGGTAAGTCAGGTGGTGTGTCTTTAAGGGAAAAGAATCGAGCTCTCTCTCGCCTTCCTTGTGTAATCCAAGAGCGAGAGTTCTGTGCTCCTTCCCTAAACCCCTGCCATGCTATTGTACTACTCCGTAGTCTGGGATCATCCTAGTGGAACGCGGAAGTCTCCTTCCTCCTGTTGAATTCGTAGGTCTGCCGCTGCTTTTTCTACTTCCGGTTTCTGTAGCGTAGACAGTGCTCTGTTGGTCCTGGATGGCATGGAATTGTGCAATGTTGGCAAGTAGTGACTAGTAATAGTAATTGTAGATTAGCAGCTGCCTAGAGAAGATTATAGAGACCCTCAGGAAAGAGCAGTCTCTCCTCCTGAGTTGTAGAGAAAGCAGCTTCCTGAATTATTCATGCATAAATCTAGGCCTTTAATATGCTCTTGTCTAATGTGGCTAATGTGGGGTGTATGGGGTGCTCAGGGAGGGGTAATATCTCTGGTATGGAGGGCTTGTCGTGCCCTCCTAGGGCAGCTCTCCAGCCTCTGACCCCCACCTGACACCCAGCTCTCACTTGTGGCTCCCAGGAGCTGCTAGCATGCGGCAGCGGCCACACCCCGGGCAATGGCTTCGACAGGCCGGCTAAACCTTGCGAGGGTAGCCATCGGGTCGTCGACCCCTGGTGAACCAGGGCTTTGCTCACCCAGCATGTGAAGACTGCTTCAGCGGAGCAGGTGGAAGAAACCAACAAGAAGGTTCAACGGCTGAGATGGCGACGCAGAAAAGCACTGTGGAGTGCTCAGGGCGTGTTGGAGCACAAAGGACAACACGGCCATCCAATGCAGCTGAGGAAGTCTCCAGCTGTAACGACTTTTCATGCCACTGGACCCAGGCTTCCAACGCCGAGAGAGTGAGACTGTCTCTGTGCATCGACTTTTCCACTTAAATCTCCTTCACGCACAAGTATCTTTGTGCACACTCATCTATCTTAGATGAAAACGCACAGAGACGATTGTCATCCTCGGTGACACTGCTTGGTGAGGCAAGGGAGGGAGATGCCCCCAGCTGCGAGGAAACAGCAGGGGTCCAATAAGGACCGTTTGTCTTTGAATGACTGAAACTGAAGTTCAGCTCCCTCTATGACCAGAAAAGATAGTCCGCGTATCTGACTGCGAATTCAAATAATATAAAGTTTAATAATCCAGTTGGAATTGGAGTTTTTCCTAGTTTCAGAGTATAGGGCCGGCCCTAGAGGCTGGCGGAGAGTTTGTCCCACTCCCGTCTACTCTCGTTGTTCTAATTCAGAATCTTAGCAGTACACAGAAAGCAAACAAGAACAATTCTAACCTTCAGAAGCCTGTGTTTTCGGGCTGAACCAAGAAGAGCATGCCACTCCAGACTGGGCTGAACAAGCTCCTCTCTCCTCCAACACCAGGAAGCAAGACCCACCCGGCAGGCAGGAAGTGCTCGTCACCAGACCCAATTGCCACTCCCAGTTGGGCCCTTCCCCCACAAACTGTCAGTCTTGTTTCCTTTCCACATAGACTGTCTGATACTGGGCAAGTCACATACTCCTATTTATTTCAGTTTCCTTATCTATAAAATGAGCTGGAAAAGGAAATGGCAAACCAGTCCAGTATCTTAGCCAAGAGAATCCTTAATGGGGTCATGAAGAACTGGATCGGACTGCAACAAAACGAACAATGCTGTCTGAGCAGCAATTATAGGTCCAGGTTTTCTGACCTGCCTAAGCCATAGCTCAGGCTGTCCAGGTTCTAGAATAATCCTGTTGTTGGTCATCGCCTCCTCCAAGAAGCAATTAAGTGAAAGAAAGCCTCAGTAGATGCCAGTTAGTACCCAGAATCCAGAGTTTCAGAACCTCAAACTCATGAGGTTGCCATCCAGGTTACTGGAATTATCTATCTCAGAACTGTTGACATGTCATTCCTATAGCTGCTTATGGGGAGGGGAAAGGGATGCTTCTTCTTTGTAAAGTCCAAGAGAGAGCTGTGGTGTCCCAAGACATATATTTCAAAGAGGAGAAGAGAGAGGGATGGGGACACTTTTTTCCTTGGAAAATTCCATTTAATTAATTAAGAATATTTTTCCATGGTTACAAGATTCATGTTTTCCCACCCCCCCTCCCATAGCTGACACACAATTCCACTGGGTTTTACATGTGTCATTGATCAGTATTTCCATAGTATTGATATTTGCATCAGGGTGATTGTTTGGAGTCTACATCCCCAATTATATCCCCATCGATCTATGTGATCATGCAGTTGTTTTTTTCCTCTGTGTTTCTGCTCCCACAGTTCTTCCTCTGGATGTGGATAGTGTTCTTTCTCATAAGTCCCTCAGAATTGTCCTGGATCATTGCCATTGCTGCTAGTAGAGAAGTGATGGGGGCACTTTGGCCTCTTAAAATGACAAAGTGACTGCCTCTTCCTAGCTCAGGTACCAGGTCATACAAATAGTGGCAGAGCTGGGATTTGGATTTAAGTTCTTTCACTCCAAATCGTAGACTTAGAGCTAAAAAATACATTGGAGGTCATTGAGTCTAACCACTTAAAATTACAAATGAGGAAACCAAGACTTAGAAAGATTAAGTAACTTGTCTGCCTGTCTCAGTTTCCTCAACTGTAAAATGGGGGAGAATAATAATACTCACCCTCCAGGGTTGTTGTGAGGATCAAATGAGATAATATTTGCACAGGGTTTAGAACACAGTAGGTACTTAATAAATGCTTATTAATTTTTTTTTGTTTTTGTAATTCAGAGTCACTCAGGAATTAAGTGTCAAAGTCTGAACCTAGGTCTTTTGACTTCAAATTCAATATTTTTTCCATTGCGTAGTGCTATTTCCCTACCAGTGATGGGCTTAATTATTAGAAAATGTATGGTGTATGGTGGGTGACTTGTTTGCTGAGATGTTGGACAAAAAGTTCTGTATTCCACAGAGGAACATTATAGGAGATGAAAGGAATTTCCTCCTCACAGTTTTAACCAGTTCCTTCCCATTTTTGTTAAGTGAAATTCCTAGGCTGATTTGTGAGGATCCAGGTTGGTAATCAGAGTAGCCTAGTAGTTGAAGTAAGAATTTAGTCTGCTGGGGTCTCAGGGCTAGGAGAGGTTTGGTTTAAAAGGCAGATTTAACCTCACTTTGAGTTTAAATCAGAGGTGTCAAACTCTGCCATGACCAGTAAAACCAGTATGGCAGAACCAGATTAAAATGTAATTGGGAGATGCTTAAGAAAACAAATAAAAATATAACACAGTTTAGATAATGATAGTTTATGGTTTTCTAAGTCAATATTAGAGCAAGGAAGGCTCCATTTAGAGTTATACACCACTAGTTTAAATGGCAAAAGGGCCATGTAGTCTGTGAGGTTGTATATTAAAAGAATTGAATAACCCTATTGTATAAGAACAGAAAAAGGGCATCAACAGAACTGAATTGTGGAGAAGTCAGCAGAGAATGGTAAAAAGAGTTAACTCACCAGAGCTTTAGATCAAAACTCAGAATATTGGGAGCCACTGGAGGCAATGAAGCAGGGCTGGGGTGGAGGCGGGCAGAGAGATTCTGGCTGGAATCCTTTCCTAGGAACACAAGTTACACTGAGCAAGCATGTTCCTCGCATGTGTCCCTTCTCCCACTAGTGTTGTGTCCACATATAGGAGAGTGTATTTCTGGGTGCATGTGTGGATCTTTCTTGTTACTTATGTTGCAATGTTGTTTGATATCCCACATAAATATTAGTAAAATTTTTTTTTGTTGCTTTGAACTAATGTAATCCATTGGTTTGCATGTTGGGTTTTTTTTTTAAACCTCATTGATACTTATTTCTAAGGCAGAAGAGTGGTAAGGAGTAGACAATGGGGGTAAGGTGACTTGTCCAGGGTCACACAGCTAGGAAGTATCTGAGGTCAGATTGGAACCCAGGACTTCCCGTATCTAGATCTGGCTCTCCTCTGGTTTACTTGTAAAACAAACACATTAATATGTGCTTGTTAGCTACGGTTTGGGATGATTGGTGACCCATAAAGTGCCTTGGATCTTGTGTGGCTTTTAGGAAGAGTCATATATGATGAATATTCCCAGATTCTATAGAAGTTTTACTTATTTAAATTCCCAATTTCCTCTTTGCATAGTCTTCACTAGTGGCCTAATTCTTCTAAGGGATCAAACAAAGCATGTCAAATCGTTTTTTCCCAATGATGTTCCTTCTTTATACCAGGAATGTAAGGCTGGTTCAATATTAGGAAAATCATCCACATAATCGACCATATTAATAACCAAACCAACAGAAGTCACCTGATTATCTCTAGAGATGCAGAAAAAGCCTGTGACAAAATACAACACTCATTCCTATTGAAAACCCTAGAAAGTACAGGGATACGAGGGCCTTTCCTTGACCTACCACTGCAGGGTTGATGAGCAGCGAGAAGACCACTTTGCTTGTGTCCCCTGTAAAATGTAATGTGGAGTGTACAGAGAACATACAGGTGTTCCCTGCTTCTGGCCAACCACATGTGTGACTCACCAGTTGGGTATTGGAGATGACAGATCTCCTGCCTGCTTCTGGCCACGTGGTGACACTTGATGAAAGAATCTGCCCCGATTTGGCGAACTCTGAGTAGTCGCTCAGTCCCAAGTCAGCAGCAGATGGTGCCAGCATCTAACTATTTCAGTTCAATCGTCTCACTGCTGGTTTCTTGCCTTTAATCAGCTTTCTTTGTCGATTATGCCGTTAGCAATCCCTTGCAATGCTATGTTCCTGAGAACATAGATCTTCATGTAGAATTTAATTTTTGCAATGTCATCCCCCATCACGACCTCCTCTTCCCAACATTCATATTTTCATTCTCCCTGCATTTGACTTTTTTTTGCTTTGCCCTTATTTGCTTATTCAGACTATTAAATTTTAAAACTGAACTAAAAACAAAACCAAAACAACTTCCTTCTTGGTCTTTTGCTTTGACTCTCCTATGTGGCAAGTAGTATTCTCTGTCTGATGGGCTGTGCTCTTTCCCTACCCCTGCTGTTACTCCCATGTGGTATATGGATTTAACTAGGTGAGCTCAAACCCGAGTCCCTGGTTGTCTTTCCCATTTTGTGTTTCCTGAGTAGAGGACTGAATTATTGTTTTTGAGGTGAACATATCCAGGCTGAGACTACATGAGTTCACAAGTTCTGGAAGTCCTGGGTCCAATAAGTAGAATTGGTGGCAAGGAAGGCTTCTGCATAATTAAGGTCAGCCACCACCAAGAAGAGGAAGCCAGGTCCTTGGCTGGAAGACATAATCTTTAAGAAGACAGTGAAGGGCTACGATCAAATATAATATGCTTTTAATTTTTGATCTTGTCATTTGCTTCATGCTTAGATGATTTAAGTATCAGCCTACCAGCCAGGTAGAGCAATCATTCGACCTAGTGCTCATGTGTTTTAGCACTTCTTTGGGGTATGGGAAATACCTATCCTATAGTGAGTACTCTTTTGGGGAAACCGTAGTTTGGAGCCTAAGTTCAAGATTTAAATAATCTGTTCCAGGAACAGGCACGAGACTTAATTCACCAAACAGTGTAATAAATTGGAGCCTAACCTCCCTCTTATGAGAGGTCAGGTTTGATAGGGCCACTTTCTACGAGGGCTCCCTCTCCTTCTGCCTCATGGATTAGACTAGGTTTTTTCCCTCTTCAAGATAACAAAGCTGTCCCCAGGAATCAATGGCCTAGCTTTGTTCAGCTTCCTGGAGGCCTTTGACTGTATTGAACTGGCTTTCTGTTCATTCAAGACTATAAAAGGCCCATGAACAGTGAAACAGGCCCTTTCAAGTTGGCAGAGCCCCAAGACTGCTCCATATGGAGGCTCGGGAAGGAGCATTTACCCAAGCTAAGTGCTAAGATAGTCTTGAATGAATTGATTCAGAGTGGCAGAAGAGGAACCAGGAGAATAATTTATTCTATAATCATAGCCTTGTACAATTGAACTTCTTAGAAAGACTTCAGAACTCTGATGACTGCAGTGACCCGATCATGATTCCCGAGGACCGGTGCTAAAGAATGCTGTCCATCTCTTGACAGAGAGATGGTGGTCTCGAAGTGCAGATTGAGACATACTTTTTGGAACATGGTCAATGCTTGGGCTGAATAACCACTGTACGACGTACAAGTGTCTTATTTCATTCCAACGCTGAACCTAAACGAACAGGAAATATCCTAAATCAAGCTCACTCAGCACATCAGGCTTTTCTCAGGAATTCACTCAAACCAGATCACGCACTGACCCAGGACATGGTCCTGTGTTGGATTTAGTTCAGCAGTTTCTTTATGTTAGAAAAGAAAGTAGACTTGACATTTGACGCATTTATTTCATTTGAATGGCGATGATTTCCTTGGCTCAGAGTGTATAGGTCAGAGCTATCCTTTTATACTGGCATATAAAAGGGGATCGGCTGCAGTCATCCCCTTTTCACCCAATCCACCTGGTTTGTTAGATAAGCCCCCAATATGGCACTGAAGGTCAAGTTTTTGAACCAGGATCAATCTTGGGAGGGTCAAATGATGGCTCTTTTTGCCTTTTGTTGTTCCTACCCAGAGTTCCTTGATCAACTTGAGGAGGTTATAGGGAGCTGAGTCATTAACAGCTGTCTAGGGAAGAAGCAGAAGCACATTGGGAGCTTCATGTGCTCACAGCCCATGTGATTCTTCTGGGAAATCTCAAAATATAGCTTGAATAAAGTTTACGTGTAGATTTCCACTCATAGGAGTAGAGGAGGTCATAGAGCTTGTATAAACACTCAAGAGGGAACTTGGACTCCTTGTAGAAAGGAAATGAAAGATTCAGTATTACACGCTAGTCTTTTCTGCATCACTGCAACAAATGAAGAAATCACAACACAGACTCAAAATAGCTTGCACACAGTAATGGGATGATATAAATAATAACTATTGAGCAGCAATAGACCTTAAAAGTAATTTAGTCCAAACCCCTCAGTTACCAACGAGAAAACTGAGGCTCAATTAGGAGACTTGCCCAAGAATAAATAACAAAAAACGAGAAGTGGGATTTGAAGAAGGTTGAGCCCTGAAACTTGGGATTGTAGAGACGTGACCTTGACTTTGATGCTGTCCAGAAAATCCCACTTCTCTCAGACTTCAGAGCCAAGGTACTTTGTAATTCTTCTTCAGTAAGTACCATCTTTCGCTAGGACTGCTACAGGCCCTCAGACTCAAAGCAGTACTCTGCAGGTTTAAAAAACAACAACCAAAAAACCTTACCTTCTGTTTTAGAATCAATATGAAGCATCAGCTAAGAAAGGCTAGGCAACTAAGGTTGAATGACTTGCCCAGAATCACACAGCTAGGAAGTGTCTGGGGCCAGATTTGAATCCAGCACCTCCCAAATCCAGACCTGACTCTCTATCCACTGAGCCACCTAGCAGCTCCTATCCTGAAGGCTTTTACTCTCCTCAGAAGTGAAACACGTTTGGGGTTGCTCTACATTCCAATTAGTCTCACTTTAATCTCCAAAAACTTAAATTAACTTCTTCCCTATGGTACTCATTCCATGGCTTGGATGTTTCTCTTCTTTCAGCCTGGTTGTAGACACAGTTCTCTTGCCATCTGGAATATCATATTCTAAGCCTTTTGGTCCTTTAATGTGGAAGCTTCCAGATCCTGTGTAATCCTGACTGGGGCTCCATAACATCTGAATTGTTTCCACTTGCAGTATTTTCTTCTTGGCCTGGAAACTCTTGACCTTGGCTATAACATTCCTGGGAGTTGTCATTTGGGGATTTAATATAGGGGGTGATCTGTGGATTCTTTCAATGTCTATTTTGCCCTCTTATTCAAGAATATCAGGGCAGTTTTCTTGGATAATTTCTTGTAATATGATGTTCAGGACTTTTTATTTTCGGGGGCTTTCAGGTAGTCCAAATAATTCTCAAATTATCTCTCCTGAATCTATTTCCCAGGTCACTTTTTTTTAAATAAGAAATTTCATGTTTCCTTCTATTCTTTCATTCTTTTGATTTTGTTTTGTTATTTCTTGATGTCTCATAAAATCATTAATTCTACTTGCCCAATTCTAGTCCTCAAAAGACCGATTTTCATCCATGATCTTTTGATTTTCATTTTTAATTTGATCTATGCTGCTTTTCATGGCATTCTTTTCATCATTGAGTTCTTTGCCTGACTTTCTAGCAGATCAGTTCTGGTTTGCAATTTTCTTTTTACTTCATTTGATTTCTGTGTCTCTCTATTTGGGCAATTTTGCCTTTTAAGCTATTATTTTCTTTTTGTATTACTTCCATTTCTTTTCCCCATGTTGCTTCCCATTGTTCTTCTATCTGTCTTCCTGGTTAGTGATCTCCTTTACGGATTCCTCCAGAGCTTGTGACCAGTTTCCATTTTTTTTTGAGAGTTTGCATGTGTTTCCTTGTTTCTCACTTTCTCCCTTTGCTTCTGTTTTTTGCTTTTTTTTCTCTGTAGAATTTTCCAGGGTCAAGACTTTTTTTTTTCCTGTTTACTCCTTTTCCCACTGTAGGACTGGGGGTCCTGCATGTTGCTGGTCATTTCTATCTTAGCTTCTGTAGTGCAGAACTTTGCCTTGAGGCTATCTTCCTTTTCCTGTCAGAGGCCTGAGTGAAAGCAGGGTAGGTCTGTGGTGGTTTTTTTGGTAGATGTAGCAGGCTTTAAAGTGTTTTGCCCTGACGCTATCTTCCTCTGCTGCTACTGCTGCTGAAGCTGCAGCTTATTGAAGCATGAGGCTAGTGTTCTGGAGCTCTGTGATTTCTAGGGGTGGCATGCTGCTGTGCAGTATTTTATCTGAGACTATATCTTCCCTGCCTCTGCTGCTACCACTGCTGCTGCACTGCTGGCCAAGTCAGTCTGATGCTATTAAGCTTTGAATCTCACTGCCAGAGCCTGGAGCCTTCAGGGGTTGGTCTGTGGTACTTTTTCTTCAGTATAGCTAGCCCCTTAGAATTTGGAGATTGCCTTGGTCCTTGGTGTGGTAGATGGGTGGTCAGCCTGTGCTTTTCCTTGTGCAGTTTTGCCCCCTTATAATTGGAAACCCTCTCTCACTGCCTATCTTTCATGCTGTGTCCAGTGGAAGTGTCCCTTTGCTTGTCCTGCTTTGACGCCATCTTGACTCTGCTCCCTTCTTTCAAATTGGAAGGGAAAAAACCTGGAGTTGCTAGATAGGTAACCTCCTGACATTCTATTCAGTGTCACTGTCTTCTCAGAAATCCATGTAAACGTTAAGCTTTATGTTACTACCATGAGAAAATGAGGAAAATCAGCTCCTCCAGGAGAAGAAATGTATTTGTGGGTGCTAAACTGGCAACTGTCTTCTATTGGTACTGAACTGTCCAAATAACTCACCATAAAAAGTATAGGTCTTTTGTACTCCCCACCCTTCATGACATGACCTCCTAGTTCTCTAGTTTAATCTGGTTTATTCTCTAGAAGAGTTTAGGGCTGAATAGGGAGGGACAGAGTCAAGATGGTGGCTTAGTAGCAATGAAAGCCTAAACCACTCTGATAATCCTTTCAAACCAAACTTTAGAAACTGCCTCATAACAATAAGACTCAAAAATGAATAGCAAGATATGATGGTGATGGAATATTACTCTGCTATAAGGAATGATGAACTGGACGATTTCTATATGAACTGGAAGAATCTCCAGGAACTGATGCAGAGTGAAATGAGCAGAACCAAGAGAACATTTTACACAGAAAGTGAAACATTATGGAACAATACAATGCAATGGACTCTGCTGCTACAAGACATTCCCAAGGGACTTATGAGAAAGAATTCTATCCACATAGAGAGAAAGAACTGTGGTAGTAGAAACACACACACACACAAACACCCAAATGACTTATTATTTGTTTATGTGGGTATATGATTGGGGGTTTTGGTTTTAAAAGATTTCTCTATTGCAAAAATGAATAATATGGAAATAGGTATAAGTGATAATATTTGTATAATCCAGTGGAAATGCTTATTGGATCTGGTAGGGGGAAGGGAAGAGGGAAGGAAAAGAAAATGAAATATGTAAACATGGGAAAATGTTTTAAAAATAAATAAAGGAAAAAAGAAAAAAAGAAAAGCAAGGTGTGAAGGGGCTCTCCCATTGAACACAACTTGAAAGGTAGGCAGAGAGAGTTGACTTTCACAGGATAAGGGAGAACCAGAAGTAAAACTGCACACAGAGGAGTGCTGTCCAACCCCCATCCCTTTTCCCCACCTACTATGCTAGGTTTCACAGTTGAATGTAGGCTAACTTTGGGATCCTGGGCTGTGTGGAAAGGAAACAAGACTGACAGTTTGTGGGGGAAGGGCCCAACTGGGAGTGGCAGTGGGGTCTTGTGACTAGCACTTCCTTGCCCAATAAATATTACAGCTGGGACAGGGGCTCTACCAGCAAAAGAAGTCCCAGGCCCTGGCATCAGCTCAAAGTGAGGCTCAGAAGTCCAAGGCACTGGGCCCTTTCAAGCCTGCCCTACTATATAGTACAGACTTAGCCCCAGGCCATAATAGCTCACATGGCCAAACCCATCAAACCAGCAGCAGAGGGGACATATTCAGTAAGCAGCTTTCAGAATTCCTAGTCCACGGGCAAAAAAAAAAGGCTAGGAAAATGAGCAAATAACAAAAATAAAAATAAAACATTTTATGCTTGAAAATTTCTATGGGGACAAAGAGCAAAGCACAGAACCAACAGGAGATGGTGAGATCCAAGTAACCACATGCAAAACTACATAAAAAATCCCCAAACCAAACAGGAATTGGTCTCAAGCTCTGGAAGAGCTTAAAAGAAAAAGAATTCAAAAATCAGATAAAGCAGGTTGAAGAAAAATGGGAAAAAGAAATGAAAGGAATGCAAAAAGAAACTAACAGCTTAAAAACCAAATTAGTCAACTGGAAAAAGAGGCAAAAAAATCCAATAAAGAAAAATATTTTTTAATAAATAAAATTGACTTACTGAAAAAAGAGGCAAAAAAATTCAATGAAGAAAAGAGTGCTATGAAAATTAGAATGGATCAAATGGAAAAGGATGATCAAAAGGTCAGAGAAGAAATCCAATCTTTAAAAATTAGAATTGGACAAATAGAAGATAATTATTTCATGAGACATCAATAAACAATAAAGCAAAATCAAAAGAATGAAAAAAATAGAAGAAAATATGAAATATTTCATTGAAAAAACAACTGACCTGGAAAATAAGGAGAGACAATTTAAGAATTATTGGACTATCTGAAAACCATGACAAAAAAAAAAAACAAAACAGCCCAGACATCATATTACAGAATATCATCCAAGACAATTGCCCTGATATTCTTGAACAAGAGGGTAAAATAGAAATTGAAAGAATCCACAAATTACTTCCTGTAATAAGTCCCCAAATGACAACTCCCATGTTATAGCCAAGGTCAAGAGCTTCCAGGTCAAGGAGAAAATACTGCAAACAGCCAGAAAGAAACAAATTGTAAGGTTTAAATTTAGGTTTTATACTAAATAAGCGAGTTATAAAGTAATATTTTGGTTGCAAGTTTTAAAATATTTTAGCTTAAGTTAAAATGACTTTTAGCAACTTTTATTTACAAAGAGGTGGAAAAAATGAAAGTGGAAATGTAGAAAAGAGACATAGCCTTAACAAGCCTACCAGCCCTTCTCTGGTGAGGTCTAGCTCAGCTCCCATCAGTGGCTTTCCCAAGCCTGATCTCCACATAGAGTCTTCAGCCAGAAGTCCACCAGCTCAGCCTCCTCCAAAGCAAAGGCAGGAATCTCAGTCACTCACCCAGCAAGCCAAAGCAAGATCCAGGGGGAAAAGTCTCCTCTAAACAACAGGAAAGGAACCCCAGCCACTCACTCCAAACACCAGGAAAGTAATGCTCTCCCAGACCATGTAGTTCTCTTTTTATAACCCTTTTCCCACATCACTTCCTGTCTCTCCTCCTCTTCACAGAAGACACTTGCAGCCTTTCAATTTGTCTAGCACTGGCCAACATGGGGGGGGGGGCGGCAGTGGCCTTTGGAGGTGTGAGCTTACTCCAGTAAGTGACTTGTGAACTCTCATACTTAATGGTAAGTAGGGGTACTTTAAGTTCTTGATTTGATTAGCTAAAAATAGACAAGGGGAGAGTTAATCCTATCTTCACCACACCCCCCTGTGATTCTTTGGGAGACTAGACTCCCAATGAATCATTTAACATAATTAGTTTATACCTCTAAAGGTCTTCTAGCTAACGGTGCATACAATATTGCACTTTCTAATAGGAAACTACAATAGTTGGATATTAGAGGGAAACAGGAGAGAGAGAGAGACAGACAGACAGACAGACAGACAGACAGACAGACACCAAAACCAATGTTTGCTAGGCTTATTGACAAAAAAACAATTGGTGGCAATCCCCTTTGGCATAAGAGTTTACATTCAGAATAAATGTGTTCAACCCCCTTCAGTTCAATCAATTACATCCCCAAATTCATTCTGGATCTTCTGATGCAGTGTAGGTTTATTTATGGCACTTTCTCCAAACAGTTAATTTTGATTTGAGGAGCTAGTGAGCTTCTTTTCCTGAAATTTCTATAAAAATTTTTGAATTTTGGATTTTATGAAAATTATACACAATTCAGGTATCATTGAGCCCCAGTCAGGATTACATAGGATTTGGAAGCTTCTACATTGAAGGGATGGAAGCTGTGGAATATGATGTTCTGGAAGGCAAGGGAACTGGGTTTATAATCAACAATCACCTACCTATCAAAACTGACTATATTTTTTTTAGGAGAAAGTATGGTCACTTAATAAAAGAGAACATTTTCAGGCATTCCTGAAGAAAAGACCAGACTTAAACAGAAAATTTGATGCCCAAATACCAAATACAAGTGAAGCAGAAAATGGTAAAGAAGAAAGAAAAAAAAATTAAGGGTCAGATTATTTATATTAATATATGGAAAGATGATATCTGTAACTCTTAAAAAATTATTTTCATGATCATAGTAGTTAGGAGAAGTATACATAGAGAGTGTGGTAGTAAGCTGTTTAGGAAGATATGTTAAAAAAAAACACTAGAGCTGAAAAAGAGGATGGTACTAAGAGAAATGGGAAGAGAGAAGTAAAATGGGGTAAATTATATTACATAAAGGAGAGGGAGAGAAAGAGAGAGAGAGAGAGAGAGAGAGAGAGAGAGAGAGAGAGAGAGAGAGAGAGAGAGAGAGAGAGAGAGAGAGAGTGTAAAACTATTACAGTAGAGGGAGTGTGTGACTAAAAGACCCCATAGAGAATTCGGAGGGGAATAATAGGGGTAGCAAAACACTGATGCAGAGGGAAAGAATAAAAGGAGAAAGGGCAGGATTAAAAGAAGAAATCAAGATGGAGGGGAATTGTAAACCTCAAATTTCCTTAGACTTATAAATGTTGGAAATTTCACCATTGGGATATTTCATACTTGGAAAATTTCTTACTGATAGTCTATTGGAATGGGAACCCCATTGGCATGGGAGGTTCTTTCTCTTCCCTTCTTAAGATTACTTTAGGACAGAAACCCTTTGCTGAACAATGGAAAGGACTTTGACCTATGCTTAAGCATAGAACAGGAATTTCTTTGAGTCTTGATTGATTTTAGAATTGATACAATGGAGATACTTGGAATAAATCTCCACCCTATTCAGTCCTAATAGGATTGAGTAAGGGCTGCAGCCTAGATCAAAATTTAATTATTCCAATCTCTACCCTACTCAAGTTAACAGGATTTAGAAAGGGCTGTAGCAAAGGAGTAAAGATTTAATCATTTGAAAATATGACCTTCAACAGACATGTGCAAAAGCCAGAAACCTCTGGGCGGTCCTGGGTTAAGCTAGAGCCTCCATTGACAGGGAAATTGATGAACAGTGATTGGTAGATGTGAGGACTGAGGGGAGGCAACTTGGAGGGTTTCCTTAAAGATAGGGGGTCTGAAGACTCCAAAGAAGGGGGAGAGTTGGTCGGTGTGGTTCCTGTGGCTCTGAGAAGGTTTGCTCTGAAGGAAGCTGAAGGTGGGGGCCTCTGAGACTGTTTCTCCATTTTGGACACGTGAGTAATAGGGACTGATCTCTGTTCTTTGCCCCAGCTATCTAAGGGCTTGGGCCTTTTGGCCCAGCCTAAACAGAAGGGGTATTTAAGCCCTATTCCCTTCTCTCCCTTTTTCTCTCTCTCTATCTCTAATTCCTTTCTTACTCCTATTGTAATTAAACTCCAAAAAAGGCTGACGGCTGACTTGAGTTTTTCATTTAGGAATTACATAGCTGATTCCTTGGCGACCTTAAATTAATATATATCAGTCTTTTAAAGTGATTCCCTTGTTACAGAATACATAGATGGTAATCATTACTGTGATTGCAAATGGGATGAACTCACCCATAAAATAGAAGCAGATAGCAGAATGGATTAAAAACCAGAATCCTACCATATGTTGTTTACAAGAAATACGTTTGAGGCAAGTAGACACACACAGAGTAAAGGTAAGAGGCCAGAGCAGAATCTATTGGGCTGTAACTGAGACAAAAAAACAGGAGTAGCAATCATGATCTTAGACAAAGCTAAGGTAAAAGTAGATCTGATTAAAAGAGATAAGAAAGGCAATTACATCTTGATTAAAGGTAGAATAGACAAGAAATATCAGTACTTAACATATATGCACCAAATGGTATACCATCGAGATTTTTAAAGGAAAAACTAAAGGAGTTTAAGGAGGAAATAGTAAAACTAAACTGGAGGGGGAGGACCTCAACCTTCCCCTATCAGAACTAGATAAAATCTAACCAAAAAATAAATAAATAAGGGAAGTGAATGAAAATTTAGAAAAGTTAGATTTAATAGATATCTGGAGAAAGTTGAATAGGGATAAAAAGGAATATACCCTGGTGGTGATGGAATACTATTGTGCTATAAGGAATGATATACTGGAGGATTTCCACAAACTGGAAAGACCTCTAGGATTTGATGCATGAACATACATGCAAAAATATTAAATAGAAAACTAGCTAAAAGGCTACAACAAATTATCACAGGGATCATTCATTATGACCAGGTGGGATTCATACCAGGAATGCAAGGCTGGTTTAATATTAGGAAAACCATATACATAATTGACCACATCAATAGTCAAACTAACAGAAATCACATGATTATCTCAAAAGATGCAGAAAAAAGTCTCAAAAGGCAGAAAAAGCCTTTAATAAAATACAACATCCATTCCTATTGAAAACACTAGAAAAATAGGAATAAAAGAGGCTTTCCTCAAAATAATAAACAGTATTTATTTGAAACCATCAGCAAGTATCATCTGCAATGGGGATAAGTTAAAAAGCATTTCCAGTAAAATCAGGACTGAAGTAAGGATGCCCATTATCACCACTATTAATTAATTGTACTAAAAATGCTAGCTTTATCAATTAAAGAAGAAAAAGAAATTGAAGGAATTAACATAAAACTATCACTCTTTGCAGATGATAGTATGGTATACTTGGGGAATCCTAGAAAATCAACTAAAAAACTAGTCGAAAATAATTTTAACAAAATTGTAGGATATAAAATAAATCCACATAAATCATCAGCATATGTATATATTTCCAACAAAATTTAGTAGCATGAGTTAGAAAGAGAAACTCCATTTAAAATCACTCTAAACAATATAAAATATTGGGAATCTATCTACCAAGACAAATACAGGAATTATATGAACACACCTATAAAACACTTTTCACACAAATAAAACTAGATCTAAACAATTGGAAAAACATTAATTGCTTATGGGTAGGAAGAGCTAATAAAATAAAAATGACAATTAATTTACTTATTCAGTGCCATATCTATCAAACTACCAAAAACTATTTTATAAAACTTTAAAAAATTATAACAAAGTTCATCTGGAAGAACAAAAGGTCAAGAATACCAAGGGGAACTAATGAAAAAAAAAATGTGAAAAGATGGTGGCCTAATAGTACCAGATCTTAAATTGTACTATAAAACAGTAATCATCAAAACAATCTGGTACTGGATAAGAAATAGAAGGGTGGAACAATGGAATAGATTAGGGGTAAATGACCTCAACAGTCGAGTGTTTGATAAATGCAAAGATCCCAGCTTTGGGGAGAAGAACTCACTATCTGACAAAAACTGCTGGGAAAATTAGAAAACAGTATGGCAAAAATTTGGTTTAGATCAATATTCCAAGCCTATTCCAAGATAAAGTCAAAATGGGTATATGATTTAAACATAAAGAGTTATATTATAATTAAATTATGGGAATGTAGAATAGTTTACCTGTCAGATCTATGGAGAGAAAAATTTGTGACCAAACAAGAGATAAGAGGACATTTACAAGATATAAAATAAATAATTTTGATTATATCAAATTAAAAAGGTTTGTATAAACAAAACCAATGCAATCGAGGTTAGAAGGGAAGCAACAAACAGGGAAAAATTTTATAACAAATTTCTCTGGTAAAGGTTTCATTTCTCAAATATATAAAGAAATGTCAAATTTATAAGAATCCAAGACATTCTCCAATTGATAAATAGTCAAAGGATATGAATAGGCAGTTTCAGAAGAAGAAATCAAAGCCATCATATGAAAAAATGTTCTAAATCCCTCCTGATTAGAGAAATGCAAACTAAAAAAATTCTGAGGTACCACCTCATACCTATCAAATTGGCCAATATGATAGTAAAAGAAAATAATAAGTGTTGGAGAGAATGTGGCAAAATTGAAACACTGATGGAGTTGTAGAATGATTTGAAAATTCTGAAGGGCAATTTGGAATTATGTATGTTCAGAGGGTTATAAAAATGCACCTCTTTTTTTAAACCCTTAAAGTAAGGCCTAGGGGGGTTAAATACTTGTCTAGGCTCACATAGCTAGGAAGTATATGAGGTCAAATTTGAACCTAGGACTTCCATCTCTAGGCCTGACTCTCAATCCACCTAGCTGCCCCTAGAATGCATACTTTTGATCCAGCAATAACATTACTAGGTCTTTATCCCAAAGAATTTTTTTTAAAATGGGGAAAGGATCTATTTGTACAAAAAATATTTATAGCTGCTCTTTTTTTGTGGCAAAGAATTGGAAACTAAAGGGATGTCCCTCAACTGGGGAATGACTGAACCAACTGAGGTATATGATGATGATGATGATGGAATACCTATTGTGCTATAAGAAATGATGAACAGGATACTGTCAGAAAGAACTGAAAAGACCTACATGAATTGATGCAGAGTGAAATAAGTAGAACTAGAAGAACATTGTAGATGATAATTGAAATATTGTCAGATGTTCAAATGTGCCAGACTTTGCTACTTGGAGGGACTTTTGAAAAAAGAATGCTATCTACCTCTGTTGTAGTAGAAATGCAGATGTAAACATATGATTTATCACTTGTTTATTTGGGTGTATGATTTGGGGTTTGATTTTATGATTATTCACTTATAAAAATGAATAATATGGAAATGTTTTGCATGATAATACATGTACAACTCGGATTGAAATCCTTGTCAACTCTGGGAGGGGGGAGGGAAGAAGGGAGGGAGACACATGAATCCTATAACTTGGAAAACATGTAAATTTGTTATTAAAATAAAATAAAGATAAAACTAAAAAAAAGAGTTTAGGCAATTTGGAAACTTTTCTCTCATTAGAAGGTTGAGCTCTGTATTCTTGAACTTGGGGTTTCCAACCTTGAGGTTGGTGCTGACCAGGAAATCCCCCTTCTCTTGCTAGAAGGCTAGGTTCTGGGATTCTGCTGTCCAGGAAATCCCCCCTCTTCTATCCAGAAGGCTGGGATTCAGGAAGTCCCCTTGACAGAAGTCTGGGGCTCTTGAACTTGGGATTTCTATGGAAGTAAGTATGGTAAGTATTGAATCTGGCACTGTCCAGAAATTTATTCCTTTTTTTTATTCAGGAAGAATTTTTTAAGGAATCCTTAAAATTCCTGTAGAGTGGTACAATTATTTGAAGGATCTTAATACAGATCATACCTAATAACCATGAGCTTTCATCTTGGGCCTTCCTTTCTTTTCCCTCCCTAATATTTCATCAGCTCTCATTGATTGATTGATCATCTTTATGCTGATGATTCTCTGCTCTCATTAATCAGATTAGCTAAAGGTTTATCAATTTTATTAGTCTTTTAAAATAATCAACTTTTAGTTTTATTTATCATTTCTATGTTATTTTGCTTTCAATTTATCCATTTTCCTTCTAATTTTTAATCTCCTCATTTGTACTTATTTTAAATGTTTTTTGATTTTTCAATTTTCAAAATGCACATTCAGTTCATTAATCCTCTTTATTTTATTAATGTATAACTGTAAAGTTTTGATTTTCCCTCTGAGGACTGCTTTAGCTGCATCTAAGAAATTTTGGCATGTTTTGTCTTATATAGTTACAATTTCTAGGAATCACCTATCCAGCAAAATTAAATATAATCCTCTGGGGAGGGAAAAATGAACTAAATATAAAACTTTACTCTCAAATACAAGACTCAAGAGAATCATAAAAAGATAAACAGGAAAGAGAACTCATAAGAGATTCAATAAGGTCAAACTGTTGATAGCCCTATGAGGGAAAATGATACTTGTTACTCCTAAGAACTTTGATCATTATTGGGGCAGTTAAAAAGAGTATACATAGACAGAGGGCTGTTGGGGGCCATCAAAGCCATGCTCTTTGATATGGTCGCATGTGGAAACCAAGGGTTGCAAAGCGGCCCCAGGAAGGATGGAAACACCCACTCAGATCCACTCTGTGTGACTTCTTTCACTAATATCCCTTATTATTGATATTGTTTCCCCAAGAGAAAATAGATAAGAGCAAAATACCTACAGGATTAAAACAGATGTTCCACGTTATTCCCCCAGAATATCACCAAAAGGTCATACTTACAGAATTAAACCCAAAGATTCCTATGTACCCACTTAGGTGGAAACACCGTGTGCCCCCCCCCCCTTTTTCCCAGGTTAAACTGCTAACAAAGCTGCAGTTAAATTCTCCACCCTGACTACAAGCCAGGTAGATTAATTACCCTCCAGGCACAGGCTGGTACGTTACACCTCACTGACTTGTTTTACTAACTAAGCCTAGGTAATCTGTCTTAGAAACCCCAGTGAAACATTAGAATGATTAGCCTGATATTAAAAAAATGTAAAAAAATTTTTTTTAATTAAAAAACTAAAAAAGGAAATCCTGATTGATTTTCTATTTGGTTAAAAGTAACAAATGATTTTTCTTAGCTTATCCTCAAGTCCAAGCACCTCACAGCTTAATTAAGAACTGACCTCTAGTTACGCTACCCGTGATAAGAAAACATTTATTTTTTGCAAAAGCTTTGTGTTTGTTGTCAGAATCTGTAGCAACATAGTAGTAGTCTCTCAGTAACCAAGGATGACAATTGCCTTTGTGTGCTTTCATCGGTGATGTAGATGAGTGTGCACAAAAACACTTGTGCGTGAAGGAGATTTAAGTGGAAGAGTCAATGCACAGAGACAGTCCCACTCTCTCGGCGTTGGAAGCCTGGGTCTAGTGGCATGAAAAATTGTTACACCTGGAGACTTCCTCAGCTACATTGAATGGCCGTGTTCTCTTTTGTGCTCCAACACGCCCTAAGCACTCCACAGTGCTTTGCTGAGTCACCCTCTCAGCCTTTGAACCTTCTTATTGGTTTCTTCCATCTTTTCGGCAAAAGCAGTCTTCACATGCTTGGGACATGATTAGATAGTGCTAAAATAATAGTGACTGTTGATATAGCTTTAGGATTTACAAAGCACTTTACAGATATTATTTGTTACTCCCACCAACTTTGGCAGTGATGCTATTATAGTTCCCATTTTACAGATGAGGAAAATGAATCTCAAGGCTCAGGATCACTGAACTTATACATTATCTTTGGTCAAATTGGACCTTAAGGCTTCCTAACTGCAAGACTGGCATTTTATCCACTGAAACACCTAACTTCGATCTAGATAACAGCCTATATAAAAAGGCTCCTGGGAGTTTTAGTGGGCTTTTATCTCAGGAAGGATGAGTTGAAGGAACTGAGGATAGATATTTAGCTTGGAGACTTAGGGAGAATGTGATAGCAGCATTGGGAGGGAGGACACTAGCACCTGGGGGACTGGACCAGAAAAGCCTTCATGAGAAAGATGGCGCTTGAGTTATAGTTTGAAGGAAGAGAGGAATTCTGGGAAGGGAAGGTGAGGAAGAAATGATCCACAGATATAAGGGAGATCCAAGGGAATGGCCCATAGAGGGAAGATGGAACACAAGTTTTGTCTGTGTGAAGAATGGAGAAATGGGCAAGGTTGGCTGCAATTGCAGAGCACAGTAGAGAATATGACATCCCATGGAGCTGGAAAGGTGAGAAGGTCCAGGGCATGAGGGGCTTTAAAAGCTAAACAGAGGAGCCGTGAAATGGATTAGTGGGTAGAGAACCAGTTCTAGAGACCTGGGTTCAAATTTGACCTCAGACACTTCCTAGCTGTATGAACCTGTATGTAGAATAATCACAGAATGTTAGTTAAATGATTTGTTAAAAGTTAATGTATGACTTATCCAATTATCTGTAAGGAACATCTATATTGAATAATGAAGCTGTTTTCCAACCTTCGAAGTATATAAAAATAAAGACAACCTTGGGCCAAGCAGAGCAGTTCTGTTGGTGCCTGGCTGCAAGCTGACACTCTTTACTGTCTTCCTGTCATTCATTATCCGCCAACGCTGACATACCCAGTCAAGGGCTGGCCCTGAACCCACAGCAGAGAGCAAGAGTGTGAGTTGAACATGATATAATTTTATCTAAAAAAATAAAATTAAGGGGGGAGGGAGAAAGAGGAATGTATGAATTGGGTAAATTCGCTCACAAAAAAAAAGAGGTACAAAAGAGCTTTTATAATAGAGGAGACAGGGAAGTGGGGAGAGTGTTATTTGAAACTTATTCTCATTGGAATTGGCTGAAAAAGGGAAGAACACACACTCGGGTGGATACAGAAATCTATCTTACCTTACCCTATGGGAAAGTAGGAGGGGAAGGGAATAAGGAGTAGTGGCAATAAAAGGTAGGGGAAATTGGGGGAGGAAGTAGACAGAAGCAAAACTCTTGAGGCTGAGCAGAGTAAAAGGTGAGACAGTAGAATAAACAGGAGGGAAATAGGATGGAGGGTAATACAAATTAATCATAATGGTGAAACAAATTACAAGATTCTCTGAATCAGAGAGCCTCAAGTCAACTGAATACATTTTCAAATTAGCTTAATGCAGAATCACTTTATCTTATCACTTTTTCCATTTCAAAACTATTTATTAATCATATCTAAAACTCTGTACAAAGTTATCCAGGATGAAATAATTGTATTCCATTAAAGAAATCATAATAACAATAGTTAACACATATGTAACTTTCTTCTTTAAACAAAGGTGAAGTCACACAGCTAATACATTTCTTAGTTTGGATTTTAATTCAGGATTTTCTGAATCCATACATTTCCCAGCATCATTATTTGTTTTCTTGCTGCCAAATTACAAATATATTTTTACATTGAGATCTGATTTACCACAATTATTCTAACAGGGGAACACATTTCATTCCAAATGAGGCCACAGTATGATTTAGTTTCAGTACCAAGTCAAATCTGAATATATAATCATTAATGAACATTTAAATCTCAATTTATCCAGGGATCATTTACTGTTAGCACTTGAAAAAAACAAAATAGTCTTTTTAATTATTACTTCACTCTAATATATATATATATATATATATATATATATATATATATATATATATATATATAAGGCATTCCCAGCTTCCTAGAAGTTTGTGGCTATTTGGTCCAGAAAGCTATATCAGTTTTTAGTTGCCACCTAAAGAATTGTTACAATTTAATCTTCACAGAACCTAATACATTTTTTTTTTGGTATATATGAAATGGCCTCAGCCTTTCTTTCCTGTCCCTGAGGGTTTTCAGATAAGTGGTTATAAGAAGCAGCTTCCCATTCCCATCTCCTCAACTTTGGGAACTGGGAATTCTATGCTGCATTATCACAAAGAAGAACTACATAAAGCTCCCCACAGCCTTATCTGAACGAGATCAAAACCTTTCCTTAATTATCTTTCTGAATGTTCAAAACCTTTTACTTAAACTTGGCTAAAAAAATGCAGCAACCCAAACTATACCTGTCTTGTTTCTTTCATATTCTTATTGGGCCTGTCCCTTACCAATCACATCTCAGATTGTCTATAGAAATAATTGTTACTTCACTGATTTATAATATTTCTCTTATCTGTCTCTCTTTCATCTGTCTTTCCACCTTTAGCCTCAATTGAAAGGGAATAGGAGACTCTCTTTTATTTATTAAATTATTAAATATTATTAAAAAGCATTTAATGTTTTATGCCAAGCTTCCCCTAATTTTCCTAATCACCATCTCTGCCCTCTCATAGTGAATATCTATCCTCATTATTGTAAGGGGGGAAAGGGTTAATTATATAAAAAGATTGAATTGGATTATTTAAGAATAGGGTTGCCAGAAATTTAATTAATTCCAAAGAGATTTCTTTACAATTTTTTACATTATTTACAAAATGTAGAAATCGTGAAGTAAGAAAATCAGAGAGAGGATAGGGTAAGATATCTAGCCTAAGCACCTCAGAAGAGGCTAATTTTTTCAGAAAATCCAGGAGAGGAGTCAGCTTTTTCGCTCACCACAATTAAGTCCAAAGGAAGAGATTTAAGAACAACCTCACCAGGACCAGGGTCTCAGGTCCAGTCAGCAGATTCTTCTCCAGTCTCGACTCCAAAAAATGAAGAACTGAGTCTCAACAGGAAGTTCAACTCCAAGTAAAAAATTCCAAGTAGAACTACTCTCAGGAAGTTGTAACTCCCTTTTAAAGACACTTTCTTTTGCATCACTTCCTATACCTTCCCCTAATTTTATGTCTACCAATCACAGTTGAAGCTTTGCATTAGGACTGCCCAGGGGCAGTCAGTTTAATTCTGATTCATCATCCACTATTGCACACATGAGTCACAGACCTCCCCCACTCAAGTGTGAATGGGGTGTTTACACTTTTGGTGATTAAACCTAAAAATGGGTGGGGTTAAAATCTAATCTTCACAATCAGGGGAGAGTTAAATTTAATCTTCACATTATCCACAACCAGCCTAAACTCAATGGTAGTTGGGTTGGGGTAGAGTGTCCCATATAGCTGGGGGAGTGGGTAGATTGTTTCCTTTCCTCCCCTCTTCCCAAGGGTTTTTCAAAAACTCTCTTTTCATTCCTCAGATCTTTCCTTTAGGACAAGAGGGGCAAAGTCTATTAAAAATTTTCTCTACAGCATGGAAAATCCCAAGCTTGACTAAGGTATAGATTTTTAAAATACATTTAAAATGCTCATCTAAGTACAAAGGTCCAGTCTTGTATCTGGCAGACATACACACACACACACAGTTGTACATATACATATGTATTTATATGTAAAACCATCATTTCCCCAGGCCCTACTATGCTTCATCTCTCAGTCCTACTACTATAATTTGATTACCCAGGAGTCCTGCTCCCTCTATGAATACCGGTTTTCCCATGAACTCACTTGTCTCTTCCATGTGTCTTTTTTCTGTCTTTTCTTCTCTGTGCACAAGTGAAAAAAATAAAAATGTGAATATTGGGATCTTTTCCCCCTTCACTCATCCTAAGTTCTGGGGATCTAAATTCTCTATCACTGTACTGCTCCTATAACCACTATGGGGCATCTATTTCAACCCACTTTCAGGCCAGAACTAGCCAGCTTGCCAGAGTAGAGCTAAAGCCATTCAAAGTGAATTACCAGATAAAAAAGCCCTCAAAAATCATCCTGGCTAAGGGGCAGGTAGGTGGCTCAGTGGATAGAGAGCCAGGCCTAGAGATTCAAATTTGGCCCCCGATGCTTACTGGTAGTGTGACTGTGGGCAAGTCATTTGACCCCCATTGCCTAGCTCTTACTGCTTTTCTGCCTAAGACAGAAGGTAGAGATTACATTTTTCCCCCTTAAATCATCCTGACTGGCTCACCAATTGCTGAGAAAAAAAAATTCTTTATTTGGGGCTTTTACCTTGATTAATGAGACATAACTCAGAATAAAGAAAATTCATTAAAAATATGTCAAGGCAGACACATGTAGATGGGCTGATCACTGAGGAACAACAAGATCTCAAGTTTGAATATAGCTTTTATAATGAGATAAAGACAATTCTAATAGTCAGTTACTTCCCCAGAACACGACACTGTACAAGTAGGGTAGTGACAATAAGTATGTAATCTTAAAGGCTGCAGAGTTGGTGTCACCTTCTCCCAACACTGATTGCTCAGCATAGTTAGGAAAAGTGGGTCATGGAGTCAACATAACTTTCAATAGAATTTTAGCTGAGATATTTGAGGGGGATGGATCAGACTATCCTGAGCTAATATTGTTTCTAAAACTGTGTAGCTCAGAGGCAAATCCTTATTCTCTCTACCCTGATACCTTCCCGTTTTAGACTTGTTATTAAATCATTAGTTAAATAAACACAGTCAGATAATCTTGGAAAGGGGGAGGGGGAGCCTGAAAGAAGAAGAATTTCTTAGAGGAGAAGGTTCTTTGTAACCTCAAGTGCGCTAAATCTTGAGGCGCCCATCTGTGCCTCTTCCCCTTTTCACCCTGATATAATATCTGTAAGTAGAGTTTTTCTTACAGTTTTGGGGAAGCCAGCTAGGTTTTCCAGCCTATTTTACAAAAAATTTGGAAAGAAGAAGGCAGTGGGAGATGTCAGGGAAGTTTCAGAGAGATTGGGCCTACATACATTTCAAAAGCCTGTGTGACTGTGGAAAGTAGCCATTTTGAGAACAGTGTTCCAGTCAGTAAAGCTAATCTGCCTAGTAACACCGCAGTCAATAAGAAATCACTCATTCTGAGGGGAGGAGGCAATCCTTAAAGGGCTAGACTAAAAAAAAAAATTTTTTTTCCTTTGCAAAAGGCTTTTCAAGATACAAGACAACAAAGAAATTATTACTTGCCATGAGTTATTTAACACTGATGGGACTTTTTTTTAATTTAAATTTTTAATTTCATACATTGTTCCTTGGTTAGAAAAATCATTTTATTTCCCTCCCCCACCCCTCCCATATCCGATGTGCAGTTTGACTGGTTATCACCTGTGTTCTTGATCAGAACCTCTTTCCATGTTGTTGGTATTTGCAATAGGGTGTTCATTTGGAGTCTATTTCCCCATTCATATCTCCTTCGATCCATGTCATTAAGCTGTAGTTTTTCTTTAGTGTTTTTACTCCCACAATTTTTCCTTTGGATGTGGATAGTGTTTTTTCTCCTGTACCCCTCTGGGTTGTTCAGAATCACTGCATTACCACCAGTGGAGGAGTCAATTACCTTTGATTGTACCACAGTGTGTCAGTCTCTGTGTACAATGTTTTCCTGGTTCTGCTCCTCTCGCTCTGCATCACTTCCTGGAGGTTGTTCCAGTCTCCATGGAATTCCTCCAGTTTATTATTCCTTTGAGCACAATAGTATTCCATCACCAACATGTACCACAATGTGTTCAGCCATTCCCCAATTGATGAGCATCCCCTCATTTTCCAGTTTTTGGCCACCACAAAGAGTGCAGCTATGAATATTCTTGTACATGTCTTTTTCCTTACAAACATAGCAGTAGCACTGATGGGACTTTTAAAATATAGTTTACACCTTATTTTTTGTCATGATTGCAGGTGATATTTATTTCTGCTTAACATCTATGAAAGCTTTCAATGGCTGAATATTAGTTTAGATTGCCTGATTTCATTTGTTCCCACATATGCTGGAGTATTATTCTCCTTAATCCAATTATACTATGCTCTGAAAAAATGTGTGCATCTAATTTGTGGGAAAAAAGCAAAAGACAAAGAAATGGCTGTGATGATTTTAGCTATGAGGGAGGAGATGACACAGCTAAAGCAAATGGTTAAGCAACTAACTGAGAAGCTACAAAATTGCAAATATATTAGCACACAACAAGATACACCTCCAACTGACAATGTAGCTGAGCGAGAAAAGATAGGGCTGAAGGGGGAATACCAATAGTGCTGTTGGGAGTCATCAAACCACGCTATTTGACAAGGTCACACATGGAAACTGGGGACTTCAGCCCCACTGAAACCCTCCTAAGTGACTTTCAACATCCCCTTATTATTGCAATTGCTATGATTATTATTCTTACTTAACCTCAGGAAAAATAAATGAGAGCAACATGCTTACAGGGTTAATACAGATGTCCCACTCTGTACCCCAGAATATAATCAGGAAATCCCACTTACAAAATTAAACCTCAGGATTCTTATATATCCACTTAGATAGGACCCTCTTTTTTAGACATAAAAACTTCTGGCAAATCTGTGCTCAGAATTCCCCAACCTATATTACTTACCAACAGTGTTTTTGTTGACTATATCCTTAGGCTTTGTGTCTGTTGTTAGGTCCTATGGAAACATGTATGTTGAGAATGAAACTGTGTGCCAAGTAGATGTGTGATCATGAGAGTATAAAATAAAGCCAAGCCTCAGCTAAGGCGGAGCAGTTTATTCTCTGAAACCCTGCGCTGTGGGTTGAATATGAAAACTGTCTCCCATTCATCTTATATCGCCCAAGTCACCATACCCATTCAGGAGGAACCCTCAGCTTTGCAGTCCACAAGTCTGCCACTAAGATCAAACAAGCCTTCAAGCAGACATCAGCATAGTCCATATCAAAACACATAAGCAGTTTATAGCAGCAGGCCTTGAAAGTCTGAAAAAAGAATGCCATCATAGTTTTCCGAATTGGTAAAATGCTTGCAAGAATTTAAAAGAGCAATTAGGCTTTATGATCCAAATTTCCAGGACACTAATATTCTTCTCTCAGAATTATTTTCAAAAACGGAAAAGCAACAATTCACTGACGAAACTAGAAACAATCCAAATCTAACATCATGGCCACAGGAAGGAACAGACTTAAGAGTTATCTAATAATGCAAATCTACATTATCTAAGAAAGGCTAGAGAAGATCTATTAGAGGCAGTGAAAATTTTTTCAAAAAGAGCAGATACTTGGGGACAGTTTGAGAAGTTGAGGCAGGAGAGTGGGGAACATCCATAAATTCCTTAATAGGGTGATCAAAGTAGCAGAGGACATGCTTGGCTTTGAAAATTTAAATGAACAAAATATCCAACAGATAAGGAGACAATTCAATGTGCAGACTGAGAAATGCTAAGTCTGAAAGATTTAAGAAAAACTGCAACTTACATATTCACAGGTCATAAAGGAATCTTAAATAAAAAGGATGAAATAATAAAAGAGCTTAAAACCAAGCTCAAGGAGGCAAATAACACAATTAAACAAAAAGAAACTGAGGAAACAAAAAATCTAGCTGCTCTGCAGTTATACTATAACAATCCGACCAGCGATTGCTACATAAAGATTTTCCTTTGTGGGTTATAACTTGAGAAGAAGAAAGGAATCTGAGGAAAATGGGTGATAAATGAAGACTCACAGACAAGTTAATTGATATAGGGAGCGGTGCTTGCTCCTGATAATATTCTCCTTAGAAAATTAATTAAAGGAAAATATGAGGAATAAGAGAACACGTGGAAGTAAGAATTTCAAGATAGACAGCACGTGGTCAAGAGTGGCACTACGAAAGATAAAGAGAGATAGAAGGAAGAACTCCAAGTTTGCAGTGGATTGAGAGGTGATCAATGAATAATTGACATAGCACGTAGTTCTTAACATTGGTTGCATAGACAATGACAAGATCAGAGGAGGTGGGGATTCGCCTGACATGAGCTTTTCAGAGGAATGAGGTTTGACAAGGTGAGGGCTAAGCCATTGTGGCTTAGGCCCAGGAATTCTTCTGCCCTTAGAACTGTCTATACATTGATCATTAACTGATCTGATCAAGTATTTAATATATCAACCATACTTCCCAGATGCCAACATGCCTGGTATGTTTCACATACAAATCCACAAGAAATTACACACAAAACAATGAAAGGAGAAATATACTCAAATGTTTCCTATGCGGGAAATTGAGAAACATAGTTTGTGACTGCTATTTCAAGGCACAATTAGTCCAAGTTAACAACAAAAAGGGGTCCTGGAAAAGCAACATAAAGTATAGCAACAACAATACACGAAGAAATACAAAATGTTGCCATTGTAATTGCAAGAATTCATTGCAAGCCCCAAATTTAGAAACCATGGAACCATTCATCTAACAAGGGGTGAGACCATGCTATTCACCAGTAGTCTCAGGTGCTGCCAAACAATGCCAATTATGAAGCCAAATCCAAGGGATGACAACAAAAAGCAAAGATGGGAAAGGAAATGGGGAAAAGGACTTGGGGGGGGAAATTGCATTGACATACAATGAGTGGCTACAAAAAGGAACCATAAAACTAAAGAACAGAAAGATGAGGAAATGCAATTGCTGAAAGATGTTGAAGAAATATGGAGTAAAGTTTATGGAACAATGGAAAGTGACACAGGAGGAGAAATGAATGGGGATATTGTTATAACAACTGGTATATACATGCAATAAACTTGCTAGTAAAAAATGACTTGGCAAACCAAGAAGAAAAAGAAACAGTTTCTAAAACCTTAAAAGCATTCTCAGCACAAACCAAAAACAGATTATTAGAGGAAAAGGACTATAGTTCACAAACTAAAGGTAGGGAACTAAAGCAACAAGCAAATATAGTAGAATCACAAATAGTAGGGAAGTCTAATGATGCAAAAGCAAAAAGTTTCACTGAACTTGAGGGAAAAATATCAAAAGCAGTGCCAGAAAAGACATAAAATAACAGAAATCCTCCACAGGCCTCTGAAGCTGGGGCTCAGCTCAAAAGCTGAGAGACTTGAAACTCAATCTGTGCTAAAGTATAGGGCAAAACCCTATTCCCTCTACCTTGATACCTTCCCATTTTGGACTTGTTATTAAATCATCTTTATTTAAATAAATGCAGTCAGATAATCTTTGAAAGGGCGAGGGGGGGGCCTGAAAGGAGAAAGAGTTTCTTAGAGGAGAAGGTTCTATGTAACCTCAAGTACCCTAAATCTTGAGGTACCTATCTGTGCCTCTCCCCCTTTCACCCTGGTATAATATGTATAAGTAGAATGTTTTCGCACAGCTTCAAGTTACCATCTTTTCCCAACATTTTTATGATATATTTTGGGGTAACGTACTTTTAAAGTCTGTGACCTTTGGAGTTTGAGTGATAAAAGAGTTTGAAATTTCCTAAGGAATATGTTGGTGTTCACAGAAAAGAGGACCCCCTGGTTTCGGTATGTCCAGACTTTCTAACATTCAATGGAATGTTGGCACTGACTGGAACTAATTCTAATCTTTTCAAAATTCTAGCAGGATGCTGCAAGTAGCAATCTGGGACCCAATTCCTGCAAATTTTTACCATCCATGCAGAGGTTTACAAGAGAAGAGACATAACCTCTAACAGTGAACAACATGAGTTAGATCCTGAGGTATTTGATTTTGGGGACTTCCTAGTACCACAGGAATATGATTTATTGAGTCTAGAACTCAGTAAGAGGACAGGTATTCAATCATTTTTCAGTCATATCTGATTCTTCATACCCCATTTGGATTTTTCTTGGCAAAGACACTAGAGTAGTTTTCCATTTCCTTCTCCAACTCATTTGATAGATGAGGAAATTGAGGGAAATTTGCCCAAGCACATATAGCTAGTAATGTTTTCATTGAATGAGTCTTATGTAACATGTGGGACGTGCATGAGGCGTAACTCAAAGAATCTAGCTCACTGATTCCTGAGCACTCAGGGAAAGGTCTAGGAGGATTCACCTTCGAGGATGGAAGACCTCAGAAAACATCTCAAAGAAATGCTGGCTAATGGCATCATCACAGAATCCAGTGGCCCATAGTAGTGGTATCTTAAAAAAAGGAAAGATACGGATGTGTGTTGATTAATGAACTTTGAACAAAAAGACTAAAGTATTATACGGCGTGTGCCAGGTGTCCTGTAATTGTCTGCCAGGCAGCCAATGCTTTTCAGTCTTGGACTGGCAGAGTGGATACTACCAGATCCCCATGTCTGAGGAAACAAATGAAACACTAGTTTTATCTGTCTAGTTGGATTTTTTACCAGGTTGAATGAATGCCCCAATGGCAAATGGAGAAAATGATTGAAGGCACGAATTAGCTGGAAATGTTAGAATGCCTTTATGGCATCATTGTCTGAGGTAAGATACTGGAAGAACATGAGGAGAGGCTGATGAAAGGATTAGATTGTTTGGAAGAAGCAATTCTGAACTTGTCAAGTGGCAAATGCCAATTCTGAAGAGCTTCTCTTAAGTCTGTGGCTACATTATTTCCCAGCAAAATGTGAGCACTAATCCAGAGAAGGTGGAAGCACTTCTCAAGTGGCCACACCCACAAAATCGTGATGATTTGAAAACTTTTCTGGGACTTAATGGTTTTACAAATTTGTTAAGAATCATGCTATATTAGAGGGGGCAGCTGGGTGGCTCAGTGGATTGAGAGCCAGGCCTAAGGGTACTAGATTCAAATCTGACCTCAGACACTTCCTAGCTATGTGACCCTGGGCAAGTCACCTAACCCCTACTGCCCAGCCCTTACTGTTCTTATGCTTTGGAACTAATATAGTATTGATTCTAAGATGGAAGGTAAGGTTTAAAGAATTATGCTATATTAGAGGCAGCTAGGTGGTTCAGTAGATAGAGAGCGAGGCCTGGAGATAGGCAGTCCTGGGTTCAAATATGTCCTCAGACACGTCCTAGCTGGTGTCCCTGGGCAAGTTTCTTAACCTCAGTTGCCTCACCCTTATCATTCTTCTGCCTTGGAACTGATGCTTATTGATTCCTAGACCGAATCGAAGGTTTTTTAAAAAAAGAATGATGATCTATTGTTAATCATTAAGTAACCTCACTTATGAACATATGATTGCAGAGTCCCAGAACCAAAAAGAGAAGAAAAACAAAGTTGTCTTAAAATCTACACATTCTTTTGGTGATAAATGGAAAGCAAATGTGCGAAAGCCTTCAAGGTCTTAATCAATTGCCTTGCCCATGCACTGGTTATTACAATTAAAGTTCCAGATAACAAAAAAGGATCTTCCTGCCAAGACAGTGCTGAGGTTGTTTTAGACTGTGACTGATCTCATATAGGGAACCAAGAAGCAAGGAATAAGAAAAGAAATCAATGAGAGAAGTAAAAGGGTTGTCTTGAGTCAGGGAGGGCTCAGTTGAGGTTAGCTAATGTAAATTTATGGTGTATTCAATTAGTATGGTTGTATGACTTTCTTCAGCTCTGTTTAGAGCAGGAGTAGTTACCAAATATTACTGATTTCCCTTCTGTGACATCTCTCCCATCTGTCTTCCCACTAACATGACTTCTAGTTAAGGTCCTCATTACATCTCACTTGGATTATTACAATAAACTCCCAACTTATGAGAAAGAACATTATCCACATCCAGAGAAAGAACTGTGGGAGTAGAAATGCAGGGGGAAAACCCCATACGATTCATCACATGGTTTGATGGAGATATGATTAGAGATGTAGACTTTAGACAATCACTATTGCAAATATTGATGAGATGGAAATAGGTTTTGAACAATGATACATGTAAAACCCAGTAGAATTGCTCATTGGCTCTGGGAGGTGGGAGGGAGGAGAGGAGGGAAAGAACATGAATTACATAACCATGGGAAAATATTCTAAATTAATTAATTAAATTAAAAAAACAATTAACTTCCAACAGTTCTTCCTCCTTCACCCTTCACCTCTCTGCTCCTTCCAATCCATCTTGAATACTACTACTAGGATAATCATTTTTAAATATGCATCTGAATGTGTAATTTCTCTGCTTGGGGATTCTCAAAAGGTTCCCTATTTCCTACCATGGGAAGTTCAAACTATTTTACCTAGGATTCAAGGATCTACACAATCTGACATCATCCTACTTTTCCAGCTTAATGCCGTACTCCTCCTCCTTCTCCTCCTCCTCCTCCTCTCAGATATGCAAAATTCTAATCAAATTGGAAAATTCTTTGTTTTCCTGACTTTGTGACATTGATCTGTTTCTTCATCCTAGAATGTCCTCCTGTCTTCAAAGGGTACCTCTTTTATGAAATCTTGACTGATTTCCTGTTGATTGCAAATATTATTCTGAGACATTACAAACCACTATGCACTTCTCTGATTCATTTATCACATATGGCACATATCACAATCACCAGATGGTGCTGACAGCCACCCACCTGATATATCCAGGCTGCTGATCCCATCATTGATGGCAGACTCAAGGTTAAATGCCAACTCACCTCTGCTATACTCCCACATCTCCATACCCTTAAGGATTTCAAATGGCACACGATGCAGATTTTTCTAAAAGATTATTGCAAGTTGGTATGTCCTGTATGATCTCCAGTGCCACCCACCAGGTATTAATGTTGGAGGTGATGGCAAGACCTTGACAGTTTTGCCTGGTTCAAAATCCTCTAAAAGCAGTGACTAGTCCCAGCAAATTCTCCCTTAGTTTTCAGAGAGTGGCTAAGGTAGAGAGGTATAACAGTATAGTATATAGTACAATGCTCTCATACTGCCATCTGACATGGTAGAAGGTAAGAATCCAAGTTAAAAATTGTTTTAGTTTTAAGAATTGTATTTGCTATACAGGATTTAGGGTTCTGTAGACATCATGTATTGTGAAAAAATTTAAATATTATAGTTATAAAAAATGCAAAAATTAAAATTAAACTTCAATAAAAATATATATTTTAAGAGATTTAATAATGATCATTAAAAATCAAGGATTAAATAAGATACAAAATAAAGACCACATGTCCATGGCTGATCAACCCATTTAAAATCCCCATGCTTAGTTTACCATTGCCACCAAACTTGATGTCATCATGGCAAAAACAGAGGGGCAGGACCACCCACTCAATATTTGTCCCCTGTCTAGAGGAAGTACGTAATGATAGGAAGTCAGTGGACTCCTGGGAAATGTAGTTCTCTTTTAGGGTAACACATTTTCAGTTGTACATTTCCCCTGAGATCCTTGGAAGACTAGTCTCTCCAATGGATCATATAAATAAGCAGCTTTTAAATTACAATAATCAGAGACAGAGACAGACAGAGACAGGCTGAGCCAAACAGGGAGAGTGAGTCAGTCTTTATCACTCACAATAAGATTGTTTCCAACCAAACTCCAGACTCTAACTCCATTCAGAACTGACTTCCAATCCAAACTGAATTCAATTGTGAACTCACTTCAATTGTCCTTTTACCTCTTACTTTTAAAGAAATTTTCTCTTATGTCACCTGCCCTAACTTTTCATGTCTACCAATCACAGTAGACGATTTTTTAAAGGACTGACCTTCTTAGTTGTCATCTTCTTTGGTTCTCACCTTCTCTGGTTAGATTAAATCTTCAGAGTACTTTACAACTCTTTGTTGAACTTGCCTTTTTTTTTAAACATTATTTTATTTGGTCATTTTCATATATTGTTCATTGGAAACAGATCATTTTCTTTTCCTCCCCCCTCAAATCCCCCCCACCCCTTCCCTAGCCAACGCGTGATTTGTCTGGGTATCACATGTTTCTCCCCAGTGTGGATTCTCTGATGTACAGCAAGATGGGAGGTTGTACTGAATGTCTTTCCACATTGCTTGCATTCATAAGGTTTCTCCCCAGTGTGGACTCTCTGATGTACAACAAGAATGGAGCTCTAACTGAATGTCTTTCCACATTGATTGCATTCATAAGGTAATATCCCAGTTTGGATTTTCTGATGTCCAGAAAGATTGACCCTGTGCATAAGTCTTTCCACACTGATTATTTTCGCTATATTTTCCCTCAGGATCCATTCGTTGATGTTCAATATGAGATGAATTTTGAGATGCAACACAGAATTCCCTGGAAGCAAAGTTAACAAGACCATCACTAATGGATCTTTGTAGGTTCATTTCTTCCACAGGAAAGCTCACCTCTGTTGGATTTGCCTTAATGTCAGGTCTGATTTCTCCTTCTAAGAGAAACATATGGTAAAACATACATATAGAGAGACATATACTTATATAACATATTCTTTCTTTGACAGTCAGAACATAAACTGCTTCATATCCTATTTCCTCAGGTAAGAATAAACCTAGTTAAAAGAAATAGGGAAGGTAACTACATCCTGATAAAAGGCAGTATAGACAGTGAGGAAATATCAGTACTCAACATGTATGCACCAAATGGCAGAGCATCCACATTTCTAAAGGAGAAACTAGTGGAGTTCAAGGATGAAATAGATAGAAAAACTATACTTTCTCCCCAGTGTGGATTCTCTGGTGTAGAGCAAGACTGAAGCTCATATGGAATGTCTTTCCTTGCATTCATAAGGTCCTCAGACCCCGAGCCTCAGTGCAGAGGGCCTGGCTGGAGGAATGAGCTGGCGGTGACTAACATCTTAACGAGTATCAAAGCTGCTGCCACCCTGATCTTCCCAAAGAAAACTGTGCATGCTCTAGTCATTGATGATAGATTAGAGGCATTGCTTGGTCAGATCCCTCTTATAACTGAGATGTACCAGGATTGCATGCAGAGAAAACAAGGCATGGGGAAGGGAACCGAGGAGGAGATTGGGGACGTGACTGGACAGACTAATAAGGATGATGTAGTTACTAATACTAATACTGGACACCATGAGGTGCAGTAGGGGGGAATGACCTTGCCAATAGCATACAGGCACCAATGAATGCATCTCCTCACAATCTTGCAAATGTATCAAAGGCTCAAAAGATTCTGCCTTTGTGTGATATAGCTAAGGTCACTGATAACTGGCATTTTACATGTGAAGGTTCATAAGTCATTCACCACCTGTGACTTAGAATCTTTAAGAAAACGTATGCCTAAATTTTTATTAGAACCTCATCTCGTGATTAAATAACTGAAAAGAGCATTTTGCCTCTATGATCCAGATTTCGGGGATGTAGAAATTCTTTTATCTGAACTTTTTACACCCCAGGAACATAAAAATTTTATTGAGCAAACTAAAGATTCTTCACTCACGAGCTGGCCAGAAGTTTTTAAGGATCTGGATTTTTCTAATCCAAGATCAATGGCTTATCTAAGAAAATGTCGTGAGGATCTATTGCAGGGAATGAAGCAACTGTCAGAAAGACCCAATGCATGTGGAAAATTTGACAGATTATCCCAAGGAAAAAACGAACACCCAAGAACATTTATTGATCGCCTTATTGAAAAAAACTGAGGGACTGTTAGGTTTTAGCCTTGATTCAAAAGAAGCAGAAGTACATGTGAGGAGACAATTTCTCAAGGGCTGTGATAAGCACTTGAGGGATTCCTTCAGGAACTATTGCCCTAAGTTTGACACCATCTCACTTAATGAACTTAGAGATACTGCCACCTATATTCATGATAACTAGGTATATCAAGAAAGAGAAAACAATGATCTAAAAATAAAAGCTTCAAGAAACCTCTGAAAATATTAAGGCAGAAAGAATTAGAGGAGGTTAAGAACCTGGCTAGAATTAAGACATTTAACAGACAAACCACACAGTATAGACAGACACCCCAAAGTCAACAGAGGGTGCAAAGAGACACCAGGACTTGCTTTTTGTGTTCTCGTCAAGGACACATAGTAAGAAACTGCCCGATGAAACATCACTATGAAGAGGGCCAAGATAAGAGAGTTTGGAAAGGTCAAAATGCATATTATCAGGGAAAAGTATATAATAACAAAAACTATGGGAGACAAGACTCTAATAGCAAGCAATGTTGTTCTCACTACAGACTTCAAGAATAGGAGACCCCAGACCTGAAATCCATGGAAGCAGCAATAGCTTCTGGAACAAAACCCCGTTATTCAGAAGTTGTAGTGAAAAATAAGCATTATACTGCATGATGCCAGGCTGTAGAAAAATGAGGGCATAAGCATAAAGGGAAAAAAGAGAGATGGTAGAAAGGAATATGAAAAATTTTAAATTTTTGTGGTGGAGAAACAGATAGTTGGGGAAGATGCCAAGGGAAGCAACTTAAGTACAAAACAAAAAGCTATAATTGAGGTGGAAAATGAAATTGCACAGATAATAGCAGACATGAAACACGACATTTATGGTTCACAATACATGGGCACACAAAACTGCATGGAGAAAAGCAAGGCACAGATTAAATCCTTTTTGGAAAATTTTTTAGCTTGCAGAATGGATCTAGGAAGTGGAAAATCAAACAGGGTTAGCAAATCTTTCAAACAGCAATTTAAGTATCCAGACCATTCTGACAAGATAGCTAAACAAAATACTGTTATAAGAAACTTTGGAACTGATGCATTTGTACATGTAAGAGGGGAAAGAAAGGAAAATGGGGGGAGTAGTAACTTAAATCCAAAAGCCAAAGACTTTTTTTTAAACAATATTTTATTTGGTCATTTAAAAACATTATTCATTGGCGACAAAGATCATTTTCTTCCCCCCCCCCCATAGCCCACGCACGATTCCACTGGGTTTCACATGTGTTCTGTCTTGATTCGAACCCATTTCCATGTTGTTGGTATTTGCATTAGTGTTCATTTAGAGTCTCTCCTCAGACATGTCCCCTTAACCCCTGTAGTCAAGCAGTTGCTTTTCCTTGGTGTTTTTACTCCCAGTTTGTCCTCTGCTTGTGGATAGTCAAGGCCCTTCCTACCCATGTGCACCATCATAAAGATGCTTGTGTATATTTCTGGGATACCCCACTATGGGGGTGGATTTTCACCCTGAGGATAGCTCAAATTTAAATATATTTTTGTTGAGTTTTTTGTTATTATTTATCTCATTTGGAGTATTGTTTCCATAAATATTTTTATTATGTTTTTGTTATTGTAACATATTATTAGTAAAATTACCATTATTCCTAAATTTTATGTTATTAAGAATACCTGATTCCAGTTTCTGCAACTTAACATTAAGTGTCCTTTTTTCCTACATAATAATATTTTGGTTGTTTATTTGTGAATTCCTGCATTGGGGCTAGAGTTACTCCCTGATTTTCTAGTTTTTCTCTTAAAATTTTATTTTCTTTCTTTAAGGCTGCCATTGATTGACTGTTCTCCTTATGTTTTTGTGCATGGCCCTTAAAAACAGACAGCCAACCTCCTCAATTCCTTGAGATATACAAGAGACTCAATTCGGGCAGCTAGTCTTAAAGAAGTCTTTGGCCACTTTACAACAATTATCAATGAATTGTCTCTGAATTTGTCTAATATCCCATTCTCTGGACAAAGCAAGGTCAATATATCTATTCCCCAGCTCTATGAGTCGGTCCACAAACTGGGAGTAGTTTTCATTGAATTTTTGTTTAGTCCTTTTGAATTTTGACTATGTATATGGCCTATCAGAGCAAGCTCTCATGGCTGTCAGTAGTGTTTCTCTCGCCTGGCATAGTTTTGTGTAATTTCCCTCAATATTGGGGCCCCTTTTTGGATCCTGAGTCTGTCAATGAGTTGCTCTCCTACCTTGCTTATTCTAAGCAAGAGATAATGTTTTATTTTTCTCTTTGTCAAAAAACGTCTAATAAAATTTCAATATCCACTCAATTGGGGTCAAATGTTTTGAATATGATCTCCATTCTTTAAATAATTCATTGGTTCTTCTTTGGAAAAAGGGGTGTCTTTGAATCTACTTAGATCTTGGGGAAGGGGGATGAAGAGTGAATGGTCTTAAAGACATCACATTTTTGCCTTTATTAAAGTGGGTACTTCCTTTAAGGGTAAGAAGCTTTTAACTGAATCATTTTGTATTCCTGCCTCTAGGATCCATGCTTGGTTTTTAGTGGGGTAGTTAAGGTGAGTGGCTGAGGGGGTGGGACTGTGGGCAGGGAGTGGTAGAGCAATGAAAGGTAAGATCAGGAGGAGGGATGAATTGGGTAGGGTAGGAGGGGCTGGGACAGAAGAGGAAGGACAGGAGACAGGGGTGAAAGGGATAAGCTGGGCAAGAGAGTGGGTGCATTGAGTAGGAGGAGAAAATTGTGCAGGGGAGAATAGGACAGAGATTCCAATAATGAGGAAGATATATATATATATACACATAAGTCTTTTATTCTGGGTTTCATTTTTAGCCCTTGGATTTATCCATCATCCCTGTGGCTATTTGATTAATCTCGAGAGTATTCCACCAGTTATTATGCAACCATAAACTACTACTTCATCAAATAAAGTTATTTTATTTCAAAGTGAATGGAATTTGAGTCTCACATTCTTGGCCTAAGATACTTCTACAAAATTGTTGTGTGTTTTCCCCACAAGAACTCCCCTCTATTATGTCTCTGACCCAGTGATAGTGGCCTCCAGAATGATTCTTGATGAGGACCCTTCATCTTAAAATGCTGCCTTTCCCTTAGTTGTTTCCATTGCTTGGAATATGTCCTCCATGCTCACCTTAACCTCTTGAACTCAGTCTTCTCAGGTAGCATCTCACTTTCTGAGAAGTTTCTCTTGGTCTCTAAAATTCGTAGAGCTTTCCTTATGAGAGTCCTAAATCCTGTTCTTCCTCAGGCCTTTAAATTCTACCTCAGAGCCTGAATTCTACCTGGGCCACTAACACCTTCCCTATCTCTTCAACACCTTTCTCTTTTCCTCCTCCATTCCCAGGGCTCAGACCCTCTTACTGATCAGGTAGATAGACATAAACCTGGAGAAGCAGACTAATTTGAATGTAGAGGTCCCTACCATTTGAAATGCTGACAGCAAGTGTCTCTTCAGAAAACATTCTGTAGGTTAAAATTTATATGGAAGAATATATTTGACAGAACTGACTAAAAATTATAAGGTAGTACTACTTCAATTTACATCTCTTCTATCAGGATAAATGTATTTCATATTGTATGTGTAACTGTGAAACCCCTATTTTCTCTTTTATGATTGTAATAACATTAGCTTTTATTATGATTTTTATAACATAACCATTAGTTTTGAGTTCATAGTAAAATAATATAGTTTGCTTTATGAAAATAATTCAGTGCATGTATTGTCATACATGTTTGCAGATTATTTTAAAATTTATGACATTATCATTAATGTCTAATACCTCAATTATTGTAATTTTAATTTACTATCTAACAAAATATAACCACATGACTGTTTTCCTAGCTGCTCAAAATCCCCATGTTCTCATCTGCCATCACAGGAAAGAAGAGAGCAAGAGGCAGGGTTCCACAAAATTTATACTGTGATTATATCAGCACGAAAAAACAGGATGAGAGTGGGGTGCTATGAATCAGATTTTAGGGTTACAGAATTCTAATTACACAATGCTGCCCTAGAAAGGTGGGGAGAGAAAATTTCCTTCATACAAAAAAACACTGCCACCGAATATGAAGATCCTTCCACGTAGCTTTTATTTTTATGGTTCTATCCAGAGTAGGTTTTCTGAAGTACAGCAAGATGGGAGTTCCAACTGAATATCTTTCCACATTCCTTGCATTCATAAGGTCTCTCCCCAGTGTGGATTCTCTGATGTCCAGCAAGAAGGGAACTTATACTGAATGTCTTTCCACATTGCACATTCATAAGGTTTCGCCCCAGTGTGGATTCTCTGATGTACAAGACTCGAGTTCCTACTGAATGTCTTTTTACACTGCTTGCATTTATGAGGTTTCTACACTGTGTGCATACTCTGATATTCAGAAAGACGGGAGCTATGACTGAATGTCTTTCCACATTGCTTGCATTCATGAGGTTTGGCCACAGTGAATTCGCTGATGGTTCACAAGACTAGAGTTCTGAGTGAATGGCTTTCCACATTGACTGCACTCATAAGGTTTCTCCCCAGTGTGGATTCTCTGATGTACTACAAGATTGGAGCGTTGATTGAATGCCTTTCCACATTGCTTGCATTTATAAGGTTTCTCCCCAGTGTGAATTCTCTGATGGGTCACAAGACTAAAGTTCCGAGTGAATGTCTTTCCACATTGCTTGCATTCATAAGGTTTCTCTCCAGTGTGGATTCTCTGATGTACAGCAAGACGGGAGTTCTGACTGAATGTCTTTCCACATTGCTTGCATTTTTGAGGTTTCAAACCAGTGTGGATTCTCTGATGAAAAACAAGACTGGAGCTCTGACTGAATGTCTTTCCACATTGCTTGCATTCATAAGGTTTCAAACCAGTGTGGATTCTCTGACGTCGAGAAAGAGTGGAGGTATGAAAGAATGTCTTCCCATTTTGCTTGTATTCATGAGAGTTATTCCTAGTGTGGATTCTCTGATGTACAACAAGATGGGAGTTCCTACTGAATGCCTTTCCGCATTGCTTGCATTCATAAGGTTTTTCCCCAGTGTGGATTCTCTGATGTACAACAAGACTGGAGCTCTGACTGAATGTCTTTCCACATTGCTTGCATTCATAAGGTTTTTCCCCAGTGTGGATTCTGTTATGTACAGCAAGATGGGAGTTCGTACTGAATGTCTTTCCACATTGCTTGCATTCATGAGGTTTCTCCCCAGTGTGAATTTTCTGATGTACAGCAAGATGGGAGTTCTGACTGAATGTCTTTCCACATTGCTTGCATTCATGAGGTTTCTCACCAGTGTGGATTCTCTGATGTACAACAAGACTGGAGCTCTGACTGAATGTTTTTCTACATTGCTTGCATTTATAAGGTTTCTCCCCAGTGTGAATTCTCTGATGTGAAGCAAGACCAGAGCTATAACGGAATGTCTTTCCACATTGCTTGCATTCAAAAGGTAAAATCTCAGTGTGGATTTTCTGATGTCCAGAAAGACTGGCCCTGTGCATAAAACTCTTTCCACACTGATTATTTTCGCTATATTTTCCCTCAGGATCCATTCGTTGATGTTCAATATGAGATGAATTTTGAGATGCAATACAGAATTCCCTGGAAGCAAAGTTATCAAGACCATCACTAATGGACCTTTGTAGGTTCATTTCTTCCACAGGAAAGCTCACCTCTGTTGGATTTGCCTTAATGTCAGGTCTGATTTCTCCTTCTAAGAGAAACAAATGGTAAAACATACATATAGACACATACACTTATATCTTATATACTTTATTTGACTGTCAGAACATAAACTGCTTCATATCCTATTTCCTCTGATAAGAAGAAAAGGCTTCCAACTTAAAAGGGCATAATCCATCCTTTGAGAATGCCAATGACTCAAAATTAAAGAATAATTTAAATAATAAAGAGTCTTCCATATGATCTCATTGACTCTTCATAACAAATCTGGGACATGGGACAGACTAGCTTTATTATATTCCCTTCTCAGACCATCAACTCAGAAAGTCTGGATGAGTGACTTGACCTGAAATCCTGGCAAATGAGACCAAATCTTGTAACTGGGCATGTTCTGTCAACAGTACAAGACAATTCACTTTCACTCTTTTCCTTTTCCTTTTCATTATCTGTACATTCAATCCTCTCTTTGGAAGATAGGTATGACACTACTGGGTACATGTAGACTAAACACTTCTATTATTTCATCATTTAGCTTCTCTGTTAGAATTATGGAATTCCCTTCATGACTGCTTTCAACCTTATTTTTTTATTCCAGTATCTGAGATCAATTGTTGGAATTTACTACTCTTTTTTGTATTTATTCAAAGTACAGAAGATTTTCTTCTGTTCCCTACTCCTTGAGGGAAGTTATTACTTTTCATGCCTCTTTTTACTAAAATAAAATCCTTCTACTAAATACAATTTAAACAAAAACATGGCATTTCACAAGCTTCAAAACTGTATGACACACAGTAGGGGCTTTATTCAAATGGTCTTTATGTTTATCATTAGAATGTGGATCATTTCCTCCTTTGATTGCTTTTCTCCTTAAACTTGCATTCTCTTTACTCCTGTAGTTCCTGAATTCCCTGTTGAATTAAACGCATTTCCATTCCCCAACACTCCTTTACCCCTGGATCATCTCAGAGGAAGATTCAGGATCTGTTGCTTCTTTCTAAACCACCTCCATGTCTGGATTCTAGATTGTGAGCTCCAGGACAGCGCAGACTGGTGCTTACCTTCCTTTGTATGCTCAGAGTTAAGCACTGTTCTTAAACATATTTATCTAATACATGTTTACTGACTGGACATTGGGCTTAACCATTTCACCCCAATGCTCCAAACACTTGGACTTGATCTCTTCCTCCCTATGAGGTACTATCCATCATCTGTCCTCCGGTTCATGGCTAAACTGCTAGATATGGCCATTTGCAGTGAGTTGTGCTGGTGCTTCTCCTTTTTTTAATTGACTATACATTCCTCCAGAATCCTCTGTCTGGTTCTCTTGAAAACCCAGGCCACCTCCCCACATTTGACCTCTCCAGTACTCCTTACCTTCAGAACCTTCCCTCTCATGATTAGCTGCCCTGGATCTGGGCTCTTGAGGGTTTCAATAGAATTGCTGGCATACTACTGTCTGCTCTACTACAGGGTGATTTCCAGGAGAGCAGGGGATGTTCCCTGAAACCTTTGATGTCCCCCACAACTTACCCCAGGACCCAGCACAGAGCAAGCCCTCATAGAGGATCACAGACAGGTCCCCTGAAGGGAGCTAATAGGAAATGGAATTCAATAGCCTCATCTTACAGATAGGAAAACTGAGGCTCAGGGGCTCATGGACTTGCCCAGGCAGTACCTGCTAAAAGCTCTGAAAAAGAATTCCAAGTCGGGTACTCCGGCCCCCCAAAATAGCCCTGGCATCACCAGAGTAAAAGGAAGCCTCTGGTCACCATGGTTCTCCCACACCTCTTTTTCCCTCTCTCACCTGGGTACCAGATCCTCAGACTTTCTTGCTCCAGAATCCATGGGACATCCCTCTGCTCCAAATAAGAGATCACTTTTTCTGGGGGACCTAAAAGCCCTGGGCATGGGGAACAGTCAGAGAACGGAGAGAAGTATGTCACTGAGTTCTCTTGAGGGAAAGGTTGGGGAGTCCAATGACTCCACTCAGAGACTGGCAATGGAGTTCCGACCCAGGTCTGCCCACCTCCCTCAGTGAATGTAACGAAAGTGCCTAGGGTAGGATGGGCCTGTTACCATGCTGTGGGACCTGGAATTAGCAGCAGCCCCTCCCTATCCCCAGTTCTGTTCTGGTCCATTCAGGGAGTATCTCCTAAACTCCCAAACTAGATCTGAGGACTTTGAGGAATTGGCTTCTGTTCCATTACCCACCATTCTCCTCCCTCTCCAACACCTCTCTGAGCCTCATGGACTCTTCTCTCCTGGTTTTCTGCATCCTCTGCTGGGAAACTCAGCAATCCTTATTGGGCCCAATGCTGTCTCTCAGCCAGTCCATTCATCCGATTAATCACAGAGAAGGGAAAGCAGGGCCTGCGGGAGCCCTGGAGGAGGATTTCCTCAGCATTTAGGGAGCGGAAAAAAGGGGGTAGAAGGTTGATTTAAATATTGGTTCTGGGGCATTTCCTTTAGAGAAGGCTGGATTAAGTTCATAGGTTTACACTACCTGCAAAGTAGAGGCAGCTAGAAGGGGAATGGACTGGGGAGAGAGCTCAGAGCCAGGAAGGTCTCCATTTACATCTGGCCACAAAGCACTCCTAAGTAGGTGCCTCAGAAAAAGCCACTTAAATCAATCTATTTCCTCATCTGTAAAATTGGGATAATACAGTCACTGAATTAGGAAGATGCAGGTGAGGAAAAAGTGCCAGAATATTACAGATAAAATTCTTGGCAGAGCCCCAGGCCTAGAGCAGGTCATTATAAACACTTCATCCCATCCCTCCCTTCCTAACTGGCTCTGCTGGAGGATTAGGGCAATAGGAAGGAAGACTAAGGACAAACCATCTGTCCTGGGGACACCAAGTAGTTGTGAGCTATGAATTTATGCTGGTTAAAGAGAAAAAGATGCCCAATAGAAGATCCACCTTAGAGAGGAAGATGGTGGAAGGAAACCCTCCTGAACACTTTTGCCAGATGGGTTTCAGAGATTCAATTCTGGGTAAAGGAATGTCAAGACAGAATCAGGCAGAGCCCTGGAAAAGCAGCAGGCCATTATAAATACTTCATCCCTTTTATCCCTTCCTCACTGGCTCTGCTCAAAATCAGCTTTGAGATTATGTCCACCTCTGAGTTTCTCCAGCAAGCATTTGATCTTGGACATCAGGGGCAAAAAAGGGAGCCCCGAAGTTCCTATTACACAATACAAAGTCCTTTTATAGGAGAACCAGGCAGCAGGAGGGTCCTGGCTCAGGGACTCAGCATACCAGCCCTCATCCCTTCCTCATGACTGAAAACTACTACCAACCCTGCCTGCTGCTGAGGGCGATTTTCCCTTAGATGGTAGACTCAGGCAGCAGAGAGGGTCTCCTTACCCACAAAGAGAAGGTTCCGGGCATTCTCCAGCATCACCTCCTTGTACAGCTCCTTCTGGGGAGGGGACAAGAGACCCCACTCCTCCCTCGTGATGTCCACAGTCACATCCTGGAATGTCACCATCTCCTAGAGAAATAGAAGAGGGAGAGAGAGAGAAATAGAGAGACAGAGAGAGAGAGACAGAGAGAGAGAGATGGAAGGAAAGAGGGAGATAAAGAAAGGAATTTAACTCAGAACCACTCTGGCTCAGTCTGAGCAATAGCGGGTGTTAAGGCATTCGAAAGCCAAGGCAGAGAAAATGGGTCAGTCCTTATCACTCACCTGACCGGTCTGAAGGAAAGCTGTCTGTGGGGTTCCTCCAAGCTCAAGCTCCAGGAAGAACTGAATTCTAGCCCTCTCCACAGGAAATCACAAGAACTATAGAGGCTGTTCTCTACCTCACTTCCTGCCTCTCACATGTGCCAAGGGTGGCTCAAGCTTGACTTAGAACAGCCCAGAGGTCTGTCCTTTTTTTCCCACATGTCTGTTGAAGTTCATTTTCTCAGATAATTAAATCTTGAGTTTAATGGAGACCTTCCTAATCTTGTTAAACTAAGAAGGGAGGAGAAATGTAGTTTCTCCTGATTCTGTTATTCCAACTATCTCTTATTGTTATTGATCAGGAAATAGCTCAATCAGATCTTCTAAAGAATGGTCTGATTACAGTGGAATAGTTTTAAAATTCATAGGACACAGCTATAGAAAAGGTGGGTGTTCTGTCTAGATAAGAGAAAACAATGTGTTTGGGATACACTTTGCTCAAGATAGCTCCTGGTCACCTAGTGTGAAAATCCCTGGAAGGAAATTTGAGATGCAAGACTAGAGGTCAGCACAGAGATTGGGGCAGAAACTATAGATCTGAGACTCTGATTACATCACTGGTAGATGATGAGATCACCAAGTAAAGAAGTCCAGAGGGAGAAGAGTGGAGGGCCAAAGACAGGGTTGCAGGAAATCCCTCACCTTAACCCTAGTGTTAGAAGATCTAGAGGAGTGTAAGGATAATTTTAGGGTTGTGACCTCATCTAAATTAATTTGGTTACCAGGGAATATCCCAAATATTTACCAAATAAAATACCCAAGTCAGTTTGGAAATTTATGGTGGTTTAATTAATAGAGAGGTAAGGAATTAAGGAAAGAGAGACAGAAAGGGGATAGGATTTCTTCCAACTGGCCTGGGCCAGGGGGGTGGGGGGGTTCAAAGTCCTCCGCCAGGAGGTCTCTGAAGAAAATTAGACACTATCTAAGAGGATGATGTTTGGAATGTAAAAGAAGAAGAATCAACCTCATCTCCAAGAGAGCTCAGAGAAGACGCTTCACCTGAGCTAGGTTACTAGGCTTCTTCCACTATGGTATCAAGGAAAACTCACCGCTAAACCCGGACAATAGGAGCACCCTTGCCAAGATGTCAAGATGCTCAGCAAGGTGGCACCAACCACCTCTAGGCCGTCAAAGAGCCCGGAGGGAGGAAGTGATGCGAAATATACAGAAGGTTTTTACATCAGTTTCCTGCATCTCACATGTACCAATGGTAGCTTGAGCTTGACATAGGTCAGCTGTAAAAAATAGACTCGAATACAGGACTACAATCCCCACGAGCCTTTCCTCCACTTCCCCAGAATGCCTTGTAATCTCACCTGGGCCGAGATCGAGAAGGTATTTAAGCTGATTCAAAGGCTTTGGAGGGGCTCTCGCTCGCTTGGACTTCCTCTTTGGGCAGATGTGGTTTTTTTTTCATAATGTAGGTGAGGTTGTGTCTAGGCCTCTCTATGGCCTGGACATGTGTCTCTTATCCTGTATTTTTCTTAATCCTTAATCTTCAATAAACCTCTAAAAAATATAATACTCCTTGCAGAGAGAAACTAATTTCTACCTGCCTCAGATGCCTCAGTCTCCCCTTCTCCCCTAAATTTTAATCTTAACAGATGGCGACCACGAAGGGATGAGAACTTCTCCAAAAATTTTTAGCCTAGAGAATTTTTTTTTAAAGTCACGATTCTCCAAGATGCTCTTTAGAAAACCATCTTGATCAGCACCTGCCTATGGCCTGCTCCAGCTCCTGCTTCTGCTTCTGGCCTCTCACCTGATGGCTCCCAGCCTGACCCACCCTGGTGGTCTGTCCCTCACCCATCTGGCCTCCAACCCAGACGGCTCATCACCCAGATCCTTGGAGCAGATAGCTCAGGACTCATTTCGACCAGCTGGTAACAGTATTGGCCATGTGGGAGGAGGGGAGAGAAATTTTCCCTTAGGCTAAGCCTCTGAGCAAACGGGGCATATTGGCTCCACATGGACTAGGGCAGAAGGAGGGATCATATCAGGGGAGAAGGGAAAGAGAGACTAGAGAGAAGAAACAGATCTTTTCAAACAGAAACTTAAAAAGCAATGGGCTGTTTAAAAGGATTTTTGACTGTTCTGGTAATTTCATTGATTTTACCTGCCTGTCAGGGAGCAGACTCAGCCCAAAGATTCAACTTTAACTTTGGGGAGGCAAATGGGTGGCTCAGTGACCTGATAGCCAGACATAAAGACATTCGGTCCTGGGTTAAAATCTGGCCTCAGATACTTCCCAGCTGTGGGGCCCTGGACGGGTCCTTTGAACCCCACAGCCTAGCCCTTACCACTGCCTTCTGACAATAGACATTTAAATGGATAAGAACCCAAGGAACTTTGAAGACTAAAGGCTATATTCTAAGGCATTTCAAACTCCAATGGTTTATAAAAATCTCTGTATTCTATTGCATTTTTTATTAAGGATTAACTTTGTGATTTTAAGTTCATATATTACTGGATTCAATATTATTCTGCTTGAACTGAAGGTTGATTGAATTTATTTTGAATGTACTTAGTTTTTAAAATTCTGTTGTTTTCCCCCTATAACTGTGTTGAACAAATATTATTGTGAATAAGCCCATATATGAATAAACAGCTTTTTTCTATTTTGCTGAGGATAGATGGACTTCAGAACTGGTTATAATTGTATTAACAACCATGGAAATTTTAATGTGCTAAATACCTCAAATGATTTGATTTTAAGGATTTTTTAAATATGATTTTTGGAATTTTTTTCTTAACAATCTCTGGTTATTTTTGCCTTCCCCTACCACGAGGTAAGGCCAATAGTAGCTGAAGTGAAATACATTTTATAAACCCCAACATTCCCACATGTGAATGGAGGTTGGGCAGTTAATCTCAGGGCATTTGTATCCCTAAAAGCCTCCAAGATAAAGGAGCACCCCTTTATTTATACTCTTCAGCTCACTATTTTACTTCTACCAGAATATCTAGATTTCTTGATTATGTTCTTAACCCAAGATGAGTTTTACTTTGTTTAAAAAAATATGTTTAAATACCAAGGTTGAAAGATTGCTATGTTTGTAAAAACTGTGACAAATATCCATCAATTCATAGGTTTTAAAAATGTCATACAGCAACTTATGTGAAATATAAAAGTGTGTTTGCTATTGCAATTAATTGGGCTATTGAGAATTTTGGGGATTTTGGTAACTACATAGTTGTACTACTGTATTTTTAAAAATGAAAAATTGTTAACCTTGTTCAATTCTTTTGCTTTCTACTCACAGTGATCATGGCCAGATATTAAGAGGAAATGGATCTCATTTTTGGTGAGAAAGCCTTGCATTTTATATTTTCTTAGCTGACACAGAGTGTCAATGATTATAAGCTATATTTTTGAATTTTTTAAAGCTCTTTTATTATTATATTTTCTTGCATGTGCAATATACTTTTTCAGTTTTTTTTATTATTTTTTCTCTCCTTTTTATATTTGAAGCACATGTCACCAGCATTAAGATTTTCTTTAACGTTTTGATTTTTCAGTACTACAAGTATAAGATACATTTGTCAGAGCATGCCCAAAAAGCTTGTGACTATAAAAATGATGCCACTAATTATTTAAATAAATTATGGGACTTTGCTTAATGATTCTGTCTGATTCCAGGACAAGATATACACACAAGAGCCATTGCACAAAGCCAAAGAAAAGCCAATCCAGGATGGATTGATGCACTTCTAGGCCAATACAAAGGTCTTGAACCTAGTGTGAAGACTCGAGGTTACTATGTTTAACATGTGTTAAGACATAGGCTTTCCTTGTATCCACACTCACCCCGAAGATACTCACAGACAAGTATCCCCAAAACCTTGGCTCCTACTTGGCTTCTATAATCTGGTCCCTTTCTTTTCTGCCTCTCATAGTGTGGTAACCTTTCTGTAGTCCTGGCTATTGATTGGGTAAATGCATCATTGTTTAGATAATTTTGATTGGGCCCTGATTGAAGGACCTGTTATAGATTTATTTTTCTTTTACTTGGAATTTTTACACATAAGACTTTGATAGTCTATATTTTCATCCAGGAATTTTTCTTTTCTTTTTGATTTTTCTGATGTCTTTTTAATATCTCTTGCCAATTGATTCATATACCTCATACCTCAGCCATGCATCCCTAAGTGATCCTTTTTTTTTAAATCACCCTCTTAAAGGGGGGAATGTAAAAAAATATCATTATTTAAATTGCAAAGTTTAAATTCCTTTTGAGAAGAATTTTAGGTAAAGAAGATGCTACCCCTCTGAATCCAGAACTGAACTGTTGGAGAAGATACCATGAAGAAGCCTCCAGACCAGCCAGCTGCACAAAATTGAACTTTGGATGTAGTTGATTGAACATTTATTTGTATGTATACTTTCATGCCAAAGGGGACTGACCCCCTAACTGGCTTTCGGTCAATGCGTCCAGTAATTATTGGTTTTCTTCTTTTTTTTCTCTTATCCTCAAATTATTGTAATCTTTAAATTGATTATGTTTTCATGATCCTTTGGAAAAAAATTAATTTTTTCAAACGATCAAATGGGGGGGGGGGGGAATAAGACTCGAATACAGGACTAAAATCCCCATGAGCCTTTGCTCCACTTCCCCAGAATGCCTTGTAATCTCACCTGGGCCGAGATCGAGAAGGTATTTAAGCTGATTCAAAGGCTTTGGAGGAGCGCTCGCTCTCTTGGACTTCCTTTTGGGGCAGATGTGGCTTTTTTTCATAATGTAGGTGAGGTTGTGTCTAGGCCTCTCTATGGCCTGGACACATGTCTCTTATCCTATAATACTCCTTGCAGAGAGAAACTAATTTCTACCTGCCTCAGATGCCTCAGTCTCCCTGTCTCCCCTAAATTTTAATCTTTACACAGCACAAGGGTCTCAGTTGTTTCCGATTTGTCATTTGCTAGCACATGTCTATCATAGGCCATCCTCCTAAATACTTAATCCTTAAGTATGGGTGTAGACATTCCTGTTTTTGTTAGACTAAGTAGGGTGGAGTAATCTAAAGTTCACAGAAGGAGCCAACAGGGAAGACAATCACAGGTCAGAAAGGTAGGAGCTAAATCAGGACAGAGAGAGCCATGCCCTAAAACCCTAGAGGGAGGAGAATATAGAGAGTGGGCTAAAAGCATCAAATGCTGCAGATAGGGCTGGGAGAAGGACGACGAAAAGATGGTCTTGATCATCTCAGAAAGAGCCTACAGAGGAAGAAGTACAGAGGAGAAGGCAAAGCCTGAAAACATGGAGAAAAGATGGAGGCCCTACCTTGATGTGGAAGGGAGTTCCACTGATGAATATTCTTATGGATAATGGGAGATGAGGGCTTATGCTGGGGTCAGAGAGTCTTGGTGCCTACAGTCAACTTGTCCTGGGGGTGTGGTGGGCAGCAACTTGTAGTAGGGGTGGAAGTGTCCAGGGTGGCACAGGGAAGACTGGGATAGCTTTGCCCCAGGGACTAGATTTCCAGGTAAATTTAGAAGAAAATAAAGAGGTTAACTTGACAAGTGAAAGATGAAATGCCTGAGGAATCAAAGCTCTGTTCTACTGTGAACATCAATTTATTAAAGCAATGTATGCCAACTGCTTAACCAATAAGGACCAGGCACTTTCCTGGGTTTAGGGCTGGACATAGAAATCAAGGGGAAAGAGACTTTTCTACCTTAAAAGAGATGAATTAAACAAGACCAATGAATGCAAAGGAAACAATCCAATGTTCGGTCATCTGCTTTCTGATTGGGGAAAAGATTAGAGACTTCCAAAGTCCTGAAAAGCGGTCCCAATACTTCCCAATATCTGTAAGCAATTAAAAGAACAAAGAAGCAAGAACTGATTGATAAATATGGACCCAGTTTGCAGATAAGACCCACTGAATACCTGAGACATTCAAGGAGGAAAACTCCTTCCATCAGCCTCAGAAATCCAACTGTGTTTCTGCTAAACCTAAGCTTGGACCTTAGCTCACAGAATTTGGATGAGGCACACAACAGAACAGAAGGGAACCGAGCCAGCTTCAGCTCTGAGTCATAAGATGGAGAATGTTTCCACAATTTACCCTCGCTGTCCCAAAGTCCTCCCTTCCTTCCCAAGAGGGAAACAACTCAGCACATGGTACAAAGGGTGGCTTGTCCCAGCTTCTTCACATACCTCACAGAGATTTCTGGAAACAGTAGTCATGTCAAACTCAGCATTTCTCCTCAGGGAGGATATCCCACTTTAGTCCCCATAAATTTCTCTATTGAAGTCTCACAGAAGCAGCTTCAGATTGAACAGAATTCTTAAGAGTATCCAATCCAAAAATGAAATCCAGGAGAAAAAAATGTAATTTTGCCCCTCATTGGACTGACCACTCTTAATTCACTTCTTCTTTAGTTCTCAACTTCTCTGGGTAGACTAAAACTTCTGAGTACTTCATACCTCTTTGCTAAGGTTGTCCCTTGAAAGCTGCCTGACCATTTAGTGATTAATTTGACCTTCATAGGTACTTAGCACCCTGTTGTATTAGATCTAAAAATAGACCTAGCTTAAAGGTTTTTGCCTTACTATAAGTATGGGTTAAGTACTTTTCATTGTTCAGTAAGGAGTTTTACAACTTTATCTTCCCCTAAGGTATGCCTAAGTATGGGTGGAGTCATTTTAAAGTTCCCAATACATTCCTGATCAAGTACCTCCATTATTTAAATTGGAATAATCTTAACCAAATATTCTAAGGATAGAGTCTGAGAAATTTTAAGATGCACAGCGTGCATCAGTGTTATGCAATTATGCATGTTGTATACATACCCATTCCATGAGCTATCTTTCTATGTAAGAGCGAAATTTACACATGCATGGAAGTTGAAATCTTCATGAATGTTTGTCAGAATTTATCAATAATTCTTCATTCAAGTAAGCTTTGTATGAGTTTATCTTCATACATGGGACTAAGAATTGCATATGTATATCTTCATGGGTGTGTGAAAGTTCTTAATAGCATTGTGCATGAGGTATGTTTGCTGATCTTTTTGATGTTTGAATTTTTCCTCAAAGAAGTTCATTTTGTAATTATTATAATAATTTCTTGGAGACAGAATTTAGAGAACTATGTATTCATTTGAAATAACACTGTTTCTTTCTGTTCTGTTATTGTGTGGTTGGCAGAGACTATGTATAAAAATATATACATATATATATATATATATATATATATATATATAGGCTTTTTATTTCTTATGGCTGCTAATCTTTCAAATGCATATTTCTTTTTGTTTTACTGGCTTTTCTTTCTGGAACTTACTATTTGCTTCAGGGGTATTTTCCTGTTGTATCTTTAATATGGGTAATGCTCTCTTGCCTGTACTCTGGTGGCAAGTACTCTCATGTGCTTTCCTTTGTTTTCATTAGGGACTGTTATTGATTGTTGATTATTTTCCTAGGGCTACTCAATATTATGGGTGTGATGCTATTTTACATATGTAAAAATGGAGATTTGAACCCCGGACTTCAATTCCCAAGAGTCCTTGGTAGCTCCGAGAGTTCCTCATAATCCCAGGTGAGGTTATCACCTGGTCCATGAGGAGAGAGGGTTTTTTTTTTTTTTAGTTTTAAACATTATTTTATTTGGTCATTTCCAAACATTATTCACTGGAAACAAAGATCATTTTCTTTTCCTCCCCTCCCCCCCTCCCACCACCTTTCCCTCTCCCATAGCTGACGCACGATTCCACTGGTTATCACATGTGTTCTTGACTCAAACCCATTTCCATGTTGTTGGTATTTGCATTAGAGTGTTCATTTAGAGTCTCTCCTCAGTCATATTCCCTCAACCCCTGTAGTCAAGCAGTTGCTTTTCATCGGTGTTTTTACTCCCACAGTTTATCCTCTGCTTGTGGATAGTATTTTTTAGATCCCTGCAGATTGATCAGGGACATTGCATTGACACTAATGGAGAAGTCCATCACCTTCAATTGTACCACAGTGTATCAGTCTCTATGTACAATGTTTTCCTGGTTCTGCTCCTTTCGCTCTGCATTACTTCCTGGAGGTTGTTCCAGTCTCCATGGAATTCCTCTACTTTATTATTCCTTTTAGCACAATAGTATTCCATCACCAACATATACCACAATGTGTTCAGCCATTCCCCAAAGGGCATCCTCTCATTTTCCAATTTTTGGCCACCACAAAGAGCGCAGCTATGAATATTCTTGTACAAGTCTTTTTCCTCATTATCTCTTTGGGGTACAAACCCAGCAGTGCTATAGCTGGATCAAAGGGCAGATAGTCTTTTATCACCCTTTGGGCATAGTTCCAAATTGCCCTCCAGAATGGCTGGATCAATTCACAACTCCACCAGCAATGAATTAGTGTCCTGACTTTGCCACAACCCCTCCAGCATTCATTACTTTCCTTAGCTGTTATGTTAGCCAATCTGCTAGGTGTGAGGTGATACCTCAGAGTTGTTCTGATTTGCATCTCTCTCATTATAAGAGATGTAGAGCACTTTTTCATGTGCTTATTAATAGTTTTGATTTCTTTGGCTGAGAACTGCCTGTTCATGTCCTTTGCCCATTTGTCAAGTGGAGAATGGCTTGATTTTTTGTACAATTGACTTAATTCTTTGGGTGGTATGGATGGGTTTTCTGTGAATTTAGGTTGCCTCAGACTAGTTCTTCCCAGTCTCCAAGGTTTCTTAGAGCGCTGGGCCCCTGATCACAGCCACACTGCCCAGGTGTTCAGCTCCGCCCAGATAATCAGCGCGTGGTCCGCCCCTGGTGTTTAGCTCTGCCCAGATGTTCAGCACAACCGCCCCAAGTACAGCTCCATGGACCCCTGTGCTCAGCGCCGGGTTCTCCCGTGAAACCTCCCTGAGACGTTTTTCCTGGCAGTCCCCAGATCCCAAGGACCCTGGAGTGCCCCCCTTGACAGAGAAGTTCCCCACTCACTCGCTGTCCCAGTGAGTGCTCAGGTAGCTCACTCTGGTTTGGTGGGGGAGGTGGGGGTGGGGAAGGGAGGCTCAGTTCACGTTTCTGTGCAAGCTTTTCCTCCTTCTTATTATAGTGTGGAAATGTTCAAACCCCACGTACCTTCGCCTCTGTGGGGTACTGGGGAGTCCTGTTCCGCCAAAGGTGATTTTTATGCTCCTTTGATGTAGTCTATTTCGTTTGGTGCTGGGGAGAGGAAGCGTGTGGCGTCTAGATTGCAGCCATGATTACCCGGAAGTGGACGAGAGGGGTCTTTAAACTTCTACTCTCTCTCTCGGTTTCTGCTTCTAGGGACATGCATCTCCCAAGATGTAGTGAGTGAAATTGAATGGGCCTTTCGGCCCTCCTATCCACGTGCTTTCGATATTCATATTTTCTTTATTTCTTCATCTTTCATAAGCCTCTAAAAATATAATACTTTTATTACTAGAAACTAAAATTTTAATCTTAACACATATGAAGCATAGAACCATGGATGTCTTTGATCAACCTTTATAGACTTTGGGGTTGTCATTACGACTGCAGTTGGTCCAATCCATCTTGGTTCTGTAGGAGATTCTCGATTAAAGTTCTTGACATATACCTTATCTCCTTGTTTTATCTTATGCAACAAAAAGTCTAACTGTATTCTTTGCACAATCAAACCCAGTTCCCTTAGTTCTTCAATTCTACGTCGTATCTGTTTTAAGTATTCATGAAGAACACATTCCCCTCTCAACAAGGACAAGTAAGGTGGCTTTACTGTCCTACCATGTCAAAGAGGCTGACCATAGAGCATTTCAAATGGTGATATATGCAAGTCAGTCCTAGGCCTGGTTCTTATGTTGAACAAAGCAAGAGGCAAAACATCTGTCCATTTCAAGTGTGTTTCTGAACAGAGTTTACCTATTTGTGTTGTCAATTCTTTGTTCATACATTTGACTTGCCCGGAACTTTGGGGCCGATAAACTGAATGGTAGTTGCACTTAATCCCCAAGTTCTTGGATGCCAAAGCATTCTGTCATTGTCAACTACCTCGGCCCCTGTGAATTTTCTCCCATTGCGAACATAGGAGGACCCATCTGTGTATAGCTCTATTTCTGGATCGATAAGAGATGTGTCTTTAAGGTGTTCAGTTGCCCTATGCATGAGTTCTATCTGATCACAATCATACAATGCTTCTCCACCCATTGGCAAATCAGGAATCAGTCGCTGGGTTCAATGGTGCACATCTATGAATTGTGATGTTATCATTGCCTAACAGAATGACTTCCTACTGGTCTTAGGTAGCATAGAAAATAAGTTACTTCAGCAAAAGAAGAACAAGTAATTCAACAACAAGAACACTCCTAACCTTGTAGCATAAAAATTCCAACTACATAAATAGGACAGACACAAACATCTAGAATGCTAGAGAACCATGGATTCACATTGGCTGAATTTGTTATCTCAGATTTTAACATCAAGTTATAGATGAGAACTGAAAAAGGTTATCCATATCTCTCAACCTTCATCCTTAAACAGCCTCTACTGGGGGAAGGAAGAGAGAGAGGGTATACCAGGAAGTTATTATCTCATAATTTCAGATACCTCACATGTCATCAGTGAAGACACAGAAAACTGACATATGAAAAAAAGTCCTACTCATGAAAAGCAACATGAACAGCCCAAGAAGAAATCAAAAGCAGCCCTTGTGAATGAAAGCTAATGAAAACAAAGGAAAGCACATGAGAGTACTTGCCACCAGAATAGACAAGGGAGCACTGCACATGCTGAAATGATGAAAGGATAACACCCCTGAAGCAAATACAGCCAGTAATGCAGATAAAAGGAAAACGTGCATTTGAAAATTTAGCAGTCATATAGAAGCCTTGATATAATTTTATACACTCTCTGCCAGCCAACCATAGTGACAGAACAGAAAGAGACAATGTTATTGCAAATGAATACATAATTTTCTAAATTGTCTCCAATAAATGAGTACAGGAACTATAAAGAAATGATTACAGTAACCATATAATAAATCTCCTTGAAAAGAGTCACATAGCAAAAAGAATAGAAACATCAAATCAGTATTCTTAACACAATCTTGAGAACTTATGCATAATGCTCACACCCACCCATGAAAAACACATGTACAGCTTACTTGCAGGCACGAAGATGTACATATACAAATCTTACCCTCATGCATGAAGAAGACACATGTAATCCTTACTTTCACAAACAAAGATTGAGAAATTCTAATAAACATTCATGAAGATTCCATCTTACTTCCATGCAAAAGTAAATTTACTCTTACATGCTTGCACATGTAAAAATCTTACACGCATACATATTCCTGGTTCCTGATTATTCCACTGGATCCTCATTTGAAGAACGTGTCTTCAAACAAGACTGGAAGATGAAGAGTGTCATGCTGACCAGAGAGGAAGACAGAGTTCTACAAGCAGAATAAAAGGATATGGAAGGACTTTGGAACTTTGAAATTTTAGAAACTTTTTAACATAAGGATATGTAAGAATGCATCATACATGTTAGCATCACATATATGCATGCACATGCTACATAGTATTACATTGTAGTAAGATACCTCATGGAATGGGTAAGTATACAATATGCATAGCTGCATGACAAAAAGATGCACTGATAAGAACTGTGGAAAATTCAAAGATAATTCTTTTCTGCATGAGTTTGCACAGAAATTTAGAAGGATGTACAAATGTAAATCTGCACTAAGTACAACCTATGTACACATGCTGTAAAAAATAGACTCGAATACAGGACTACAATCCCCACAAGCCTTTGCTCCACTTCCCCAGAATGCCTTGTAATCTCGCCTGGGCCGAGATCGAGAACGTATTTAAGTAGAGTCAAAGTCTTTTGAGGGGCTCTTGGCGTTTTTTGGACTTCCGTTTTGGAGCAGACACGGCTCTTTCCATAATGTAGGTGAGGTCTAGGCCTCTGGCCTAGACACGTGTTTTTTCTTATCCTGTATTTTCTTTTAATCCTTAACTTTAATAAACCTCTAAAAAATATAATACTCCTTGCAGAGAGAAACTAATTTCTACCTGCCTCAGTCTCCCCATATTCCATAAATTTTAATCTTTACAGTTGGCGACCTAATGGAAAAAAGAACTTTCAGTCTTTTAAATTCTTTTCTGATCTTTAGTTCAACGTTTAATAGCTAGTACCTAGAAAAATTTTTTTTGAGCCATATCTCTCTGGCCAAGGTTTTCTACCCTCAAAAAGCTGCTACAGACTCCGGACCTGCTGCCCACCCCACCTGGCTCGGCCCACCGCTTCCTGCCTGCAGCCTGCAGCCCTGATCATCCTCACCTGGTACCTGGTCCCGGCCTTGCCCACCCCCGCAGCCGCTCCTGCTCCTGGCCTCTCACCGGCCCGCTGCCTGCCTATTTCTGCGCCCCAGACCCAGGAGCAGGACCCCAGCCGGCTCATCACCCAGATCCTTGGAGCAGATCGCTCAGGACTCATTGCGACCAGCTGGTAACAGTATTGGCCACGTGGGCGGAGGGGAGAGACCAGAGGGAAAGGAGACCAGGTAATTTTCCCTTGGGCTAAGCCTCCACGTGGCTGGGGGTATTGGCCGCAGGGGGATCAGAGAGGGGAAAGACAGAAAAGACTAGAGAGAAGAAACAGACTTTTCAAACAGAAACCTAAAAAGCAATGGGCTGTTTAAAAGCATTTTTGACTCTTCTGGCAATTTCATTGATTTTGCCTGCCTGTCAGGGAGCAGACTCAGCCCAAAGATTCAACTTTAACTTTGGGGAGGAAAATGGGTGGCCCAGCGAACTGGAAGCCAGGCCCAGAGACGGGAGGTCTCTAGTTAAAATCTGGCCTCCGATGCTTCCCAGCTATGGGGCCCTGGACGGATCCCTTGAACCCCATAGCCTAGCCTTTACTACTCTACCTTCGGACAATAGACATTTAAATGGATAATTAAAAACAAACAAACAAACAAACAAAAAAAACCCCAAGGAACTTTAAAGACTAAAGGCTATATTCTAAGGCATTTCAGACTCCAATGATTTATAAAAAAATCTCTGTATTCTATTGCATTGTTTTGTTTAAGGTTTTACTTTGTGATTTTAAGTTCATATATTACTGGATTGAATATTATTCTGTGAATTGAAGGTTGATTGAATTTATTTTGAATGTACTGAGTTTTAAAATTCTGTTGTTTTTCCCCTATAACTGTGTTGAACAAATATTATTGTGAATAAGCCCATATATGAAAAAACAGCCTTTTTCTATTTTGCTGAGGATAGATGGACTTCAGAACTGGTTATAATTGTATTAACAACCTTTGGAATTTTAATGTGCTAAATACCTCAAATGATTTGATTTTAAGGGTTTTTTAAATATGATTTTGGGATTTTTTTTTAACAATCTGGTTATTTTTGCCTGCCCCTACCACGAGGTAAGGCCCATTACAGTAGCTGAAGTGAAATGTATTTTATAAACCCCAACCTTCCCACATGTGAATAGAAGTTGGGCAGTTAATTTCAGGGTATTTGTACCCTTAAAAAGCCTCCAAAAGGAGCACCCCTTTATTTATACTCTTCAGCTCACTACTTTACTTACACCAGAATGATATATAGATTTCTTAATTATGTTCTTAACCCTAGATGAGTTTTACTTTGTTTAAAAAATATGTTTAAATACCAAGGTTGAAGGATTACTATGTTTGTAAAAATTGTGACAAACGTCCATCAATTCATAGGTTTTAAAAATGTCATACAGCAACTTATGTGAAATATGAAAGTGTGTTTGTTTGCTATTGTAATTAATTGGGCTATTGAGAATTTTGGGGTTTTTGATATCTACATATTTGTACTACTGTATTTTTAAAGATGAAAAATTGTTAACCTTGTTCAATTCATTTGCCTTCTACTCACAGTGATCATGGCCAGATACAAAGAGGAAACGGATCTCATTTTTTGGTGAGAAAGCCTTGTATTTTATTTTTCTTAACTGACACAGAGTGTCAATGATTATAAGCTATATTTTTGAATTTTTTAAAAGCTCTTTTATTATTATATTTTTCTTGCATGTGCAATATACTTTTTCAGTTTTTTTATTATTTTTTCTCTCCTTTTTATATTTGAAGCACATGTCACCAGTATTAAGATTTTCTTTAACCTTTTGATTTTCAGTGCTACAAGTTTAAGATACATTTGCTAATACATGCCCTAAAAAGCTTGTGACTATAAAAATGATGCCACTAATTATTTAAATAAATTATGGGACTTTGCTTGATGATTCTGTCTGATTCCAGGACAAGAGATACACACAAGAGCCATTTCATAGAGCCAAAGAAAGGCCAATCTAGGATGGATTGATGCACTTCTAGGCTAATACAAAGGTCTTGAACCTAGTGTGAAGACTCGAGGTTACTATGTTTAACATGTGTTAAGACATAGGCTTTCCTTGTATCTACACTCACTCTGAAGATACTCACAGATGAGTATCCCCAAAACCTTGGCTTCTATAATCTGGTCCCTTTCTTTTCTGCCTCTCATAGTGTGGTACCTTTCTGTAGTCCTGGCACTGACTGGGTAAATGCATCATTTCTTAGGTCATTTTGATTGGGCCCTGATTGAAGGACCTGTTATAGATTTATTTTTCTTCTACTTGGAATTTTTACACATAAGACTTTGATAGTCTATATTTTCATCCAGAAATTTTTCTTTTCTTTTGGATTTTCTGATGTCTTTTTAATATCTCTTGCCAATTGATTCATATACCTCATACCTCAGCCATGCATCCCTAACTGATTCTGAATCTTTCAATCACCCTCTTAACGGGGGGAATGTAAAAAAAAATATCATTATTTAAATTGCATAGTTTAAATTCCTTTTGAGAAGAATTTTAGGTAAAGAAGATGCTACTTCCCTGAATTCAGAAACTGAACTGTTGGAGAAGCCATCATGAAGAAGCCTCCAGACCACGAACTGCACAAAATGAACTTTGGGTGTGGTTAATGAACATTTATTTGCATGCATACTTTCATGCCAAAGGGGACTACCCCCTAACTGGCTTTCTGTCAATGCGTCCAGTAATTATTGATTTTATTCTTTTCTTTCTCTTATCCTCAATTATTGTAATCTTTAAATTGATTATGTTTTCATGATCCTTTGGAAAAAAATTAATTTTTTTGCAAATGATCAAAGGGGGGTATGTAAAAAATAGACTCGAATACAGGACTACAATCCCCACGAGCCTTTGCTCCACTTCCCCAGAATGCCTTGTAATCTCGCCTGGGCCGAGATCGAGAACGTATTTAAGTAGAGTCAAAGGCTTTTGAGGGGCTCTTGGCGTTTTTTGGACTTCCGTTTTGGAGCAGACACAGCTCTTTCCATAATGTAGGTGAGGTCTAGGCCTCTGGCCTAGACACGTGTTTTTTCTTATCCTGTATTTTCTTTTAATCCTTAACTTTAATAAACCTCTAAAAAATATAATACTCCTTGCAGAGAGAAACTAATTTCTACCTGCCTCAGTCTCCCCATCTCCCCTAAATTTTAATCTTTACAATGCAAGTACTAAGTTACTAATGAACTAATTTAATTAGAATAGGTTATTAATATTCTAACTACTAACAATAGTGATAGCCTAGTGAATTTATTCAAGGCTTAAGGAAGTAGAGACTGAAGTATAGAAGTTTGATTGCATTATGATTGTAGGTTAGCATTTGTTAGTATTAGAAGATTTTACTTAGTGAAGTTATAGACATTAGGAAATAGGACAATTGCATATTTTGAAAGTTAGTGAAATTGTTGGAATAATTTGAAAAATTATTATAAGATTTGTTATGTAAAACTATGTGCATGTAAATCCCTTCCCTAAACCATTTTCCTAAAACCCATTCTTACCTTAGCATCTAGGTAGCCAGAATAGGTAAGATAATCAAGTCTGGACTTGAATTACTCCAGCAGAGATTATCTGGCTGCTTTAAAGAAGGAAAGAAGAAAAATACTTGTCCTCCACTCTCTTATTGTCCCTATGTCACAGTTGTGACAGGACTGACATTTCCAAAAACCCTCCTAATTCTCCTTATAGATTAGGGACATCCCTTTCCCTTTTACCTCAATCCCCATCCTGTTGTTCCCAATAAACCCCCTTACTTGAGAAAGGAAAAGGAGTTTTTCCTCATATATCTCACAGTCCACTCAGGGGGGGGAGGGGCAAAGCCAAAGGCTTCAAGAAGAAGGTGGTTAAGGGAGGGGAAGGGTGGAGGAGGGTAGGAAATATCTTGATCTATTAGCCATCAATAGTGATCAATAGGCAACCCCAGAGTAACCCTCTAGTAGTATCTCTCTATCTATCAGAAGTACCACTATCTCCATTACAAATTGTGAATTTCTCAGACTTGTGAATGTTAAAAATTCTCAGACCCTACTTTAGAAGGTCTGGTTAAGACCATTCCCCATTTGGGCAGTGAAGGTACTTGACCAGGAATGTGTGAACTCTATTCCACCCCTACTTGGGCATGACCTAGGGGAAGATAAAGTTGTAAACTCCTTGCTAAACAATGAAAAGTACTTAAACCCATACTTATAGTAAGGAAAAAGCTCTTAAGCTGTGCCTATTTTTAGATCTAATACAAAAGGGTGCTAAGTACCTATAAAGGTCAGGCAACTTGTGTACTTGTAAGTGGCAAAGAGGTGAGAACTTACTCAGGGGTTTTTTCAGGTGTGAACTTAATCAAAAGTTCAAGCCTTCTTAGGTGTGAATTCAGAATGGGCTGTCCTTTGGAAAACGTCTACTGTGATTGGTAGATGTAAGAACTTAGGGGAGGTGACATAGGAGAATATTCGCTTTAAAAGGGAGCTCAGATAGAGCTGGGGATATGTAGATTCAGGATTCAGCTGGGAAAGGCTGCCTTGAAGGACTCTCTCGGGGCTTCCTCTCAGAGATCTTGTGGTGAGTTGATAAAAGACTGACTGATCCCTCTCTTCCTAGGCTGGCTCATGCTGGCCTAGGCTGGTATAGCCCTTTTCTCATGATTTCCTTTTTTTCCTCTCTCTCTTTAATTCCTCATTTGTATGAATTAAAATCTCTATAAAACCCAGCTGACTTCGGTATATTTAATAATTGGGAATTTTTCCCTGGCGACCACCTTATATTTGATTTAAAAACAAGACACTATCTTGAAACCATATTTTCTGCGGTCACAATTTAAGGCTCCAACTCTTTTATCTGCCACAATTTAAGTCTTCCACTATTTTAATTATCACAAACTAGGCACCCTTGTTTCCCCTAGTATCTCTATATTCAGCCAGAGTATCCATTAACCACATCCAGAAATATTCCTCACTGATTCTATTTTTCTAATACACTTGCTAGTTGATTTATATACCTCGTAATTCAGCCCTGCATAGCTAAGTGATTTCTGTGTTTTTCAACATCCTCCTCATATGAATTCTAAAACTATTCCACCCTAATCAGACCATTCTTTTGAAGATCTGATTTAGCTATTTCCTGATCACTAACAATGGAGATACTTGGAATAACAGAATCGGGTTTGGAAACTCTACATTTCTCCATTCTTCTTAGTTTAACAAGATTAGGAAGGTCTGCATGAAACTCAAGATTTAATTATCTGAGGAAATAGCCTTCAACAGACATGTGCAGAAAAAAGGACAGATTCCTGGGCTGTCTTTAGTCAAGCTAAGTCATCATTTGTAAAGATGAGATGCAGGAAAGTGATGTAAAACTGTCTCTCTCCTCCTCTTTCACTGGAGAGGTGACTGGCAGGCATGGGAGGCAGCACCTGGGGGGAGTTCTTGGGGTCTGAGCTACCTGAGGGCCCAGGAATCACTCACAAAGCCGAGAAGAGAGCCAGGAAGGGCTGTTCCTCCTGCCTGGGATGTGGGGACAGAAATGGCTTAGGAAGAAAGGAGCAGTTTCCCAGCCCATCTTGTGTAAGAGCCAGGGAAGGGCCTCCATGGCTGAGGGGACTCCCATCTGGAGCTGGAATGCACTCACCTGGACTGGGTGTCTGTCCCTCTCCAAGGCCATCCCTGGCACTCCAGGCCCCCTGTAGAGGCAGCAACGTAGCCCCAGTGAGTCACTGTGGTGAAGTTCCTCCATCTTTTCCAGACTCATCTCTGTAAGGGTTAAATGAGGATTTTTTATTTTTGTTTTTGAACTTTTTGAGTTTGAATTAATTCATTTAGCTTAGAATATTTTTCCTTGTTTAAAATCATCACATTATTTCCCTCCCTCCCTTCCAACCTAATTTAGTCTTCATCTGAGGATTTTTAATTTGTTCACTTTCTAATTTTTTAATTTGCATGTCCAATTCATTGACCTTTGCCCTCTCTGTCCTGACATTCTACTGCAAGGGGAAAAAGTGGAGATTGAAAGAATTCACAGATCACCTCCTGTACTTAATCCCCAATTGACAACACCCAGGAATGTTATAGCCAAATTCAAGAACTATCAGAACAAGGGAAAAATATTACAAGCTGCCAAGAAGTCATTCAGATCCATGGAACCACAGCGAGGATAACGCAGGATCTGCCTGCATCTACACTGAAGGATTGAAAGGCACGGAATACGATATTCCGGAAAGCAAGGGAACTAGGTCTGCAACCAAGAATCAACTACTCAGTAAAACTAACTATATCCTTACAGGGGAAAGTATGGTCATTTAACAAAATAGAAGAATTTCAAGAATTCGTAAAGAAAAGGCCAGAACTGAACAAAAAATTTGATGTCCAAACACAGAACTCAAGAGAATCATCAAAAGGTAATTAAAAAAGAGTGAAAAAAACAAAAACAAACAAACAAAAAAGAATAACTTTTTTTAAGAGACCCAATAAGTTAAAATGATATGAATCCCTATAAGAAAAGAGGTCATTGGTAACTCTTAAAAACAGTTGAATGAGGAGTTTTGATAAGAGAGTAGTTTTTAATCATATAAGTTTTTTGAGAATATAGTAGAATAGTAAATTAATATTATACCCTTGAGGCAGAGGAATGAAAACTTCTAGTAGCTTTTAACAATGAAAATTTTAGCTTAATTAAAACAGATAGTGAAAAAATGAGAGTACAATGAATATAGTATAGGAGAGAAATACAGGAAAGAGGTAGCCTGACATCAGGGGAAAGCCTGCTACCAGCAGAGGGAGGAGGGGCAGTTCTAGAAGAGAAGAGGGTCTCAAGTGGCACATGAGCCCCTCCCTCTGTTCCTCCTCTTATGCCCCCTCTTTCTCCCATCCTCCCAAACCCACAAGAGGCAGCATGGCATTGGGATCCTCCATGGATGGTAAAAAAATCAGACTAGGGAATGACACTTCCCTACCACACACAAAAAAATCTAATGCTTTTTCTCTCTTTTAGTATGGCAACTTCCTGTAGTCTTGGCTGTAAATGGGTAAGTTAAATATTACTTCATTCTGTCCTACAGTTGTGGGATAGACATTATTTTAATTGGACCCTAATACAAGGGTCTGTAAGAAATTTACTGGACACTAAGACAAGTAAAATTTTAATATACATAAATTTTGATATTTTGATTCTGATTTTGAATTTTTTTTCTTTTCTCCCAGAAATTTAACTTTCTTCCATTTTTCTTCATGTTTTTGGTTTCATTTCCCTCTTCTTTTGATAATTGACTCATATACCACCATAACTCAACCTTGCATCCTGAGCAGAACTGGGTGTTTCTCAACACCCACTTCGGGGGAGGGGGATTATATTTTAATAAAAATCAAAAATCAGAAAATTTTTCTGTGAGAAAGATCTTCAAGGAAAGAAGCTTGCTGATTCCTAAATCCAGAGAATGAACTGTTTGCAGAAAGATGCCTGAAAACCTACACTACATCAAGAAGATACTGAATGAACTTTGGGTGTGGTTGAACGTTTAACTTGAATGTATACTCTTATGCCAAAAAGGGACTAACTCCAATTGGTTTTGTCAATGCACCAAGCAAACATTGGTTGTGCTGTCTCTCTCTTCTATTCCCCTCTTATCTCTAACTATTGTAGGGAAGGGAAAATTGTGTATGCACCTGGAGTTAGAAGAATTTAAAGGTGCTGTAAACCTTAAAATTTCTTAGACTTATAAATGTTGGAAATTTCACCATTGGGAAATTTCATACTTGAAAAAATTTCCTATTGATAGTCTATTGGAATGTGAACCCCCCCTCTGGCATGGGAGGGTCCTTCTCCTCCATACTTAAGATTACTTTAGGACAGAAACCTTTTGCTGAACAATGGAAAGGGTTTTGACCTATACTTAAGCATAGAACAGGAAGTTCTTTGAGTCATGATTGATTTTAGAATTGATACAATAGAGATACTTGGAATGACAGAACCAGGTCTTGGAACTTACAATCTCCACCCTACTCAGTCCTAACAGGATTTAGGAAGGGCCGCATCATAGATCAAAATTTAATTATTTGAGAATATGACCTTCAACAGAAATGTGCAAAGGGGCAGACCTCTGGGAGGTCCTGGGTTAAGCTAGAGCCACCGTTGGCACAGGGAAGACATGGACAGTGATTGGTAGATGTGAGAACTGAGGGGAGGGAACTGAGATGGTTTCCTTAAAGATGGAGGGGTCTGAGGACTGAAGGGTTGGTTGGAGAGTTTTTGCTCTGAGAGGTTGTGCTCTGAGAAGCTTGCTCTGAAGGAAGCTGGAGGTGGAGGCCCCTGAGACTGTTTCTCCATTTTGGTCACGTGAGTGATAGGGACTGATCTCTTTTCTTTGCCTCAGCTATCTAAGGGCTTGGGCCTTTTGGCCCAGCCTAAACAGAGGGGGTATTTAAGCCCTATTCTCTCTCTCTCTCTCTCTCTCTCTCTCTCTCTCTCTCTCTCTCTCTCTCTCTCTCTCTCTCTCTCTCTCTCTCTCTCTCTCTCTCTCTCTCTCTCTCTCTCTCTCTCTCTCTCTCTCTCTCTCTCTCTCTCCTCTCTCTCTCTCTCTCTCTCTCTCTCTCTCTGTCTCTCTCTCTCTGTCTCTTTCTCTCTGTCTCTCTCTTTCTAATACCTTTCTTCCTCCTGTTTGTAATTAAACTCCATAAAAGGTTGACTGCTGACTTGAGTTTTCATTTAGGAATTACATAGCTGAATTCCTTGGCGACCTTAAATTAATATATATCAGTCTTTTAAAGTGATTTCCATGTCACAGTGCAAAATGATTATGTTTAGTGATCAGTTGAGGAGACTAGCCCCCTAATCATCTTCAGAGGGATTATGACTTTTAGATTTTCTACATTTTGCATAGTCTTAGAATTCTAGCAACCAGGAATGTCTACACCCCTACTTAAGGATTAAGTGTTGAGGAGAATGGCCTATGACTGACATGTGCTAGCAAGTGACAACTAAGAATTAAATGACAGAACCCCTGGGATGTCCTCAGTCAAGCTTAAGCTACCTTTGGTACATGTGAGACACAGGAAGTGATGTAAAGAATGGTCTCTATATTTTATGGCACTTCCTCTCGCCGAGCTCTCACTCTAGTTTGGGAACTGCTGTTGGGGCGGGGGGGGGGGAGGGGGGGAGGCTTGCTGGTGAGGTGACTGGGAGAAGAGCTTTAGCATGGGTTAGGTGAAGAGTTTTCCCTGATCGATCTTGGTGAGGTGACTGATTTCTCCTTTCCTTGACCTCCAATTCCTGTCTTGCTTGCCAGAGCAGTCCAATTCCCTTTCCTCTCTCTCTTCTTCTAATTTCTTCCTTCTATTGTAATTAAACCATCTTAAAAATCTCAAACTGAATTGAGTCTTTTACTGGGATTGAATTTTAATCCCTGGCGACCACTAGTATACTGTATTCAGTCAACAACCCTAAATTTACCCTTGACAAGAGGCAGAGCCCAAACTCCCCTCGCAGGGAAGGTGCCTGAGGGCTCTGCCAGAAGGGGGAGCAGGGAAGCTTGGGGAAGGGGAGCCATTGGAGGGGCTGGGAAGGCACACAGTTCAAAAGACCTCCTGGCAGGGAGGGCAGGGACCCTGGAAAGACTCAAGTGTTCCCCAGGGCAGCTGAGCCTGGGGAATTTAAAAATAAATTGGCAAGTTAGAAAAATAAAATATTTAGATAGAAAAACTGTTCCAACATAGGTTCAAAGCTTTTCAAAACTTTTTGGACCCTTTTGGATACTTTTGATAAAGGTAATCAAAAGTATCTTCAGTGAAGAAGTAAAGTTCATATATGAACTTCCCTTCAGGGCCAGGTACAAGGATGCTAAAGAGACTCTTACTGAAAACATAAAATGTTTATTGAAATATATAGGGATAAAGGATGTCTAATTCTACGGGATTATAAATCCACCCAAATAAACTCCCAGATTCCACAAGGAACAGCTTTTGCTGTGTTTCACAGGCTACACTACTCCTCCCTGATCTTTCTAATCTAAATTCATTCTAGCTACTTAAAAACTACCACTATTACTCTCATAAATCTTAACTTCACCTTCAAATTGTTGAGTCTCAGAGACTTCCGGGTAAGCATGGCGGCAGTCTACACAAGGGACACTTCCTCTCCCCAGCACCCAACGACATAGACTACCTCAAAAGAACATTAAAACCATTTTCATGAAAACAGAGGGACCCTACAGTAGGGCGCAGAATTGAAGGTATGTGGGATTTGGGCATTTCCATACTATAAGTGGATGAAAAACCTCCCAACAAGACTCAAGTCGATCTACCCTCCCCCACCCCAACTACAGAACCAGACTCAGAGCCAGCGTGCACCAAGGAGGCCCTGCAGTATCAGATCTCATATTATAAAGCAGCAGTCATCAAAACAATTTGATACTGGCTAAGAGACAGAAAGGGGGATCAGTGGAATAGACTTGGGGTAAATTACCTCAGCAAGACAATTTATGTCAAGCCCAAAGATCTCAGTTTTGGGGACAAAAACCCAGTATTTGTAAAAAACTGCTGGGAAAATTGGAAGACAGTGCGGGAGAGATTAGGTTTGGATCAACATCTCACACCCTACACCAAGATAAACTCAGAATGGGTGAATGACTTGAACGTAAAGAAGGAAATTATAAGTAAAGTATGTGAACACCGAATAGTATACATGTCAGAACCTTTGGGAAGGGAAAGACTTTAAAACCAAGCAAGACTCAGAAAGAGTCACAAAACATAAAATCAATAATTTCAACTACATCAAATTAAAAAGCTTTTGTAGAACAAAACCAATGCAACCAAAATTAGAAGGGAAGTAACACATTGGGAAACAATCTTCATAACAAAAACCTCTGACAAAGGTCTAATTACTCAAATTTATAAAGAACTAAAGCAATTGTACAAAAAATCAAGCCATTCTCCAATTGATAAATGGGCAAGGGGCATGAGCAAGAAGTGCTAAGCCAAAGAAATCAAAACTATTAATAAGTACATGAAAAAGTGTTTTAAATCTCTGATAATCAGAGATGCAAATCAAAACAACTCTGAGGTATCACCTCACACCTAGCAGATTGGCTAACATGACACCAAAGGAAAGTAATGAATGCTGGAGGGGATGTGGCAAAGTGGGGATATTAATGTATTGCTGATGGAGTTGTGAAATGATCCAGCCATTCTGGAGGGCAATTTGGAACTATGCCCAAAGGGTGATAAAAGACTGTCTGCCCTTTGATCCAGCCATAGCACTGCTGGGTCTGTACCCCAAAGAGATAATAAGGAAAAAGACTCGTACAAGAATATTCATAGCTGCACACTTTGTGGTGGCCAAAAATTGGAAAACGAGGGGATGCCCATCAATTGGGGAATGGCTGAGCAAATTGTGGTATATGTTGGTGATGGAATACTATTGTGCTAAAAGGAATAATAAAGTGGAGGAATTCCATGGAGACTGGAACAACCTCCAGGAAGTGATGCAGAGTGAGAGGAGCAGAACCAGGTGAACATTGTACACAGAGACTGATACACTGTGGTACAATCGAACGTAATGGACTTCTCCATTAGTGTCAATGCAGTGACCCTGAACAACTCAGAGGGATCTATGAGAAAGAACACAATCCACATCCAGAGGAAAAACTGTGGGAGTAGAAATACTGAAGGAAAAAACTGCTTGATTACATGGGGGGGGGGGGGGGGCGGAATAGCTGGGGATGTAGACTTTAAATGAGCATCTTAGTGCAAATATCAACAATGTGGAAAGGGATTCTGATCAAGGACAGGAAGGGTGTGAGAGGGAACGGGGGAGGGGAGGAGGGGATAGAAAATGATTTTTGTAACCAAGGAATAATGTTGGAAAATGAACAAATAAAAAAAGAAATGAAAAAAAGAAAAACAAATTATTGAGTCTCAACAAGAATCAAGAGTCTGTTAACAGGCTCAGAGTCCAAACCAAAGACCAGGTTTTTCTTTGGTCTTCTCAGAGTTAAACAATTCATAAAACCACAATAGATAGTCAATAGTGTGTCCCAGGTTGGGAAAGGAAAACCCTGAGCTCCTTCAGCTCTTTCCCTCAGACAGAGAAGCAAAGATGTTCCTCCTCCAGCCCTGACAGAGTCTCAGGGTGTGTCTCTGCCAACTGCCAGACAGAGTAATTGACACAGAAAACCGGTTTGTAACTGTCACGGCTGAAATTAACACCACCTGCTTCAAACTCGGGCTCCTTCTCCAGCAGCCACTTTACTTCTTGTCTCTAAACTAATGAAACAAAACTTATTTTCTAGCATCCTCATTACAGGAAGCAGGATGAAGGCTTGCTGGCGTCTCCCTGAAGGCTGGGGGGGGGGGGGGGGGGGATGGGGCTCCTGGCCTTTTGGCACAGCTGAGGCTGGGAATCCCTAAAGGGAACTGGAGCCGGGGAGCCCAAGGCCTGGAACCCCATCGGGACCAGCCCAAGGGCCAGGGGGCCAAAGAAGGGGCCAGGAAAGGGCTTTGGCTCCTGGGAGGATCCCAGGCAGGAAGGCAGAGCTCAGGGATCCTCAGGGGGCTGGGTCTGAGGGCAGCCCAGAGGAAGCTCTAAGCTGGGGGTCAGGACACCTGGGTCAGGGATCCCTGGGCCCCTGGAATGGCCCCTCACTTCCTCTAGAATGCACCCCAGGGTTGGGATTCCCCCTGAGCCACCAGTCTGGGCAGCAGAGAGCCCCCGTCCCCCTCCATGCAGTGCCTCCTTCCCTCCCCCACCATCCAAGGGACCCTCCCCTAAGCTTCCCCCAGACTGCCCAGATACAAGCTGAGGAAGGTGGGGGCAGCAGAGAGCTCCTGGGGGAGAGCAGGGCCCCATCGGGGGTACTGAGAGAATGGGAGGCCCACAAGGAGGGGCCTTCTGGGGGTTCTGGAGGGGGGTTTGAACCATCTCAGGAGAATCAGGGAGGTGAAGGAGGAAAAACTGGAGAAGGGGGAGAACAAATAGGGGGAGAAGAACCAGGAACAGGGCCCGGATGTGACCACGAGGCCAAGGTGGGTCGAATCTGACAAAAAAACTGGCCCAAAGCCAAAGCCCTGCTCTCAGGGGAGGGGGAGGGGCTGCAGGACCCCCGAAGCTCTCCCATCCCAGAAGTTCTCATGTGCCTACTGGAGGCCCCTTGAGCTGGGGGAGGGTCATGGGGGTCCCTCCCAGTGCTGGGGGGGCCCAGCCAGTCTCCAGGAGATCCTCCAGCCAGGAAGCCCTTCCGGGGGGCCAGGCCAGGCTGGGGGTTCAAAGACAAAAGGGGGAGCCGCCAAGAGCACAGGAAGGGTCTGAGGTCAGACTGGAACCCAGGCCCTCCCCATGCTGGCCCGGCACCCTCCCCTGCGCTCCCCAGCAGCCCAGATGGGGCTCTGTTTGCCACACGGCAATCCTGGGGGGGGGGTCCTCCTCCTCACTCAGCCCCCCTTCAGTCAGGAAATTTCAGCGGGAAAGAAGACCCCGAAGAGGAAGCGGAGGTCACAGCCGACCCCTGTCAGACAACACAGCAGCCCCGGGATACATTGTAGCCCACAGAAAATTCGCCCGCCGACCTGCGGGCCTCCCGTCCTTTCCAGCCCCAGCCAGCCTCGGCCAGCAGCAGAGTCCTAGGACGAGGGGGGAGGGGTGGGGCTCCAGGAGGTCCAGGAGGGCCCTTTCTGCCCCAGAGGGACTCGTCTAAGGGAGGATTCGAACTCAGTCCTGCTCTCTGCCGCCAGCCCTACCCCAGGCTATCCTCCTCTGACCTCTCCCGACCCAGGCCTCACCCTTTCCCGCAGGCCCCCGGCACCACGTCGTAATTACCGAGGCTGGAGTCGCCGGACTGAGGGAGTTCCACAAAGGTGTACAGAGCGCCTGCGGGAAAAGGTTTGAAGTAGGGAAGGGCGGGGCTCTGGGTACTCTGGTAACTTCCGGGTTCCGGGAGGCTTCTGCTCCGCCTGTTGCAGGGCTAGATAGCCCCGCCCAGTTGACCCTTCTCCTCTGCACTCCTCCCCCTTTCTGAGCCCACCCCATCCCTGTCCCCGGATCCTCCCCTTCCTTCCTCCCCATCCTTTAGGAGCCTGGACCGCCCCCGCCCCTCGCCCGTGGGTCGTTGAGGTGCTGGAGCCTGTGCTCGCCCGCACACTGTAGGGCGCTCCGGTCTCCTGGCTTTCCCCGGGCCTCAGGTGTCCCCAGTTCCCAGCTCTTCTCTCTCCTAACACAGCTTGGGGCCCTGCGCTTTCCTCGGGGTCTCTGCATTCCCGCTTTGTGGGAGGCAGGAGGGGGCCCGAGGGCACCGCGCGGGGCATTCTGGGTAGCAGATTGATCTCCAGGTGGGCTCTGGTGCTGTGATGGGGACTTTCTCTGGCTGCTTGCCAATGCCAGTCTGGAAGACGCCGGAAGGAGGCCTAAAAGGGGTTCCTGGTGTGGGCCAGCCAGAGCCAGGCCTTTTCCGGTGTCGGGCTCCCTTTCTGCATAGCCTGTCTAGGAAGCCCCCTTCTGCCCCAGGAAGTGAGGCTTCCTGGCGCCTCTCCCCTGCCATCACTTGGCTTCCTTTGTTAACTGGAAAAACCCAGAACTATTAAATAGTCGAAATCCCTCCTCAATGAAGGGCAAAAGGGGTTCAGCTGGGAGGCCTCGACCCAGAGCTGCTCCCACAGCTGACTGCGCAGTCCAGGACTCACCTGTGGCCGCTCTGGTCAGGGACCCCTGCGAGGGCCAAACATGACCACTAGGAGGAGCCACCCAAGGTGGGAGCTTCAATGCTCTCTAGGTGACCCGGGCTTAGGGTGGGAGGGGCAGTGGAGGGACTTTCCAGGGTAAGAGAGGAAAGGAGGACTTCGGGACCGGGATAACGGGAGGGGCTGATGCCCTACAACGGACACAAAACGGAAAGACTCAGCCCAGGGCTGGGCCATCTGCTCATGGACGTTAGCCGGGGGAGACCACTGGGACAAGAGAAATGCTTAACCTGGGATAGGATTAGCTCCTCCCTCCCAACTACCAGGATGTCCATTGTCTGCTGAAGTCTGACCTTTGGGGGGGGGGGACTCCCCCTGGACAAGGTCCAAACCTGGGGTTTCTACTTCCCAACCAAATAAACGGGGGACTTCTGGATTCCACCTTGAACCTTCTTCCCGGCATCCTCCTGGCTTCCCTGCTTTCTCTCCTTTCCCGCAGCTTCCTCAGGCTTCACCTTCCCCCACATCTCCTCCCTCTTCTCGGCAGCCCTTTTTCCCCTTCTCAGTCTCTTGCCTTGGCACCTCCCCCTCTTGGCGGTTTCCCTCCCCTTCCTCTTATCGCCCCCCCACCCCCACCCCTGTCAAATCCCTCACAGAGTGATTTGTACACAGAGACTAATACACTGTGGTATAATCGAATGTAATGGACTTCTCCATTAGTGGCAATGCAATGTCCCTGAACAATCTGCAGGGATCTAGGAGAAAAAACACTATCCATAAGCAGAGGACAAACTGTGGGAGTAGAAACACCGAGGAAAAGCAACTGCCTGACTACAGAGGTTGAGGGGACACGACAGGGGAGAGACTCTAAACGAACACTCTAATGCAAATACTATCAACAAAGCAATGGGTTCAAATCAAGAAAACATCTAATGCCCAGTGGACTTACACGTCGGCTATGGGGGGTGGGAGGGAGGAAAAGAAAATGATCTGTGTCTTTAATGAATAATGCTTGGAAATGATCAAATAAAATATTATAAAATTAAAAAAAAGAAAGAAAAAAACAAAAGTAAACATCTGGTTTAAAAGGATATAGCAAAAGAAGTAAGGACAGAACTAAGAGAGGATATCAAACTGCTAGGGAATTCACAAGTGACAATCATAACTTTGACCGGGAATGGGATGAACTCACCTATAATATGTAGACAAATAGCAGAATGGATTAGAATCCAAAATCCTACCATATGTTGTCTACAAGAAACACACCTGAGGCGGGTAGATACTCACAAGGTCAAAATTAGAGGCTGAAGCAAGACCTATTGGGCCTCAACTGACAGAAAGAAGGCAGGAGTTGCAATCATGATATCTGACAAAGCGAAAGTAAAAATGGATCTGATTAAAAGGGATAGGGAAAGTAAATATATCCTAATTAAAAGGAGTATATCTAATGAGGAAATATCAGTAATCAACATATATGCACCAAATGGTATAGCATCCAAATTTCTAAAGGAGAAACTAGTGGAATTGAAGGAGGAAAATAGATCGTAAAACTATACTAGTGAGAGACCTGAACCTACCACTATCAAATTTAGATAAATCAAATAAAAAGGCCTTTCCATACAATGAACATCAAGAGCTCTGACCATGTGTCTGGTAATATAATATCAATATATCAATCATACTTCCCAGATGCCAACATTGCCTGGTATGCTACAAAAAATAAACAAGAAAGAGGTAAAAGAGGAGAATGAAATCTTAGAAAAATTAGAGTTAATAGATATATGGAGAAAAATGAATAGGGACAAAAAGGAATACACCTTCTTTTCAGCAGCACATGGTTCATTCACAAAGTTTGACCATGTACTAGCTCAAAAACATGGCAAAGGAATGCAGAAAAGCAGAAATAATAAATGCAACCTTTTCAGGTCATAATGAAATAAAAAATGACCAGTAAGGGTACATGGAGAGCCAAATCAAAAATTCATTAGAAATTGAATAATATGATTCTCCAAAATCAGTTAGTTAGAGAACAAATCATAGAAACAATAATTTCATTAAAGAAAATGACAATGATGAGACATCCTTTCAAAATCTATGGGATGCAGTGAAAGCAGTACTCAGGGGAAAATTTATATCCTTAAGTTCATATATTAACAAATTAGGGTGGGTAGAGGTCAATGAATTGGACATGCAAATCAAAAAACTTGAAAGAGAACAAATTAAACATCCCCAGAAGTAAACTAAATTAGAGATCCTAAAAATTAAGGGAGAAATTAATAAAATAGAAAACAAAAGAACTATTAAACTAATAAATAAGACTAGAAGGTGGTATTTAGTATTTTAAAAAAAACAAACAAACAAAATAGACAAAGTACTGGTCAATCTAATAAAAAAAAATGGAAAGAAGAAACCAAATTAATAGTATCATAGATGAAAAGGGAGACCTCACCTCCAATGAAGAGGAAATTAAGGCAATCATTAAAAACGTTTTTGCCCAATTATATGGGAATAAATATGATAACCTAGGTGATATGGATGAATATTTACAAAAATATAAATTGCCTAGACTAACAGAGGAAGAAATAGACTATCTAAACAACCCCATATCAGAAAAAAAAATGGAACAAGGCATCAAAGAACTCCCTAAGAAAAAATCCCCAGGGCATGATGGATTCACAAGTGAATTCTATCAAACTTTCAAAGAACAGCTAAGCCCAATACTATATAAAATATTTGACAGAATGAGCAAAGAATGAGTTCTACCAAATTCCTTTCATGACACAAATACAGTAATGATTCCAAAGCCAGGCAGGTCAAAAACAGAGAAAGAAAACTATAGACCAATCTCCTTAATGAAAATAGATGCAAAAATCTTAAATAGTATACTAGCAAAAAGACTACAGCAAGTCATCATGAGAGTTATTTGTAAGGCTCATCGCCAGTGTTGGCCAGCCCTGTTTGACCTTACTTGGGGTAACGAAATGAAGAGTAATGAATGGACGCTATATGAAATGCATAGCGACAAAGCTTTATTGGGTTCACACAAAGCATATATAGGTTAACACACAGGAAGATATGATGTTACCGCCCAGCAACAGCAGGAACCAATAATTGGGCAGATTCATAGGAATTCATGACGTTACCTGCCAGGCACCAGGAAGAACCGAGAGGATTCCAAACAAAGATAGAGAAGCAAGTTTCCCACAGTCTATCACAATTTCTCACAAACTTTATCAATCCTCCCTCTGCTGACTATTCCAACCTTGAGCATGCAGCTGGGCAGGTCATACACAGTTCAACCCAGACCTTGACTATGCAGCCCAAGCAGGGAGAAGAGGAGGCTTTAACCCTTACGGCTCTGCCTTTACGGCCCTGCCTTTACGGCAATGCCTCAACTACAGTTATTCACTATGATCAAGTGGAATTTATGCCAGGAATACAAGGATGGCTCAATATTAGGAAAACCATCCACATAATTGATCATATAAACAAGCAAACCAACAAAAATCACATGATTATCTCAATAGATGTAGAAAAAGCCTTTGACAAAATACAACACTCATTCCTATTGAAAACACTAGAAAGTATAGGAATAGAAGGGTCTTTCCTAAAAATAATAAACACTATTCATCTAAAACCATCAGCCAACATCGTCTGCAATTGGGATAAACTAGATGCATTCTCAATAAGATCAGGAGTGAAAAAAGGATGCTCATTATCCACCTCTATTATTTAACATTCTACTAGAAACACTAGCATTAGCAATTAGAGAAGAAAAAGAAATTGATGTTATTAAAATTGGGAATGAGGAGACCAAGCTATCACTCTTTGTGAATGATATGATGGCCTACTTAAAGTATCCTAGAGAATCAACTAAAAAGCTAGTGGAAATAATCAACAACTTTAGCAAAGTTGCAAGTAACAAAATAAACCCCATAAGTCATCAGCATTTCTATATATATCCAACACATCTCAGAAGGAAGAATTAGATAGAGAAATTCCATTTTAAAATCACCCTAGGGGGCAGCTGGGTAGCTCAGTGGATTGAGAGCCAGTCCCAGAGACGGGAGGTCCTAGGTTCAAATCTGGCCTCAGTCACTTCCCAGCTGTGTGACCCTGGGCAAGTCACTTGACCCCCATTGCCTAGCCCTTACCACTCTTCTGCCTTGGAGCCAATACATAGTATTGACTCCAGGACAGAAGGTAAGGGTTTAAAAAAAAATCACCCTAGACAATATAATATACTTAGGAATCTATCTGCCAAGACAAACACAGGAACTATATGAACACAAATACAAAACACTTTCAATGCAATTAAAACTAGGTCTAAACAATTGGAAAAACATTAACTGCTCATGGGTAGGATGAGCTAACATAATAAAAATGACCATCCTACGCAAACTTATTTACTTATTTAATGTCATAACCATAGAACTACCGAAAAACTTTTTTACTGAATTAGAAAAAAACATAACAAAGTTCAGTTGGAAGAACAAAAGATCAAGGATATCCAGGGAAATAATGAAAAAAATGCAAAGGAAGGAGGACTTGAAGTACCAGATCTCAAACTATACTATAAAGCAGTGGTCATCAAAACAATATGGTACTGGCTAAGAGACAGAAAGGGGGATCAGTGGAATAGACTTGGGGTTAGTGACCTCAGCAAAACAGTCTATGACAAGCCCAAAGATCCCAGAGCTTTTGGGACTAAAATCCACTATTTGATAAAAACTCCTGGGAAAATTGGAAGACAGTGTGGGAGAGATTAGGTTTGGAACAATACTTCACACCCTACACCAAGATAAACTCAGAATGGGTGAATGACTTGAACATAAAGAAGGAAACTATAAGTAAATTAGATGAAGACAAAATAGTATACGTCAGATATTTGGGAAAGGAAAGATTTTAAAACCAAGTAAGATTTAGAAAAAGTCACAAAATGGAAAATAAATACTTTTGATTACATCAAATTAAAAAGGTTTTATACAGAAAACCCAATGTAACCAAAATTAGAAGGGAAGTAACAAATTGGGAAAAAAATCTTCATAACAAAAACCTCTGACAAAGGTCTAATTACTCAAATTTATAAAGAGCTAAATCAATTGTACAAAAAATCAAGCCATTCTCCAATTGATAAATGGGCAAGAGACATGAATAGGCAGTTCTCAGATAAAGAAATCAAAACTATTAATAAGCACATGAAAAAGTGTTCTAAATCTCTTATAATCAGAGAGATGCAGATCAAAACAACTCTGAGGTATCACCTCATAACTAGCAGATTGGTTAACATGACAGCAAGAGAAAGTAATGAATGCTGGAGGGGGTGTGGCAAAGTCAGGACATTAATAATTGCTGGTGGGGTTGTGAATTGATCCAACCATTCTGGAGGACAATTTGGAATTATGCCCAAAGGGTGCTAAAAGACTGTCTGCCCTTTGATCCAGCCATAGCACTGCTGGGTTTGTACCCCAATGAGATGATAAGGAAAAAGAGTTGAATAAGAGTATTCATAGCTGCACTCTTTGTGGTGGCCAAAAATTGGAAAATGAGGGGATGCCCATCAATTGGGGAATGGCTGAGCAAACTGTGGTATATGTTGGTGATGGAGTACTATTGTGCTAAAAGGAATAATAAAGTGGAGGAATTCCATGGGAACTTGAACAACCTCCAGGAAGTGATGCAGAGTGAAAAGAGAAGAACCAGGAGAACATTGTACACAGAGACTAATACACTGTGGTATCATCGAACGTAATGGACTTCTCTATTGGTGGCTGTGTAATGATCATGAACAACCCAGAGGGATCTATGAGAAAATCCACTATCCATATTCCGAGGAAAAGCTGTGGGAGCAGAAACACCAAAGAAAACAATTGCTTGATTAGATGGGTCGAGGGGGATGTGACTGGGGATATAGACCCTAAATGAAGATCCTAGTGCAAACATCAACAGCATGGAAATAGGTTCTGATTATGGACACATGTAATACACAGTGGAATTGTGCATCAGCTACAGGAAGGGGGGGGGAGGGGAGGGCAGAATAGAATGAGTTTTGTAAACAAGGAATAATGTTTAAAACTGACCAAATAAAAATAAATAGTGGCAAAAAAAAAAATCCAACCATCTAACCATCTAATTAATTACTTGCCTTTTTTCTCCCAGAAGGTTGTAAAAGTAAAAACAAAATAATGTCTAAGGAGGGTTTTATAGCCATAAAAAGAGAATATGGAGTTAGCTTCACACAGGAAAATGAATCCCCATTATTTGGTTCCCATATTTCTGACCTTGGAATCTGACCAGACCCAAATGATGGCCTTCTCATCAATGGTGAAATCTTGACCAGGCTCAGCCTTGGGGCTAAACTGTCCAACTTTGACCAGAGCTTCAGCATCCAGACTGAAGGTCACATAGTTCAGGATGTTGTATTGAGCCTCAGGGCTTCTATTCTCATCCATGAACACCTGGTCACCAGCGCTGTTGTTAAACTGGAGATTCTTTAGAAGTGAGTGGAGCTAGGAGAGAAGAGAAATACCAATTATTTACTGTACTTGAGGTAAGTAATTGCCCCAAAGGAAGACCTCTGAGATGTCCAAGATTAACAAGCATTTATTAAAGACCTAATATGTCTGGGGCAGTATGTAAAAATGGGGATACAGAGGAAGTCCCTGCTCCCAAGGACACCTGAAGATACAATTTTTTCAATAAGCATTTAAAAAAATTTTCCCCACACTTACATGATTCTTGTTGTTTCTCTCCCTTCACCCCCCCCCCTAAGCAATTCCACTGGGTTGTACAAATGTTGTTACTTGATACTTATTTCCATATTACTTATTTTTGTAATAGAGCAATCTTTTAAAACTCAAACACCAAATCACATACCTGAGATCAATCACATATTTTCTTCTGGGTTTTGTAATAGGGGATTATTAAATGAGAAATGATAATTCAAGATCAGATCTGCCAATCTCCTCCCTTCCTCTCTCCCTTCACCCTCCCTGGTTACCTCCCTTCTCCGTTCTCCTCCCCACTTTAGTTGAATCTTCTGTTGAAAGCACTAAGGTCAGCTCAAAGTATGTATCTTGATGTATCAAAGTGCTCTTTTCTCTTCTCTAAGATTAAGTAAGGGGTTTATTTGGGAGAGAGGGAAAAATAAAAAGATGGGGTGAAAGAGGGTTTGGGGTTTCCCCAAATACTAGAATAATTCCTAGGTTGGAGAAAGGTAGAATATAGTTCAGATTGGAAAAATTGGTTAACAGGCCTTGAAATTCAGTCACTGTAATACAGCAGAGAGAAATCAGAGAGCTGGACTTTTGTCCTTCTTCCTTTCTGTCTCACGGTAAAGAGACCCAGTTTTCAGTTTGTCTGATCCTTCTCAACAGTCTTTCCTGGTCACCATTCCAATTAGAATGTTCTCCTTGAGTGACAGCTCAGCAGTCCCAGCTTCTCCAGCTCTGTTGCAGATTTTTCCCATTTTCTCTCTTCCACAACATTATAATTCCCCCATTTTGTCTTTGGACAGGATGCATACTGCATCCTATATTGACGTTACTTACCTTTTGAATATATCATGTCAAATTTCTAACTATCTAATTCTTAACCCTGTACTAAATTAAATATTCCATTACCCTCCCCAAACAATAAATACTAATCTGTCTTAACTAATCTGTCTACCTAATTCTATGCTAAGTTTAGGTATAGGAAAATGGCTTAGGTAAATAGGGATTTTACATGAATATAGTACTTGAACATAATAACAAACCATTTAGCAATTTTAAACAATTCAACAGTATTTTGAATATGTAACTGTCTTATCTCCTAATGTCTATAAATTCTACTAAATGAAATTTCTATCACTAACAATATTTAACCTAAAATTATAATGTAATCTAACTTCTACAGTTAAATTTTATGTCTGCCCCTACATTCCCTAAGACTTTGAACAAACTTTATAAGCTGTCCCTATTGTTAATCTTTAGAACATTAATAAATTGTTCTGATATAGTTAGTTTGTTAATACATTAGTATTTACATATGTACATAGATTGTATCTATACAGATTTACATATGTTTTGTGAAGATTGGATTTAGCCATCTCCTGAGTGTACGAATGAAGGTTCTTAGCTCTTCCTTTATTGGAAGATTGAATTATAATCCCCAGCCTCTATTTAGATTTTAATCCCCCAAAAGTGTTAATATTTAAAGTAGATCTACCCATTTTAACTACAAAAAGGTGCCAACTAACTACAAAAGGTGTAATCTAACCAAAAAAGGTGTGAATACCCATTTCATACATTGAGTGGGAAGTCCTGGAGAGGTATCTGCTGTGATTAGTAAACATGAAATTTAGGGAAGGTGACACAAGATCCTTAAATAGAGGAAACAGGCACACAAGAGAGACATAGATCCTCTGACTCAGGAGTTGGGCTGGAAGAGCAGTCTCTTGAGATTGGAGTGAAGAAGAGTCACTCAGAAGAGAGAGACAGGAAGACAAACACTGGGACTTGGCTGTGGAACTGGACCCCTGAAGGAGCTGGTGCAGATCTCAGACAGCTTTCCTTTTAGATGGTTACCGTGGTGAGTGAAAGGTTGACCTAGTTTCCCTGCTTTTCTGGGGGTGTGAACCTCTAAGAAAGGCCCATCATCTTGAGACTCCTTTCCTGGCTGGGGCATTAGAATTGCTACCTGGGTCAGAGGAAGCCAGAGGCTTGCTCTCTCGCGCTTCCTCTCTCTCTCTCTCTCTCTCTCTCTCTCTCTCTCTCTCTCTCTCTCTCTCTCTCTCTCTCTCTCTCTCTCTCTCTCTCTCTCTCTCTCTCTCTTTTTCACTTCCTTAGTATCTTCTCTCTATTGTAAAGAAACTACCATAAATTACATTTTACTTTATTAATTCATTTGGGATTTAGAAATTAAATCCCTGGCAACCACCAATTAAATATTAAGTCCAAACTATAAAAAAATTTAACAATTTATTTAACTGACCATATCGATTGTGATGAAATACCTTCAATCTTCTTAACTTTCCTAAACTTCCATTAGTCAGCTTTTAATAGCTTATTTTGATCAGCTGTAGAGGTACATTTCAAATTTGGTTCTTTCCCCCCTTAAATTAGATTTTAAAAAATCAGACGAGGGAATGACATTTCCCCATCAAAATAGAATTCTAATTCTTTTCTTCTTATATTATGGCAACTTCCTGTAGTCTTGGCTACAAATGGCTAAGTGATTGTATTTTAATTTAAAATCTAAGAATTTTTGAATTTTTTTGTTTGAGATTGTATTTTTATAAAAATCCAAGAATTTTGAATTTTGTTTAAGATTTTACTGTTATAAAAAATCAAAGATTTTGATTCTGTTTGAGAAAAGATCTTCAAGAAAGAAACTTTTATATCCAGAGAATGAACTGTTGCAGAAAGATGCCGAAACCCTACACTTCATCAAGAAGATCAAGAATGAACTTTGGATATGATTGATTGGACTGAACTTTTGATTGAACATTTATTATAATTGTACACATTTATGCCAAAAGGGACTGCCCCTAATTTGGCTTTCTGTCAATGCGCCTAGCAAAACATTGGTTTTGCTTTTTTTCTTTTCTATTTTCTCTCTCACTATTCTAATCCTCTTTTAAAAAAATTGAATATTGTGTATATCTATAGTTAGAATTGAATTCAGAATTACAAAATTGATTATGTTGTTTGATCAATGGGGAGACTGGTCTCCCATGATCATCAGGGGGGATTGTAAACCTTAAAATTTCTTAGACTTATGAATGTTGGAAATTTCCCCATTGGGAAATTTCATACTTGAAAAAATTTCCTACTGATAGTAAGAACTCTATTGGAATATGAAACTCCTTGGCATGGGAGGATCTTTCTCCTCCCTACTTAAGTCTACTTTAGGACAGAAACCTTTTGCTAAACAATGGAAAGGGCTTTGACCTATGCTTAAGCATAGAACAGGAAGTTCTTTGAGTCATGATTGATTTTAGAATTGATACAATAGAGATACTTGGAATGACAGAATCAGGTCTTGGAAACTACAATCTCCACCCTACTCAGAGTAACAGGATTTAGGAAGGGCTGCAGCAAAGATCAAGATTTAATTATTTGAGAATATGACCTTCAACAGACATGTGCAAAGGGGGAAGACCTGTGGGCGGTCCTGGGTTAAGCTAGAGCCACCATTGGCAGAGGGGAGAGATTAACAGTGATTGGTAGATGAGAGAACTGAGGGGAGGGAACTTAGATTTTTGGCTTAAAGATAGCAGGGTCTGAGGACTGAAGCAGGTTGATGGGCTGGAGGTTGATGCTTGGGAGGAGGTCTGAGAGGAGAGAGGTCCTGGAGGGAGAGCTCCTGGAGAGGTCTTGAAGGAGGCTGTGGAAGGAGAACTCAGGAGGAGTCAGGAGGAGGATTCTCTGGAAACATTTCTTGAAAGGAGGCTCTCTTGAAGGTGGAGCCTGAGGTTGGCATGAGAAGCCTTACCTAGAGAGATCTTGGGTGAGTGATAAAACTAACTGACTGATTTATCTCTTAGGACTGAGGTCTAAGGCCTTATTGGCTTGAGGCCCTTCATTCTTATTCCTTTCTTACTTTCTCTCTTTTTCTATTGATTAATCAGTGTATTATAAATTAAATTTCTCTATAAAACCCAATTGGCTTGGGCATATTCATAAATTGGGAATATATTCCCTGGCGACCATCTTATATTTATATAAAACCAAGACACAGTAGAAAACATATTTCAGAGGTCATAATTGTTATATATTTCCCTTGCTCCCAAACATTTTAATTATCACATTTTATGGCTCCCACTCTCTTATCTACAACTATTTAACGCTCAAAAGTATTTTAAATCTAACAGATGTTGACTTTTTGAGTTTTCTTGGAGATAGCATTTTTATATAATGTATTTCGTTTGGTCATGGAGTTATGTTTTCTTAGTCAAATAACATTGTTATATACTTTATTTATTGTTACAATTGTTGGCAGAGACTTTGTAGAGACTTTTCTTTGGAGTCAATTTTTAAAATGCCTGTTTTTCTTTTCTGTCTGTTTTACTATCTTTCTACCCAGAACTGTTTCATTTGCTTTAGCAGTGCTTTTGTTTTCATTTGTATTTTCATGTGCTTTCCTTTATTTTAACATGTGCAATGCTCTCTTCTCTGTCCTTTCTGCTTTGTCCTTCATGGCTTTCCTTTCATAGTTTCCATTCCTAGGTTTCCATTCCTAGCTTGAGTTTCATAGGGACTGTTGTTGATTATTGCTAGGGCTATTTGTGTTGTTGATTATGACTAGGGTAATTTGTTTTAGATGTAATATTTAGGTATCTTCATTGATGTTAATGTTATGATTGTGATGCAATTTTACATGTGAAGCATGGAACCATGGATCTTTTTGATCAAACTTTATATGTGTTAGGGTTGTCATTGAAACCATTGTTGGACAAATCCATATTGGTTCTGTAGGAGATTCTCTACTAAAGTTTTTGACATATACTTTGTCTCCTGGATTTATCTTCTGCAGTGAAAAATCTAGTGGTATTCTTTGCACAAGTAAACCCAGTTTTATTAGTTTGTCTAACCTACTTTGTATCTGTTTTAAATATTTACAAAGTACACATTTCCCTTTTAACATGGACAGAAATGATGGCTTTACGGTCCTACCATGCCAAAGTGTCTGACCATATAACATTTCAAATGGTGATACATGCAAGTCAGTTCTTGGTCTAGTTCTTATGTTGAACAAAGCAAGAGGCATAACATCTGTCCATTTTAAATGTGTTTCTAAACACCTTTAACTAAACAGCATTTATCTATCTGTGTCTTCAATTCTTTGTTTATCCCTTCTACCTGGCCTGAACTTTGGGGTTAATAAACTGAGTGATAATTGCATTTGATCCCCAACTTCTTATAGATTTCTTGCAGAACTTGGGAAGTGAAATGGGACTCCCTGTCCAAGTCTATGGTATCGGGAATGCCCTGTCTAGGTATTATCTCTTTTAATAGAAATCTAACTAATGTTGCTGTGTCATTTTTCTTAGATGGGCATGCTTCAACCCATCTTGTCAGTCTATCCACAATTACCAATGCATATTTGTATCCTTTGTCTTTAGGCATGTTAATATAATCAATGTGAATACATTGGAAAGGCATGTAGCTGAGTGGTCTGCCTCCCAATGCTATGTTCTTTTTTTTTTTAAACCCTTACCTTCCATCTTGGAGTCAATACTATGTACTGGCTCCAAGGCAGAAGAGTGGTAAGTGCTAGGCAATGGGGGTCAAGTGACTTGCCCAGGGTCACACAGCTGGGAAGTGTCTGAGGACAGATTTGAACCTAGGACTTCCCATCTCTAGGCCTGGGTCTCAATCCACTGAGCCACCCAGCTGCTCCCCCAATGCTATGTTCTTAAAATTTCTTTGATTATACTTTCTGCAAGCTTCACATGCCTGACAAGTTCTAATGGCTTTTGTTGTTATTCCTGGTGCCATCCAAAATCTCTGTATTGTATCCAGAATCCCTTGCACTCCATAATGTCCTTTTGCATGAATTACAGTGCATAGATGTTGATATAGTTTTTCAGGGAGAATGTTTGCCCCCTTGAGCAATCCAAACATCTTTGATTAGTTTAGCGCCTAGCTGCTCCTTCCATGACTGTATTTCTTCTGTTGTAAACTTCAGTGAGATTGTATTTTTCAATTAGAGAGAAATTCAGCACATGATGGGGTCCAAACCTCACGCTCTGTCATTCCCTAGGAATATTCTGTTCTTTCCATGAGTATGTGCCTTGCAATGGATTATGGCCACCTCTTTTGGAAGGTCTACAGCATTTATTAGATGGTATATTAATTTGCCATATGCAATTGGTTTCCCAGCCAAAGTTTTATACTCTCTGTTTTCCCATATGTAGGAAGACGAATGCATGGTGGGGAAAACATAGTTCGAGTCCAAAAAAATGTTAACTCTTTTTCCTTTAGCTAACTCTAATGCCACAAGTAGAGTCTTCTGCTTGGTTCCTTGGATGCCAACATGACTTGACAACGATGCATGCCAAAGTGTTCTGTCATTGTCAACTAAGGCTGCCCCTGTGACTTTCCTCCCATTGTGAATATAGGAGGACTCTTCTGTGTATAACTGTATTTTTGGATTGATAAGAGGTGTGTCTTTGAGGTGTTCATTGGGTTTCTGCACCATTTCTACTACTTGATTAAAATCATGCAATTCTTCTCCGCCTATTGGCAAATCAGGAATCAGAGCTGCTGGGTTCAATGGTGCACATCTATGAATAGTGATGTTATCATTGCCTAACAAAATGATTTCATACTGGGATATTCTTGCATTGGTGAATGCATGCATATTCTGTGACCTTAGTTTTTCTATTTGGTGTGTAGAAAACACATGCAATTTATATCCCAGTACTATATCATACAATTCCTTGACCACCAGAGTTGTGGCTACCATGCTCCTGAGGCAATGCACTATTCCCTGTGTGACAGAATCGAGGATAGAACTATAAAACGCAATAGCTCTTAAATTCAGCCCCAAATACTGTGATAGCATTCCAGAAGTTCTTTCTTTAGATGTGCATAGCATGCTTTTTCATAAGTCCCTCATAGTTGCCCTGAATCATTGCATTGCTTTTAGTAGCAAAGTCAATTCCATTTGAGAAGATACAATTTTTAATAATCATTTTCTGACATTTTGCACGTCATGCTCTCTTCTTCCCTCCCAAAGATGGCAGATAATATGACCTACATAACACATGTGCTCTCATATAATACATATTTTCATGTTTGTGATGCTGTGAAAGAAGAAACATACTGCTTATACAAGAAAAATACTAATCAAGGAAACAAAATGAAAAACTCAATTTTTAAGATAGCCTAGATAATTTTTAAGAGACATTTCTCCTGCCACAGCTTTTAGCCACCCTCCTCCTCCCAAGAATACCAAACTCTAATTCTCTTTTTGTTTTTGTTGTTTTTTGGCTGGTCACCCTACCTACTGGCTACTACTACTTTAAGGAACCTAGCCAGGGATTCTGGCCAAAGATTCTGGCCAAAGATTCTGGCCAAAGATTCTGGCCAGAAGATTCTGGCCCCATCTGTTTTCACCCATGTTCCTCAGTTCCTTGCTGCTGTCCATGGCATTGCTGCTCCGGATCCCGGTCACTCCAGGACACCCCAGTGTCCTGCTTCTATTGCCGATCCATCCTCCTGTGTTGTCACAGTCATCTGCTCTTGTTATTCTTGATCACAATCTCTCATCATCCTCCTGACCTCTGTTGTTGGTGCTCCCAGACTGCTGATAGCTGCTTCTGTCTTTGGAACTCACAAACTTGGAGCTACTCAGTGGACAGCTGGTAAAAACTGGGGTGTATTTTCCTTGGGCAACAATAAGCCTCTAAACTCCATCTCCACGTGGATGGGAAAAGACTCCTCCCTAGCACTTTATCTCAGGGGGAAAGGGAGACATTTTTACTCTTCCAAACAGGAAGTAAATTACAAGCATGGTTCATTCTATGAAAGAGCAGTGCATTGCCAATCTCAGCTTTCAGTTCTAGAATGTTTTTTTGTTCTATCACTGATCCTTTCAATTATCTTCCTTGAGATTCAGGGGAGGAATTCATCTCCCTACAACCCATTGCCATTTGGGCCTGCCCAGTCTCTAAGATTCATCCAGTTTGGAATTCCTCAAAACCATGTTCTCCCTCACTATGGGAAATCCCAGAGCTCTGACAAAAGGAATCTGAACAGGGGGCAACTGAGTAGCTCAGTGGATTGAGAGCCAGGCCTAGAGTCAGTAGGTCCTAGGTTCAAATTTGGCCTCAGACACAGACCCTGTGTGACCCTGGCAAAACACTTAATCCCCATTGCCTAGCCTTTACCACTCTTCTGCCTTGGAACCAATACATAGTATTGATTCAAAGATGGAAGGTAAGGGTTTAAAAAAAAAAAGGAAACTGAACAGATAAAGGAACTTTAAAGAGACTGGAAGTGAAAAATTTTAAGCCTTTTCAGACTGAGGTTTCTACACAGTGAGGATTCTCTGATGTTCAGAAAGTCGGGATGTATGACTGAATGACTTTCCACATTGCTTGAATTGATAAGGCCTCTCCCCAGTGTGGATTCTCTGATGTTTAGCAAGTCTAGAGAAGAAACTGAATGTCTTTCCACAGTGTTTGCATTCATAAGGTTTCTCCCCAGTGTGAATTCTCTGATGACTCACAAGATTAGAGTTCTGAGTGAATGTCTTTCCACATTGCTTGCATTCATAAGGTTTCTCCCCAGTGTGAATTCTCTGATGTAAAACAAGACTGGCGAGTCTAATGAATGCCTTTCCACACTGCTTGCAATTGTAAGGTTTCTCCCTGGTGTGGACTCTCTGATGTACAGCAAGAAGGGAGTTTGTTCTGAATTACTTTCCGCATTGCTTGCATTTATAAGGTTTCTCCCCAGTGTGAATTCTCTGATGTTTCACTAGAGTGGAGCTCTAACTGAATGTCTTTCCACATTGCTTGCATTCAAAAGGTAAAATCCCAGTGTGGATTTTCTGATGTCCAGAAAGACTGGCCCTGTGCATAAAAGTCTTTCCACACTGCTTATTTTCACTAGATTTTACCTCAGGATCCACTCGTTGATGTTCAATATGAGATGAATTTTGAGATGCAACACAGAATTTCCTAAAAGCAAAGTTATCAAGACCATCACTAATGGATCTTTGTAGTTTCATTTCTTCCACAGGAAAGCTCACCTCTGTTGGATTCGCCTTAATTTCAGGTATGATTTCTCCTTCTAAGAGAAATAAATGGTAAAACATACATATAGAGAGACATATACACGCATATAACATATTCTTTATTTGATGGTCAGAACATAAACTGCTTCATATTCTATTTTCTCAGATAAGAAGAAAAGGCTTCCAACTTAAAAAGGGCATAATCCATCATTTGAAAATGCCATTGACTCAAAACTAAAGAATAATTTAAATAATAAAGAATCTGCCATATGATCTCATTGACTCTTCATAACAAATCTGGGATTTGGAACAGGCTAGCTGTATTAAATTCCTTTCTCAGACCATCAAATCAGAAAGTCTGGATGAATGACTTGTAACTGGGCATGCTCTATCAACAGTACAAGACAATTCACTTTCAATCTTTTTCCTTTCCTTTTCATTATCTATACATTCAATCCTCTCTTTGGAAGATAGGTATGACACTACTGGGTGCATGTAGACTAAATATTTCTATTATTTCATCATTTAGCTTCTCTGTTAGAATTATGGAATTCCCGTCATGATTGCTTTCAACCTTATTTTTTTATTCCAGTATCTGAGATCAATTGTTGGAATTCAGTACTCTTTTTTGCATTTATTCAAGGTACAGAAGATTTTCTTATGCTCCCTACTCCTTGAGGAACCTTATTACTTTTCTTTTCATGCCTCATTCCACTAAAATAAAATCCTTCTACTAAATACAATTTAAACAAAAACATGGCATTTCACAAGCTTCAAAAGTGTATGACACACAATAGGGGCCATATTCAAATGGTGTTTATGTTTATCATTAGAATGTGGATCATTTCCTCCTTTGATTGCTTTTCTCCTTAAACTTGCATTCTCTTTACTCCTGTAGTTCCTGAATTCCCTGTTGAATTAAACGCATTTCCATTCCCCAACACTCCTTTACCCCTGGATCATCTCAGAGGAAGATTCAGGATCTGTTGCTTCTTTCTAAACCACCTCCATGTCTGGATTCTAGATTGTGAGCTCCAGGAGAGCCCAGACTGGTGCTTCTCTTCCTTTGTATGCTCAGAGTTAAGCACTGTTCTTAAACATATTTATTTAATACATGTTTACTGACTGGGCACTGGGCTTAACCATTTCACCCAAATGCTCCAAACACTCTGACTTGATCTCTTCCTCCCTATGAGGTACTGTCCATCATCTGTCCTCCGGTTCATTGCTAAACTGCTTGACGTGGCCATTTGCAGTGAGTTGTGCTGGTGCTTCTCCTTCGTTTACTTGACTATACATTCCTCCAGAATCCTCTGTCTGGTTCTCTTGAAAACCTAGACCACCTCCCCACATTTGACCTCTCTAGTACTCTTTACCTTCAGAACCTTCCCTCTCATGATTAGCTACCCTGGATCTGGGCTCTAGAGGGTTTCTACAAAACTGCTGGCATACTACTGTCTGCTCCAGTACAGGGTGAGTTCCAGGAATGCAGAGGATGTTTGCTTAAAACGTTGATGTCCCCGACAACTTACCCCAGGAACCAACACAGAGCAATCCCTCATAGAGGATCACAGACAGGTCCCCTGAAGGGAGATAATAGGAAATGGAATCCAATAGCCTCATCTTACAGATAGAAAAACTGAGGCTCAGGGGCTCATGGACTTGTCCAGGCAGTACCCACTAAAAGGTCTGAAAAAGAATTTTAAGTCGGGTACTCCTGCCCCCCAAAATAGCCCTGGCATCACCAGAGTAAGAAGAAGCCTCTGGTCACCATGGTTCTCCCACACCTCTTTTTCCCTCTCTCACCTGGGTACCAGATCCTCAGACCTTCTTGCTCCAGAATCCATGGGACATCCCTCTGCTCCAAATAAGATATCACTTTTTCTGGGGGACCTAAAAGCCCTGGGCATGGGGAACAGAGAGAACTGAGAGAAGCATGTCACTGAGTTCTCTTGAGGGAAAGGTTGGGGAGTCCAATGACTCCACTCAGAGACTGGCGATGGAGTTCCGACCCAGGTCTGCCCACCTCCCTCAGTGAATGTAACTAAAGTGTCTAGGGTAGGATGGGCCTGTTACCATGCTGTGGGACCTGGAATTAGCAGCAGCCCCTCCCTATCCCCCATTCTGTTCTGGTCCATTCAGGGAGTATCTCCTAAACTCCCAAACTAGATCTGAGGACTTTGAGGAATTGGCTTCTGTTCCATTACCCACCATTCCCCTCCCTCTCCAACACCTCTCTGAGCCTCATGGACTCTTCTCTCCTGGTTTTCTGCATCCTCTTCTAGGAAACTCAACAATCCTCATTGGGCCCAATGCTGTCTCTCAGCCAGTCCATTCATCCGATTAATCACAGAGAAGGGAAAGCAGGGCCTGCAGGAACCTTGGAGGAGGGTTTCCCCAGCATTTAGGGAGGGGAAAGAAGGTTGGGTAACGAATCTCCCATTTTAAATATTGGTTCTGGGGCATTTCCTTTAGAGAAGGCTGGAATGATTTCATAGGTTTCCACTACCTGCAAAGGAGAGGCAGCTAGAAGGGGAATGGACTGGGGCGAGAGCTCAGAGCCAGGAAGGTCTCCATTTACATCTGGCCACAAAGCACTCCTAAGTAGGTGCCTCAGAAAAAGCCACTTAACTCAATCTATTTTCTCATCTGTAAAATTGGGATAATACAGTCACTGAATTAGGAAGATGAAGGTGAGGAAGAAGTGCCAGAATATTACAGAGAAAATTCTTGGCAGAGCCCCGGACCTAGAGCAGGTCATCATAAACACTTAATCCCTTCCCTCCCATCCTCACTGGCTCTGCTGGAGGATTAGGGCAATAGGAAGGAAAACTAAGGAAAAACCATCTCTCCTGGGGACACCAAGTAGCTATGAGCTATGAGTTTATGCTGGTTAAAGAGAAAAAGATCCCCAATAGTAGATCCACCTTAGAGGGGGAAGATGGTGGAAGGAAAACCCTCCTGAACACTTTTGCCAGATGGGTTTCAGAGATCCAATTCCGGGTAAGGGAGAGGCAAGACAGAATCAGGCAGAGGCCTGGAACAGCAGTAGGCCATTATAAATATTTAATCTCTTTTATCCCATCCTCACTGGCTCTGCTCAAAATCAGCTTTGAGATTATGTCCACCTCTGAGTTTCTTCAGCAAGCATTTCATCTTGGACTTCAGGAGCAAAAAAGGGAGCCCCCAAGTTCCCATTACAAAATACAAAGTCCTTATAGGAGAACCAGCCCTCCTCCCTTCCTCATGACTGAAAACTACTCCCAACCCTGCCTGCTGTTGAGGGCGATTTTCCCTTTGATGGTAGACTCAGGCAGCAGAGAGTCTCCTTACCCACAGAGAGCAGGTTCCGGGCATTCTCCAGCATCACCTCCTTGTACAGCTCCTTCTGGGGAGGGGACAAGAGGTGCCACTCCTTCCTCGTGATGTCCACAGTCACATCATGAAATGTCACCATTTCCTAGAGCAGTCCAAGGCAGAGCACAGAGGGCAGAAAGTCATATCATAATGAAGAGCCCACCTCTGGTCAGTTAAAGGAGGAAACTGACCCACAGAGAAGGGAGGGGCCAAAAGGTCCCACCCTTTGACAGTGTTAGAGCCAGCACTAGATGCTCAGGATTCAAGAGCCCAATGGAGTCTTGAGAAGAACAGCTCTAGGATGCCCTGGAGGAAAGCCGGGTCTTCCAGTGCACCCAGGATCCGGATTCTATTCATCAGTAACTGCTTTTGTCCTGCTTCTCTGCCTCCTGACTCAGTTATATACTAAGTCAGCTTATAACAGGGGAAGTGCAGAATGCAGCTCTTGGGCACTTCATCACCATTCTAGCCTCATTTCAAGCCATTTGTTGGCTTTGGAAGATTCATTTTAGGCTCAGGGGGTCAGCTGTAGTCTTTCTTCAACATCGACCTATCTCAGACATGTCTGGTTTGCTGCCCGGTCAGGGCCCTAAGCTGGCAGTGGAGCCACACAAAATCTCTTCTTAGTCTGGGGAGATTAGAAGGGCTGGGGCACTGCTGGCCCCTTATTACTGATTATTCCAGTCACAGTGTCCCTTATTATTGTAACCACGAAAATGTGGGTTTCCAAGACTGAATTTCCAAAACTGTAAATGTTTCGGCCAAACTGAAAAGATAATTTTTAGTGTCTTGATTTGAATAAAAAATAAGTGGTCGCCATGGGAAAATTCCCAGATATGAAAAAACCCAAGTCAGCTGAGTTTTATAGAGATTTTAATTAATATAAATGAAGGAATTAAGGGAAGGGAGAGAGGGAGAGAGAGAGAGAGAGAGAGAGAGAGAGAGAGAGAGAGAGAGAGAGAGAGAGAGAGAGAAAGAGAGAGAGAGAGGAATAGTAGAAAGGGCCTAGGCCAGAGCCTTAAGGGAGAGAGAGTCAGTCTTTATCACTCACAACAAGATCATCTCAAACAAGCTCCAGTCCTTCACTAAAATCCTCAATTCCTGAACTGAGTTCAGAGACCCTCCTCTGAACTCCTAAACCCCGTTCAGAGTGCTCCTTTTATATCACCTCCCGTAAATTATCTCATCTACCAATCATAGTGGACACTTTTTTCCCAGGGCAGCCCATTCTTAGTTCTCATCACTCTTTAATTCTAACCTTGTCAGGGCATATTATATGTTCTGAGTATTTCACATCTCTTTTGCTAAGGTTGCCTTTTCTAAGTTGCTTGACCTTTTTAGTGATTAATTTAACCTTTATAAGTACTTAGCACCTTTTTGTATTTGATCTAAAAATAGACCAAGCTTAATGTTTCTACATCACTATAAGTATGAGTTGGGGACTTTTCATTGATCAATCAGGAGTTTGTAACTTTATCTTCCCCTAAGGCACTATTTGAGCAGGGTGGAGTAATTTTAAAGTTATCAATACATTCCTGACCAAGTACCTCCATTGTTAAAAATGGGAAATAGCTTAATCAATCCTTCTGAAGTAGAGTCTAAGCAGTTTTAAGATTCACTTTATAACCACTGGTGACCCTCCATCCTATGATACACATCACTTACCCTGTTTGTTCTTTGTTCTGTACACCCCCAAACCTATCAAAGAGATCTAACTTTCTGCTAAGGATTTGGAGAATTAACAGAGGCAAATCCCCTGAGCCCCATTTTTGACAGGCAGTGCTCCTCTACTTCTCTTCCTTGGAGAGGAACCTCAGTTTACCCTATGGTGAAATTTCACTCCCAACACCTGTAAATGGGAGCTTCACAATGCTGAACAGAACAGTAAATGTTCATTAGGGAAGAGGAGTCTGCAGTGTTTTAGAAAGAGACCCAGAAGAGAAGAGATCATTTCCTTCTTGAATACCCTGAGCAGAAGTACAGGAGTAGTGAATAACTGAAGACAACAGTAATCAGAGAGAGCAGAAAGAGGCTTCTTTGAAAAACTATAGACAAGAATAAAGGGAGGCTGGAGGAAACCCGGGAGGTCTAAAGGTGAAGCTGAAGACAGAGGGCATCACGGGAAGAATCTTCTGTCATCCCATCCACTCCAGGGGAGAAGAGGAGGTATATAAAGAGAAGACAGGGACACAACAGGGTACCTCAAAGACCAGAAACTGTCATTTCCATACCCTCTACATCCAGCACCTGTTCTCCCCTTCTGGGAATTCCCTAAGAGGGAAAAGACAGTCCTTGCCCTCCTGGAGCTCACAGTCCAGTGGGGGAAGGAGACAATACACAGACACATGGACATGAAATAAGCTCTAAGAGAAATAGGAAAGAACGAAATGAATGAAGAAACTCTAAGAGGGAAGAGATAAGCTTTCTTGAAGAAAGATTTTAGTCTTTAGTTGGGACTTTCAGGAAGTTTAAAGAGGTCAGTGATATGAAATGTGGAGGGAAACTATTCTAGACATTAGGCAAAGCAACTGAAAATGCCTGGAAGTAGACAAAGTCAGATCAAATGGTGGAGAGATTGCCAGATCTGGAGTCAGGAAGACCTGGGTTGAAATATGACTTCCCTTACTTTCTAGCCATGGGATCCTAGGTAAATCAATTAACTTTGATTGCCTAGCCCTCATCACTCATCTTTCTTAGAACTGATCCTGAGTTGGAAGGTAAGCATTTTTTAAAAAAGCAAACATTTCCATTCTGGGGCATTTAGTTTGACTCTGGGAATGGAGAACTAGAACTACAGGCAGAAGATCCTGGGTTCAAATATGATCTCTGAGACTTCCTACCTATGTAACCCTGGGATAACCACTTACCCTCAAATGCCAAGCACTTACCCATGTTCTGCCTCTACCACAGATGCTTACTATTAACTCTAAGATAGGAAGTAAAGGGTATTTTTAAAAGTCTGCAGTTGAAGGAATCCAGGAGGCCAGGTTCCCTAGATCTAAGAATACCGACTGGGGAGTAATGAATGAGAAGACAGGAAAGAGGGCTTTGAACACCAAACAGAATGTTTTCTATTTGATCCTGGAATAGGGAACCACTGGGGTTTATTGAGTAGGGGAGTCACATGATCAGAACTGAGCTGTAAGAAAAACACTATGGTGGGAGGTTTTGGAGTGGGAAGAGCCTTGGGGGAGACAGACCTAGCAGCAGCTTGTCTTAATAGTCCAGGAGGGAGGTGATGTGGGCCTCCACCAGAAGAATGGCAGTGTCAAAGGACAGAAGGTGGTATATTGGGGATGCTGTGAAGGTGAAACTGACCGGTCTTGGCGCCATATTGGATTGTAAGGAGTGTGTGTGTGTGTGTGGGGGGGGGGGGGGAACGGCTTCCTGGTTTTGAGCCTGAGGGACGAGGAGGACTATAAAGGGTGAATATTATGGTTGAGACTGAAAAAATCTAAATTTAAATGGTCGCCAAGAGAAATCCCAAATAATAAAACACCCAAGTCAGCTGCCAAATTTTTGTGGTGATTTAATTACAACAGGAGGAAGAAAATATGAGGAGAGCGAGAGAGAAGGAAAGGAGATTAACTCAGAACCACTCTGGCTCAGGCTGAGCAAAAGCGGGTGTTAAGGCTGTTCTCTACCTCACTTCCTGCATCTCACATGTGTCAAGGGTGGCTCAAGCTTGACTTAGGACAGCCCAGAGGTCTGTCCTTTTTTCCCACATGTCTGTTGAAGGCCGTTTTCTCAGATAATTAAATCTTGAGTTTAATGCAGACCTTCCTAATCTTGTTAAACTAAGAAGGGAGCAGAAATGTAGTTTCCAAGACCTGATTCTGTTATTCCAACTATCTCTTATTGTTATTGATCAGGAAATAGCTCAATCAGATCTTTAAAAGAAAGTTCTGATTAGGGTGGAATAGTTTTGAAATTCACAGTACACAGCTATAGAAAAGGTGGGTGTTCTGTCTAGATAAGAGAAAACAATGTGTTTGGGATACACTTTGCTCAAGATAGCTCCTGGTCACCTAGTGTGAAATCCCTGGAAGGAAATTTGAGATGCAAGACTAGAGGTCAGCACAGAGATTGGGGCAGAAACTACAGATCTGAGACTCTGATTATATCACTGGTAGATGATGAGATCATCTAGTAAAGAAGTCCAGAGGGAGAAGAGTAGAGGGCCAAAGACAGGGTTGCAGGAAATCCCTCACCCTAACTCTAGTGTTAGAAGATCTAGAGGAGTGTAAGGATAATTTTAGGGTTGTGACCTCATCTAAATTAATTTGGTCACTAGGGAATATCCCAAATAAAATACGCAAGTCAATTTGGAAATTTATGGTGGCTTAATTAATATAAAGGGAAGGAATTCAGGAAAAGAGCTAGGGAAAGGGGACAGGATTTCTCCCGCCTGGCCTGGGCCAGGGGGAGTTCAAAGTCCTCCTCCATGAGGTCTCTGAAGAAAATTAGACACTGTCTAAGAGGATGATGTTTGGAATGTAAAAGAAGAAGAATCAGCCTCATCTCCAAGAGAGCTCAGAGAAGACACCTCACCTGAGCTAGGTTACTAGTCTTCTTCCAGTATGGTATCAAGGAAAACTCACCCCTAAACCGGGACAATAGCAGAACCCTCACCAAGATGCCAAGATGCTCAGCTAGGTGGCGCCAATGACCTCTGGCCATCAAAGAGCCCGGAGGGAGAAAGTAATGTGAAATATATAGAAGGTTTTTACATCATTTTCCTACATCTCACATGTACCAGTGGTAGCTTAAGCTTGACATAGGACAGCCCAGGGGTCTTTCAGTTGTTTCTGATTTGTCATTTGCTAGCACATGTCTATCCATAGTGTAAAGATTAAAATCTAGGGGGAACTAAGGCAGGTAGAAATTAGTTTTTTTCTGCAAGAAGTATTATATTTTTTAGAGGTTTATTAAAGGTTAAGGATTAAAGTAAATACAGAATTAGAAAAAAACACGTGCCTAGGCCAGAGGCCTAGGCAAGATAACCTCACATCATGAAAGACGAGTCTGATCCCAAAACGGAAGTCCAAAAAGAAGAAACAAAAGCCTTTGCAATCAGGTTAAATCCCTTCTTGATCTCAGCCCATGTGAGAATTCAGTAAGATTACAAAGCACTTTGGGGAAGTCGAGAAAGGAATTGTGGGGATTGTAGTCCTGTATTCGAGTCTATTTTTTACATTTCACCGTGTGATCATTCGAAAAAAAAAATAATTTTTTTCCCAAAGGATCATGAAAACACAATCAATTTAAAGATTACAATAATTTGAGGATAAGAGAAAAAAAGAAAAAAAACAATAATTGCTGGACGCATTGACAGAAAGCCAGTTAGGGGGCAGGCCCCATTGGCATGAAAGTATACATACAAATAAATGTTCGATCAACTACACCCAAAGTTCATTTTTGTGCACTTGTGGTTGGGAGGCTTCTTCATGGTATCTTCTCCAACAGTTCAATTTCTGGATTCAGAGAGGTGTAGCATCCTTACCTAAAATTCTTCTCAAAAAGAATTTAAACTTTGCAATTTAAATTATAAATATATATATATATATATATATATGTAAATATATATATGTAAAATATATATATATATGTATAATATATATATGTAAATATATATATATTTACATTTCCCCATGTTGTGGGTGATTGAAAAATACATGATCACTTTGGGAAGCATGGCTGAGGTATGAGGTATATGAATCAATTGTTAAGAGAAATTAACAAAACCATCAGAAAAATCCAAAAGAAAAGAAAATTTTCTGGATGAAAATACAGACTATCAAAGTCTTATGTGTAAAAATTCCAAGTGAAAAGAAAAATAAATCTATAACAGGTCCTTGAATTAGGGCCCAATTAAAATGATCCTAAGCAATGATGCATTTACCCAGTCAGTGGCCAGGACTACAGAAAGGTACCACACTATGAAAGACAGAAAAGAAAGGGACCAGATTATATGAGCCAAGGTTTCAGGGATCCTCGTCTGTATTTTCAGAGCGAGTGTAGAGACAAGGAAGGCCTACATCTTAACATAAGTCAAGTGTCGCAACTCCAAGTCTCACACTAGGTTCAAAACCTTTGTATTGGCCTAGAAGTGCATCAATCCATTCTGGATTGGCTTTTTCTTTGGCTCTGTGCAATGGCTCTTGTGTTTATACCTTGTCCTGGAATCAGACAGAATCATTAAGCAAAGTCCCATAATTTTTAAAAATAATTAGTGGCATCATTTTTTATAAGGATATAAATTTCCCCCCGAGTACTGCTTTGGCTGCATCCCATAGGTTTTGAAAGGATGTCTCATCATTGTCATTTTCTTCAATGAAATTATTGTTTCTATGATTTGTGCTTTAACTGGTTTTGGAGAATCGTTTTAATTTCCAATTAATTTTTTATTTACCTCTCCATGTTCCCTTACTAGTTATTTTCATTGCATTGTGATCTGAGAAAGTTGCATTTATTATTTCTGCTCTTTTGCACTTGTTTGCAATGTTTTTATGCCCTAATACATGGTCAATTTTTGTGAATGTACCATGTGCTGCAGAAAAGAAGGTATATTCCTTTTTGTCCCTATTTATTTTTCACCACATGTCTACTAACTCTAATTTTTCTAAGATTTCATTCACTTCTGTTACCTTTTTCTTATTTATTTTTTGTTTTGATTTATCTAGTTTGGATAGAGGAAGGTTCAGGTCTCCCACTAGTATAGTTTTTCTATCTATTTTGTCCTTGAAGTCCTCTAGTTTCTCCTTTAGAAATTTGGATGCTATGCCATTTGGTGCATACATGTTGAGTACAGATATTTCCTCGTTGTCTATACTGCCTTTTATCAGGATGTAATTACCTTCCCTATCTCTTTTAACTAGATTTATTTTTACTTTGGTTTTGTCTGATAACATAATTGCTACTCCTGCCTTCTTTTTATCATTTGATGCCCAAAAGATTTGACTCCATCCTCTTTTCACCCATTTTGTTTTGGTTTTGGGGCTGTCAGTCTCCCCTCTTGGAGCTTTGTCAGATCTCTTGGTACAGACCCTAGGGGAGGAATGTTAGCTTCCCTGTCCTCTGGAGGCTTTTGATCAGATTAAATTCAACTGGGTTAGGCTGTATGTGCTCTGAGGCTGAAGATTCTTGGAAGGCTGGGCCTCCCAGGCTCTCTCCAGTTCTCTCCAGCTGCCTCTCCACTGTTCGCAAGGTTCCCCAGTGCCTTTGCCCGCCCTGAGGTTCCTGCCCCTGATGGAGGCCCTGCACTCTGAGGGGGGGGGGGAGGGGTCCTGGCCTCCCTAGAGCTCTGAGGAGTCCTGATGGGATTAGGTTCAACTGGATAGGTCTGGATGTGCCCCAAGGCAAAGACCTCCTGGTGAGACTGGAGCCAGATGGAAGGACCCAGCCACCAGCCCTGGTCTCTCCCTGGCTTCCTCCCCGCTGTCCACTCTGGAAGCTCTGAGCCCGGCACCCCACTGCTCACAAGGTAGAATCTCCAAACCGGCACCTTTGCACACCCAGAGGTTCCCACTGTCGCTGGGGGCTCAGCCCTCTGGGTTGGGGTGGAGGGGTCCTGGGATCTTCCCTCTGCCTTCCCCTTAGACCCACGTGTTCTCAGATTCCGGCTGTTCGGGGACGTACCTTTTGATTTGAGTCCAGAAGGAGGGTTCCCCTCCTCTTTCCTATTGTTAATTCTGAATGTCATTCTCCTAGGGGCATTCAGTTTGTGATCGGTAAGGAAGGGTTTTCGGAGGTCTTAACTTTTGCTGCTTCTAAGCTGCCATCTTGACTCTGCCCCTGTTAAAAACTATTTTGCCCAAATATATGGCAACAAATATGGCAATCTAGGTGATATGAATGTTTACAAAACTATAAATTGCCTAGATTAACAGAAGTAGTAATAGAATTCTAAAATAATCCCATATAAGAAAAAGAAATTGAACAAGGCATCAAAGAACTCCCTAAGAAAAAATCCCCAGGTCCTGATGGATTCACAAGTGCATTCTATCAAGCATTCAAAGAACAGCTAATCCCAATACTATACAAATTACTTGACAAAATAAGAAAAGAGGGAGTTCTATCAAATTCCTTTTAGAACACAAATATGGTATTGATTCCAAAGCCAGGCAGGTAAAAAATGGAGAAAGAAAACTACAGACCAATCTCCTTAATGAATACAGATGCAAAAATCCTAAATAGTGTGAACTTTAGATTACTCCACCCTACTTAGTCTAACAAAACCATAAGTATTTAGGAGGATGGCCTTTGACAAACATGTGCTAGCAAATGACAAAACAGAAACAATTCAAAGACTCCTGGGCTATCCAAGTCAAACCTAAGATATCATTGGCACATGTGAGATGCAGGAAAGTGATATAAAACCAGCTATATATTTCAGGTAGCTCGCTGAGTGTGTTGGCATCTTGGTGTGGTAGCTGCTATAGTCTGGGGTTTAGAGGCGAGGTTCCTTGATAACATACTGAAGGAAGCCTAGTAACCTAATTCAACGAGATGTTTTCTCTGAGATCTCTCAGTTTAGGCTGATGCTTTCTCTTTTACCTTCCACACACTATCCATTTAGAAGCCTCTAATCTTCTTCAGGAACCTTGTGATGGAGGACTTTGAACTCCCCATAGCACAGGCCAGGCAAGAAAAATCCTATACCCTTTTCCTCTCTCTTCTCCTTGATTTCTTCCCTTTATATTGATTGAATCACCATATATTTCCAAACTGACATGGGTATTTAATTTGGGATATCCCCTGGCAACCAAAAATTATTTAGATTAGGTCACGACCCTAAATTATCCTTACAATAGGATACTAGCAAAAAGAATCCAGCAAGTCATCACGAGGGGTATTCACTATGATCAGGTGGAATTTATACCAGGAATGCAAGGATGGTTCAATATCAGGAAAACCATCTGCATAATTGACCATATCAACAAGCAAATCAACAAAAATCACATGATTATTTCAATAGACACAGAAAAAGCCTTTGATGAAATACAACACTCATTCCTATTGAAAACACTAGAAAGTATTGGAATAGAAGGGTCTTTCTTAAAAATAATATTCACTCTTTGCAGATGACATGATGGTCTATTTGAAGAATCCTAGAGAATCAACTAACAAGCTAGTCGAAATAATCAACAACTTTAGCAAAGTTGCAGGATACAAAATAAACCCACATAAGTCATCAGCATTCCTATATATTTCCAACACATCTCAGCAGCAAGAACTAGAAAGAGAAATTCATTTAAAATCACCCTAGACAATATAAAATACTTAGGAATCTATCTACTGAGACAAACACAGGAACTATATGAACACAACTACAAAACATTTTCCATGCAATTAAAACTAGATCTAAACAATTGGAAAAATATTAACCACTCATGGGTAGGATGAGATAACATAATAAAAATTACCATCTTACCCAAACTTATTAATTTATTTAATGCCATACCCATCGATCTATCAAAAAACTTTTTTACTGAATTAGAAAATAAACATAACAAAGTTCATTTGGAAGAACAAAAGATCAAGGATATCCAGGGAAATAATAAAAAAAAATGCAAAATATGGTGGCCTTGTAGTACCAGATTACAAAATATACTATAAAGCAGTGGTCATGAAAACAGTATGCTACTGGCAAAGAGAAAGAAAGGAGGATCATTGGAATAGACTTGGGGTAAATGACCTCAGAAAGACAGTCTATGCCAAGCCAAATTATCCCATCTTTTGGAACAAAAATCCACTATTTGAGAAAAACTGCTGGGAAAATTGGAAGACAGGGTGGGAGAGATTAGGTTTGGATCAACACTTCACACCCTAAATCAAGATAAACCAAAAATAGGTGAATGACTTGAACATAAAGAAAGATATTTTAAGTAAATTAGGTGAACACAGAAGAGTATACATTTCAGACATTTGGGAAAGGATAGATTTTAAAACCAAGGAAGACTTAGAAAGAGTCGCAAAATATAAAATCAATAATTTTTATTACATCAAATTAAAAGTTTTTGTACAAAGTAATGCATACAATATTAGAAGGGAACCAACAAATTAGGAAATAATTTTCATAACAAAAACCTCTGACAAAGGTTTAATTACTCAAATTTTTAAAGAACTAAACCAATTGTACAAAAAATCAAGCCATTCTTCAAATGATGAATGGGCAAGGGACAGGAATAGGCAATTTTCAGTTAAAGAAAACAAAATTATTAATAAGCACATGAAGAAGTGTTCTAAATCTCTTATAATCAGACAAATGCAAATCAAAACAACTCTGAGGTACCACCTCATACCTAGATTGGCTAACATAACTCATTACATACTTCCTATAAACAGATGAAGGAGTGAACATGGTCGCAGTGGTAAGGCAAGGATTTTGAAATGGCTGATTAGCCATAGGCACGTGGTCTTTATTGTGTATCCTCTTTATTCCTTGATTTCTAATAGTCACTATTAAATCCTGTAAAATATATTTTTACTCTTTACACAGAAGTGGGGTTCAGAATTCTTAATATTGAGTAGATTAGTTTAAAAAGAAAGCATGTTTGGTCCTGTTCCAGTCTTCTGGGCTTTGCTGCTACTGCCTTCGACTACCTCCCTCCCTCACTGTTTGGGCCTTCCTGCTGCTGCTCTTCCTGCTTCTGTAAGCTAGGAGTCCTTGGAGCTGGACTCTTGAGGCTGGGAATATACAAATCCATTTCCTTTACATTGTCACAAGCTGGATACCCATTGTTCACTGAGACCCATTAAGCCAGGTGTGTATGTGTCTTTTAGCAACAATTAGACTCTAACTCTCCTGGCTTCTTTCACCTGGGGGAAAGCAATATAGTCTAACAAGATTCTATCTCCAGATTAAAATTGCAGAAAACTGGATGAAGAGTTAATCTTAATCTTTTGGTATTATAGGGTGTTGATTACTAAGGTAAAAGTAACAAATTTTAGCCCTATTTTGCTCTGTAGTCTACTTTCCTTTATCCAACCCACATGTGGTTCCACTTAAACTTTTTTTTTTTGTCCCCAGCTACGTGGCCTGAAAGCAGCTCCCTGGAAACACTTGGCCTCTGGCATTTTACCCCTAGGGGGGAGGGTAAGGAAGGTTATTCCTCCTAAGTACAGACAGGAAGTAGAATTCAAAGGATGGCCCAATCTATGGAAGGGCAACGAATTACTGACCTAAAATAACTACTGTTCCTGGCAGCACTAGTCCCTTCAATTACCTAGAGTATCCTGAAATTCAGGGGAGAAATTAATCTCCCTAGACTCCCTTGCCATTTTGGCTGGTCCAGTCTCTACAACAAAACCAAAATTAGATTCCTCCACACTATGCTCAGTACAGAACTCTACCTCAACATGAGATCGCAGAGATGTGACCTTTGGCATAAAGGTGGATGGTGACACTAGGGAGGGGAAGGAAGCTGGAGCCTGGAGTTGAAATTTTAGTTCTCCAGACTCCATTGCTGTGTGAATTCATTCCTTTCTGAATAGTAAATAAGGCTCTATAACAAAAAAATATTGGAATTAAAGAAAAGTACTCTTAAACTCATTGCCTGAATGCTGATACATATGTTATTTGTTGATTATTTTAAAATACATAAGATTTGGATCAACACACAAAATTAAATTAGTTTTAAAACAGAATCATATGACTAAATTTTTATAGTTGCTCAAAAAGCCCCATGTTCTCAGCTACCCTGACAGATAGAGAAGTGTGAGAAGCAGGGGTCCAACAAATTTATATCCTGTCTGTGCCAGCATGTAAGAAGAGGATAAATTGGATTTTAAGAATCAGTTTTTAGGGTAACAAATTTCTAACTCCACAATGCTGCCCCAAAAAGGATGAAAATTTCCTCCACAACATAAGACTAGAGCTGAATATGAACACCTTTCCATAGTTTTCATTCTTGAGGCTTCTCCCTAGTGTGACTTTCACATATATCATAATTGAAGCCACAATTAAATGTCTTTCCACATTACTGACACTCACAAGACTTCTCTCAGGTGGGTTCTTTGATGTGAAGCAAGATTGGACCTCTGATTGAATGTCTTTCTACACTGCTTGCATTCATAAGGTTTCTCACCAGTGTGGATTCTCAGATGTTTAGAAAGCTGGTACCTCTGATTGAATGTCTTTCCACATTGTTTGCATTCATAAGGTTTCTCCCCTGTGTGTGTTCTCTGATGTTTACCAAGACTGGAGGTGCAAGTAAATGTCTTTCCACACTGCTTGCATTCATAAGGTTTCTCCCCAGTATGCATTCTCTGATGGACAGCAAGACTGGAATTGCACGTGAAAGTCTTTCCACACTGATTACATTTATAAGGTTTCTCACCAGTGTGTATTCTCTGATGTACAGCAAGATGACTCCTCTGATTGAATGTCTTTCCACATTGGTTGCATTCATAAGGTTTCTCCCCAGTGTGCATTCTCTGATGTACTGCAAGACTGGAGGTGCGAGTAAATGTCTTCCCACATTGCTTACATTCATAAGGTTTCTCCCCAGTATGCATTCTCTGATGGACAACAAGACTGGATTTGCAAGTGAATGTATTTCCACACTGCTTACATTCATAAGGTTTCTCTCCACTGTGCATTCTCTGATGTTTAGCAAGGCTGGAGGTACATGTGAAAGTCCTTTCACATTTCTTGCATCCATAAGGTTTCTCCCCAGTGTGGATTCTCAGGTGTACAGCAAGACTGGAGGCACAAGCAAATGCCTTTCCACATTGCTTGCATTCGTAAGGTTTCTCACCAGTGTGCATTCTCTGATGTACAGCAAGATGGGACCTCCTCTTGAATCTCTTTCCACACTGCTTGCATTCATAAGGTTGCTCCCCAGTGTGCATTCTCTGGTGTACAGCAAGATGGGACCTCTGGTTGAATGTCTTTCCACATTGCTTGCATTCGTAAGGTTTTTCCCCAGTGTGCATTCTCTGATGTACAGTAAGTCTGGACCTCTGACTGAATGTCTTTCCACATTGCTTGCACTCATAAAATTTCTCCCCAGTGTGCATTCTCTGATGTACAGCAAGACTGGACTTCTGCCTGAATCTTTTCCCACATTGTTTGCATTCATAAGGTTTCTCACCGGTGTGCATTCTGTGATGTACAGCAAGACTGGATCTCTGAGTGAATGTCTTTCCACATTGCTTGCATTCGTAAGGTTTCTCCCCTGTGTGCATTCTCTGATGTACAGCAAGATGGGACCTCTGGTTGAATGTCTTTCCACACTGCTTGCATTCATAAGGTTTCTCCCCAGTGTGCAATCTCTGATGCAGAGCAAGATGAAACTTCTGATTGAATGTCTTTCCACATTGCTTGCATTCATAAGGTTTCTCCCCAGTGTGTATTCTCTGATGTACAGCAAGACTGGAGGTGCGAGTGAATGTCTTTCCACACTGCTTGCATTCATAAGGTTTCTCTCCAGTGTACATTCTCTGATGTATAACAAGACAGGACCTCTGACTGAATGTCTTTCCACATTGCTTGCATTCATAAGGTTTCTCTCCAGTATGAGTTCTCTGATGTACAGCAAGATGGCTGCTCCTATTGAATGTCTTTCCACATTGCTTGCATTCGTAAGGTTTCTCCCCAGTGTGGATCCTCTGATGTATAGCAAGACTGGAGGTGCGAGTGAATGTCTTTCCACATTGATTGCATTTATAAGGTTTCTCCCCAGTGATCATTCTCTGATGTACAGGAAAACTGGACTTCTGACTGAATGCCTTTCTCCATTGCTTACATTCATAAGCTGTCTCCCCTGTATGGATTCTCTGATGTATAGCAAGATGGGAACTCATACTGAACGCCTTTACACATCGATTACATTCATAAGGTTTCTCACCACTGTGGATTCTCTGTCGTCCAGTAAAATTGGAGATCTCATTGAATGTATTTCCATATGGCTTGTATTCATAACATTCCTTGCTAATGTAGATTTTTTCATGTCCAACAAGACTGGATCTGTGCATTAAAGTGTTTCTATACTGATTATTTTCACTAGATTTTTCTTCAGGTTGCATTCCTTGATGTTCAATAGAAGATGAATTTTTATGGGCAACACAGAATTCCCTAGAAGCAAAGTTATTAGGACCCCTATGCATGAATCTTTGTAAGTCCATTTCTTCCACAGGATATCTCACCTCTGTTGGATTTGCCTTCATTTCAGGTCTAAACTCTCCTTCTAAAAGAAACAATCAGTAAAACATACATATAGAGTGACATATACACATATATAACTATCACCAAGCCTCAACTGTCAAAAAATAAACCACTTTCTATCCTATTATCTCAGGTAAGAAAAAGTCTTCCAACATGAACAGGCAAAATCTATCCTTTGAAAATGCCATTGCCTCAAAGTTAAAGAACAATTTAAATAACAAAGAGCCTCCCATATGATCTCATTGGCTCTTCATAAGAAATGTGGAATTCAGGATAAACTTACTTTATTACATTCCTAACTCAGACTATGACCTCAGAAAGGAGGGATGGCTGACATGACCTGAAAATCTGGCAGCTGAGCCCAAATCTTGTGACTGAGGGTGCTCTGTCCAAAATACTAGGCAATTTACTTTCAATCTTTTTGCTTTTATTTTTATTGACATTCAATTTTCTCTTTGTAGGTTTGACACCACTGAGTGCATGTAAACTAAATATTCCTATTATTTCATCTTCTAGCTACTCTGTAATCATTATGTAATTCCCTTCATGATTGCTTTCAACCTTATTTTTTGTTCTAGTATTAGAGATCAGATGAAGAAATTCAGGAATCTTTTTTGCATTTATATAAGATATAAAAGATTTTGTTGAGTTCCCTACTCCTTGGGAGAAGCCATTACTTTTCTTTTAATGCCTCCTTTAAATAAAATCATTCTACTAAATCCTAAATAAAAACATGTCTCATATACTAATTTGAGTCCTGGATCCCTCTGTAAGGAAATGGGCAAGAAAGTTCCTACAATTCTCTTCCTATTTCCCACCTCATATAGGCAAAACCATTTTCATGAATCTTTTTAAAAATTCCAATATAGGTGATGGTGCACTCTCATTGGACCTGAGAAACTGGCTAGGATTCTTAACCATGGGTAAGTCACAGAAATTCTGTTGGTCTCAGGCTCTTCAACTATAACATGGACATAATAATATGAAGTTAATGCCAGGGTTCCTATAAGGATAAAAAGAGATGAAATTTTTAAAGTATATCACACATACTAGGGGCCATATGCAAATGGAATTTATTTTATCATTAGAATTGGGATTATTTCATCCTTTGACTGTTTTTCTCCTTAAATTGTCATTCCTTTCACTCTGCTAGTTCCTGATTTCCCTGTTGAATAAAATGCATTTCCATTCCCCAACACACCTTTCTCCCTGGACCATCTCAGAGTGAGATTAAAGATCTGTTACTTCTTTCTAAACTATCTTCAAATCTGGATTCTAGATTGTGAGCTCCAGGACAGCCCAGGCTGGTGTTTCCCTTTGTTTGTATCTGCAGAGTTTACCTAGGTTCCTAGAACATTTCTTATTTTAATACATGTTTACTGACTGGGCCCTGGGATTATGTCAGGCCCAAACTCTACAAGGATCCTTGTCAGGACTCTCCTGGAAGGCAAATACATCCTCTGGCCTCAGCTGTGTTTCTGTCCTTCTCTTCCTTATATTTTTCAGCAGTCAAAAGTAACTCTGTTGGAACTGGAGTAGACCCAGTCCTGGAGATGTCAGAGGCTTCTCTCAAGGCTCTCATCTCCCAAAAGTGAGGTGCTGTGGTCACCTAATTGTCCAAGAATAGGACAAAGACTGGAACTGAGAGACTAGGAAAAGGCTTGGACTGATGTTGAGAACTTGGCCTCATATTCCACTGAACAAAAGTTGTACCTCTCCACAGAGCTCTCTCTTATCCTCCACTTTTCACCCAGCTCGGTTGCCTCTTTTTCCTCTCTGGCCTCAGGGTGAGAGGAAAAGGTTATTCTTCTCCAAGCTAAAGAAAATCTCTTTCCATAGTAATGAAGCCCATCCCATCCCTCATCTAAGTGCATCCATTCTTACCTTCAGAACAAACTCCCATTGTGCTTTTAGCTTCAGCCTTTCATACACTAAGGAAATAAGGACTCTCTTCTGCTGGGAAACAATAAACCATTTCTCCCCAATGATCCAACACTCTCACTTGTTGTCTTTCTCCCCACGAGATACTGTCCAACATATGTTCTCAGGTTCATGGCTAAAATACTAAACATACCCATTTGCAGTGCAATCCTGGTGATTCTCCATTATTTTCTCTACTATATTTTCCCCCAGAATCCACAGTCTGGATCTCCTGAAGCCCCAGGACACCTCCCCCATTAGACCTCTCCAGTGTTCCTTCACTGCAGAGACTTCTCCCTCAGGATTAGCTTCATTGGAGCTGGGATATAGAGGGTTTCTATAGAACTTTCAGCATTTTGCTATCTACTCTAACAGAAGGTGAGTTTCTGGAGCGCAGGGGATGTCCACTGCAGCACTTTATGTGCCCCATAACTAAACCCAGGACCCGGCACAGAGCAAGCCCTCATACATGTTTCTGGATACTAAAGAGTTCAGAGGGGATAAGCTCAACCCTTCTGGCTCCTGGAGGAGACTTTCAAATTTTCAGTCTAAAAAAATAACTTTTTAGAAGATAACAAGCAGATCTCATCAAGGGAGCTGTCAAGAAATGGAATCCAACAGCCTAATCTCACAGATGTGGAAACTGAGGCTCAAGGGTTCAGTTACTTGCTCAGGGAGCCCTTAGTAAAACCTCTGAAAAAGAACTCCATGTCGGATCATCCTGCCCCCAAATCTAGAAATGGCTTCACCATAGCACCCAGAAGCCTCTGGTCACCCTGGCTCTCCCACGCCTCTTTTGTCCTCCTTCACCTGGGTAGCAGTTCCTCAGGCCTTCTTGCTCCAGCATCCACAGGACTTCCCTCTGCTCCAAATAAGAGATCACTTCTTCTGAGGGAGCTGGAAGCCCTAGGAATTGGGAACAGTCAGGGAGGAGAATTGAGAGAAGTTCATCACTGAGTAATCTTGAGGGAAAGTTGGGGTAGTCCAGTGACTTGACTCAAGAGAATCAGTCCATGGGGTTCCTCCAGGAGTTTGCCCTCCTCCCTCTCAGTGAATATGATGTAATAGTCCAGGATAGGATGGCCTTGTTGACCTGCTGGGGGACCTTGAATGAGCAACAGCTCCTTCCCATCCCCCATTCTGTTCTGGTTCATTCTGGAAGAAACTCCTAAACTTCCAAACTACATCAGTGTTCTGAGTCAGTCTGAAGTTCCAGACACAAGGACCTTGAGGAATTGGCTTCTGTCTCATCACCTTGCATTCTCCTCCCTCTCTGACACCTCTTTGAGCTTCATGGACACTTTTCCAGGAGCTCTGTCTCCTTTCTTATGAAATTCACCAATCTTCCTTGGGCCGAATGCTATCTCCCAGCCAGTCCATTCATTCTGATAATCACAGAAGTGGGCAAAGAGGGCCTTTGGGGGCCCTAGAGGGAGATTCCACAGCATTTAGGGTGGGTATAGAAGGGGGAAAGTCACGGAACCAATCTGGAACCCTAACATTTAGTTCTGAAGCATTTTTTTTTAGAGAAAGCTAGACTGAATCCATAGTATTATTGAGTAATGAGAAGCAATACTGAACAAATATTATTGAATAAGCCCATGGGAAAAATAGCTTTTTATTGTTAATTGTCATATAGATGATGGATGGACTTCATCAAAACTGTTTACAAGTCTATAACAACCAGGAATAATTTTTCACTTAATTAGGAAGATGAAAGTGAGGAAGAAGTGCCATAATATTACAAAGAAAAAAAGCGGCAGAAGACCAGTCAAGAGCAGGTCAGTATAAACTCTTCATTCTTTTGGTGGCGGCCCACATCACCTACCTCCTGAACTATTAAGACAACCTGCTGCTGGGTCTGTCTCTTTCCCTCCCTTCTTTATTGGCTCAGCTGGCAGCTTAGGGCAATAGGAAAGAAGACTAAGAAGAAACCATCTCTCCTGGGGACATCAAGGAGCTGTGAGCTTTGAGTTTATGAGGGTTAAAGAGAAAAAGATCCCCAATAAAGGGGAAGAGGGTGGAAGGAAAACCTGCCAGAACAGTTTTCTCAGATGGGTTTGGGAGACCTAATTTCTGGTCCTAAAGACAAGAGACAGAATCAGCTCTGAGATTACTTCCCTATCTAAGATTCAACAATACACATTTGATCTCTGACTTCATGAGTACCAAAGGGAGCCCCCAACACCCCATTACACAATGTAAAGGGAGCTCCCAACATCGCATTACACCATGCAAAGTCCTTTTACAGAAGAACAAGGAAGCAGGAGAGTCCTGGCTCTGGGACTCAGCATACCAGCCCTCATCCCTTCCTCATGACTGAAAACTGCTCCCAACCCTGCCTGCTGCTGAGGGCGATATTCCCTTGGATGGCAGATTCAGGCACCAGGGAGAGGCTCCTTACCCACAGAGAGAAAGTTCCGGGCATTCTCCAGCATCACCTCCTTGTACAGCTCCTTCTGGTGAGGGGACAAGAGGGGCCACTCCTCACGAGTGAAGTCCATAGCCACATCCTGGAATGTAACCACCTCCTGGAGCAGCCCAAGAGAGAGCAGAGAGCTGAAAGTCACATCACAATGAAGACCCCATCTCTGGTCAGTTACAGGTGGAAACTGACCTACAGAGAAGGGAGGGGCCCAAAGGTCCCTCCTTTTGTCAGTGTCAGAGGCAGCACTAGAAGCTGAGCCTTTAAGAGCCCAATAGAGGCTTGAAAATAGCAACTCTAGGATGATCCGGAGGGAAGCTGAGGAGTTTTCGGTGTGTGAAGGGAAATCTCTAGGGGACCTCCAATGTAGCCTGGATCCCAGGGGTCCCCATGGTGGGATGTAGGTATCAGTCATGTGTCTGTGGCCCCTTTGCTGTGTCCCAGGGCAGTCACTATCAGTGTGAGAGGCACCAATGTACCACAGCCTGAGTCAGGAAGGGGTGAGCTGGAGGAAATATAAAAGGCAGCGAGGGAGGGAAAGGGGGCTTTTGAACCTCCCCCGGAACTGACTAGCTCTCTGGGCTGGGGGTTTCTCTCTGAGCTTTCCTGATCTCTTGAACACTGGCAAGCCCAGCCCGAGCAAGCTGAATCGAGGAGCTCTAGAAAAGCTGAGACCTCCCTCCCTCCCTCTCCGTCCTTCTCCCGCCCCCCCCCCCCCAATAAATGCTTACCAGTCAGGTAATGAGTCAACAGATCATATTTTACTTATAACACTGTGGAAGGCAGGAGAAAGGAGAGAAGGTGCTTCACAGAGCTTGGGGACTCAGGCTGCAGCTCAGGTGACCCTTCCTCAGAGAAGGCTGAGTTGATCTCAGATTATTTACTTATTCATCCTATTTATCAGTAACTGCTTTTCTCTGGGAACTGCCTGAGTCCTGCTTCTCTGCCTTCTAACTTAGCTCCACACTCAGCCAGCCTGTAACAGGGGAAGTGCAGAATCCAGCTCTTGGGCACCTCATCACTGTTCTAGCCTCATTTCAAGGCATTAACTGGCCTTGGAAGATACAGGCGAGACCCAGGGAGTCAGTTTAGTCTTTCTTCTCTCTCGACCTATCTCAGACATGTCTGGTTTGCTGCCCAGGAACTCGGGCTGGAGATCTCAGACTGCATCCCTTTGGACTGTCACTGACTCCCTTTCCTTGGCTTTTCTGGAGAGGCCCCTCATCCTAAAATGGCCGTGGCTAGAAGCTGTGTTAAATTTAACCCTCTGGGCTCCCCCTTGCTGGGGCCTCTGAATTTCTGCCTGGTTCAGACCAGGCTGGAGCAGCTATCTCTCTCTCTCTCTCTCTTTCTCTCATTTCCTTAATTTCTTCTCACTATTTATAAATAAACTACCCAAAAAGCCATTCTAATTTGAGTAATTCATTGGGATTTAGTAATTAAATTAAATATTTGGTCCAACCATAACTTTTACCTGTTACAATACTGAAGAAAAGAGATTTTCTGGAAACAACAGCCATGTCAGCCTCAGCATCTCTCCTCAGAGAGGGGAAGCTCCATACTTTAGTCCCCATAAATTTCTCTAGTGAAACATCACAGAAACTGCTTCAGATTGAACAGAATCCTTAGAGTATCAAATCAAAAAATATAATCCAGGAGAAAAAATGTAATTTCACCCCTAATGCCATGAGGAAGAGGATATCTGACAGGACTGGATAAAATCACAACAAAATTCATTGGGGAAAAACAAAAGATCAGCCATATCAAGGAAGATGAAGAAAAAAAGCCAGGATAGCTGGGGAGCAGCAGGACCAGAGCTCAGACCAGATCACAAGCCAGCCGTCATCCTAAACCTGGGGGACTGGTAGGATAAGGAGGTAAAGCAATGGGACAGGCTAAAGAAAATACCTCCTGGCAAGTGGAGAACAAGTAATTTGGGAGAAAATCCCTTCTTTGGTAAAAACTGCTAAGAAAACTTGAATGTAGCCTGGAAGGAAATAAGGCTCATACCATAAGCCTACACCACATCTATTAAACAGGATTTAAGGAAATGTGAGGTAAATATTGAAGATCACACTATAAGAAGGCAGGAGAGAAAGAGCTCAAACCCATCTCAGCTACAGGGAGATGTATTTAGAATAATCACTTATTTTCTCCCAGATTACAGATAAAAACAGCTTCATACATTCATTTTTTTTTTTTGGAGTTCCAAATAGTCTCCCGGAGTGAGCAATCTGATCTAGATTTTACCTGAACAATCATGTGAAATATTTTTCCTTTTTTAGTCATTTGTGGAAGAAAACTCAAACCAAAGAAAATTTTAAAAAAGGGAAACATATGTTGGTCTGAATTCAGAGTCCATCAGTTCTCTCTCTGGAAGCAGATGGTTTTTCTCATCACGAGTCCTTTGGGATTGTCTTACAACCCTGAACTCCTGAGAACAGCCGAGGCGTTCACAGCTTCTGACCACACAGTGTTGCTGTTACCTATAAAATGTTCTCCTGCTTTTGCTCATACTTTGCAACAGTTCATGGAAGTCTTCCCAGGATTCTCTGAAATGATGCTGCCTATTATTCCCCATAGACCAATAGGGTTACACTATAATCACACACCACAACTTGTTCAGCCATTCCCCAGGTAATGAATATCCCTCTATTTCCAATTCTCTGCTACCACAAAAAGACCTCCTATATAAATATCTTTGTATCAATAGGTTCTTTCTTTCTGTTAGGATCTCTTGGATACATGCCTAGATCAAAGGGTATGCACACTTTGAAAGCCTTTTGGGCAAAGTTCCAAATGGTCAATCAATGAATGACAATTCCACTAACTATGCATGAGTATACCAGCCTTCACAGGTCTCTGACATGATCATTTCCTTTTTCTGGCACAATGGCCAAATTGTCAGGTGTTAGAGGGTGCCTCAGAGATGTTTTACATTGCAGTTCAAGGACACAAATGCTTAGCTAAACTCAAGATAGAGGCAATTACCAAAAAAATGGAAAACTTTGATTCCTTGAAACAAAAACTTCTGCACAGAACCTTAACCTCTGTTTGCCTCAGTTTCCTTCATTGTGAGATGAGGAGAAAAAGAACATTTATCCCAAAGCATTAGTGCACAGATGGATGAAATGCACTCCAGTCTGTCTGTATCCCATTCTTTGAAACTGAGCCGGATGCCTTTCTGACAAGCCGAAGACATCACTCTCAGGACCTCCCTAAGCCTAGTTGCACAGAAAACTCCCAGGCCTTCCAGAAACTTGATCCTTTCTCTCCAGCCTGTCCAACAAAGGAAGAACTAGACCAGGGAGAAATTCTACTGAACAGAGAAGGAAGGTTCCCAGCTGCTGGCTCTGGTACAAATAGCTCTGCTCAAGAACACTCGAAACTCCTCTTCTGAGAAAAAGGCCCCATTTCTGTGTGAGGGTCCTTCCTGGGGTCTCCCCAAACTCCTCGGACTCTCTCTGGTCAGGGAACTCAGCAGCAGAAGGCCAGTGAAGGGGTCACACCTTGGAGTGCATACAAAAGCCACAGGGGAGCTCTCTAGGGCCTCCCCAGCTGCCTGATTCAGGCTGTCACTGGCAAGGACTCTCATCATTCCTACAGCAGGCTTCACTGGCTTATACTGACCTTCCAGCCCCTTCCTCTCCCCTCACACCTCCCTCGTCCTCCTCCTCTGACCAAGTGATACTGGCCTCCTGGCTGATGCTTGGCCAAGACCTTCCTGGTCGGATTCGGGGCCTCTCCAGGGGCTGTCTGTGATTCTGCAGAGAAGGTTCTCCCTCCCTCCTGCCTCTGGCCTTGGAGCTTCCTTCCAGTCCCAGCTGAATCCTCCCTTCAGGAACCAACTATCTCCCCAGAGCCCTGAGAGCTTCCCTCCCATAATGCCTGCCTCCATCCCACCTGCACAAAGCTTGTTTGGACCCGGCTGCTGAGGGGACTCCTTGGTCAGACTGGGGGGGCCTGGAGGGCAGCCGATGGCTTCTCCCTTCCTTTGTGCTGAGCAGTGACTCAAGAGGGATCAGGTAAAATCCAACAAGGGAGGCAGCGCCTGGGGGGAGCTCTTGGGGCCTGAGCTGCCCCAGGGCCCAGGAATCACTCCCAAAGCCGGGGAGAGAGCCGGGAAGGGCTGGTCCTCCTGCCTGGGATGTGGGGACAGACGTGGCCCAGCAGGAAGGAGGCAGCAGCTTCCCAGCCCTCTTGGTCAGAGCCAGGGAAGGGCCTCCCTGGCTGAGGGGGCTCCATCTGGGGCTGGAATGCACTTACCTGGTCAGCGAGTCTGTCCCTCTCCAAGGCCATCCCGGGCACTCCAGGCTCCCTGTGGAGGCAGCAAAGCAGCCCCAGTGAGTCCCCCCTGAAGCTCCTCCAGCTTTCCCAGCCTTCAGTCTCTGTCAGGGTTAAATGAGGAGTTTGGACACAATAAGGGAGAACCTTGAATCGGTTCAGGTTTACCGAGAATACAGCAGACGAGTAAATTCAGGTCAGCCCTTCAGGCCAAGGAAAGGAGCCGCCCAGCAGCTTTTCCTATGAGCAGTTTAGTGTCATTAAAGCAGAGACAGTAAAAGAATAAAGCAGAGAAATACAGGAAAATGTCCTCATGTCTACACTAGCTGCTCCCCAGCAGTCCAGGTGGGGCTCCCTTGGCCAGAGGGCAGTCCTCCCGGTGGGGAAGGCCCTCCTCCTCCCTCAGCCTCCCATCCCTGACTGCAGGGACTCCTGGGCTCTCTTCCCCTTCCTGCCAGCCTCCATTCAGCCCCTCAGGTGACTTTCCTCTGGCCCAGGCTCCTCATCAAATCCCCCAGGATGCTCTCTGGCAGTCCCAGTCCTGATGGCCCCATCCCCCTCCTCCCTGCCACCCCCTCAGCCCCGGGACACAGCAGCCTCCTGGGGGTCCATGAACACCTCCAGCTCCTGGCCAGGAGCCCCTTCTCTGGCTGTCTCCCACGTAGCGGCTCAAAGGCTCTCCCTCCCAGTCTTCCCAACTGTGCAAACTACAATCCCGCCTCCTCCAGGAAGCCCTCCTGAACTCTTCACTCTCCGCCCTGTCTTGGCTCCTTATTGCCTGAGCAGAGCTTGCATGGGCTGACTCTGAGGCTGCCCCAAGGGCGGGGGAGCAGGGGCTCGGGGGGGGGGGGGGGGGGTCCGGGGCCCAGAGGCTGGGAGGCAGGACTCCTGGGTCCTAGCATGGCTCGGTAAATCTGCACCCAGTCCTGGCCCCTTCCCAAAGGGCGTTTTAGGAGCAAAGAAGGTCCCGAAGAGGAAGCCGAAGACCTCAGCCAACCCCCGTCAGAAACCAGAGCAGCCCCGGGATACATCCAACCCCACAGGAAACTCGCAGCCTGGTTTGTCGGTCCCGCGCCGCTCCCGGCCTAGCCAGCCCCACCCCCCAGCTGCAGCGTCCCAGGACGCGAGGGGAGGGGAGGGGCTCTCGGCTTTGGGAGGTTCCAGGAGGCCCAGGCGGGAGGTGTCGGCCCCAGAGGGACTCTTAAGAGGCCGGATTCTAACTCAGCCATGTTCTCTACCGCCCGCCCTCCCCAAGGCTCCTCGTCCTCTGGCCGTTCCCCAGTCCGGCCTCCCTTTCCCCTCCAGCCCCCCCGCGGTGCCCCACCAACACGTCATAATTACCGAGGCGGGAAGCCCGCGGAGAATGAAGTCCCACAATCGGATGCTGAGAGCATTTAGAGAAATCCTTGGAAGAAAAGGAGAGAAACTGCCGGCGAGCTTCACTTCCGGCTTCCCGGAGGCCTTTGCGCAGCCTGTGTCGGCACTTGATTGCTCCGCCCCGCCCCTTGGCGCTGACGCTCCCCCTCTCCCCTCCTCCGAACCCTCCCTTCCCCAACCCCCCCCCCTCCCCCCCGTCCTCCCTTACAATTCTCCGCGCCCACTGAGGGTCGGCCCCGGCCCCGCCCCCGCTCCTCTCTGGTGGGGCTTTGGGCAGCTGGAGCCTGTGTTGGGCCGCTCAGTGTAGGGCGCTCGGGTCTCCTGGCTTTCCCCGGGCCTCCGGCGTCCCCAGTTCCCAGCTCTTCTCTCTCCTAACACAGCTCGCGGCGCTGCGCTTTCCTCGCGGTCTCGGCATTCCCGCTTTGTGCGAGGCGGGAAGGGGGCCCGAGGGCACCGCGCGGGGCATTCTGGGTAGCAGACCGATCTCCAGGTGGGCTCTGGTGCTCCGATGGGGATTTTCTCTGGCGCTGCTTCCCGAAGCCAGTCAGGAAGACGCCGGATGGAGGCCCGAAGGGGGTTCCTGGTCCGGTCCAGCCAGATCCGGGCCGTTTCCGGTGTCGGGCTCCTTTCTCCGTAGCTTGTCAAGGAAGCCCCCTTCTGCTGTGGAGGAGGATTAGAGAGCCGGAAAAGAGGCTCCTCACTGGCCGGGGGTTGCTGGGGACGAGCCGGCCTCCGTGCCGGGACAGCCAAGACCCGCAGCAGCCTCGGGAGCCTCCCGGGGAAGGTCGTGGAAGTAAAAGCCCCAAACACGAGCTTCCACTCCGGGGCTTGGCCTTTCCGACAGTCGGCTGACCCCGGAGTCTACAGGCTGGCCGGGATCTGTACTAGGCCTGCACGGTGGGTCCATGTTAGGAAACGATCAGCTTGAGGGCCCGAAGCAATAAGAGTGTAAAAACGCTGGTTCTGTTTCCATCCAGTTTTCCTAAATGGAGGGCAGAGACTCTTCTAGTCTCTTCTAGTCTCACTCTCCTCCAGCCTCCTGGCTCGCCCCCTGCTGGCTCTCAGCCATCCAAAGCAATGTGGGGAGATCACTTCCTGCCCCCCTCCCCCGCCTTTACCCAGCATCCTTTTGGGGCCAATGTTTGGAGCTCTCTCCAGGGAAGTCTAGTCACGTGGCATAAAGCTAGCAGGGAAACAGGTAAGCTCTGGAGGTTTCCTTCAGACAACAGTTATCTGCGTAGACACTTTAACAATCTTTTGTCGGCATAAAACATTTCTAGTTAGTACACTGGAAAGCACAGAAACGACTGGCGTTTCCTTGAGAAGTCGTAGCAATATCTAAAGGCCATCAAACATTTCCACTGATGGGGATAAACTAGAAGCCTTTTGATGACAGCCAGTGACAAGTTTTGCCCAAAGGAAACCCACTCAAACAACATTAGAAAGAGCAGAAAACCAGAAATGCTTGCAGCGATTTTTCTCCTAAAGGTCTCATCTATAAAACATTTCGTGAATTGAGTCACATTTGTAAAATTGCAAGTCATTTCCCAATTGCTAAAACGTCAAAGGATATGAACAGCAGTTCTCAGAAAGGAATTCAAGCTTCCTATAGCCGTGATCAATACTGTAAGTCACTATTAATTCGAAAAAGGAACAATATAAAATCTCTGAGATAGAGACTCAAACACCAGGTTTGCCGTTATTAGAGAAAAGAAAAATGACAACTGAGAAAATATGGGAAATTCTGGATATTGACACACTTAGTGGAGTTGTGAACTGATCAAACTATTCTGGAAAGCAAATTTGTACTTTGTTTAAAGCACTAAAACTTTGTATATTCTTTGACCTAGCAGTACTCCTTCTATTCCAAAGTGATCAAAGAAAAACAAATGGAGCGGTATGTACAATCATTTATAGCAACTCTTTTGTGTGGTGACAAAGAATTGGAAATTGACTTGATGCTCCTGAATTGGAGAAAGACTCAATAAATTATAAGGTTTTGATGAAATACTTGTAAAAATGGAGATTTTGAACCCTATACTTCATTCCCCAGAAGTCCTTGGTATTTCCCAGAATTTCCTATAATCTCACCTGGCCAAGATCACAATGACTATTTAACTGGCAGTAATGCCTACCACACTCTCTTCTCTTCTGTAGAAAGTATAGTGCTAAGGTAAGCCAAGCGTGGGGATTTTGAATGGGTTAATCAGCCATGGACATGTGCTTTTCTTATTGTGTATCTTTTTTATTCCTTGATTTCAAATAATCCTTAATAAACCTTTTAAAATATAGTATTTTTATTACTACAGACTAATTTAATTTTTACAGTTAATGGCAACCATTAATCAGATGGGAACGTCTCAATTTTTTTTTTTAAAGATAGCCTAGATAATTTTTTTTTAAGCCACATTTCTCCTGCCAAGGCTATTTAGCAAAGCTGATTCTGATTCAACTCTGATCATGCTGCCTGTTCCTGCCTCTATTCATCCACTCCAGACCTGCTTGACCCAGATGATTCTCCTGGTCCCTCCCCTCCCCGGCCCAGCTAGCTGATCTCCAGCCTCCAAGCCATATCTCCCCAGGCCAACCACAAGACCAAGGCTGCTGGTACCTGCTCTGTGTCTTCAGGAATCACAAATCAACTGGTAAAAACTGGGATGTTCTTTATTTAGGCAACAATTAGCCTCCACATGGCAGGGGACCTTTGGGGGGGGGGGTGAAACGAGGAGAAGAAAGAGACTTTTTCCAAACAGGAAGTATGGCATATTCTATGAGAGAACAGTGCTTTTCGTATTTCAAAGGATATTTTTGAGTGCACTGATACTTTCATTTATCTCATCTGAGATTCAGGAAAAATTTCATCTCCCTGCAACTCTATGCCATTGGGACTCCCCAAATTGAAATTCCTACAACCCACGTTCACACTTGCTGTGGGATATTTATCAGTGCTGACAAAAGGTATCTCAATGGATTAAAAAAAATTAACTTTAAAGAGACTAGAGGTTATATTTTTAAGGCATTTGAGACTCCAATGTTTTATAAAAATCTCTGTATTTTATTGCATTTTACTGATTGTAAGTTCATATATTAATGCATTCAATACTATTTTTTTACACTGAATTGTTTTAATGTACTGGGTTTTAACTACTGTTATATTCTGTGCTTTTCCCCTATAACTATACAAATATTATTGAATAAGCCACATATAAAGAATAGCCTTTTTTCTATTTTGACTTTGTAAGTTGTCACATAGAGGATAGATGGACTTCATCAAACTGGTTACAATTCTGTAATAACCTTTGGAAAATTTAATGAGCTAAATGTCTCAAATTGATTATAAGGGTTCCTTAGACATGCTTTTTAGATATTTTTTCAACAACTCTGATCATTTTGCCTGCCCCTAAAAGGAGGTAAAGTCCATTTTAGTAGCTGAAGTGAAATATAATTATAATCCTCCCACATTTATAAAACTGTGAACGGATGGGATATCACAGTCTCATGCCAAAGGAGCAGGGAAGGTAATCCCAGAGCATTTTACCCCTGGATGATTCCCCAAAGAGGAGCATCTCTCATTTATAACTATTCAGATCACTTACTTCCAACAGAATGATATCTAGATTTCTTGATGATGTTCTAGACCCAAATAAGTTTTACTTTGTTTAAAAATGTATTTGCCAAGGTTGAAAGATTTGCTACATCTGTAAAAATTGTGACAAATATCCAGGAGTTCATACTTTTTAAAATTCCATACAGCAACTTATGTGAACTATGATAGTGGGTTTGTTTTGTGAGATTTAAAATGGTTGAGGTCTTAAACTGTAGTGATTAAAATAGTGGAAGATATAAATTGTGATAGATATAAGAGAGGGTGAGTAAATTTGACCACAGAAATATGTTTCACTACAGTGTCTTGGGTTTTAAAATCAAATATAAGGTGGTTGCCAGGGAAATATTCCCAATTATTCAAATACCCAAGTCAATTGGGTTTTATAGAAATTTTAATTAACAATACAATGAGTAATCAAAGAAAGACAGAGAGTAAGAAAAGAATCAGTTTTTTTAACACTCACCACAAGGTCAGACTAAACAAGGATTTCAAATGACACCAGGCCAGCAGCATCTCAGCTGCTTTCACCAGTTCCCTCCTCCATCTGAATGTTTCAGAATCAGTCTCCTCAGAATGAGTCTCTCCAATCTGAATGTTTCAGAATGACTTTTCAGCTCTTCCCTGAGCTCTTATTTTTAAGGGCAAAATCTCCTCTGTCACCTCCCCTAAGTCCTTACATCTACCAATCACTGTAGATGTTTCTAAAGGACCGCCCATTTTTAGTCCACACCTAAGAAGGTGTGGATTTTTGAGTAATTCACACCAGGAAAGCTCTGAGTAAGTTTTCCAGTTCTTTGTTCCTTGTAAATTCACAAGTTGCTTGACCTTTATAGGTACTTAGCTTAAGAAAAGTATGGGTTTAAGTACTTTTCATTGTTCAGAAAAGAGTTTACAACTTTATTTTCCCCTAGGGCAGACCTAAGTAGGTAAAGTAGAAGTCTCACATTCCGGCTTTAAGTAGAGTTCACTGCCCAAATGGGGAATGGTCTTAATCCAATCTAATAAAGTAGGGTCTGGGAAATTTTAAGGTTTACAATCCCCCCTGATGATCATTGGGGAGACTAGTCTCCCCATTGATCATTTAACATAATCATTTTGTAGTTCTAAATGCACTTCTAACTATAGATATACACAATATTCAATTTTCTAAGAGAAATTAGAATAGTGAGAGAGGAAATACAAAAGAAAACAAAACAAAACCAATGTTTTGCTGGGCGCATTGACAGAAAGCCAAATCAGGGGCAGTCCCTTTTGGCATAAATGTGTACATTTACAATAAATGTTCAATTAAAGTTCAGTTCAATCAATCATATCCAAAGTTCATTCTTGATCTTATTGATGAAGTGTAGGTTTTCCGGTATCTTTCTGCAACAGTTCATTCTCTGGATATAAAAGCTTCAAGCTTCTTTCTTGAAGATCTTTTCTCGAACAAAATCAAAATCTTGAATTTTTATAGAAGTAGAATCTTAAACAAAAAATCAAAATTCTTGGATTTTTATAAAAATACAATCTCAAACAAAAAATTCAAAATTCAAAAATTCTTAGATTTTAAATTAAAATACAATCCCCCCTGAAGTAGGCGTTAAAAAACATCAAGTTTTAGCTCAGAATGCAATGTTCAGTTATGGGGGTGTACGAGTCAATTATCAAAAGAATAGAAAAATAATCAAAAACATAAGAAAAATTCAAAATAGGCCTCGTATAGGTCCAGTTTAAAGTAATTTCTATCCCACAAGTATATAGGAGAGAATGCAGTAATATTTCACTTAGTCATTTTTATCCAAGACTACAGGAAGTTGCCATAATATAAGAAAGAAAAGTAACTAGAATTCTATTTTGATAGGGAAATGTCATTCCCTCGCCCAAGTTTTTTGTCATTCTCAGGGATATAGGGAGCCAGCATGATAGTCAAACTTTGTACTTGTATGAGTACTTCGTAAAGAGTGTAGATACAAGGAAGTCCTACGACTTAACATATGTCAAGCTTCGCAACCTCGAGTCTCACATTAGTATTTCATATGTGCTCTTTTTTGGCACTATTCAGGTTAAGTCTGTGCTCCTTGTTTTTTATCCCTGTAAAAAATAGATTCGAATACAGGACTACAATCCCCACGAGCCTTTGCTCCACTTCCCCAGAATGCCTTGTAATCTCACCTGGGCCGAGATCGAGAAGGTATTTAAGCTGATTCAAAGGCTTTTGAGGGGCTCTCTCAACTCTTGGACTTCTGTTTTGGGACAGGTGTGGCTTTTTTTTGTAATGTAGGTGAGGTTGTGTCTAGGCCACTCTATGGCTTGGACATGTGTTTCTTATCCTGTATTTTCTGTAATCCTTAATCTTCAATAAACCTCTAAAAAATATAATACTCTTTCAGAGAGAAACTAATTTCAGATGCCGCAGTCTCCCCCGTCTCCCCTAAATTTTAATCTTTACATCCCTATTTCTGGAATCAGATACAAACATTAATCACAGTCCTATAATATTTTATCAATAAATGGCAGGTTCCCGTACTTTAAAGCTTTTAGGTATATATTGATATTATAGCAAGAATATATATTAACTTCTATTACTGCAGGAAAAAATATTAATATTAATTATGTGTACCTTCAGTACAAAAATGAGAAAAAATCAAATATTCTAATCACAAATAAAGAAAAGAAATTATAAAAATAAGGAAAAAATCAGTAATTCAATGTGTTCTCGAAAAACAGCATCCATTTGTGTATGGATTATTATCTCCAATTCATAGGATAGGTTTTAGTCAATCAGTCTCAGCAGAAGATGCTTTCTTCACATGTGAGCAGTGAATCCAAGAGTCCTTTTCTCCAATCTTTATGGATGTTGGAGTAGTTAATAATACTTGGAATAATCTTTCCCACGAAGGCTGAGTTGCTCCAGTATGCTTGAAATTCTTAATATAAACTTTATCTCCTGGATTCAGGTCATGCAGAAAAAAGTCTAGTGGTCCAGCTTGTACTGCAGCTCCAGATTCATGAAGTTCACGTAATTTGTGCTGTAACTCCTGTATATAGGAAGCAATAGTAATATCTCCCCCTAATAGTGAGGTATATGCCGGGGAGAAAGGCTTAGCTTGTATAGGCGGATGTCCAAAAAGCATCTCAACTGGTGAAATATGTAAGTCTCCTCTAGGTCTGCTTCTAAGATAAAATAGGGCCAGAGGGAGAATTTCAGGCCATTTTAAATGTGTCTCAGTGCATAATTTGCCAATCATAGTTTTAAGTTCTTTGTTCATTCTTTCCTACTATTTGGAGATGTAAACCTCAAAATTTCTTAGACTTATAAATGTTGGAAATTTCACCATTGGGAAATTTCATACTTGAAAAAATTCCTATTGATAGTGGGTCTTGACTATTGGAATGTGAATCCCATTGGCATGGGAGGTTCCTTCTCCTACCTTTTTAAGATTACTTTAGGACAGAAACCTTTTGCTGAACAATGGAAAGGACTTTGACCTATGCTTAAGCATAGAACAGGAATTTCTTTGAGTCATGATTGATTTTAGAATTGAAACAATGGAGATACTTGGAATCAATCTCCACCCTATTCAGTCCTAACAGGATTGAGTAAGGGCTGCAGCCTAGATCAAAATTTAATTATTCCAATCTCTACCCTACTCAGGTTAACAGGATTTAGAAAGGCCTGTAGCAAAGGAGCAAAGATTTAATTATTTGAAAATATGACCTTCAACAAACATGTGCAAAGCCTCTGGGCGGTCCTGGGTTAAGCTAGAGCCTCCATTGGCACAGGGAAATTGATGGACAGTGATTGGTAGATGTGAGAACTGAGGGGAGGCAACTTGGATGGTTTCCTGAAGGATTGGGGGGGTCTGAAGAGGAGAGGGAGGTTGAGGAGTTGGCAGGAGTGGTTGCGGTGTGCTCTGAGAAGCTTGCTCTGAAGGAAGCTGAAGGTGGGGGCCTCTGAGACTGTTTCTCCATTTTTGGTCACGTGAGTAATAGGGACTGATCTCCTTTCATTGCCCCAGCTATCTAAGGGCTTGGGCCTTTTGGCCCAGCCTAAACAGAAGGGGTATTTAAGCCCTATTCCCTTCTCTCCCCTTTCTCTCTCCCTCTATCTCTCTATCTCTAATTCCTTTCTTCCTCCTATTGTAATTAAACTCCATAAAAGATTGACTGCTGACTTGAGTTTTCATTTAGGAATTACATAGCGGAATTCCTTAGCGACCTTAAATTAATATATATCAGTCTTTTAAAATGATTTCCATGTCACATTGTGGCAACCACGAAGGGATTTCCATGTCACAGAGAGGAGAAAAAAAAATGAAAAAGGTTAATTAATATCAACAAAATCAATGCAATCTAAAAAGAATCATCTTCATCATATTGGGAAGTTCCTTGGGCACCCTCCTGAAGGGCACCTCTCTGAGGTTCATTAGCACCTCGAGCATGTTTTGGACGAGCACCATTTCTCATATATTGTTGTTGAGTATTATAATTTTCTTCATTTGGAGAATTGTCATTATTTTCCCAATTCCTATTTCTATAATTCTGGTTTCTAAAGTTCTTATTTCTATGTTCATTATAGTTATTTCCATAGTCATTATTATAATTTCTAGAATTTCTAGAATTCTGGTTTCTATGACCATTATCATCATTTCTATAGTTATTTCTAAAGCTATTATTAAACTGCATATTCCTTCCAATCATCTTAAGAAAGGTTCTACATTCCATCATTTTGTGGCCCTTCTTCTCACAGAAGTGGCAAGTTATTGATTTATTTGTGAATTCCCGCAAAGGGGCTATAGTCTCTCCCTTATTTTTCAATTGTCTCTTTAACATTTCAATTTCTTTTTTTAAATCTCCCACTGATGTATCATCTTCCTCAGGTCTTTTTACACGACCTTTATAAACATAGGTTGCTACTCTCCTTAGTTCATTGAGGTCCATAGAGTCCCAATTAGGACAGCTAGTTTTAAAATAGTCCTTTACCACTGAACAACAATTCTTAACAAATTGTCTACGTAGTTGTCTAATGTCTCTTTCTCAGGATAAATCAAGTTCCATATATGTATTCCCTATGTCAATAAGTCTGTCCATAAACTGGGAGGGTGTTTCATCAATATGTTGTCGGGTTTTTTCAAATTTTCACCATTTTTCAGGTCTATCAGAGCAAGCTCTCATGGCTGTCAAAAATGCTTCTCTGGTCTGGTTTAGTTTTGTGTAATCTAGTTCAACATTGGGGTTCCAATGTGGATCTCTAGTTCCCCAATGACTTCCTTTTTTACCTCGTTTTTGATTAGCCAGAGAGATGATTTTATTTCTCTCTCTCTTTGTTAATAATTCATCTAATATATTCTCATCATCCAACCAAGTGGGGTCAAAAGTTCTGAATATGTTCTCTAATTTTTTTATAATTATTATTGGTTCGTCCACAAGTGATGGCATATCTTCCTTCAATTTTTTTAAATCCTCAGGGGTAAAAGGTGTATGATGTCTTACAGATACCAAGTTTCCATTTTTATTAAAAGTAGGTACTTCCTGGTGACTTCCGGTCAAGACAGCGGCTTAGAGAAAGCAAAAGTTCAGATCTCCGGAAAACCCTTCCCGACCGATCTCAAACTATAAGCTCCTAAGGAGCCGAAATTCAAAACGATCAACAGCATAGACCCTGGGAACCCTCCTCCTGGACCTGGACCCGGATCAAAAGGTACAGCCCCACTCAAAAGCCAGAACCTGAGATCACTCGGACCTAAGGGGTAGGAGCGCAGAGTCCAAGGCTCCGGGAAGCCGCAGCCCCGCCCTGCTCAGAGAGCAGGGTCCTCGGAACAACAACCCTCAGGGCCTTCTATCCGAGTCCCAGTGAAAGTCACTGCCCTCGGAGCTCCCCTGGCAGAGAGCAAGGTCGAAACAACAGCAACCCTCAGGGCGGGCAAGACAGCCTCACGGGCTGGATCCTGCTATCCAAGTCTCAGTGAAAGTCCCTGCCCTCAGAGCTCCAGGAAGCCACAGCCCATCCCCCCGCAGGCAGATGAAACAGCCTCACGGCCAGCTATTCTGAAGGCAACTTCCGGAAAGCAACCCGACCCAGAGAGCCGGCGGAGAGTGTGGCCTCCTGGTCCGACCCTTCCATTCCAGTTCCAGTGAGGCATATTCAGTTTAACCCAGGGAAAGCTCATAGAACCGACAATCTGCCTAAGACTAAAGCCTCTGAACACCAGACAGAGATAAGAAAAGCTAATCCTCCACATTCAGAGATGGCAAACTCCACAGAAGCACAGAAGCCCCAAAATACCAAGAAAAATAAGAAGAAAGGGGCGAATTTGGACACATTCTATGGAGCCAAAATACAGAGCAGATTGAAGATGATATACAAGAAAATGCTCCAAAACCTTCCAAAGGAAATGGAAACTCTCCACAAACCCATGAAGAATTTGAATCAGAAAAAAAGATGGAAGCCTTCTTGGAGGAAAAGTTGGAAATAATGCAAAAGAAATTCACGCATCTACAAAACCGGTGTGATGAAACTGAAAAGGAAAACCAGGCTTTAAAGGCCAGAATCAGGCAGCTGGAAGACAACGATCGTGTAAAAGAGCAAGAATTAATAAAGCAAAGCCAAAATACCAAGAAATTAGAAGAGAACATAAAATATCTCACCGACAAGATGACAGATCTGGAAAATAGAGGGAGAAGAGATAATTTAAGAATAATTGGACTCCCAGAAAAGCCAGAAATAAACACCAAACTGGACATGGTGATAAAAGATATAATCAAAGAAAATTGCCCAGAGATTCTAGAACAAGGGGGCAATACAGCCACTGACAGAGCTCACAGAACACCTTCTACACTAAACCCCCAAAAGACAACTCCCAGGAATGTAATTGCCAAATTCCAAAGCTATCAAACAAAAGAAAAAATCCTACAGGAAGCCAGAAAAAGACAATTTAGATATAAAGGAATGCCAATCAGGGTCACACAAGACCTTGCAAGTTCTACTCTGAATGATCGTAAGGCATGGAACATGATCTTCAGAAAGGCAAGAGAGCTGGGTCTCCAACCAAGAATCAGCTACCCAGCAAAACTGACTATATACTTCCAAGGGAAAGTATGGGCATTCAACAAAATAGAAGACTTCCAACTTTTTTCAAAGAAAAGACCAGAGCTCTGTGGAAAGTTTGATACCGAAAATCAAAGAGCAAGGAATACCTGAAAAGGTAAATATTAAGGAAAGGGGAAAAATGTTATCTTCTTCTTTTACTCAAACTCTCTTCTATAAGGACTACATTTATATCAATCTATGTATACTAATATGTGGGGAAAATGTAATGTATAAATAGGGGGTAAAGAAAGACCAAATAGAATAAGCTTTCTCACACAAAGATTCACATGGGAAGGGGAGGGGAAGAAAACTCCTATAAGAAGGAGAGGAAGAGGGGGGGGGGTACTTAAACCTCAATCTCAGGGAAATCAACTCTGAGAAGGAAAAACATCCAGATCCATTGGGATCTTGAATTCTATCTTACCCAACAAGGGTAGGGAGAAGGGAAAACCAAGGGGGGGAGGGAGAGAGGGAGAACAAAAAGGGAGGGAAAGAGAGGGGGGAGGGGGAGGGAAGAAAAAGGGAAGGACTAAAAAGGGAAACATCAAGGGAGGGGACAAGGGGGACTGATTCAAAGTAAATCACTGGACTAAAAGGTAGAGCTGAAGAAGAAAAGGTTAGAATTAGGGAAGGCAATCAAAATGCCAGGGAGTCCACAAATGACAATCATAACTTTGAACGTGAATGGGATGAACTCACCCATAAAACGTAGACGAATAGCAGAATGGATTAGAATCCAAAACCCTACCATATGTTGTCTTCAAGAAACACACATGAGGCGGGTTGACACCCACAAGGTCAGAATTAAAGGATGGAGTAAGACCTTCTGGGCCTCAACTGATAGAAAGAAGGCAGGAGTGGTAATCATGATATCTGATAAAGCCAATGCAAAAATAGACCTGATCAAAAGGGATAGGGAAGGTAATTATATTTTGTTAAAAGGGACTCTAGACAATGAGGAAATATCATTAATCAACATGTATGCACCAAATAATATAGCACCCAAATTTCTAATGGAGAAACTAGAAGAATTGAAGGAAGAAATAGACAATAAAACCATACTAGTGGGAGACTTAAATCAACCATTATCAAATTTAGATAAATCAAATCAAAAAATAAACAAGAAAGAGGTAAAAGAAGTGAATGAAATCTTAGAAAAATTAGAATTAATAGACATATGGAGAAAAATAAATAGGGATAAAAAGGAATACACCTTCTTCTCAGCACCACATGGCACATTCACAAAAATTGACCATACATTAGGTCACAGAAACATAGAACACAAATGCAGAAAAGCAGAAATAATGAATGCAGCCTTCTCAGATCACAAGGCAATAAAAATAATGATTAGTAATGGTACATGGAAAACCAAATCTAAAACCAATTGGAAATTAAACAATATGATACTCCAAAACCGTTTAGTTAAAGAAGAAATCATAGAAACAATTAATAATTTCATCGAGGAAAATGACAATGGCGAGACATCCTTTCAAACCTTTTGGGATGCAGCCAAAGCAGTAATCAGAGGTAAATTCATATCCCTGAATGCTTATATTAACAAACAAGGGAGAGCAGAGATCAATCAATTGAAAATGCAAATGAAAAAACTCGAAAGCGATCAAATTAAAACCCCCCAGCAGAAAACCAAACTAGAAATCCTAAAAATTAAGGGAGAAATTATAAAATCAAAAGTGATAGAACTATTGATTTAATAAATAAGACAAGAAGCTGGTACTTTGAAAAAACAAACAAAATAGACAAAGTACTGGTCAATCTAATTAAAAAAAGGAAGGAAGAAAAGCAAATTAGCAGCATTAAAGGTGAAAAGGGGGACAGAACCTCTGATGAAGAGGAAATTAAGGCAATCATTAGAAATTACTTTGCCCAATTATATGGCAATAAATACACCAATTTAGGAGAAATGGATGAATATATACAAAAACACAAACTGCCTAGACTAACAGAAGAGGAAATAGAATTCTTAAATAATCCCATATCAGAAAATGAAATCCAACAAGCCATCAAAGAACTTCCTAAGAAAAAATCCCCAGGGCCTGATGGATTCACCAGTGAATTCTATCAAACATTCAGAGAACAGTTAATCCCAATACTATACAAACTATTTGACATAATAAGCAAAGAGGGAGTTCTACCAAACTCCTTTTATGACACAAACATGGTACTGATTCCAAAACCAGGCAGGTCAAAAACAGAGAAAGAAAACTATAGACCAATCTCCCTAATGAATATAGATGCAAAAATCTTAAATAGGATACTAGCAAAAAGACTCCAGCAAGTGATCAGAAGGCTCATTCACCATGATCAAGTAGGATTTATACCAGGGATGCAGGGCTGGTTCAATATTAGGAAAACTATCCACATAATTGACCACATCAACAAGCAAACTAGCAAGAACCACATGATTATCTCAATAGATGCAGAAAAAGCCTTTGATAAAATACAACACCCATTCCTATTAAAAACACTAGAAAGCATAGGAATAGAAGGGTCATTCCTAAAAATAATAAACAGTATATATCTAAAACCATCAGCTAATATCATCTGCAATGGGGATAAACTAGATGCATTCCCCATAAGATCAGGAGTGAAACAAGGATGCCCATTATCACCTCTACTATTTGACATTGTACTAGAAACACTAGCAATAGCAATTAGAGAAGAAAAAGCAATTGAAGGCATCAAAATAGGCAAGGAGGAGACCAAGTTATCACTCTTTGCGGATGACATGATGGTCTACTTAAAGAATCCTAGAGATTCAACCAAAAAAGCTAATTGAAATAATCAACAAATTTAGCAAAGTTGCAGGATACAAAATAAACCCACATAAATCACCAGCTTTTCTATATATCTCCAACACAGCTCAGCAGCAAGAACTAGAAAGAGAAATCCCATTCAAAATCACCTTAGACAAAATAAAATACCTAGGAATTCCTTCTAAGCAAGAGAGATGATTTTGTATTCTCTCTCCCAAAAACTTTCTAATAAAATTTTAATACGCATCCAATTGGGGTAAAATGTTTTGAATATGATTTTCAATTTTTTAAATTATTATAATTGGTTCTTCTTTGAAAGAAAGTGTGTCTTCTTTGAGTCTATTTTGATCTTGGGAGTATAAAGGGTGAGTGGTATCTTAAAGACACTCCATTTCTGCCTTTATTGAAGGTGGGTACATCCTTTAATGGGAATAAGATTTTAACTGAATCATTTTGTGTTCTTGTCTCTAGGCTCTATGCTTGGTTTTCAATGGGGTAGGGAAGGGGAGGGGAAGGGCTAAAGGGTGCTGAAAGCAAGTTTCTCTTGAGAAAAGATTCCATAGGTTACCACTTATAAGGATGAATCTAGATTTGATGGAACTGTCTTAAATTGTGATGTAGTAGCATTTCAATTCATTTCTGTTTTCCCATAAGGATGATTATATTTGAACTTGTATTTGTGAGTATGAAACCCTCTAACCCCTTTTGAGATTATAATAGTATTAGCCTTTATGATTTTTATAACACAAACATTCATTTTGAGTTCAGATAAATAATATACCATGCTTTACAAAAATTATAACACTTCATGAGAAATTTAGTTTGGGGTGCTATCAAATCTTGTTTAAGTCCTTAAGACTAAAACTCAGGAGATTCCATAAATCCCACCACAGCCCTCTTGGGTATATATGATGGTCAGATGAAAAAAGGTAGGATGGTCTTGTTTGCAGAGCAAGACAAGTCACTTGGGAGGTGGAGAGACACTCTTGTTTTCACATATCAGATAAGCAAAACTGCTGACTCCTATTATTCCATGATAATCATTAGTAAACACACTAAGGCCCTGCTAAGTACTGCAAAGTTACCACCCATAGAGATATTTCTTACACTTACCAGATTAATCAGCACTTGTGTCATTAATTAAGGTGCCCATATAATCGATTTTACATCCATTCTATTTTAATTACTAAATTATTTCTTGCCACTGGGTGATCAGGTTTCTTGGCATAAAAAAGGCTATATTCTAAGGCTCAGGGGCTATGTTCTTGATATGACCAGGTTCTGGCTTTATTGGGAGTCTGGCCTCCTCAACAAACCTATTCAGTTGGTGTTCTGCACTAGTGTGATAAATTACACTACAGGGAAAAAACAGGGAATACCAAAACTAAAATTAAAAATGGTAACTCTAGGACCCCTAACAACAGAACACACATTCTTGTTAATCCCAGAATGCCCAATCAACCTTCTTGGGAGAGATTTTTTTGTGTAAAATAGGAGCAACCATTCAATGTGAAAAATCAGGGGAAATCTTTCTACATCTACACAGACTCTTTAAAATATTATCCATTGCTGTTCATGGGGCAAGTGGATGATGAACAAGTTCAGAATGAAGGTGCAATATTTGAAATACCAAGTGATATACCAGAAGGATTTGGGGCTACACATTCTACGGATGTAGGGATTCTAAAGTCAGCAACACCAGTAAAAGTAGAAGTTAAAGAAAGGACACCACCAAGGATACCACAATACAAACTAAGTAAAGAAGCCATAGATGGAATCAACCCAATTACCCAAAGCTTGTTGGATCAGAAAATTTTAATCCCAACAATTTCAGAATATAATACACCAACAATGAAATGTGATTCTGAAGGAAAAGTTCAATGGAGACTGTTCCAAGATTTAAGAGCAGTAAATAACTTTGTAAAAAGGTCTCATGCAGTCATTCCAAGCCCTTCTAAAATAATTTCAGAAATTCCTAGTGAATCTAGACATTATACTGTCATTTATCTGTGTAGTGATTATTTTAGCATTCCAATTGCAAAGGAAAGCCAAAAAATCTTTGCTTTCACTTGGAATGGGACTCAAATGACATGGGGAAGATTACCAATGGTATTGTGTGATAGCCCAACAGCATTTTGCCAAATCTTGCAACAAGATTTAAAGAACATCCAATTCAAAGAAATCAAAATAGTGCACTATGTGGATGACATTCTTCTTTTATCCCCATCTGCTAAAGGTTGTTACCAGAACAGTAAAAAATTCCTAGAGCTTGGAAAAGGGGACAAGAAAGATTTCCAAGAAAAGAGTATAGGACATATAGAAGCTCACCATGCCAAAAACTAAGAAAAAACTGAGAGCCTTTTAAGGAGTGACAGGTTTCTGTATACAATATATCCTAGGCTAAAGCCAAATTTAAAAAAATGCCTTATGGACTTAACCAAAAACACAGTCACAGAGTCTTTGAAACTAACAAAAGAGCATCTCCAAGCCTTGGCATAGCTCAAAGAAGCAGTCATAACAGCTCTTGCCTTAGGTAATCCAAACTACAACAAAGAATTCCATCTCTTTGTACATGAAGCAAGAGGCAGAGCTTCTGGAGTGTTAGTCCAAACTTTAGGACCCAAATTTAGGCTAGGGGCATATATATAGTATACAGCTAGATAAAATTGACAAAGGAATGATTCCCTGTTTCAGAGCAATTGCAGCCACAGCAGCCATGATTCAAAACTCATCTGACTTGGTATTAGGATGAAAATTCAATGTCTACTCTTCACACCAACTAGAATCCATATTGAAGAAATGACATTTACAAGTTTGCACACAGCAAAGACTTTCTCAATATGAAATTGTGTTACTAAGCAACGAAAATATCACTTTAAAATGTTGCCGACCATTGAATCTGGCATCCTTGATTCCAGATCAGCCATTGGAAGGGGAACCAATACATAATTGCCAGGAAACAATATCATTAATAGAAAAACCAAGAATTTTAGACTCTCCCCTAGAACAACCTGACATTGAAATGTATACCGATGGTTCGAGCATGATAGTTAATGGAGAAAGGTACACTGGAGCAGCAGTAGTAACACAAACAGAGACATTATGGTATGTGTCCTTACCAAAGTATGTGAGTGCTCAAGGGGCAGAGCTAGTTGCTTTATTAAATGCATTGCAAATCAGAAAAGATAAACAGGTCAATATTTACAGATTCTCAGTATGCATTCTCAGTAATTCATGCCACCGCAGAAATTTGGAAACAGAGGATTTTTGACAAGTGCAGGCAAAGAGATTGCATATGCCAAAGCAATAATGCAACTTCTTTAGGCCATACAACTGCCCAAGGAAGTGGCAATAATCCACTGTAGATCACACACCGGGGCTAAAGATGTGTTCTTAGTAAACAATAGAGCTGACATTACAGCAAAATGTGGAGTTGGAAAAGGACCTCTACATGTATTGAATTTCTCAATAGTTGAACAGGACAATCTATATAATGCCTAAAATAAACAGGAAATCCAATCGTGGATAAAGAACTTAGGGGCAAAACAAACAAGAGGTATATGGTTTTCGCAAATAGGCAAGCGCATCCTACCTAGAACATTATTTTATCACGTGTACAAAAGGACAAAAATGTATTTTATCACATACAAAAGGACACTATGGACCCCAAGCCATGACCTATTCAGTGAGATTTTGGACTACACCAGGAATATCCTCATATGCCGTAAGAGTTTGTCAAAAATATAAAATTTGTATGCAGTTGAATCAGGGAGTATATAAGACCAAAGATTTAGGAGGTTGTTCCTTAGCATATACTCCATTTGAATGTATACAGATGGATTTTATCAATATGCCAAAAGGCAAAGGGTTTAAGTATTGCCTTCTCATCACAGACAGACTAGATGGCCAGAAGTTTTTCCTGCCAAAAAGAGCAACACAGCATTTGTGGTCAAAATCCTATTAAAAGAAATCATACATAGATTTGGGATTCCAACAAAATTGAACTCAGACCGTGGAAGTCACGTAATCAATATTAAATGAATTTTATAAAAATCTAGGAATACAAGCAACATACCACACACCATTCCAACCCCAGAGTTCAGGGCAAGGGGAGAGTTTAAATAAAAACATCAAAACATTGATAGGAAAATTTTGTGCAAAAACACACCAAACATGGACAGGCATTTTGCCATTAGTTCTGTTCCATCTTAAAACATGACCCAGTGGAGATTTTCACATTTCTCCATTTGAGATGCTATATCAACACGCAATTTGGCAAGGAAGGACTTGTAAACCAGATTACAATGCAATGATAGGTGGAGATTATCAACAAAATATATACAAGCTTTACAAACAAGAATAGCAGAGTTGCCTGAAATGGGCTTGATACAACAAACAGTACCCCTGGATTACAATTTACACAACATCAAACCAGGAGACATAGTATACTTAAAATTTTTCAATAGAAAATTGGCCAGACATAAAATGAACTGGACCACATGAAGTATTGCTTACTATACCAACAGCCATTAACAGGAAAAGACTCTTGGTTCCACTGTTCCCATGTAAAACCAGAAAAATTCAACATCAGTGTAACAGACAAAGAAGATAATTAGACAAAAGGGCTGAGAAATGAAAACAAGAACTGATTAACATCAAAAAGTACACCACAAAGAAATAATAGTGACAAATAAAGTTTGAGACAACAAGATCCCAGTAGTCAAGCATGCCACAGCGAGAAGACAACTTTCTAGCCCAGAGGAAAAGCATCCCAGAGGAAAAGAATCAAGAAAAGCTGCTAGAGAGAAGAAACAAAGGGGAAACGCTGAAATGTACAGCTAAGACTTTGAACTTTGTAAATGTGTTTATATAAGCATAGGACAAATGGAAAACAAGTCTTATATGTAAGACTGAGTGTACTGAAATAATAAAACAAAAGTAATTTCACACATTAGGGAAATAGCATGCAACACTATATAACTTGGAAGAAAGATGAGATCCATCAGTCAACATGAGAAGTGGAAATCTTTAGAAACTTGGTAAGTATTAATTTGACACAACACAATTAGACACAAAACACAAAATCACAAACTGACATATTGGGAGATCTTGTTTAAATAAACAAGTGTCTGAAATTGTATTTATGCAAAATGTTAATATGTATATAGTTAGTTTCATAAGGTCTTAGGCAAATAGAAAGATAAATAGATGTATATTATTGTATTATATGTAAATAATAACTATAAATAATGTACATACCATAATTTTGTTAGTAACAGTGATAGAGTCTGTAAATATTTAGCATAGCATGTATATATGTTGTACATAAGATTAGGTTATAGATTAGACTAGAGACTTAGATAATAATTATCATAAATTGGGAGTAGATTAGGAGTAAGTTAAATTAAACATAGCATAGAAAATTATTCATAGGAATAGACTAAAGCTGCATTTGCAGATAGTAAACTTTTAATTGTTTATTGTAAAGCTGATGCTGAAATTGTGTTTAATGGAAATATATAAAGATAAAATAGTCTGCAAAGAATAACATATATATATATATATATATAATAAGAAAACTATTTTAGTTAACTCAGCAAGAGTAAGTACTATTAGCACTAAGATTTAAATTTGTACTGAATTTATTGTAAAACTCTAAAACTATCCTTACCCAAACTTTCCTGCATAGAATTCCTTAGAGTGAGTTAGTGGTAGCCTCTCGGTGATGGAGAATGACAATTGTCTTTGTGCATTATCATCTATTGATGTACCCTCATGTGGCTTTGAAGTCCAAAGGCTGAGGCGCAGAGTTTGTGGCACATGGGGCATGGGACGCCAGTTGTTATGGGAAGTGTGGTTGCGGCCTGGTGTCGGCGTTCACGCACAGCGGCAAGACGTTGACGTCGTTCATCTTCAAAGGTGGTGGCGGCATGGTTAATGTGGGTTCGCCAGCTGCTTCTGACAGAGGCAGCGAGTTCTAGTTGCTTTGGTGTAATGCCAGCCCACTACAAGAATGACTTTAGCTGATCCTTGAGTATTTTCTTTGGTCGGCCTTATTTCCTGAGTCCAGCTGACAGTTCACCATAGAATACCTGTCTTGATATTCGCTGTGGGTCCATGCGGATGACGTGTCCAGACCATCGTAGCTGGGTTTTGAGGACCATGACTTCGATGCTGGTGGAGTTGGCTCTGTCGAGGACTTCCTGGTTGGTGATTCAGTTCTGCCATTGGATCCTCATGATTGACCAGAGAGAGCGTTGTACATGAAGGAGATTTAAGTGGAAAAGTCAATGCACAGAGACAGTCCCACTCTCTCGGCTTTAGAAGCCTGGGTCCAGTGGCACTGGAGACTTCCTCACCTGCATTGGATGGCCGTGTTGTCTTTTGTGCTCCAACACGCCCTAAGCACTCCACAGTGCTTTGCTGCGTCGCCATCTCAGCCGCTGAACCTTCTTATTGGTTTCTTCCATCTGTTCAGCCAAAGCAGTCTTCACATGCTGGGTGAGCAAAGCCCTGGTTCACCAGGGGTTGACAACCCAATGGCTACCCTCACAAGGTTTAGCCAGCCTGTCGAAGCCGTTGTCCGGGGTGTGGCCACTGCTGCATGCTAGCAGCTACTGGGAGCCACAAGTGAGAGCTGGGTGTCAGGTGGGGGGTCAGAGGCTGGAGAGCTGACCTAGGAGGGCACAACAAGCCCTCCATACCAGAGATACTACCCCTCCCTGAACACCCCATACACCCCATTCCTTAGAGTAGATTTAATAAATTGATAACTATAATAAAAATAAGTGGCGTTGGGAAGGTCACACCAAAAAAAGGGGGGGACGATTGTGGAAAGGAAACTGAAACAAGTTCTGGACTTTCTGCCACTGTGTTGGAACAAGCAACAGTGGGAATATTAGAGAAGAAATCGACAAGACTGACAGTTGGTGGGGGAAGGGGCAACTGGGAGTGGCAGTTGATCTTGTGACTAGCTCTTCCTTCCTGGCTTTGGAAGTGGGAGGGGCTTTTCTTCCAGGTCTCTGGATAGAAGTGCCTCTATTTTCTTCAGCTTGAAGAAACCAACTCTGAAGATCAGAACTTTTCTTGTTGCTTGCTGTCTACTGCTAAGATTTTGAAATGAAGAAAACTAGCACAGATATAGCATAGACAGGAATAAGAGAAACCCTCCACCAGCCTGTGAGGCCTGGCCTCAGCTCCAAAGCTGAGAAAAACTCAAACCTTATCTAGGGAAATCCCTCTTCTGTTTTCCCTGATACCTCTCCAATCCGAAGAGGATATTAAAATTATCTTATTTGAATATCGCAGTCAGATAAGTGGACTATCTTCTCAGGGGGCATAGAGGTTGCTAAACCTCAGTCTAATCATTCAACTACAAATGGTCCTTATCAGGCCCCTGCTGGGTAACCAAAGTCTGGGGAAAGACTTGTCCCTCAGGAGGGTCCGTGTTTACCTGCTCTGGGGCATCTTTGCCATCAATCCATAGAGAAGACATCCCCGCAGGCTACCATAAGTAGCTCATTTCTTGGACAACCCATTTTGTTCAAAAATAGCCTCTTGGCAGGGGGCATCTCTCCTTTGCCTCACCAGCAGCCATATTCCCTCTCTCACTTCAACTCCTCCATTCTATGCTACAAACCTTCCGTATCCCATTTTTTCAATCCCCCCTTCTTTCCCTATAAATATTATAATAATAAAAATATTATATTTATGACATTTATTAGGGATCATTAAAATCAAGGAATAAAGTCGATACAAAATAAAAACAATGTGCCCATGGCTGGTTAGTCATTTTCAAAGTTTCCCCACCTTACCACCATCATTGCTGATGCTACATTATGCAAGAATGGAGGATGTGGGAGTCTTTACTGCCAGTTAAATGCCAAAAACGTGCTCTCACCAATGTGGAGACACAGAAGAGATTATAGGGAATTCTGGGAAATACTAAGGGACTTCTGGGGGATGAAGTCCAAAGACTCAAAAATCTCCATTTATACATAAGCCCTTGTGATCTTATTGGGAAACCAGTTTCCCCAAAAGGATCATGGAAACATAATCAACTTAAAGATCACAATAATTTGTGGATAAAAGGTAAAGAGAAAAAATCTAATGATTACTAGATTGACAAAAGCCAATTTGGGGGCACTCCCCTATGGCATGAGTTCAAAACATTCAAAACAAAAGCATTCAAACCACAAGAGTTCAAGTCACCACATCCCAAAGTTCACTCTGGATCTTCTGGTGAAGCATGTGATCTCTACAAGCATCTATCTTTATGGGGCATTCTGGATTCTGCTAGGTAGCAAGTTTCTTATCCTAAAATTGCTCAAATTTAAATCAAAGTTCACAACAATAACTTGGCCCCCATTGAAGAAGCATTGAAAAAGAATTTCAAACATGCAAGACACAAAGCTGGGGACCTGATCTGTCAATCAAGATGAAGATTCCAAAACAGAATATTCCCAGAAAAGGCAGTTGGAGCCTTGCCAGAGGAGCTGAACTGATATTTTACCTCTGGGGGTTACAGACCAAGGGAGAGACTTTTTCTTTCTGGAGGTTCCTGACCAAGAGAAACTGGCTTCATCTGGCTTGAGTTGAAGGACCTTTGGGGGGGAGGGGGCTTCTGGAATTAATCTGAGAAGAAATTTACTTTCCTTGGTGGCTTTGTGTAATTGGAAGAAAGAAGACTTAACAATTGTCGTCCATCTCTCTGACTATCGGTGTCACAGTTGTGACAGGACTGGCATTTTCCATAATCCTCCTAATCCTCCTTGTAGATTAGGGACAACCTCATCCCTCTCACCTCAATTTCCATCCTGTCCTATCTTTCCCAATAAACCTCCTTACCTGAGAAAGAGAACAAGAGTATCTTCTCTAAACCACTCAGTTCACCTTTGAGTTATATAGAAAGGTGGCTGACCAACAGGGGGGGGGGGGGTTGGGGAGGAGAAAAGAGGCAGGAAGGTGTGAGTGGAAAACTGGGAGGTGAAGGCTGGCATTGAAGGAGACACCCTCAGGTTCCCCTAGTAGTAGCTCTCTAGTCACAAGCCAGAGCATACCCAGTTACAGCAACCAGAAATAGTTTCAGACAGATTATTTCTTTTTACACCCCCCCTGAGGTGACTAATAAAAAACACAAGGATCACTCAGGGATGAATAGATGAGTCATGAGGTATATGAATCAATTTCCAAAAGAAAATCAAAAACATGAAAAAATCCAAAGAAAAGAGAAAAATAACTAGTGGATATAATACAAAATGTAAAAGTTTTATGACTAAAAAAATCTAAGTAAAGGAAAAAAACCTATGACAGGTCCTTGAATCAGGCCCCAATTAAAGTGATTTAAGAAATTATGCACTACCAGTCAGTAGTCGGGACTATAGAAAGTTTGCCACACCATGAAAGGCAGAAACGGGACTAGATTATAGGAGCCAGGTAGGAGCTAAATTTGAGATACTACAAGAAGGTGGGACAAGGAAGACCTGCCTTTACCACATGATAAACAGCCTCAACCTTGAACCCCAAACAAGTTCAAGTCCTCTTGTTTTGGCTCAAAATTTTCATCAATCCCATACGGATTGGTTAGTCTCTTTGACTCCGTGCTTGATTGGCACTATGTGATTTAGCTTTGTGCTTCTTTGGCACCATGAAATGACTCTTTTTGTATTCCCTTATCCTGGAATAGGAGAGAATCATTAAGCAAAGTCCCATACTTTTTTTTTTAAACAATCAATGGCTTCATTTTTATAGTCTAAAACTTTTGGGGTATGCATTAATATTAGAACAAATGTTTAAAGCTTATATTACTGCAAAACAAAAAAAAAATAAAGAAAAATCTCAATACTGCTGACACGTACTTCAAATACAAAAAGGAAAAAAAAATAAAACTCAGATACTATATTGCACAAGCAAGGAAAAACAATAACAAAAGTTTTAAAAATCAAAAATATGGCTTATAATCATTGACACTGTGTCAGCTAAGGAAATGTAGAATATAAAAATTTCTCACCAAAAATGAAATTGATTTCCTCTTCAAACCTGGCCATGATCCACTATGAGTAGAAGTAAATTATTTTCACAAAGCAACAGTTTTTTATAAAGAAAAGTTGTACAGCACAGCATGTAATGCACATTCAAAAAGTATCAAAGTCCCCAAAATTCATAATAGCCCTGTGAATTACAATAGCAAAGGAACCCACTATTATATTTTACATGAGTCTGCTGTATGACATTTAAAGAAAATGGATACTTGTCACAAGTTTGTTAGGTGTAGCAATGTTTCAACCTTGGCTGAGATATTTTTTTTAAATTCTATTACTACCATCATTACAAAAATGTGGCAGAGGCATCTAAAAAAAACCAAACCTCTTTACTATTGATATTGGGCCTAAAAATGCCACCAAGAATCTAGACATCATTCTGTGAAAAGTTAAAGTGAACTGAAGAGTTATAAATAAGAGATGCTCACTTTTGGGGAGCCATCCAGGGACACCATGCCCTGGGATCAACATTCCAGCTCCTTTGGTATGAGACTGTGATGTCCCATCCATTCACATTTTGACAAATGTGGGAGGTGGGAATTATAATTGTATTTCACTTCAGCTACTAAGTTGGACCTTATCTCCTATTAAAGGCAGGCGGAAAAATGATCAGAGTTGTTGAAAAAAATATAAAAATCATGTCTAAAGACCCCTTAAAATCAATTTGAGATATTTAGCTCATTAAATTTCCCAAAGGTTGTTATACAATTATAACCAGTTTGACAAAGTCCATCAATCCTCTATGTGACAATTTACAAAGCCAAAATGGGAAAAAAAACAAATGGTTTTTTATATGGGCTTATTAAATAATGTTGGTTCAGTAGGGTTATAGAGGAAAAGCAACACAATATAATAGTTAAAACTCAGTGTATTAAAATGATTCAGTGTAACAGAATAGTATTGAATACATTAATATTTCATATTTAAGACCACAATATTAAATCTTAAACAAAACAATCAGGAAAATAAAAAAATACAGAGGTTTTTATAAAACATTGTAGTCTGAAGTCTTAAAATTTTCACCTACAATTCCATTTTTATCCATTGAGATTCCTTTTGTCAGCATTGTGGAATCTCCCATACTGAGGGAGAACATGGGTATAAGGAATCCCAACCTGGACAGGCCCAAATGACAAAGGGTTGTTGTAGGGAGATGAATTTCTCCCCTGAGTCTCAAGTAAGATAAGTAAAAGGATCAGTGCACGCATGAAAAAACATCCTAAAGCTGGAAGTTATTTGAAATAAATGCACTGCTCTCTCAGAGAACACTCCATGCTTGCAATAAACTTCCTGTTTGGAAAAGTCTCTTCCTTCTCCTCCCCCTACCCCAGGACCCCCCTTATGTGGAGGCTAATTGTTGCCTAGAGAAAGAATATGCCATTTTTTACTAGTTGGTGATTCTGAAGACACAAGGGCAGCTACCAACAGCCTGCATCTAGGGGCTAGGCCTGGTGCTGAATGAGCAATCTGGATCAGAAGGTCAGAAGTGGATGGCTAGAGGCAGGAGCAGGCAGCAGGAGGAGGAGTAATAGTAGAAGCAAGCCACTGGGATTTAGCAGCAGGAGCTAGCTGAATTAGAAGACTATTATCTAGAGTGATTTTAAGTGGAGTTTCTCTATCTCCTGTTGCTGAGTTTTGTTGGAAATATATAGAAGTATTAATGATTTATGTGATTTTATCTTGTGCCTTGCAACTTAAAAACACCGAGGAAAGGCAACTCCTTGATTACAGGGGCCAAGGGGAAATGATTGGGGATGTGGACTCTGAATGAATATCCTAGTGCAAATACCAACATGGAAATGGGTTCAGATCAAGAACACATATAATACCCAGTAGAATTGGGTGTCAGCTATGGGGGGAGGGGGAAGAAGGGGAGGGGGGAAAGGAAAATGATTTTTGTATCCAATGAATAATGTTTGAAATTGACCAAATGAAAATAACATTTATTCACACACAGAAAAAAAATTAAACTTACATTTATGGTAACTAAAGAAGTGGGGTTCAGAACCCTTAATTCTGAGTAGATTAGTTTGAAAAGAATGGATGTTTCTCCTGCCATGGCCTTGTGCCAGTTTTCTGGGCTTTGCTGCTGCTACCTTCTCCTACCTCCCTCCCTGCTTGTTCCTCCTGCGGCAGTTGTTCTTACTGTTGATGTTGCTGTTGCTACTTCTGTAAGCTGGGAGTCCTTGCAGCTGGTCTCTTGTGGTTGGGAATGTACAAATCCTTTTCCTTTACATTGTCAATAGCTGGATAGCCACTGTTCACTGTTACACCTTAAGCCAGGTGTGTATATGTCTTTCAGCAACAATTATATCTAGATATATTATAGCTAATCCTCCTGGCTTCATCCACCTGGAGGGAAGCAACCCAGATAAACAAGATACTATCTCCAGATTAAAATTTCAGAAAACGGGATGAAGAGTTAATCTTAATCTTTTGTTATTACACAGTGTTGATTACTAAGCTAAAATTAACAAATTTTATCCCTATTTTGCTTTGTAGTCTACTTTCCATTATCTAAGCCACATGTGGTTCTCAAGCATTATAGCCACTTAAACCTTATTTTTTGTCCCCAGCCATGTGGCCTAAAAGCAGCTCCCTGGAAATACTTGGCCTCTGGCATGGAGGGCAAGGAAGGTTACTCTTCCAAAGTACAGCTGGGAAGTAGAATTGCAAGGACGGCCCACTCTATGAAAGTGTAAGGAATTACTTATCTCAAATAACTACTGCTCCTCGCAACATTGGTCCTTTCAATTACCTAGAGTATCCTGAAATTCAGGGGAGAAATTCATCTCCCTAGACTCCCTTGCCATTTTGGCCTGCCCAGTCTCTACAACACAGCCAAAATGAGATTCCTCCACACTCTGCTCAGTGCAGAACTCTACCTCAACATGGGAGATCCCAGAGATGTGACCTATAGAATGAAGGTGGATGGTCACACTAGGGAGGGGAAGGAAGCTGGAGTGTGGAGTTGAATTTGTAGTTCTCCAGACTACATTGCTGTGTGAATTCATTCCTTTCTGAACAGTAAATAAGGGTCTATAACAATAGATATTGGAATTTAAGAAAAGAACTCTTAAAACTCAGTGCCTGTATCCTGTGAATCTTGAAATTTCTCAGACTTGTGAATTATTGGGACAATTCCCTATTGGGACTATTCCCCATTTTAAACAGTGAAGCTACTTAGATCTAAAATGTGAGAAAGCTACTTAGATCAGAAATGGGAAGACCTCTACTCCACCCATACTTAAGACTGCTTTAGGGGAGAAAACTCCTTGCTGAACAATGAAAAATACTTAAACCCATACTTAAGCCATGCCTATTTTTAGAATACAAAGGAGTGCTAAGTACCTATAAAGGTCAAGCAACTTGTAAACTTACATGGGACAAAGAGGTGAGAAACTTACTCAGAGATTCTAGTCTACTCAGGTGTGGATTACTAAAAGGATTAGTCTACTCAGGTGTGAATTCAGAATGGGCTGTCCTCTGGAAAACATCTACTGTGACTGGTAGATGTAAGGACTTAGGGGAGGTGACATAGGAGAAATTGCCCTTTAAATATGAGCTCAGATAGGAGCTCAAAAGACACAGTCTGAAACATTCAGATTGAGGATTAAGCTGGTGAAGGCAGCTGAGATGATGCTGGCCTGGTGTCACTAGATTCCTTGCTTGGACAGATCTTGTGGTGAGTGATAAAAGACTGACTGATCTCTCTCTCTTAAGACTCGAGTCTAGGCCATGTTGGCTTAAGGCCCTTCATACTTATACCTTTCTTACTCTCTCTCTCTCTTTCTTTGATTCCTCATTGTATTGTCCTCATTCTTTGTATTGTAGAATTAATTAAATTCTCCATAAAACCCAGTTGACTTGGGTATATTCATAGTTGGGAATATTTCCCTGGCGACCAATTTATATTTGATTTAAAACAAGACACTGTAGGGAAAACATATTTCCTGTGGTCACAATTTACTCACCCACTCTTATATCTATCACAAATTATATCTTCCACTATTTTACTCACTACAGTTTACAACCTCAACCATTTTAAACTCTTATAGTTTATGGCTCCTACTCTTTTAAATGCCGCAATCCTGATACATATGTTGTTTGATGATTATTTTAAAATACATGAGATTAGGATTAACACACAAAATTAAATTAGTTTTAAGATAGAATCACATGACTAAGTTTTCCTAGCAGGTCAAAAATCTCCACGTTCTCAGCTAACCTGACAGGCAAAGAAGTGTGAGAAGTGAGGTTCCAGCAAATTTATATCCTGTCTATAACAGTATATAAGAACAGGATAAATAGGATATTTAGAATTAGTTATTAGGGTAAGAGATTTCTAATTCCACAATGCTGCCCCAAAAAGGACAAAAATTTCCTCCACAACATAAGACTGAAGCTGAATATGAACAGCATTCCACAGAGTTTTCAATCTTGAGGTTTCTCTCTAGTGTGGCTTTCACATATAGCATAATGGAAGCCACAACTAAGTGTCATTCCACATTACTGGCATTCACAAGATTTCTCCCAGGTGGGTTCTTTGATGTGAAGCAAGATTGGACCTCTGACTGAATGTCTTGCCACACTGCTGGCATTCATAAGGTTTCTCCCCAGTATGCGTTCTCTGATGTTTACCAAGACTGGAGGTGCAAGTAAATGTCTTTCCACACTGCTTGCATTCATAAGGTTTCTCCCCAGTGTGGATTCTCTGATGTACAACAAGATAGGACCTCTGATTGAATGTCTTTCCACATTGCTTGCATTCATAAGGTTTCTCCCCAGTATGGATTCTCTGATGTACAGCAAGCCTAGAGGTGCGAGTGAATGTTTTCCCACATTGCTTGCATTCATAAGGTTTCTCCCCAGTATGCATTCTCTGATGTACAACAAGACTGGAAGTGCAAGTGAATGTATTTCCACACTGATTACATTCATAAGGTTTCTCCCCAGTGTGGATTCTAAGATGTACAGCAAGACTGGAGGTGCAAGCAAATGTCTTTCCACATTGGTTGCATTCATAAGGTTTTTCCCCAGTATGCATTCTCTGATGTACAGCAAGATGGCTCCTCTGATTGAATGTCTTTCCACATTGCGTGCATTCATAAGGTTTCTCCCCAGTGTGGATTCTCAAATGTACAGCAAGACTTGAGGTGGATGTGAAAGTCTTTCCACACTGATTGCATTCATAAGGTTTCTCCCCAGTGTGCATTCTCTGATGTACAGCAAGATAGGACCTCCGCTTGAATGTCTTTCCACATTGCTTGCACTCATAAAGTTTCTCCCCAGTGTGCATTCTCTGATGTACAGCAAGACTGGACGTCTCTCTGAATGTTTTTCCACACTGCTTACATTCGTAAGGTTTTTCCCCAGTGTGCATTCTCTGATGTACAGCAAGACTGGACCTTTGAATGAATGTCTTTCCACATTGCTTGCATTCGTAAGGTTTTTCCCCAGTGTGTATCCTCTGATGGATAGCAAGATGGGACCTCTGGTTGAATGTCTTTCCACATTGCTTGCATTCATAAGGTTTCTCCCCAGTGTGCAATCTCTGATGCAGAGCAAGATGAAACTTCTGATTGAATGTCTTTCCACACTGCTTGCATTCATAAGGTTTCTCCCCAGTGTGGATTCTCTGATGTATAGCAAGACTAGAGGTGCGAGTGAATGTCTTTCCACATTGCTTACATTCATAAGGTTTCTCCCCAGTGTACATTCTCTGATGTACAAAAAGACCGGACCTCTGAGTGAATGTCTTTCCACATTGCTTGCATTTATAAGGTTTCTCCCCAGTGTGGATTCTTTGATGTACAGTAAGATGGCTCCTCTGATTGAATGTCTTTCCACATTGCGTGCATTCATAAGGTTTCTCCCCAGTGTGGATTCTCTGATGTATAGCAAGGCTAGAGGTGCGAGTGAATGTCTTTCCACATTGCTTACATTCATAAGGTTTCTCCCCAGTGATCATTCTCTGTCGTACAGCAAAACTGGACCTCTGACTGAATGCCTTTCCACATTGCTTACGTTCATAAACTGTCTCCCCTGTGTGGATTCTCTGATGTATAGCAAGATGGGAACTCATACTGAACACCTTTACACATTGATTACATTCATAAAGTCTCTCACCACTGTGGATTCTCTGATGTCCAGTAAAATTGGAGCTCTCACTGAATGTATTTCCATATGGCTTGTATTCATAACGTTCCTTGCTAATGTGGATCCTTTCATGTCCAGGAAGACTGGATCTGTGTACAAAAGTCTTTCTAAACTGATTATTTTCACTAGATTTTTCTTCAGGTTGTATTCTTTGATGTTCAATATTAGATGAATTTTTATGGGCAACAGACAATTCCCTAGAAGCAAAGTTATCAGGACCCCCATGCATGAATCTTTGTAAGTTCATTTCTTCCACGAGACAACTCATCTCTGTTGGATTTGCCTTCATTTCAGATCTAATCTCTCCTTCTAAAAGAAACAATCAGTAAAACATAGAGTGACATATACACATATGTAACTATCTGGAAGCCTCAACTATCAAAATATAAACAACTTTCTATCCTATTACCTTAGATAAGAAAAAGACTTCCAACTTAAATGGGCACAATCTATCCTTTGAAAATGCTATGGCCTCAAAGTTAAAGAATAATTTAAATAACAAAGAGCCTCTGATTGATCTCATTGGCTCTTCATAAGAAATTTGGGATTCAGAACAAGCTAACTTTATTACATTCCTAACTCAGACTATGACCTCAGAAAGGCTGGATGAGTGACAAGACCTGAAATCCTGGCAGCTGAGACCAATTCCTGTGACTGGGCCTGCTCTTCCACAATACTAGACAATTTACTTTCAATCTTTTTGCTTTCATTTTCATTGTCTAGACATTCAATTTTCTCTTCACAAGTATGACACCACTTGGTGCATGTAAACTAAATATTTCATCATCTAGATACATTATAATCATTATGCAATTCCCTTCATGATTGTTTTCAATCTTATTTTTTGTTCCAGTATTTGAAATAAGATGAAGAAATTCAACAATCTTTTTTGCATTTATCCAAGGTATAAAAGATTTTGAGTTCCCAACTCCTTGAGAGAAGCCATTACTTTTCTTTTAATGCCTCTTTTTAATAAAATCCTTCCTCTAAATACAAAGTACATAAAAATATGGCATTGCCCATGTTTAAAAAGATGTCTCATATGCTAAGTCGAGTCTTGGATCCTTTTGTAAGGAAATGGGCAAGAAAGCTCCTACAATTCTTTTCCTATTTCAAACCTCATATAGGTAAAGGCATATTCATGATACTCTTTTTAAAAATTCCAATATAGGTGGTGGTGCATTCTCATTGGACACAAGAAACTGGCTAGGATTCTTAACTATGGGTAAGTCACAGAAATTCTGTTGGTCTCAGGATCTTCAACTATATGAAGTAAATGCCAGGGTTCCTATGAGGATTAAAAAAAGATAAAATTTTTAAAGTATATGACACATACTATGGGCCATTTGCAAATAGTGCTTATTTTATCATTAGAATTGGGATTGTTTCCTCCTTTGACTGTTTTTCTCCTTAAATTGTCATTCTCTTCACTCTTCTAGTTTCTCATTTCGTTGTTGAATAAAATGCATTTCCATTCCCCAACACTCCTTTCTCCCAGGATCATCTCAGAGTGAGATTAAGGATGTCATGACTTTCTAAACTATCTTCAAATCTGGATTCTAGATTGTGAGCTCCAAGACAGCCCAGATTGGTGTTATCCTTCCTTTGTATGTGCAGACTTTACCTTGGTTCCTAGAACACATTTCTTATTTAATACCTGTTAACTGACTGGGCCCTGGGATTATATCAGACCCAAACTCTACCAGGATCTTTGTCTGGACTCTCTCCTGGAAGGCAAATACATCCTCTGGCCTCAGCTGTATTTCTGTCCCTCTCTTCCCCGAATTATTCAGCAGTCAACAGTAACTCTGTTGGAACTAGAGTAGACCCAATCCTGGAGATCTCAGAGGCTTCTCTCAAGGCTCACATCTCCCAAAAGTGAGGTGCTGTAGTCACCTGATTGTCCAAGAACAGGACAACTACTGGAACCCAGAGACCAGGAAAAGTCTTGGGCTGATGATTTAGGGAAAGCTTAGTCTTGGATTGCTTCCAAGGAAGACAGCAGTCCTCATTCCTGCTCATGGGCTGCAGGTCAATGGAGAGAAGGAAAATCAGGAAATCAGCTGCCTGGCTGCACTCTATATTGAGATTCTATGACCTCAGCTGAGTCCTCAACAGGGCAAGGCAATCCTATGACTTCTCCTTCATGGATTCCCTTTACCACCCAGCAAGGCAGCCTTCCAAATATTTCCCTGGCCTCCAGCTCTACCTCATTGCATCCTCTCACCCTGTCTCACCTTCTGAGTCGATAACTTGGCCTTATATTCCACTGAACATAAGCTGGACCTCTCTGCAAAGCTCTCTCTTATTCTCCACATTTCACCCAACTCAATTGCTTCTTTTTCCTCTCTGGCCTCAGGATTAGAGGAAAAGGTTATTCTTCTCCTGGCTAAAGAAAATGCCTTTCCATGGGCAAAAAAAGCCCATCCCATCCATAATCCAAATCCATGTATTCCTCCCTGCAGGACTCCCATTGTTCTTTCATCTTCAGCCTTTCCCACACTAAGGAGCTAATGACTCTTCCTCTGGGAAGCAATAAACCATTTCTCCCCAATGCTCCAAACACTCTCAGTTGCTGTCTTTCTCCCCATGAGATACTGTCCAACATCTGTTCTCAGGTTCATGGCTAAAATACTAGACATGGCCATTTACAGTGCAATCCTGGTGCTTCTCCATTGTTTTCTCTACTATATTTTCTTCCAGAATCTACAGTCTGGCTCTCCTGAAGCCCCAGGCCACCTCCCCCATTAGAGCTCTCCAGTGCTCCTTCCCTGCAGAGACTTCCCTCTTATAACTAGCTTCCTTGGAGCTGAGATCTAGAGAGGGTCTATAGAACTGTCGACATGTTTCTATCTGCCTAACAGAGGGTGAGTTGCTGGAGATGGGGATGTTCACTGCAGCGCTTTATGTCCCCCATCACTTAACCCAGGACCCGGCATAGAGCAAGCCCTCATACATGTGTCTGGATACTAAAGAGCTCAGAGGGGATGAGCTCAACCCTTCTGGCTCCTGGAGGAGACTTTCAAGCCTTTCAGTCTAAAACAATGATTTCTTAGAGGATCACAGGCAGATCCCATGAAGGGAGCTGATAGGAAATGGAATCCAACAGCCTAATCTCACAGATGGGGAAACTGAGGCTCAAGGGTTCACTGACTTCCTCAGGAAGCCCTTAGTAAAACCTCTGAAAAAGAATTCCATGTCAGATCCTCCTGCCTCCAAATCTAGCACTGGCTTCACCAGAGCACCCAGAAGCCTCTGGTCACCCTGGCTCTCCCATGCCTCTTTTTTCCTCATTCACCTGAGCAGCAGCTCCTCAGGCCTTCTTGCACCAGCATCCACTGGGCTTCCCTATGCTTCAAATAAGAGATTACTTCTTCTGAGGGAGCTGGAAGCCCTAGGCATGGGGAACAGTCAGGGAGGAGAATCGAGAGAAGTTCATCAGTGAGTTCTCTTGAGGGAAAGTTGGGGGAGTCCAGTGACTTCATTCAAGAGAATCTGTCCATGGCATTCCTCCAGGAGTCTGCTCTCCCACCCCCACCTCCACCTCAGTGAAAAAAAATGCAATAGCCCACAGTAGGATGGACTTGTTAACCTCCTGGGGGACCTTGAATGAGCAACAGCCCCTCCCCATTCCCCATTCTGTTCTGGTCCATTCTGGAAGAAACTCCTAACCTTCCAAAATAGTTCCAAGGGTCAGTGTTCTGGATCAGTCTAAAGTTCCAGACACAGGGACCTTGAGGAATCGGCTTCTGTCCCATCACCCTGCATTCTCCTCCCTCTCTGACACCTCTCTGAGCCTCATGGACTCTTCTCTCCTGGAGCTCTGCCTCCTATCCTGTGAAATTCAACATCCTCCTTGGGCCCAATGCTATCTCCCAGCCAGTCCATTCATTCTGATCATCATAGAGGTGGACAAGGAGGGGTTTTGAGGGCCCCTAGAGGGAGTTTCCATAGCATTTATGGTGGGGAAAGAGGGTAAGGGAACCAATCTGGAACCCTAACATTTGGTTCTGATGCATTTTCCTTAGAGAAAGCTAGACTGAATCCACAGTTTTCCATTATGTGGAAATGAGAAGCAGCGAGAAGGGAAGGTGGCAGGAGCCTGGGATAAGAGGCAGGAAGGCCTCAGTTTACATTTTGCCACAAATAGCTCCTATATGGTGTTATGGTGAAAATATCACCTTTAAAGATTGTTATAATATTAAAACTATGGTCGCCAAGGAAATTACTTTGAAATTCCTAAAATGAAACACTCAAGTCAGAATGGAGTTTATGGTGGTTTAATCACAATGGGAGTAAGAAAAAGGAGAGGGAGAGAAGAAGAAAGGAGAAAGGGGAAAGGTTAATTCAACCTTCTGGCCAGAGCCAGAGGGATATTAGGCCCTAAGGCCAAGGTAGAAAGAAAAATCAGTCCTTGACTCACAGTGACGGATCTGAAGGAAAGCTGTCTGCAGGCCTCATCTCTCCTCAAGCGCCTAGCATGAACTAGCGTCTAGCTCTGTCCACAGGAAGTGAGAGAATTCCAGAGGCTGTTCCCTACCTCACTTCCTGTGCCTCACAAGTGCCAATGGTGGCTCAAGCTTGGCTTAGGACAGCCCAGGTGGGCAGTTAGTTAATTCTGATTTGTCACTGACTAGCACATGCCCGTGTGGTGTGGGTGTGCACAATTTTGGGTGCTAGACCAAGCAAGATGGAGATTTTAAAATTCACAATGGGTGCCTGAGAATAAGCCACTTAATCAAATATATTTCCTCATCTGTAAAACAGGAATAATTTTTCACTGAATTAGGAAGATGAAGACAAGGAAGAAGTGCCACATACTACAAAGGCAAGAGTAGGTCATAATAAACTCTTCATTCCTTCCCTCCCTTCTTTACTGGCTCTGCTGGAGGCTTAGGGCAATAGGAAGGAAGACTAAGAAGAAACCATCTCTCCTGGGGACACCAAAGTTAGCTGTGAGTTTATAATGGTTAAAGAGAAAAAGATCCCCAATAGAGGGGAAAAGGGTGGGAGGAACAACCTCCTGAACTCAGATGAGTTTGGAAAACCTAATTCCGGGTCCTGAAGACAAGAGACAGAAGCAGCTCTGAGATTACTTCCATGTCTGAGATTCTCCAACATGCATTTGATATCAGAATTCAGGAGCACCAAAGGGAGCCCCCATTACACAATGCAAAGTCCTTTTACAGAAGAACCAGGAAGCAGGAGGGCCCTGGCTCGGGGACTCGCCTTACCAGCACTCCTCTCTTCCTCATGACTGAAAACTGCTCCCACCTCTGCCTGCTGCTGAGGGCAACATTCCCTTGGATGGCAGATTCAGGCACCAGGGAGAGGCTCCTTACCCACAGAGAGCAGGTTCCGGGCATTCTCCAGCATCACCTCCCTGTACAGCTCCTTCTGGGGAGGGGACAAGAGGCACCACTCCTCCCGCGTGAAGTCCACAGCCACATCCTGGAACGTCATCACCTCCTAGAGCAGCCGAAGAGAGAGCAGAGAACTGAAAGTCACATCACAATGAAGACCCCACCTCTGGTCAGTTACAGGAGGAAACTGACCCACAGAGAAGGGAGGGGCCCAAAGGTCCTTCCTTTTGTCAGTGTCAGAGGCAGCACTAGAAGCTGAGCCTTTAAGAGCCCAATGGAGGGGTGAGAAGAACAGCTCTAGGATGCTCCGGAGGGAAGCTGAGGAGTTTCTGGTGTGTGAAGGGAAATCTCTAGGGGACCTCCAATGTAGCCTGGATCCCAAGGGCCCCCACAGTGGGATGTAGGTATCAGTCATGTGTCTGTGGCCCCGTTGCTGTGTCCCAGGGCAGTCACTATCAGTGTGAGAGGCACCAACGTACCACAGCCTGAGTCAGGAAGGGGTGAGCTGAAAGAAATATAAAAGGCAGCGAGGGAGGGAAAGGGGGCTTTTGAACCTCCCCCGGAACTGACTAGCTCTCTGGGCTGGGGGTTTCTCTCTGAGATTTCCTGATCTCTTGAACACTGGCAAGCCCAGCCCGAGCAAGCTGAATCGAGGAGCTCTAGAAAGGCTGAGACCTCCCTCCCTCCCTCTCCGTCCTTCTCCCTCCCCCCCTAATAAATGCTCACTAGTCAGGTAATGAGCCACCAGATCATATTTTACTCATAACACTGTGGAAGGCAGGAGAAAGGAGAGGTGTTGCAGAAAGTTCGGGGACTCAGGCTGCAGCTCAGATGACCCTTCCTCAGAGAAGGTGAGCTGATCTCAGATTATTTATTTATTCATTCTATTTATCAGTAACTGCTTTTCTCTGGGAACTGCCCGAGTCCTGCTTCTCTGCTTCTAACTTAGCTCCACACTCAGCCAGCCTGTAACAGGGGAAGCAGAATGCAGCTCTTGGGTACCTTATCACTGTTCTAGCTTCGGCATCTCTCCTCAGAGAGGGGAAGCTCCACGCTTTAGTCCCCATAAATTTCTCTAGTAAAACCTCACAGAAGCTGCTTCAGATTGAACAGAATCCTTAGAGAATCAAATCAAAAATTATAATCCAGGAGAAAAAATGTAATTCCTCCCTTCATGCCATGAGGAAGAGGATATCTGACAAGACTGGATAAAATCATAACAAAATTCATTGGGGAAAAACAAAAGATCAGCCATATCAAGGAAGATGAAGAAAAAAAGCCAGGATAGCTGGGGAGCAGCAGGGCCAGAGCTCAGACCAGATCACAAGCCAGCTGTCATCCTAAACCTGGGGGACTGGTAAGATAAGGAGGTAAAGCAATGGGACAGGCTAAAGAAAATACCTCCTGGCAAGTGGAGAACAAGTAATTTGGGAGAAAATCCCTTCTTTGGTAAAAACTGCTAAGAAAACTTGAATGTAGCCTGGAAGGAAATAAGGCTCATACCATAAGCCTACACCACATCTATTAAACAGGATTTAAGGAAATGTGAGGTAAATATTGAAGATCACACTATAAGAAGGCAGGAGAGAAAGAACTCAAACCCATCTCAGCTACAGGGAGATGTATTTAGAATAATCACTTATTTTCTCCCAGATTACAGATAAAAACAGCTTCATACATTCATTTTTTTTTTGGAGTTCCAAATAGTCTCCTGGAGTGAGCAATCTGATCTAGATTTTACCTGAACAATCATGTGAAATATTTTTCCTTTTTTAGTCAAACCAAAGAAAATTGGAAAAAAGGGAAATGTATTTTGGTCTGAATTCAGAGTCCATCAGTTCTCTCTGGAAGCAGATGGTTTTTCTCATCACGAGTCCTTTGGGATTGTCTTACAACCCTGAACTGCTGAGAACAGCCGAGGCGTTCACAGCTTCTGACCACACAGTGTTGCTGTTACCTATAAAATGTTCTCCTGCTTTTGCTCATACTTTGCAACAGTTCATGGAAGTCTCCCAGGATTCTCTGAAATGTGCTGCCTATTATTCCCCATAGACCAATAGGGTTACACTATAATCACACACCACAACTTGTTCAGCCATTCCCCAGTTAATGAATGTCCCTCTATTTCCAATTCTCTGCTACCACAAAAAGACCTGCTATATAAATACCTTTGTATAAATAGGTTCTTTCCCCCTGTTAGGGATCTCTAGGATACATGCCTAGATCAAAGGGTATGCACACTTTGAAAGCCTTTTGGGCAAAGTTCCAAATGGTCAATCAATGGATGACAATTCCACCAACTATGCATGAGTATACCAGCCTTCACAGGTCTCTGACATGATCATTTCCTTTTTCTGGCACAATGGCCAAATTGTCAGGTGTTAGAGGGTGCCTCAGAGGTGTTTTACTTTGCAGTTCAAGGACACAAATGCTTAGCTAAACTCAAGATAGAGGCAATTACCAAAAAAATGGAAAACTTTGATTCCTTGAAACAAAAAAAACTTCTGCACAGAACCTTAACCTCTGTTTGCCTCAGTTTCCTTCACTGAGAAATGAGGAAAAAAAGAACATTTATCCCAAAGCATTAGTGCACAGATGGATGAAAGCTGATTTATAGGAGAACATGAAGCACTCCAGTCTGTCTGTATCCCATGCTTTGCCACTGAGCAGGATGCCTTTGAGACACGGCCAGAATGTCTCTGTCAGAATCTCCGGAACCGTATTTGCATAGAAATCTTCCAGGCCTTCCAGAAACTCACCGCTTTCTCTCCAGCCTGTCCAACAAAGGAAGGACTAGACCAGGGAGGAATTCTACTGCACAGAGAAGGAAAGTTCCCAGCTGCTGGCTCTGGTACAAATAGCTCTGCTCAAGAACACTCAAAGCTCCTCTTCTGAGAAAAAGGCCCCATTTCTGTGTGAGGGTCCTTCCTGAGGTCACCCCAAACTCCTCAGACTCTCTGCTCAGGGAGCTTAGCAGCAGGAGGCCAGTGAGGGGGTCACACCTTGGAGTGCATACAAAAGCCACAGGGGAGCTCTGTGGGGTCTGAGCTGCCCCAGGGCCCAGGAATCACTCCCAAAGCCGGGGAGAGAACCGGGAAGGGCTGGTCCTCCTGCCTGGGATGTGGGGACAGACGTGGCCCAGCAGGAAGGAGGCAGCAGCTTCCCAGCCCTCTTGGTCAGAGCCAGGGAAGGGCCTCCCTGGCTGAGGGGGCTCCATCTGGGGCTGGAATGCACTTACCTGGGCTGCGAGTCTGTCCCTCTCCAAGGCCATCCCAGGCACTCCAGGCTCCCTGTGGAGGCAGCAAAGCAGCCCCAGTGAGTCCCCCCTGAAGCTCCTCCAGCTTTCCCAGCCTCGTCTGCCAGGGTTAAATGAGGAGTTTGGACACAATAAGGGAGAACCTTGAATCATTTCAGGTTTACCGAGAATATAGCAGATGAGTAAATTCAGGTCAGCCCTTCAGGCCAAGGAAAGGAGCTGCCCAGCAGCTTTTCCTGTGAACGGATTAGTTTCATTAAAGCAGAGACAATAAAAGCATAAAGCAGAGAAATATAGGCAAGACATAAATAAAATGTCCTCATGTCTACACTAGCTGCTCCCCAGCAGCCCAGGTGGGGCTCCCTTGGCCAGAGGGCAGTCCTCCCGGTGGGGAAGGCCCTTCTCCTCCCTCAGCCTCCCATCCCTGACTGCAGGGCCTCCTGGGCTCTCTTCCCCTTCCTGCCAGCCTCCATTCAGCCCCTCAGGTGACTTTCCTCTGGCCCAGCCTCCTCATCAAATCCCCCAGGATGCTCTCTGAAACTCCCAGCCCTGATGACCCAATCCCCCTCCTCCCTGCCACCCCCTCAGCCCCGGGACACAGCAGCTTGGGGGGGGGGGGTTTCAGGGGGTCAGGGGGCGCGTGGGTATGTCCATGAACAACACCTCCGGCTCCTGGCCTGGAGCCCCTTCTCTGGCTGTCCCCCATGGGCGGCTCACAGGCTCTCCCTCCCAGTCTTCCCAACTGTGCAAACCACAATCCCGCCTCCTCCAGGAAGCCTTCCTGAACTTTTCACTCTCCGCCCTGTTTTGGCTCCTTATTGCCAGAGCAGAGCCTGTTTGGAACGACTCTGAGGCTGCCCAAGGGCGAGGGAGCAGGAGCTCGGGGGTCCGGGGCCCACAGGCTGGAAGGCAGGACTCCTGGGTCCTGACAGAGCTCGGTAAATCTGCACCCAGTCCTGGCCCCTCCCCAAAGGGTGTTTTAGGAGCAAAGAAGATCCCGAAGAGGAAGCCGAAGACCCCAGCCAACCCGTCAGACATCAGAGCAACCCCGTGGATATATTGAGTCCCGCAGAAAACTCGGTCGGTCCGGTCCCGCCCCGCTCCGGACCAGCCAGCTCCGCCCAGCTACAGCGTCCCAGGACGTAGGGGGAGGGGAGGGGCTCGCGGCTTTGGGGGGCTCCAGGAGGCCCAGGCCGGAGGTGCCGGCCCCAGAGGGGCTCGTAAGAGGCAGGATTCGAACTCAGCCACGTTCTCTGCCGCCCGCCCTCCCCCATGCTCCTCGTCCTCGGGCCGCTCTCCACTCGGGCGTCCCTTTCCCCCCGGTGCCCCGCCACCACGTCATAATTACCGAGGCTGCAGGCGCGGTCTGGAGGGAGTCCCACAATAGGCTACTGAGAGCAGTCAGAGAATGCTTTGGACGTGGAGGAGGGGAGAAACAGGCGGCGAGCTTCACTTCCGGCTTCCCGGAGGCCTTTGCGCAGCCTGTGTCGGCGCTTGATTGCCCCGCCCCGCCCCTTGGCGCTGACGCTCCCCCTCTCCCCTCCTCCTCCCTTCCCCGCCCCCCGTCCTCCCCTTCAATTCTCCGCGCCCACTGAGGGTCGGCCCCGGCCCCGCCCCCGCTCCTCTCTGGTGGGGCTTTGGGCAGCTGGAGCCTGTGTTGGACCGCTCAGTGTAGGGCGCTCCGGTCTCCTGGCTTTCCCCGGGCCTCCGGCGTCCCCAGTTCCCAGCTCTTCTCTCTCTTAACACAGCTCACGGCGCTGCGCTTTCCTCGCGGTCTCGGCATTCCCGCTTTGTGCGAGGCGGGAAGGGGGCCCGAGGGCACCGCGCGGGGCATTCTGGGTAGCAGACCGATCTCCAGGTGGGCTCTGGTGCTCCGATGGGGATTTTCTCTGGCGCTGCTTCCCGAAGCCAGTCAGGAAGACGCCGGATGGAGGCCCGAAGGGGGTTCCTGGTCCGGTCCAGCCAGATCCGGGCCGTTTCCGGTGTCGGGCTCCTTTCTCCGTAGCTTGTCAAGGAAGCCCCCTTCTGCTGTGGAGGAGGATTAGAGAGCCGGAAAAGAGGCTCCTCACTGGCCGGGGGTTGCTGGGGACGAGCCGGCCTCCGTGCCGGGACAGCCAAGACCCGCAGCAGCCTCGGGAGCCTCCCGGGGAAGGTCGTGGAAGTAAAAGCCCCAAACACGAGCTTCCACTCCGGGGCTTGGCCTTTCCGACAGTCGGCTGACCCCGGAGTCTACAGGCTGGCCGGGATCTGTACTAGGCCTGCACGGTGGGTCCATGTTAGGAAACGATCAGCTTGAGGGCCCGAAGCAATAAGAGTGTAAAAACGCTGGTTCTCTCTTTCCATCCAGTTTTCCTAAATGGAGGGCAGAGACTCTTCTAGTCTCTTCTAGTCTCACTCTCCTCCTGCCTCCTGGCTAGCCCCCTGCTGGGTCTCAGCCATCCAAGATCACTTCCTGCCCCCCTCCCCCGCCTTTACCCAGCATCCTTTTGGGGCCAATGTTTGGAGCTCTCTCCAGGGAAGTCTAGTCACGTGGCATAAAGCTAGCTGGGAAACAGGTAAGCTCTGGAAGTTTCCTTCAGACAACAGTTATCTGTGTAGACACTTTAACAATCTTTTGTCGGCATAAAACATTTCTAGTTAGTACACTGGAAAGCACAGAAACGACTGGCGTTTCCTTGAGAAGTCGTAGCAATATCTAAAGGCCATCAAACATTTCCACTGATGGGGATAAACTAGAAGCCTTTTGATGACAGCCATAAGGTATTGATGAAGTACTATAATACTGTAAGAAATGATCAGGATGGTTCCAGGGGAAAAAAAGAGAAAAATAAAAGACATTTAAAGGGAGGCCAGGCAAAGTAAGCAGAATCAGGAGAACATTATACACAGTAAAAGCAGTGCCCTATAATGATCAGCTGGTGAGAAATGCTATCTCCGTCCTTGGGGGGTTGGAGAACTAATGGATTCCTATCTTTTGAAATTTTTTGTGTGTATTTCCTTTTGTAACCTGACAACTGTGGAACTGTTTTGCTTGATATCACTTTATTTTGCAAATATGTGCACATTTATATTGAAACACATCCAAATTGCTTTGTTTGTCATTAAAAGGAAAGGCTAGAGAGAAGATGAAAATTTCAAACTTAAAATGAAAAAGTAGAGCAAACTAAAAACTTTTTAAATTTCATTAAGAAAAATAAATGACAATAAAACTTGACTCAAAATACATAGCCCTGAATTCTCTAATGGAAATTCACTTTTACTTTGGTATTAAATCATTAACTTTATGTTAGGCCTAGACTTTATTTTAATTTTATCTCTTTTATTCCAAAAACAACTTTACACCTAATTTTTCCAAAGGTATATGAATCGTATTATCTCCCTTCCCTCTTCCTTTCCTGCCTCCCACAGTTGATAAGCAATTCCACTTTGGCCTCCACTTTAAACCTGTCTCAAATTAATTGAAATATTCAATAATGTAAATTTTAGATTTTCTACACCCTGATTAGTTTTAAAAATCCTAGCAACCAGAAATGTCTACACCTCTAGGTAAGGATTAAAAACAACTGACAGTCGCCCTGGTGTGTCCTAACTCAGGCTTAGGGTACCATTGGTACATGTGTGACATTGGAAGTCAGGTAAAAAAAAAGAGTATATATTTGTGTCACTTCCTCTCCCAGTTCTCTTTTACGGAGTCGTGGCTCTGGCTCTTTGGAGGAGAGGTGGCTTTGGCTCTTGCAGAGATGTCTCTGGGCAGTGTGGGAGTCTTGTGGCAGCTTTCATTCGTTAGCGTAGTTAGTGAGTGAGTTTAGGCCGATTCCTTTGTCCTTTAACTTCCAAAACACTATCCTCTTAGGAGGCCTCATGGCTGAGTTCTCTGACCTCCCCTTGGCTTAGGCTAGGCCTGAGAAATCCTATACCCCTTTCTCTCTTCTTAATTCTTTCCCTCTACATTAATTAAAACACCATAAAATTCCCCAATTGATGAGTATTTTTATTGGGATTGAATTAAATCCCTGGTGACCACTAGTATATTTTAGTTGAAAACCCCTAAATTTACCCCTTACAGTAATTAACTCATATATTTATATATTTACATAAGAATAATACAATGGGTAACATAAATCATGCAACCATGGAAAAATGGTTTTTAAAAAATAAAACAAAATTATATTTTGAAAATAATTATTTGAGGCAGGAAGAGAAATCAATAGATTGAGAGCGGGGCTAAGAGATGAAAGGTCCTGGATTCAAATCTAGCCTGAGACACTTCCTACCCATGTGACATTGGGTAAGACATTTAGCCCCCATTACCTTGCCCTTACCACTCTTCAGCCTTGGAAACCAAAATACAATATTGATTCTAAGATGAAAGGTTAAGGGTTTCTTTTTTAAAGAAACACAAGATGACTTCCAGTCAAGATGGCGGTGTAGAAGCAGCGAAAGTTCAGACCTCGGAAACCCTTCCTTACCGATCGCAAACAGAGTGCTCCTAGGCCACCGAAATTCAAGCTGAACAACAGGATAGACCTGGGGAAACCTCCTCCTGGACCTGGATCAAAAGGTACCATACCCCAAAAGCCAGAACCCTAGATCACTCGGATCTAAGGGGTAGACAGAAAGAAGGTCCCAGGACCCATCCCCCCCAACCCAGAGTGCTGAGCCCACGGCAGCAGCGGGAACCTCATGGCCCTAAGGACTCACCTTGAAAGCAACCTGAGCCAGTCTCCAGGGTGCCCAACACAGACAGCAGGGAAACATAGAGAGAAGGGGGAAGCCTGTAGCCCCCTGGCTGGGTCCTTCCATCTGAGTCTCAAGGGAGGTCCCAGCTTTAGGGCACCAGCTGAACCCAATCCCATCAGGAGCCCTCAGAGCTGCTGAAAGGACAGAAAGCTCGGGGCTGGCAAAGGGGTTGCTCCGTAGAGCTTACCTTGAAAGTAACCCGGGCCAGTTTCTGGGCACTCAACACAGACTGTGGAAGAGGAGGTTGCTGCTTTTTTTTTCTTCCTTTTTTTGGCTACAGGATCATTCGGCCCACACCACCTGAACCTAATCCCATCAGGAGCCCTCAGAGTCCAGGCAAGCAACAACCCCTCCCCCCTTAGAGAGCTGGGTCTTCTGAAAAAACAGAAACCTAGAGGCGAAGTCAAGATGGCAGCCTAGCCAGAGCTTTAGAGATCCTCCATATCTGCTCCAGCTGTCCAGGAAGTTTAAAACTCAGAGTAAACCCAGCCCAACTAAGCTGAACTCAATCTTATCAAAAGTCTTCAGAACACAGGGAAGCCCAGGCTCCCCATCCATCCTCATTGACTGCTGGACTTTAGCCAATCAAAAGCCTCCAGAGGACAGGAAAGCTCAAACCCCCATTAACCTTCCCTCAGAGATTACACCAAGAGATCCTCTGTTAAAGCTCCAAGAGGGGAGACTGATAGAAGTCCCCAAAAAACAAAAAAATGAGAGGAACAAGAGCACAGACAAATACAGGGAGTAAAGAAGGTGTGAATTTGAACAAACAGAAACAGAAGAAAGAAACTACAATAGACAGCTACTACTCAGCAAATGGAACAGAGGGGGAGAGATCAGCAAACGATAAACCAGAAATCCCAGCAAATTGGATACAGGCTGTGGAAGAACTCAAAACACAACTAAGAGAGGCTGAAGACAATTGGGAAAAGAACTTAAAAATTAAGATAAGCCATCTGGAAACAGAGGCACTTGAACTAAAACAAGAAAATAGTGTCCTGAAAGCCAAAATCATCCAGCTGGAAAATGAGGCAAAGGAGATGAAAGACGAGATAAAGAGGATGAAAGACGATCTTCAAAGAAACTCAGACCAGAAGGAAAAAGACGACCAAAAAGCCAAAGATGAAATCCAATCGTTAAGAACCAGAGTAAAACAATTAGAATCAAGTGACCTCACAAGGCAGCAGGACACTATAAAACAAAACAAAAAGAATGAAAAAATTGAGGAAAATGTGAAGCATCTCATTCACAAAACAGACAATTTAGAAAATCGTTCAAGAAGAGACAATTTAAGAATAATTGGACTACCAGAAGACCACGACAAAAGAAAAAGCCTGGACATAATACTAGAGGAAATTATCCAGGAAAACTGTCCCGAAATCCTAGAACAAGAGGGGAAAGTGGAGATTGAAAGAATCCACAGATCACCCCTTGTATTTAATCCCCAACTGACAACACCAAGAAATGTTATAGCCAAATTCAAAAACAATCAGATGAAAGAACAGGTATTACAAGCTGCCAAGAAGAAACCATTCAGATACCATGGAAACATGTTGAGGATAACACAGGATCTGTCTGCATCCTGTGACAAGGAAATCACTTTAAAAGACGGATATATATTAATTTAAGGTCGCCAAGGAATTCAGCTATGTAATTCCTAAATGAAAACTCAAGTCAGCAGTCAACCTTTTATGGAGTTTAATTTCAAACAGGAGGAAGAAAGGAATTAGAGAGAGAGGGAGAGAGAAAGGGGAGAGAAGAGAATAGGGCTTAAATACCCCTTCTGTTTAGGCTGGGCCAAAAGGCCCAAGCCCTTAGATAGCTGGGGCAAAGAAAAGAGATCAGTCCCTATTACTCACGTGACCAAAATGGAGAAACAGTCTCAGAGGCCCCCACCTTCAGCTTCCTTCAGAGCAAGCTTCTCAGAACACACTTCAACCGCTCAGACAAACTCCTCAACCACCACCCTGAGTCTTCAGACCCCTCCATCTTTAAGGAAACCATCCAAGATCCCTCCCCTCAGTTCTCACATCTACCAATCACTGTCCATCAATTTCCCTGTGCCAATGGAGGCTCTAGCTTAACCCAGGACCGCCCAGAGGTCTGTGGCTTTGCACATGTCTGTTGAAGGTCATATTCTCAATAATTAAATCTTGATCCTTTGCTGCCACCCTTCCTAAATCCTGTTAGGACTGAGTGGGGTGGAAATTGTATTTTCCAAGACCTGGTTCTGTCATTCCAAGTATCTCTATTGTATCAATTCTAAAATCAATCATGACTCAAAGAAATTCCTGTTCTATGCTTAAGCATAGGTCAAAGTCCTTTCCATTGTTCAGCAAAAGGTTTCTGTCCTAAAGTAATCTTAAGAAGGGAGGAGGAGGAACCTCCCATGCCAATGGGGTTCACATTCCAATAGACTATCAGTAAGAAATTTTCCAAGTATAAAATTTCCCAATGGTGAAATTTCCAACATTTAAAGTCTAAGGAATTTTAAGGTTTACAATCCACACTGAAGGACCAAAAGGCATGGAATATGATATTCCGGAAAGCAAGGGAACTAGGCCTACAGCCAAGAATAAAATACCCATCAAAACTGACTATATTCTTACAGGGGAAAGTATGGTCATTTAACACAACAGAAGAGTTCCAAGCATTCATAAATAAAAGACCAGACCTGAACAGAAAATTTGAAGTCCAACCATAGAACTCAAGAGAATCATCAAAAGGTAATTTAAAAAGAGGGGAAAAACAACAACAACAAAAAAAAAAAAGGTTTTTTTAAAAGGTTTTTTTAAAGAGACTCAATAAGTTAAAATGATATGTATCCCTATAAGAAAAGAGGTCATTGGCAACTCTTAAAAACTGTTGCTATCACCTAAGCAGCTAGAAGAACTACACTCAGAGGGAACAGTGACAAACTGTATAGGATGAAAGGACAAGACATATATAGTTATATAGATATATGCATGCATAAATACATATACATGTGTATGTATATATATATATATATACATGACTAAAGCTAAAAAAGAAAAGAGGTTCTGACTAAAAGAAATGGGAAAAGAAACAAATGGGGGTAAATTTATATGTCACAAAAGCTCATGGCGGGAGGGGGAGAACATCGATACACTGGAAGGGTAAAGAGGTTGGAGATAGGAAATACTTAACTCTTATGTACTTTGAAACTGACCCAAAGAGGGAAGAACAATCCAACCCATTGGGGAAGAGAATAGATTTGTGCCCTATAGGGGAGTAGAAGGGTAAAAAACAGACTGGTGGGGAGGGAAGCAGTACAAGGGAGGGAAAGGGTGGGGGGGAAATTTTAAAAAGACTACAGGGGAAAATAAGGGAGGGAATAAGAAGGGAGGGGGGTAGAAAGGGAAATACAAGGGGGACGGATTTAAAGTAAATCACTGGACTAAAAGGTAGAGCTGAAGAAGAGAGGTTAGAATTAGGGAAGGATATCAAAATGCCAGGGAGTCCACAAGTGACAGTCATAACATTGAACATGAATGGGATTACCTCACCCAGAAAACGTAGACAAATAGAAGAATGGATTAGAATCCAAAAATCCAAAAAAAAAAAATCCTACCATATGTTGTCTCCAAGAAACACACATGAGGCGGGTAGACACCCACAAAGTCAGAATTAAAGGATGGAGTAAGACCTTCTGTTGCTGGGTGCATTGGTCCTTGTAATTATCGAGAATAATCCTGAAATTCAGGGGGAGAAATTCATCTCACTATGCCCCCTTGACACTTTGGCCTGCCCAGTCTATAACACATCCAAAATGAGATTCCTTCACACTATACTCAGTGCAGAATTCTCCCTCACTATGGTAGATCCCCGAGATGTGACTTGTGGAATGTAGGCGAATGATGACACTAGCGAAGGGAAGGAAGCATAGATTCTGGAGTTGAATTTGTTGAAGTCTTCAGACTCCATTCATGTCAGTTAATTCCCTTCTGAATAGTAAATAAGGCTATATAACTATAGGTATTGGAATTTGAGAAAAGTAATCTTAAATTCAGTGCCCATATCCTTATATATATGTTGTTCATTGATTTCTTAAAAATACATAGGTTTGAATACAAAACACCTCAATTACAGTTTTTTAGTTTATTTTTAAACAAAACAGAACTACATGACTAAATTTTTCTAGCTGGTCTAAAATCCCCAGGTTCTCAGCTACCCTGACAGGTAGAAAAGCATAAGAGGCAGGGCTCCGACAAATTTATATCCTGTCTGTGCCAGCATGTAAAAACAGGATGAATGTGATGTTGAAAATCAGCTTTTAGGGTACCAGATCTAACTCCACAATGCTGCCCCAAAAAGGAGGGAAATTTTCCTTCACACAATAAGACAGAAGCTGAATATAAACATTGTTCCATATAGCTTTTATTTTTAAGGTTCCTCCACAGTGTGGATTCTCTGATGTCTAGCAACATGGGAGTTACGACTAAATATCTTTCTGCACTGCTTGCATTCATAAGTTTTCTCCCCAGTGTGGATTCTCTGGTGTGTAGCAAGACTGGTGCTCCTACTGAATGTCTTTCCACATTGCTTGCATTCATGTTTCTCCCCAATGTGGATTCTCTGATGTTTTGCAAGATGGGAACTCTGAATGAATGCCTTTCCACACTGCTTACATTCATAAGGTTTCTCCCCAGTGTGGATTCTCTGATGTACAGCAACTTGGGAAGTCCAACCAAATGTCTTTCCACACAGCTTGCATTCATAAGGTTTCTCCCCAGTATGGATTCTCTGATGTTCAGCAAGTCTGGAATTCCGACTGAATGTCTTTCCACACTGCTTGCATTCATGAGGTTTCTCCCCAGTGTGGATTCTCTGATGAAGAGCAAGACTGGTGCTCCTACTGAAAGTCTTTCCACACTGTTTACATTCATAAAGTTTCTCCCCTGTGTGGATACTCTGATGTCTAGCAAGATGGGAGTTCCAAGTGAATGTCTTTCCACACTGCTTGCATTCATAAGGCTTCTGTAAAGATTAAAATTTAGGGGAGAGGGGGAGACTGAGGCAGGTAGAAATTAGTTTCTCTCTGCAAGGAATATATATTTTTTAGAGGTTTATTAAAGGTTAAAGATTAAGAATATACAAGTAAGAAACATGTGCCTAGGCCAGAGGCCTAGACAAAATAACCTCACATCATGGAAGAGACGCCTCTGCTCCAAAAAGGGAAGTCCAAAAGCCCCCAGACCTTCAAAAGCCTTTGCTTAAATATCTTCTCGATCTCGGCCCAGGTGAGATTACAAGGCATTCTGGGGAAGTGGAGCAAAGGCTCATGGGGATTGTAGTCCTGTATTCGAGTCTATTTTTTACATCCCCCCGTGTGATCATTTGTGGAAAAATTAATTTTTCCCCAAAAGGATCATAAAAACATAATAAACTTAAAAGATTACAATAGTGTGAGGATAAGAGAAAAAAGAATAAAACCAATAATTTCTGAACACATTGACAAAAAGCCGTTAGGGGGCAGTCCCCTTTGGGGACTTTTTTGTATGTAAGTATACATACAAATAAATGTTCAATCAACCACACCCAAAGTTCAATTTTGTGCAACTTGTGGTCTGGAGGCTTCTTCATGGTGGCTTCTCCAACAGTTCAGTTCTGGATTCAGAGAGGGAGCATCTTCTTTACCTAAACTTCTTCTCAAAAGGAATTTAAACTTTGCAATTTAAATAATGATATTTTTTTTTACATTCCCCCGTGTTGTGGGTGATTGAAAGATTCAGAATCAGTTAGGGATGCATGGCTGAGGTATGAGGTATATGAATCAATTGGCAAGAAATATTAAAAAGACACCAGAAAATCCAAAAGAAAAGAAAAATTTCTGGATGAAAATATAGACTATCAAAGTCTTATGTGTAAAAATTCCAAGTAGAAGAAAAATAAATCTATAACAGGTCCTTCAATCAGGGCCCAATCAAAATGATCTAAGAAATGATGCATTTACCCAGTCAGTGCCAGGACTACAGAAAGGTACCACAGTATGAGAGGCAGAAAAGAAAGGGACCAGATTATAGAAGCCAAGTAGGAGCCAAGGTTTCAGGGATACTCATTTGTGAGTATTTTCAGAGTGAGTGTGGATACAAGGAAAGCCTATGTCTTAACACATGTTAAACATAGTAACCTCGAGTCTTCACACTAGGTTCAAGACCTTTGTATTGGCCTAGAAGTGCATCAATCCGTCCTGGATTGGCTTTTCTTTGGCTCTGTGCAATGGCTCTTGTGTGTATCTCTTGTCCTGGAATCAGACAGAATCATTAAGCAAAGTCCCATAATTTATTTAAATAATTAGTGGCATCATTTTTATAGTCACAAGCTTTCTAGGGCATGCATTAGAAAATGTATCTTAAACTTGTAGCACTGAAAAGTCAAAAAGTTAAAGAAAATCTTAATGCTGGTGACATGTGCTTGAAATATAAAAAGGAGAGAAAAAATAATTAAAAAACTGAAAAAGTATATTGCACATGCAAGAAAAATATAATAATAAAAGAGCTTTTAAAAATTCAAAAATATAGCTTATAATCATTGACACTCTGTGTCAGTTAAGAAAATATAAAATACAAGGCTTTCTCACCAAAAAATGAGATCCATTTCCTCTTAATATCTGGCCATGCTCCACTGTGAGTAGAAGGCAAATGAATTGAACAAGGTTAACATTTTTTCATCTTTAAAAATACAGTAGTACAAATATGTAGATATCAAAATCCCCAAAATTCTCAATAGCCCAATTAATTACAATAGCAAACAAACACACTTTCATATTTCACATAAGTTGCTGTATGACATTTTTAAAACCTATGAATTGATGGACATTTGTCACAAGTTTTACAAACAGAGCAATCCTTCAACCTTGGTATTTAAACATATTTTAAAACAAAGTAAAACTCATCTTGGGTTTAGAACATAATCAAGAAATCTATATATCATCCTGGTAGAAGTAAAATAGTGAGCTGAAGAGCATAAATAAAGGGGTGCTCCTTGTTCTTGGAGGCTTTTCCCAAGGGTACAAATGCCCTGAAATTAACTGCCCAACTTCCATTCACATGTGGGAAGGTTGGGGTTATAAAATACATTTCACTTCAGCTACTAGAATGGGCCCTACCTCGTGGTAGGGGCAGGCAAAAATAACCAGACTGTTAAAAAAAATTCCAAAATCATATTTAAAAAACCCTTAAAATCAAATCATTTGAGGTATTTAGCACATTAAATTTTCCAAGGTTGTTAATACAATTATAACCAGTTCTGAAGTCCATCTATCCTCAGCAAAATAGAAAAAAGCTGTTTTTTCATATATGGGCTTATTCACAACAATATTTGTTCAACAGTTATAGGGGAAAAACAACAGAATTTCAAAACTCAGTACATTCAAAATAAATTCAATCAACCTTCAGTTCACAGAATAATATTCAATCCAGTAATATATGAACTTAAAATCACAACGTTAAACCATAACAAAAAATGCAATAGAATACAGAGATTTTTATAAATCATTGGAGTCTGAAATGCCTTAGAATATAACCTTTAGTCTCTTCAAAGTTCCTTGGGGTTTTTTTTTTTGTTTGTTTGTTTTTATTTATCCATTTAAATGTCTATTCTCCGAAGGCAGAGTAGTAAAGGCTAGGCTACGGGGTTCAAGGGATCCGTCCAGGGCCCCATAGCTGGGAAGCATCGGAGGCCAGATTTTAACTAGAGACCTCCCATCTCTGGGCCTGGCTTCCAGTTCGCTGGGCCACCCATTTGCAAATTCAAAGTTGAATCTTTGGGCTGAGTCTGCTCCCAGACAGGCAGGCAAAATCAATGAAATTGCCAGAAGAGTCAAAAATCCTTTTAAACAGCCCATTGCTTTTTAGGTTTCTGTTTGAAAAGATCTGTTTCTTCTCTTTAGTCTTTTCTGTCTTTCCCCTCTCTGATCCCCCTGTGGCCAATACCCCTAGCCACTGGAGGCTTAGCCTAAGGGAAAATTACCCGGTCTCCTTTCCCTCTGGTCTCTCCCCTCCGCCCACGTGGCCAATACTGTTACCAGCTGGTCGCAAGGAGTCCTCAGCAATCTGCTCCAAGGATCTGGGTGATGAGCCGGCTGGGTCCGAGGCCAGATGGGTGAGAGACAGACTGCCGGGGTGGGTCGGGCTGGGAGCTGGAGCACCAGGTGAGAGGCCAGGAGCAGAAGCAGGAGCCGGAGAGGGCCGCAGGCAGGAGCTGATCAAGATGGTTTTCTAAAGAGCATCTCGGAGAACCTTGGCTTTAAAAAAAAAATTCTCTAGGCTAAAAATTTTTTGAGAAGTTCTCATCCAATCTAGTGGTCGCCAACTGTAAAGATTAAAATTTAGGGGAGAGGGGGAGACTGAGGCAGGTAGAAATTAGTTTCTCTCTGCAAGGAATATATATTTTTAGAGGTTTATTAAAGGTTAAAGATTAAGAATATACAAGTAAGAAACATGTGCCTAGGCCAGAGGCCTAGACAAAATAACCTCACATCATGGAAGAGACGCCTCTGCTCCAAAAAGGGAAGTCCAAAAGCCCCCAGACCTTCAAAAGCCTTTGCTTAAATATCTTCTCGATCTCGGCCCAGGTGAGATTACAAGGCATTCTGGGGAAGTGGAGCAAAGGCTCATGGGGATTGTAGTCCTGTATTCGAGTCTATTTTTTACACTTCTCACCAGTGTGGATTTTCTGATGTACAGCAAGATGGGACCCCCGACTGAATGTATTTCCACATTGTTTGAAACCATTACTTTCCTCACCAGTGTGGATTCTCTGATGTTTAGCAAGACTGGCCTGTGAATAAAAGTCTTTCCACACTGATTATTTTCACTAGATTTTTCCTCAGTGTGCATTCTTTGATGTACAAGATGATATGAATTTTGAGGTACAATGCAGAATTCCCTGAAAGCAAAGTTATTGGGACCATGACACATGAATCTTTGTAGTTCCATTTCTTCCACTGGAAAGCTCACATTGATTGGATTCACCTTCATTTCAGGTCTGATCTCTCCTTCTGAAAGAAACAAACAGTGAAACATACATATAGAGCAATATATACCCACATATAACTATATCCTTTCCTCAACTGTTAGAATATAAACCTCTTCATATCCTGTTTCCTCAGGTAAGAAAAAGTCTTCCAGATTAAATGGGCACAATCCATTCTTTGAAAATGGCATTGCCTGAAAGCTAAAGAACAATGTGAATAACAGCTTCCCATGTGATCTCATTGGCTCTTCATAACAAATCTGAGATTTGGGACAGGCTAGCTTTATTACATTCCTAACTCATACCATGACCTCAGAAAGGCTGGATGAGTGACTTGACATGAAATTCTGGCACCTGAGACCAAATTGTGTGACTGGGCAGACTCTGTCCAAGGAACTACACAATTCACATTCAATCTTTTTGCTTTCAATTTCATTATCGATACATTCAAATCTCTTTTCATAGGTATGGCACCACTGGGTGCATGTAGAGCAAATATTCCTATTATTTAATCATCTATCTTCTCTGTAAGCATAATGGAATTCCCTTCATGATTGCTTTCAACCTTATTTTTTTGTTCCAGTATCTGAGATCAGATGAAGAAATTCAGCACTTTTTTGCATTTATTCAAAGCATAAAAGATTTTGTTCTGTTCCCTACTCATTAAGAGTAACCATTACTTTTCTATTAATGCCTCTTTTCACTAAAATAAAATCCTTCTACTAAGTAAAATTAAATAAAAACATGGCATTTCCCATGTTTAAAAAGCTATCTCATGCAGTAAGTAGAGTCCATGATCCTTTTGTTAGGAAATGGGCAAAAAAACTCGTACAATTTCTCTTTCTATTTTCCACCATATATAGATATTGGCATTTTCATAATATTTTTTTTAAATCCCAATACAAGTGGTGGTACATTTTCATTGGACCTCAGAAACTTGCTAGGATTTTTAACCATGGGCAAGTCACAGTATTTCTTTTGGCCTCAAACTCTTCAACTATCACATGCACAGAATATCAAATGACTGCCAGGGTTCCTATTAGGATCAACAGAGATAAAATTTATAAAGCATATGACACATACTAGGGGCCATATGAAAATGGTGTTCATTTTTATCACTAGAACTGGGATTACTTCCTCCTTTGACTGTTTTTCTCCTTAAACTGTCATTCTTTTCACTCTTCTAGTTCCTGATTTCCCAGTTGAAGTAAATCCCTTTCTATTCTCCAACACTCCTTTCTCCATGGATCATCTCAGAATGAGATTCAGGATCTGTTGCTACTAACTCCATGTCTGGTTTCTAGATTGTGAGCTCCAGGACAGCCCAGGCTGGTGTTTCCCTTCCTTTGTATGTGCAGGGCTTAGCATGGTTCCGAGAACATATTTTATTATTTAATACATGTTTACTTATTGGGTCCAGGACTTATGTCAGGCCGAACCTCTACCAGGATCCTTGCATTCTGGTCTCTCTCCTGGAAGGCAAATACATGCTCTGGCTTTAACTGTGTTTCTGTCACTCTCTTCCCCATATTTCTCAGCAGTGAATAGTAAATCTGTTGCAACTAGAGCACACAAAATCCTGGAGATCTCAGAGGCTTCTCTCTGGGCTCTCGTCTCCTAAAGGGAGGAGCTGTGGTCATTTGATTGTCCAAGAACAGGACAAAGATTGGAACCCAGAGACCAGGAAAAGGCTTGGGCTGATGACTGAGGGAAACTTAGACTTGGATTGCTTCCAAGTAAGGCAACAGTCTGCACTCCTGCTCATAGAGTGCAGGTCAGTGGAGAGAAGGAAAATCAGAAAACCAGCTGCCTGGCTACACTCTAAATTGAGGTTCCCTGACCTCAGATGGGTCCTCAACACAGCAAGGCAATCCTGTGACATCTCCCTTACGTATTCCCTTTTCCACCCACCACAGCAGCTTTCCAGAGATGTCCCTGATCTCCAGCTCTCCCTCATGGCTTCCTCCCACCCTCTGCCTCACCTTCTGAAGTGAGAACTTGGCCTCATATTTCACTGAACAAAAGCTGGACCTCACTGCAGAGCTCTCTCTTATCCTCCACATTGCACCCAACTCAGCTGCTTCTTTTTCCTCTCGCGCATCAGGATCAGAGGAAAAGGTTATTCTTCTCCTGGCTAAAGAAAATGTCTTTCCATGGGCAAAAAAGCCCATCCCATCCATCATCCAAGTCCATGTATTCCTCCCTGCAGGACTCCCATTGTTCTTTCATCTTCAGCCTTTCCCACACTAAGGAGCTAATGACTCTTCCTCTGGGAACCAATAAACCATTTCTCCTCAATCCTCCAAACACTATCACTTGATTTCTTCCTCTGCATGAGATATTGTCCAACATCTGTCCTTGGGTTCATAGCTAAATTGCTAGACATGACCACTTGCAGTGAGTTATCCTGGTGCTTCTCCCTTGTTTTCTCTACTATATTCCCCCCCAGAATCCTCAGTCTGGCTCTCCTGAAGCCCCAGGCCTCCTCCCCCACTAGACCTCTCCAGTGCTTCTTCCCTTCAGAGACTTCCCTCTTATGATGAGCTTCCCTGGAGCTGGGATCTGGAGGGTTTCCATAGAACTGTCAGCATGCTGCTATCTACTCTAGCAGCGGGTGAGTTCCAAGAGGGCAGGGGATGTCCACTGCAGCCCTTTATGTTCCCCATTACTTAACCCAGGTCCCGGCACAGAGCAAGCCCTCATACATGTTTCTGGAAACTAAAGAGCTCAGAGGGGATAAGGTTAGCCCTTCTGTCACCTGCAGAAGACTTCCAAGCCCTTCTGTGAATCTTAAAAACTACTCAGACTGTACTTTCGAAGATTTGACTTATCTATTTCCTTATTGTAACAATGGAGATACTTGGTGTAACAAGAATCAGGAATGTCTTGGGAACTTTACATTACTCCACCCATACTTAGACATACTTTAGGGGAAGATAAAATTGTAAACTCCTGATTGAACAATGAAGGTACTTCACTCATACTGTATAGTGAAGCTAGAACTTTAAGCTAAGTCTATTTTTAGATCTAATACAAAAGGGTGTTAAGTACCTATAAAGGTTAAATTAATCACAAAAAGATCAAGTAACTCACAAAAGGCAAGTTTAACAAAGAAGTGTGAAGTACTCAGAAGATATAATCTAACCAGAGAAGGTGAGAACTAAAGAGTGGTGAGAACTAAAGAATGGGTGGTCCTAAAAAAAAAGCGTCTACTTTGATTGGTAGACTTAAAAATTCAGGGGAGATGACATAAGAGAAAATTTCTTTAAAAGGAGGCTAAAAAAGTCGGTTCAGGCAATTTAGTTCGGAGGGGAATTCGTTTCAGAACTCAGTTCAGGAGATTGAGTTCAGTGGAGGACTGGAGCTTCCTTGGAGACAGTCTTGTGGTAAGTGATAAGACTCCCTTTCCTTTAGACTCAGGGAGGCCACTTTGGCCAAGGCCTTTCTCTCATTCTCATTCATTCTCACTCTCTCCTTAATTCCTTCTCTCTATATTAATCAAAATCTCCATAATTCCCAGCTGGCTTGGGATATTTTATTATTTGGGAATCATCCCTGGCAACCAATTATTAAGATTTTAAGTCAAAACACTAAAATTATCTTTACACTTCAGTCCAAAACCCTGACTTCTTAAAGGATCACAGACATATCTCCTGAAGGGAGCTGATAGAAAATGGAATCCAACAGTCTCAACTTATAGATGGGGAAACTGAGGCTCAAGGTTTCAGTGATTTGCCCAAGGAGCTCCTGCTAAAACCACTGAAAAAGAATTCCAAGCTGGGTCCTCCTGCCCCCAAATCTAGCACTGGCTTCACCAGAGCACCCAGAAGCCTCTGGTCACCCTGGATCTCCCACACCTCTTTTGTCCTCCCTCACCTGGGCACCAGCTCCTCAGGACTTCTTGCTCCAACATCCATCGGGCTTCCCTCTGTTCCAAATAAGAGATCACTTATTCTGGGGGAGCTGGAAGCCCTAGGCATGGGGAACAATCAGGGAGAATTGAGAGAGGCTTGTCACTGAGTTCTCTTGAGGGAAAGGTTGGGGAGTCCAGTGACTCCACTCAGAGACTCTGTCCATGGGCTTCCCCCAGGAGCCTGCCCTCCCTCTCAGTGAATGTAATGCTGGAGCCCAGGGTAGGATGGGCCTGTTACACTGCTGGGGGACCTCAAATGAATACTTCCCCACCTCCCACCCCCATCCTGTTCTAGTCCATTCTGGAAGAAACTTCTAAACTCCCAAACTGGATCTGAGGTTTCATATTCTGGGCAAGTGTGACGCTCCAGACACAGGGAGCTTGAGGAAGCCTCTTCTGTCCCATCACTCTGCATTCTCCTCCCTCTCTGACACCTCTTTGAGCCTAGTAGATTCTTCTCTCTGGGAGCTCTGCCTCTTCTCCTGGGAAACTCAAAAATCCTCATTGGGCCCAATGCTGTCTGTCAGTCAGTCCATTCATCCTAATAATCACAGAGGAAGGCAAGCAGGGCCTTCAGGAGGCCTGGAGGAGAGTTCCCACAGCATTTAGGGTGGAGAAAGGAGAGGGAAGAAGGTCAGGGAATCAATCTGGAACCCTGACATTTGGTTCTAGGGCATTTTCTTTAGAGAAGGTTGGACTGAGTCCATAGTTTTCCATTATCTGCAAATGAGAGACAGCTAGAAGGGGAATGGAAGGGGTGAGAGCTTAAAGGCAGGAAGGCCTCAATTTACATCTGGCCACAAATCACTCCTAAGTGGGTGCCTCAGTACAAACCACTTAAATGAATCTATTTCCTCATGTGTAAAATGGGGATAATACTGTCACTGAATTAGGAAGATGAAGATGAAGTGCCAGAATATTACAGAGAAAACCCTTCACAGAGGCCCAGGCCAAGAGCACATCATTATAAACACTCCATCCCTTCCCTCCCTTATTTACTGGCTCTGCTGGAAGTTTAGGACAATAGGAAGGAAGACTAAGGACAAACCATCTCTCCTGGGGACACTGAGGATCTGTGAGCAATGAGTTTATGCTGGTTAAAGAAAAGAAGATCCCCAATAGTAGATCTGCCCTAGAGGGGAGAGGGTGGAAGGAAAACCCTCCTGAACGGTTTTCCCAGATGGGTTTAGGAGACCCAATTCAGGGCCAGGAAGAGGTGGGATAGAATCAGTTCTGAGATTACATCCACCTCTGAGATTCTCCAACAGGCATTTGATCTCAGACTTCAGGAGCATCAAAGAGAGCCCCCAACATCCCATTACACAATGCAAAGGCCTTTTACAGGAGAACCAGGCAGCAGGAGGGCTCTGGCTCTGGGACTCAGCATACCAGCCCTCATCCCTTCCTCCTGACTGAAAACTGCTCCCAACCCTGCCTGCTGCTGAGGGTGACATTCCCTTGGATGGCAGACTGAGGCAGCAGGGAGAGGCTCCTTACCCACAGAGAGCAGGTTCCGGGCATTCTCCAGCATCACTTCCTTGTACAGCTCCTTCTGGGGAGGGGACAAGAGGCGCCACTCCTCCCGTGTGAAGTCCACAGCCACATCCTTGAATGTCACCAACTCCTAGAGCAGCCCAAGTGAGAGCACAGAGAGCTGAAAGTCACATGACAAGGAAGAGCCCACCTCTGGTCAGTTACAGGAGGAAACTGACCCACAGAGAAGAGAGGGGCCCAAAGTCCCACCCTTTGTCAGAGCCAGCACTAGATGCTGAGTCTTCAAGAGTCCAATGGAGGCTTGAGAAGAGCAGCTCTAGGATGCTCTGGAGGGAAGTCAAGGAGTTTCTAGTGTGTGAAGGGAAATTTCTAGGGGACCTCAAGTGCAGCCTGGATCCCAGGGGCCCCTGTGGTGTCAGACTCGTGTCTGTGGCCCTGTTGCTGAGTCCTAGGGCAGCCAGCATGTCACCAACATGGCAGAACCGGAGCCACAGAGGGGAGGAATCTGGGGGGAAGGTAAAAGGCAGGCGATGGAAGGAGAGGAGGTTTTTGTACCTCCCCCAGCTTTCCTGATCTCTTGATCTCTGGCAAGCCCAGCCTGAGCAAGCTGAATCAAGAAGGAGATTTAGGAAAGCTGAGACCTCTCTCTCTCTGTGTCTCTCTTTTTTACTTATAAATGCTTATCACTGTTCTAGCCTTATTTCAACATATTCACTGGCCTTGGAAGATTCAGGCGAGTCCCAGGGAGTCAGCTCTAGTCTTTCCTCACCCTCGACCTATCTCAGACATGTCTGGTTTGCTGCCCAGTCAGGGCCCTGACCTTGCACTGGACTCACACAAAAACTTCCTCTTAGTCTGGGCAGAGAAGGAGGGCTGGGGCACTGCTGGCCCCTTATTATTGATTATTCCAGTCAGTCACAGTGTCCCTGATTATCCCAGCTCTATAACCACTGGTGACCCTCCATCCTGTGACAGACATCACTTACCCCGTCTGCTCGTTCTTCTATGTTCCTCCAAACCCATCAGAGAGATCTAACCTTCTGCTTAGCGTTTGGAGCATTAACAGAGGCAAGTTATTGACCTCTTTTAGTGATAGGCAGTATTCCCCTGCTTGTCTTCCTTGGAGAGCTGCCTCAGTTTGTCCTTTGATTAAATTTCACTCCCAACACTTGCAAATGGGAGCTTAGATGTTCCCTAGTGAAGAGGACTCTGCAGTATTTTAGGAAGAGACCCTGAAGGGAAGAGATCATTTGCTTCTTGAACACCCCAAGCAGCAGGAATGCAGGAGGAATGGATAACTGAAGACAACAGTAGCAGTAGAAGCACATCAGAGAGAGCAGAAAGAGGCTTCTTTGAAAAACTATAGACAAGGAGAAAGGAAGGAAGGAGGAAACCTGGGAAAGCTAACGGTGAAGCTGAAGACAGAGGGGATCCTGGGAAGAATCTTGTCCACCCATCCACTCCAGGAGGATGCTTCTTGTGTTGGACTGCAGAACTACAGGGGAGAAGAGTTGGTAGATAAAGATGGGGACACACGAGGCCATCTAAAGGATAAGAAACCTTCATTTCCATTCCCTCTACACTCAGCACCTGTTCTGCCCTTCTGGGGATTCCCCAAGAGGTAAAAGACAGTCCTTGCCCTCCAGGAGCTCACAGTCCAGTGGGGGACAGAGACAATACATAGACAGATTGACACAAAGCAAGCTCTGCCTAGGAGAAATAGGAAAGAACGGAAAGAATGAAGGCGCCCTGAGGGAGAGGGATGAGGGAAGGTTTCCTGTAGAAAGTGTTTAGTCTTTAGTTGGGACTTATAGGAAGTTACAAGGGATCAGTGAACTGACATGTGGAGGGAAAATATTCCAGACATGCGGTAAAGCTATTGAAAATGCCTGGAACTAGACACAGCCAGATCACATAGCCTTCCAGAAACTCACCCCTTTCTTTCCAGCCTGTCCAACAAGGGAAGGACTAGACCAGTGAGGAATTCTACTGAACAGAGGAGGAATGTACCCAGCTGTTGGCTCTGGTATAAACAGCTCTGCTCAAGAACACCCTGAGCTCCTCTTCTGGGTTCACCCCAAACTCCTCAGACTCTGGTCAGAGTTCAGGAGCAGCAGGCCAGTGAGGGGGTCACATTCTAGAGTGGATAAAAAAGCCACAGGGAGCTTTCTGGGGCCTCCCCAGCTGCCTGATTCTGGCTGTCCCTGGCAAGGACCCTGACCATTCCTACAACAGGCTCCACTGACATATACTGACCTTCCAGCCCCTTCCTCTCCCCTCACACCTCCCTCCTCCTCCTCTGACCCAGGGACACTGGCCTCCTGGCTGATTCTTGGCCAAGACCTTCCATGGTCTGATTCTGGGCCTTCCCAGGGGCTGTCTCCCTGCAGGGAATGTTCTCCCTCCTGCCTCTGGCCTCGGAGGCTCCTTTAAATCCCGGTTGAATCCTCCCCGCAGGAACCAATGACCTCCCCAGAACCCTGAGAACCTTCCCTCCCACAATGCCTCCCTCCCAAACAGAGCTTATTTGGACATAGCTGCTGAGAGGTCTCCTTGGTCAGACTGGGGGGGGGGAGGTGGAGGGAGGCCAATGACTTCTCCCTTCCTTTGTGCTGAGCAATGCCAGGCACACACCAGGGTATACCTCCACACTGGCTGACTTGGGCTAAGAAGTAGGAAAGAGAAAGGAACCAAAGAGATCCAGGAAGACCTGAGGACTTGAGGCAGAAACCAGTGAGCAGCACTAGGGAACAAAGTCTTCCCTGAGGACTGCACAGACCAGGGTATACCCTCAGGTTCTGCTCCAAGACAGACTCAGGAGGGAACAGGTAAAAAGAAGCAGAAGAAGAGGGTGTGAGTGTCACCAGGCAAGCAGAGAGATGTGAATTTTAGATTTCTTCCACCCGGCTTAGTCTTTAGAATTTTAGCAACCAGAAATGTATACACCCCCACTTAAGGATTAAGTGTGGGGGAGGATGGTCTATGACCAGCATGTGCTATCAAGTGACAAATGTAATGTTGTGGAAGAGAGAAAATGGGAAAAGTCTGCAGCAGAGCTGGAGAAGCTGGGACTGCTGAGCTATCACTCAAAGAGAACATTCTAATTGGAATGGTGACCAGGAAAGACTGTTGAGAAGGAAGAGACAAACTGAAAAACTGAGTCTTGTTGACTGGAGACAGAAAGGAAGGACAAAAGTCTTGTTCTCTGATTTCTCTTTGCTGCACTACAGAGACTGAATTCTCCAGACCTGTTAACCAGTTTTCCCATATCTGAACTATATTCCACCATCCTCCAATCTAGGAATTATTCTAGTATTAGGGAAACCCCCAAACCCTCTTTTCCTCCATCTTCTTATCTTTCCCTTCCTCTCAAATAGACCTCATACTTAATCTTAGAGAAAAGAGTGATTTATTTGATACACCATAATACTCACTCTGTGTTGATTTTAGAGAGAACAACAGAAGAATCAACAGGAAGGAGGAAGGAAGGGAGGAAATTGGCAGATCTGATCTTGAGTTGTTATTTCTCACTTAAATAATTCCTTATTACACAAATCAGAAACAACTGACTGACCCTCTGGGCTGTCCAAAGCCAAGTTTAAGCCACCATTGGTACATGTGAGTCACAGTAAATGATGTAATGAACTGCCTTTATATTTCATGTCACTACCTGTAAGAAGGACTTTGGCTCTGGAACTTGACTTAGAAGAACTCAAGTGGGAGCCCTAAAACTGCTTCCCTTAGATGACCACATGGTGAGTAGAGGCTGACTCCCCTTTTCATTGACTTTTTCTGGAGGCAACATCCTCTGGGAAGGCCCCTTGGCTGAGGCCTCTGAAGTCCCCCTGGCTCAGACCAGGCTGGAATAGATCTTCTTCCCTTTTCCCTCTTTCTCTCTCATTCTTAATTTATTCCTTCTACTGTAAATAAATCACCATAAAATTCCATTCTGACTTGAGTATTTCATTGGAATTTAGAATTTAAATCCCTGGCAACCAACTAAAAAATACATTCAGTCTCAACCCTAAATTTTACACTTAACAGAGAGCAAAGCCAGGATCCCTAAACAGGGAAGAAGAAGGAGTCAATGGTCTTCCTCAGTGCTCACTTGTGCCTAGGGAGAAATCCAACAAGGGAGGCAGCACCTAGGGGGATCTCTTGGGGTCTGAGCTTCCCAAGGGCCAAGGAATCACTCCCAAAGCCGAGGAGAGAGCCAGGAAGGGCTGTTCCTCCTGCCTGGAATGTGGGGACAGAAATGACCCATCAGGAAGGAGGGAGCAACTTCCCAGCCCATCTTATGTCAGAGCCAGGGAAGGGCCTCTTTGGCTGATGGGGCTCCTATCTGGAATTTGTGAACTTTAGATTACTCCACCCTACTTAGTCTAATAAAAACAGGAATTTCTACACCCATACTTAAGGATTAAGTATTTAGGAGGATGGCCTATGACAGACATGTGCTAGCAAATGACAAATCAGAAACAAATGACAGACCCCTGGGCTGTGAAGCTTAAGCTACCATTGGTACATGTGAGACACAGGAAAGTGATGTAAAAACCGTCTATATATTTCACGTCACTTCCTCTCTCCAGGCTCTTTCCACAGAGAGGTGGCTCTGGCTGGCAGCGTGGTATGTGTTTTGGCATCTTGGCATGGCAGCAGCCATTGTCTGGTTTGGCGGTGAGTTTTCCTTGATATTATACTAGAAGCTGAGTAGCCTAGTTCAGGTGAGACATCTTAACTGAGCTTTCTTGGAGTTTGGGCTGATTCCTTTCTCCTTTACCTTCCAAACACTATCCTCTTAGAAAGCCTCTACTCTTCTTCAAAGACCTCGTGGCAGAGGTCTTTGAACTTCCCCTGGCACAGGCCTATATCCTCCTTCTCTCTCTTCTCCTTAATTCCTTCCCTCTATATTAATTAAAATCACCATAAATTACCAACTGACTGAGGTGTTTTTATTTGTGATTTCTCTGGCAATCAAATTATTTTAGATTTTAAGTCACAACCCTAAAATTATCCTTATAGACTGTAATGCACTTACCTGGGCTGGGAGTCTGTACCTCTCCAAGGCCACCCCTAGGACTCCAGGCTCTCTGTAGAAGCAGCAAAGTACTGCCAGTGAGTCTATCTGGAGAAGCTCCTTCATCTTTTCCTGGCCTTGTCTCTGTACGGGTTAAATTGGGAGTTTTGACACTACAAGGGAGCAGCTTTTAATCATTTAAGGTTTTTTTTTTTAACCCTTACCTTCCGTCTCAGAGTCAATACTGTGTATTGGCTCCAAGGCAGAAGAGTGGTAAGGGCTAGGCAATGGGGGTCAAGTGACTTGCCCAGGGTCACACAGCTGGGAAAATCATTTAAGTTTTAATGAGAATATAGTAGAGTTGTAAATTAATATTATCCCTTTAAGCCTGAGGAAAGAAAACTTCTAACAACTTTTAACAATTAACAGTTTGGTTTAATTAAAACAGAGATAGTAAATGAAAATAGTAAAGGAGGGAAATACAGGCAAGAGGTAGACAAATAAAATTCCTAATGTCTATATTAGTTATCCTAAAATGACATATATTTACTACCTAAAACTGCCTATAACTACCACTAATAACAGCCACCCCACAAAGTTCCAATCTAGTCCAATCAAAACAAACTCAACCAGTGTTTACTCCAACCCCAATTATGTCTGTCAATGAAGACCAGCCAACTTCCAAAACATTCAAGATAGAAAAAAAAACCTAACAGCCCCAAACAAAACCCCCAAACCCTCTGAATAACCTGAGGCCCACCATTATATTCCAGCAACTATATGCCAACCATCAACCCAATATAAAGCAGCAAACTTCTCCCCCAACTGACAGACCATCCAATTGATGCTAGACTCCTTTTCTACCCTTTTTCTACCTCGATTCCTATCTATGGTTTCTACTTCCTATCACTGTGAGCTGGTTAGTGCCTACACATCTCTATGGTAAGAGGACCTCCAAGTTCTCTGTTAAATTAAGAAAAGGAATAAAGAATTCCTTTTTACATCTCCTAACTCTGGGTCCTGTCCCTGCCCATCTTCCCACTTTATGGTCCCCTGAATGGAGTTCCAGCAAAGGCTCTTCCCAACAGGCCTCCCTTGGTCCAGGAAATGTATGACTTTTCTGAGCTTCTGAGCAACAGGAATTGGCCAGGAGCCCCCCTCCCAGGCACTCCCTCCCCTCTTTCCCCCAGTGTAGACAAGCTCATCTCCCTCACTGCCTTTGAGTTCACTTTCTGGGCTGATTGCTCTTAGTTGGACCTGAGAAGAAAGCTGTCCTGATCCCTCTCCCACCTTAGTATCTGGCTCAGCCCATCCCTCCTGGGGCCAGGCCTGGGCCTCTGCACCCTGAGCTGGGAAGGAGAAGGGACCCAGAGGGCAGAGGTTTTCCCTTCTCTTCCCAGGCTGAGGCTGCCCCACAGGGATCTACACAAGGTGAGGGGCCACAGGAGTCACCCAGGGCCAGGCCTGCCCTCAGGGGAGAGCCTGCTACCAGCAGAGGGAGGGAGGCAGCTTGGGAAGAGAAGAGGGTCTGAAGGGGCATCTGAGCCCCTCCCTCTGTTCCTCCTCTTCTGCCCCCTCCCTTCCTCCCAGGACCCCAAGAGGCAGCAGGGCTTTGGGATCCCCATGGGAGGGGCCCAGGCAGAGCCCAAACCCCCCCTGGCAGGGAAGGGACCTGAGGGCTCTGCCAGAAGGGGGAGCAGGGAAGCGAAGGGAGGGGCTGGGAAGGCACCCAGTCCAACAGAGCTCCTGGCAAGGAGGGCAGGACCCTGGGGAGATTCATGTTCCTGGGGGTGGCTGAGTCTGAAACAGGATGAAGGGGTGCTGGGGTTTCCCTATGAGCTAGATAGGGTGCCTGGGCCCAGCTGAGGCTGGGAATCCCTCAAGGGAACTGGAGCCAGGAAGCCCAAGCCCTGATGGGGACCAGCCCAAGGGCCAGGGGGCCAGGAAAGGGTGGCAGGGCAGGAAGGTAGAGCTCAGGGATCCTCAGAGGGCTGGGTCTGAGGGTAGCACAGAGGAAGCTCTAAGCAGCAGCTGGGGGGTCAGGACACCTGGGTCAGGAATCCCTGGGCCCCTGCAATGGCCCCTCTCTCCCCCTGAACCCCTCCCCAGGGTTGGGATTCTCCCTGGGTCAATGCCACCAAGCTGGGCAGGAGAGAGCCCCCCTCCTCCCCATGCAGCCTCTCCTTCCCTCCCCCACCATCCCAGGGACCCTCCCCCCCAGACTGCCTAGATACAGCCTGAGGGAGGTGGGGCATCAGAGAGCTCCTAGGGGAGAGGTTGAGGAAATGTGAGGCCCACAAGGAAGGGCCATCTGGAGGTTGGGGGGAGTATTTGAACCCTTTCAGAAGAATCAGGCAGGTGAAGGGGGGGGTGTCAGTGCAGATGGGTGGAGGAGGGGGATGGGAAAAGAGGGAGGGGAGAACCAGGAACAGCATCTGGATGTGGTCATGAGGACAAGGTGGGTCCAATCTGACAAGAAACTGGCCCAAAGTCAAAGCCCTGCTCTCAGGGGAGGGGGAGGGCTGCAGGCGGACCCCTGGAGCTCTCCCCTCCCAGAAGTCTTCAAATGCCTGTTGGAGGCCCCCTTGGGCTGGGGAGGTTCATGGGGGTCCCAGACAGCCTCTAGGTTCAGAGAAAAAAGGGGGAGCTGCCAAGAGCACAGGAAGGGTCTAAGGCCAGACTGGAATGCAGGACCTCCCCACAGCAGGCCCAGCACTTATCTGGGGCTCCCTTTCCCAGAGGGCAGTCCTGCCAGTGGGGAAGGCCCTCCTCCTCCCTCAGCCCCACATCCCTGCCTGCAGGGCCTTTGTGGGACTCTGCTGGCCTCCTGGGCTCTTTTCCCCCTCCCTGCAGCCTCCATTCAGCCCCTCAGGTGACTTTCCTCTGGCTCCACCCCCTCCGCATCAAATCTCCCAGGATGCTCTTCGGCAGTCCCAGCCCTAATGGCCCCATCCCCCTCCTCCCTGCCATATCCTCTGCCCCCAGGACACACCAGCCTCCAGTGGGAGTCCATGAATTTCACCAACACATCCTGGCTAGGAGCCCCTTCTCTGGTGAAAGGGAACTAGGCCAACGAACCCGGGGCAGATAAGCGCCCTTCCTAGGCCAACGAACCCTGTGTGATAACCGCATTGACCCCTCCACCCTGTGCCATAATCATATTGACCCCTGGTAAGCCCCAAGGGTATATAAGCCTGCCTTAAAATTGCTTCGGGGAGGACCTGCCTTGGGCTCCTCCCTGCGCGTGTGGAAGTGGGTTACAGTAAACCACCTCTCTGTGCCGATTGCAGCGTCTGTTCCGTTCCTTGGCCCCTAAACGGACCCTAACAGTGGTCTTGAGGGGGAGACCGACATAATCCTGTTTGTGTCTCTATCTCATGTATGGTATCTTCCAGGGCTCTCTTGGAGTAAATTAGATATGTTGTTACAGCTCCAACAATTCCAAGTCCAAGGAAGAGGAGTGCAAGGATCACATAGAGCCATAAAGTCACTGAGACGAGCCATCCTAGAGAAACACCTATTAGTAAATTCATAAATTTGGTTATGGAGCTCCCAAGTCAATTCTTAAATAAATCAGGTACGGGCTGCATCCACATTTTTTTAAGTCAATTACGAAGTCCCCGGTAACTTTTTCCTCTGGTCAGTAGGTGGCTCTCCTTACTGCCCACTGCTGGGGGTCTATTCTGTTGTAAATTCTCCTTTTTTTTTTTACCTAGGTTAGGCTTTTTAAAAGTCTGGGAGTGGTCACAAGTAAAAGAGGAGGGGAGACAAAGCCTTATGCCTGAAGGCAGAGGCTTTTTGAAAAGGACTCTTTTGGGAGAGATTACAAGTGAAAAGACTGTAAACAAAGGGTAGAGCTAAGACTTCTTTTCGAAAGTGTGTATGGGTGAGGTCCCCAGTGATCTTTCTTTATCCCTCAGCCTAAAACTGCTAGGACCATGTGCTATTCTCCTTGAGCAAAGCCCACTTTAATTTTTAAAACTAGAGAGGTTGGAAAATAGGCTTTAAGTTGGCTCCCTAGCTGTACTCAGCTGTTTTTGTTACAAGAGATTGAAGCAAGGGCTCTGTTTTCCAGAGTTTCCTCACTGCTAATCAACAAGAGTCAGCTAATTAGATGTAGCTATCTATCTAGCTATCAGAGTCACACAGCTGGGAAGTATCTGAGATCAGGTTTGAACCTAGGATCATCTGTCTCTAGGCCTGACTCTGAATCCACTGAGACACCCAGCTGCCCTTTAAAAGGGAAAAAACTGCTGATTCCAATTTGACTTAAGGAGAAAAGAGAAGAGAGAAAAAGTATTTTATACTCACCTGTTCTAGCAGCTGTGTCTTTAAGCAGAGTTAGCTATTAAAAAGTACTGACTGATTGAGGAGAAAGTAGAGTGAAAGGCAAGAAAGTTCAGGAAATTTATTGAGGGGACTCGTTAGACTTTCATGGTCAGCCACACTGTGATATTGAAATCACTTTAAAAGACTGATATATATTAATTTAAGGTCGCCAAGGAATTCACTTATGAAATTCCTAAAAATTCCTAAATGAAAACACTCAAGTCAGAATGGAGGTTTATTGCAGTTTAATTATGATGGGAGTAAGAAAGAAAGAGAGGCAGAGAAGGAAAGAAGGGGACAAGGAAAGAGGTTAACTCAACCTTCTGGCAGAGCCAGAGGGAGTTTAGGCCTTGAAAGATCAAGGCAGAGAAGGGAATCAGTCCTTTACTCACAAGACCGATCTGAAGGAAAGTTGCCTGAGCGCTTCCTCCCTGCTCGAGCTCCTAGAATGAACGGGTGCCTAGCCCTGTCTACAGGAAGTATGCGAACTCCAGAGGCTGTTCCCTACCTCACTTCCTGCACTTCACACATGCCAATGGTGGCTCAAGTTTGGCTTAGGACAGCCCAGGTGGGTAGTTAGTTATTTCTGATTTGTCATTGACTAGCACATTCCCGGGTAGTGTAGGTGTGTACAATTTTGGTTGCTAGAACAAGCAAGATGGAAGAAATGTAAAGATCACACAGTGTAGAGGCAGCGAAAGTTCTGACCTCTGAAAACCCTACCTTACCAATTACAAACTAAATGCTTCTAGGGGGCTGAAAATCAAATCCAACAACAAGAAAGACCCAAGGAACCCTCCTGCTGGACTCAACTTAAAAGGTACACCCTCCAAAGCCAGATTTCGAGAACACTTGGGTTGAAGGGGAAAGATGAAGGAAGGTGCTGAAACCCCTTCCCCCACCTACAGCACTAAGTCTCCAGTGGCAGCTGGAACCTCTGGAAGGGCAAAGGTGCTGGTCTGGAGGGAGTACCCTGAGGGCAAATTTGTGCCAGGCTCAGAGCATCCTACAGGCAGTGGGGAAGCAGATAGAGGAGAAACGCTGAGTGCAGAGTGAGAGGCAAAGTTGCAAAAGCAGAGACACTCCACATTTCCACCCCCTCCCTGAGGTTTTGACCTCAGGGCACATCCAGCAACCCAGTCAGCCTTAATCCCATCAAAGCCTTCAGAGGATAGGAGAAATTAATAAAATTGAATGTCAAAGAACTATTTATTTAATAAATAAGACTAGAAGCTGGGACTTTGAAAAAAAACAAATAAAATAGACAAAGTACTGGTCAATCTAACTTTAAAAAGGGAAGAAGAAAACCAAATTGATAGTATCATAGATGAAAAGGGAGACCTCACTCTAATGAAGCCGAAATTAAGCCAATCATTAAAAACTATTGTGCTCAGCTATATGGCAACAAATATGGCTTTTTATTGTTAATTGTCATATAGATGATGGATAGACTTCATCAAAACTGGTTACAAGTCTATAACAACCTTTGGAAAATTTAATGACCTAAATATCTCAAATTGATTTTAAGGGTTCTTCAAACATGGATTTTTAGATTTTTTCTTTCAACAATTCTGAACATCTTGCCTGCCTCTGAGTTATTTGTAATGAGAGGTAAAGGGTCCATTTTAGTAGCTGAAGTGAAGTAGAATTATAATCCCCACCTCCCATATTTGTAAAAATGTGAATGGATAGGCTTTGACAGTCTCATACCAAAGGAGTTGGGAAGTTGATCCCAGAGTATCATACCTCTTGATGGCGCCCCAGAGGGAGCATCTCTCATTTGTAACTCTTCAGCTTACTATACATTTCCACCAGAACGATCTAGATTCTTAGTAACATTTTTAGACCCAACACCAACAGTACAGAGTTTGGGTTTTTTCTAGACTCCTCTGCCACATTTTGTAAGGATGGCAGTAATAAATTTTTTTAATTTCTTTTTTTTAGTTTTTAAAACATTTTATTTGGTCATTTTAATACATTGTTCATTGGAAACATCATTTTCTTTTCTTCCCCCCCCCCAACCCCCTGCCACCCCTTCCCTAGCCAACAGGCGATTCGTCTGGGTATCACATGTGTCCTTGCTCTGAACCCATTTCCTTGTTGTTGGTATTTGCATTAGGACGCTCATTTAGCATGTCTCCTTGATCATGTCCCCTCAAACTCTGTAGTCAAGCAGTTGCTTTTCCTCAGTGTTTTTACTCCCTCAGTTTGTCCTCTGCTTGAGGATAGTTTTTTTTTTTTCTCATAGATTGCTGCAGGTTGTTCAGGGACATTGTAAAGCCATTACTGGAGAAGTCCATTATGTTCTCTTGTACCACAGTGTATCCGTCTCTGTGTACAATGTTCTCCTGGTTCTGCTCCTCTCACTCTGCATCACTTCCTGGATGTTGTTCCAGTCTCCATGGAATTCCTCCACTTTATTATCCCTTTTAGCACAATAGTATTCCATTACCAAAATATACCACAATTTGTTCAGCCATTTCCCAATGGAAGGGCATCCCCTCATTTTCCAATTTTTGGCCACCACAAAGAGTGCAGCTATGAATATTCTTGTACAAGTCTTTTTCCTTATTATCTCTTTGGGGTACAAACCCAGCAGTGCTATGTCTAGATCAAAGGGCAGACAGTCTTTTAGCGCCCTTTGGGCATAGTTCGAAATTGCCCTCCAGAATGGTTGGATCAATTCACAACTCCACCAGCAATGCATTAATGTCCCAACTTTGCCACATCCCCTCCAGCATTCATTACTTGCCTTTGCTGTCATGTTAGTCAATCTGCTAGGTGTGAGGTGATACATCAGAGTTGTTTTGATTTGCATCTCTCTGATTATAAGAGATTTAGAACACTTTTTCATGTGCTTATTAATAGTCTTGATTTCTTTAACTGAAAATTGCCTATTCATGTCCCTCGCCCATTTTATCAATTAGAGAATGGCTTGATTTTTGTACAATTGATTTAGCTCTTTGTAAATTTGAGTAATTATACCTTTGTCAGAGGTTTTTATGAAGATTGTTTCCCAGTTTGTTGCTTCCCTTCTGGTTTTAGTTACATTGGTTTTGTTTGTACAGAAACTTTTTAATTTGATGTAGTCAAAATTATTTATTTTGCATTTTGTGACTCTTCCTAAGTCTTGCTTGGTTTTAAAATCTTTCCCTTCCCAAAGGTCTGACATGTATACTATTCTGTGTTCACCTAGTAATAAATTTTTTAAAATATCTCAGCCAAGGTTGAAACATTGCTACACCTGAAAAAATTATGACAAGTTTACATTACCTTTAAATGTCATACAGTACTCATGTTGATCTGAATGAGAATGGGTTTGCTATTTTCACTAAATGGGCTATTATAACTTTGGGGATTTTGATAGTTTTTTAATGTGTATTACCTGTTGTATTACTGGTCTTTATAAAAAACTGTTACTTTATCATTGGCATGTACTCACAGTGGATCATGGCCACGTTTTTTAAAAAAAGTGGATCTCATTATTGAGAAACCTTTGTATTCTACTTTTCCTTAGCTGACAGTGTGTCAATGATTGTAAACTATATATGTATTTTTAAAACGTTGTTGTTTCTCTTGCATGTGCAATATACCATTTCAGTTTTTTCTCTCATTTTGCGTTAGAAGCACATGCCAATAGGATTAAGATTTTCTTTCTTTTTTGATTTTGCAGTAATATAAGTTTAAAATACATTTGCCCTGATGTCAATGCATACACAGAAACCTTTAGACTATAAAAATGATGCCATTGTTTTTTAAAAAAAATTATGGGGCTTTGCTTAATGATTCTATCTGATTCCAGGAGAAGGGAATACAAAAAGAGGCATTAGAAGCACAAAGCTACTTGCATAATGCCAATAAAGTACAAGGTCAAAAAGGACAAAAGAATTCAGGTAGGACTGATGAACTTCTAAGCCAATAGGAAAGGACTTGAAGCTAGTGTGGGATTTAAGGTTGTGGAGCTTCACATGAATTAAGAAGTAGAACACCTTTTACCACACTCTTCGTGAAATACTCATAGACCAGTACTGAAGTTTGGCGATCATCCTGGTTCCCCCTATCCCTGAACATGAAGGTAAAATCAGACCAGGGAATGACACTTCCCTCTCACACAAAAATCTAGTCTTTTTTTATGTCTTATAATATGGCAACTTCCTATAGTTGTGACTGTGCTATAGGGGATTATAGGAAAGAGGTTTTATACAAAAGGGAAACACATTTAAATAAAAGAATTTATTAACAATGAAAGGAAGAATGCGGAATGGATGAGGGAGAGGTTATATCTGACCATAGGTTCAAAATATTTGCACACTATAATTAATTACCTAAGCTAACCTATCTAAATAACTACACAACAAAACTAAATCCAACAGGGAAGCCAGAATCTCACAAACAAGATTCCATGGCAGGTAGGAAGAAGGAATCTAGGAGGCTGCAAGTCTCCACTCTGTGGACCAGAGTGGATGGAAATCTTCCCCTCAGCCTTGTTGTTATATTCAAAGGCAGTCAGCCAATTTTTTTATACAAGACTTCGATAGTTTGTATCTTATCCAGAAATTATTTTTCTTTGGATTTCTTTGATGTCTTTAATTTCTCTTGTCAATTGATTCACATACCTCATAACTCAGCCATGCATCCCTACATGATCTCTGTATTTTTCAACACCCTCTTCAGGGGGGAATGTATTATTATTCTACAATGCAAACTTTAAATTCTTTTCAGAGTAATTTTAGGATAAGAAACATGCTACCTCTCCCAATCCAGAAAGTGAACTGTTTGGAGTAGGCACCATAAAGGTGACTCCACAGACAATATACTGCACCAGAAGATCCAGAGTGAACATTGGGATGGGGTGATCTGAAATATGTGGGGTTAAATGCATTTGCTTTGCATGTATAATCTTATGCTGAAGGGGACTGCTCCCTAAGTGGCTTTTTGTCAATGGACCTAGCAAATGGGATTTTTCTTTTCCCCTCTATCACCAAATTCCTCAAATTTAAAAGTTGATTATGTTAAATGATCAAATTGGGGATACTAGCATCCCGAAATGATCATCAGGGGAAATTGAAAATCTGTTACCCTAAAAAAGAACATCATCTCCTGGGAGCCCATTGACTCCCTGTCATTATGTACTTCCTATAATCAGAGGAAGCAGTGAATCCATATTCATAGTGGTATGGTAGGGGTTTTGAAATGGCATTGAAATGGAGTACTATTGTGCTCAAAGGAATAATAAAGTGGAGGAATTCCATGGGGACTGGAACAACCTCCAGGAAGTGATGCAAAGCGAAAGGAGTCGGACCAGGAGAATATTGTACACAGAGACCGATACACTGTGATACAATCAAACATAATGGATTTCTCCACTAGTGTCAATGCAATGTCCCTGAACAATCTGCAGCAGTCTATGAGGAAAAAAAAAAAACTATCCACAAGCAGAGGACAAACTGTGGGAGTAAACACACCGAGGAAGAGGAAAGGCAACTGCTTGATTACAGGGGCCAAGGGGATATGATTGGGGATGTGGACTCTGAATGAACACCCTAGTGCAAATACCAATAACTTGGAAATGGGTTTGGATCAAGGACACATATAATACCCTGTGGAATTGGGCGTCAGCTGGGGGGGGGGAGGGAAGGGAGGGAGGAAAAGAAAATGGTTTTTGTATCCAATGAATAATGTTTGAAATTGACCAAATAAAAATAACATGTTCACCCACACAAAACTAAACTTATATTTACTGTGACCACAGAAGTGGAGTTCAGAACCCTCAATTAGGAGTAGATTAGTTTGAAAACTAAGGATGTTTCTCCTGCCATGGCCTTGTGCAAGTTTTCTGGGCTTGCTGCTGCTGCCTTCTCCTCCCTCCCTCCCTCACTGCTTGGATGTTCCTCCTGCTGCTGCTGTTCTTACTGCTGATGTTGCTGTTGCTGCTTCTGTAAGGTGGGAGTCCTTGAAGCTGGACTCTTCTGGCTGGGCATGTACAAATCTGTTTCCTTCATATTGTCAGTAGCTAGATAGACATTGTTCACTGTGAACCCTTAATCCAGGTATGTATGTGTCTTTTAGCAACAATTAAGACTCTAACCCTCCTCGATTCATCCACTTGGGAGGGAAGCAACCCAGAAACTAACAAGATTCTATCTCCAGATTAAAATTCCAGAAAACTGGATGAAGAGTTCATCTTAATCTTTTGTTATTACAGGTGTTGATTACTAAGGTAAAATTAACAAATTTTAGCCCTAATTTGCTTTGTAGTCTACTTTCCATTATCTAAGCCACAGGTGGTTCTCAGTACCCAGTCATTTAGCCTGAAAACAGGTCCCTGGAAACACTTGGCTTCTGGCTTTTTACCCCAAGAGGGGAGGGCAAAGAAGGTTACTCCTCCAAAGTACAGACAGGAAGTAGAACTGCAAGGAGGGCCCACTATATGGACGAGCAACGAATTACTTATCTCAAATAACTACTGCTCCTGGCAGCACAGGTTCTTTCAATTACCTAGAGTATCCTGAAATTTAGGGGAGAAATACATCTCCCTAGACCCACTTCCGATTTTGCCCTGCCCAGTCTCTACAACACAGCCAAAATGAGATTCCTCCACACTCTGCTCAGTGCAGAACTCTACCTCAATATGGGATATCCCAGAGATGTGACCTATGGAATATAGGTGGATGGTGACACTAGGGAGGGGAAGGAAGCTGGAGTCTGGAGTTGATTTTGTAGTTCTCCAGACTCCATTGCTCTGTGAATTCATTCCTTTATGAAGAGAAAATAAGGGTCTATAACAATAGATATAGGAATTTAGGAAAAGTACTCTTAAACTCAGTGCCTGTATCCTGATACATATGTTGTTTGTTGAGGGGTAGTATCTCTGGTATGGAGAGCTTGTCGTGCCCTCTTAGGGCAGCTCTCCAGCCTCTGACCCTCACCTGACACCCAGCTCTCACTTGTGGCTCCCAGTAGCTGCTAGCATGAGGCAGCGGCCACACCCTGGGCAACGGCTTCGACAAGCTGGCTAAACCTTGTGAGGATAGCCATCAGGTCGTAGACCCTGGTGAATTAGGGCTTTGCTCACCCAGCATGTGAAGACTGCTTAGGTGGAACAGGCGGAAGAAACCAATAAGAAGGTTCAACGGCTGAGATGGCGACGCAGCAAAGCACTGTGGAGTGCTCAGGGAGTGTTGGAGCACAAAAGACAACACGGCCATCCAATGCAGCTGAGGAAGTCTCCAGGTGTAACGACTTTTCGTGCCACTGGACCCAGGCTTCCAAAGCCGAGAGAGTGGGACTGTCTCTATGCATTGACTTTTCCACTTAAATCTTCATGCACAAGTGTCTTTGTGCACAAAAAACATAAGTCATCCTCGGTTACCAAGAGACTACTACTACTACTATTATTTTAAAACACATAAGATTTGGATTAACACACAAAATTAAATGTTTAAAATAGAATCACATGACTGTTTTCCTAGTTGCTCAAAAATCCCCATGTTCTCAGCTACCCTGATAGGTAGAGAAGTGTGAGAAACAGGGCTCCATCAAATTTATATGCTGTCTGTGCCAGCATGGAGGAACAGGATAAATGGGATATTTAGAATCAGTTTTTAGGGTAAGAGATTTTTAATTCGAGAATGCTTCCCCAAAAAGTATGAAACTTTCCTCCACAACATAAAAGTGGAGCTGAATATGAACACCTTTCCAGTTTTCATTCTTCAGGTTTCTCTCTAGTGTGGCTTTCACATTGAGCATGATTGAAGCCACAACTAAATGTTGTTCCACATTACTGGTATTCACAAGACCTCTCCCAGGTGGGTTCTCTGATGTGAAGCAAGATTGGACTTCTGATTGAATGTCTTTCCACACTGCTGGCATTCATAAGGTTTCTCCCCAGTGTGGATTCTAAGATGTACAGCAAGCTTGTACCTCTGATTGAATGTCTTTCCACACTGTGTGCATTCATAAGGTTTCTCTCCAGTGTGTGTTCTCTGATGTTTACCAAGACTGGATGTGCAAGTAAATGTCTTTCCACATTGCTTACATTCATAAGGTTTCTCCCCAGTGTGGATTCTCTGATGCACAACAAGACTGGAGTTGCACGTGAAAGTCTTTCCACACTGATTGCATTCATAAGGTTTCTCTCCTGTGTGCATTCTCTGATGTACAGCAAGATGGGAACTCTGATTGAATGTCTTTCCACATTGCTTGCATTCATAAGGTTTCTCCCCAGTGTGGATTCTCTGATGTACAGCAAGCCTGGAGGTGCGAGTGAATGTCTTTCCACATTGCTTGCATTCATAAGGTTTCTCCCCAGTATGAATTCTCTGATGTACAACAAGACTGGAGGTGCAAGTAAATGTATTTCCACACTGCTGGCATTCATAAGGTTTCTCCCCAGTGTGGATTCTAAGATGTACAGCAAGACTGGAGGTGCAAGAAAATGTCTTTCCACATTGCTTGCATTCATAAGGTTTCTCCCCAGTGTGGATTCTCTGATGTACAGCAAGATGGTTCCTCTGATTGAATTTTTTTCCACATTGCTTGCATTCATAAGGTTTTTCCCCAGTGTGGATTCTCAGATGTATAGCAAGACTGGAGGTGGACGTGAAAGTGTTTCCACACTGATTGCATTTATAAGGTTTCTCCCCAGTGTGCATTCTGTGATGTACAGCAAGATAAGACCTCCACTTGAATGCCTTTCCACACTGCTTGCACTCATAATGTTGCTCCCCAGTGTGCATTCTCTGATGTATAGCAAGACCAGACCCCTGAGTGAATGTCTTTCCACACTGCTTGCATTCATAAGGTTTCTCCCCAGTGTGGATTCTCTGATGTATAGCAAGACTAGAAGTGCGAGTGAATGTCTTTCCACACTGCTTACATTCATAAGGTTTCTCCCCAGTGATCATTCTCTGATGTACAGCAAAACTGGACTTCTGACTGAATGCCTTTCCACATTGCTTACGTTCATACACTGTTTCCCCTGCATGGATTCTTTGATGTATAGCAAGATGGGAACTCATACTGAATGCCTTTACACGTTGATTACATTCATAAGATTTCTCCCTACTGTGGATTTTCTGACGTCCAGTAAAATTGGAGATCTCACTGAATGTATTTCCACATTGCTTGTATATATAACGTTCCTTGCTAATGTGGATTTTTTCATGTCCAGCAAGACTGGATCTGTGTACAAAAGTCTTTCTAAACTCATTATTTTCACTAGATTTTTCTTCAGGTTGTATTCTTTGATGTTCAATATAAGATGAATTTTTATGGGCAACAGACAATTCCCTAGAAGCAAAGTCATCAGGATCCCTATGCATGAATCTTTGTAAGTCCATTTCTTCCACGAGACAACTCACCTCTGTTGGATTTATCTTCATTTCAGGTCTAATCTCTCCTTCTAAAAGAAATAATCAGTAAAAAATACATATAGAGTGACATATACACATATATAACTATCTCCAAGCCTCAACTGTCAAAAAATAAACCACTTTCTATCTTATTACCTAAGGTAAGAAAAAGACTTCCAACTTAAATGGGCACAAGCTATTCTTTGAAAACCCCGCTGATCTCATTGGCTCTTCGTAAGAAATTTGGGATTCAGAACAAGCTAACTTTATTAAATTCCTAACTCAGACCACGACCTTAGAAAGGCTGGCTGAGTGACATGACCTGAAATCCTGGCAGCTGAGACCAAATCCTGTGACTAGGCGTGCTCTGTCCACAATACTAAACAATTTACTTTCAAACTTTTTGCTTTCATTTTCATTGTCTAGACATTCAATTTTGTCTTCACAGGTATGACACCACTGGGTGCATGTAAACTAAATATACTAAATATTCTAAATGATGAAATGTTATTTCATCATCTAGCTACTCTGTCATCATTATGTAATTCCCTTCATGATTGCTTTCAACCTTATTTTTTGTTCCAGTATTTGAGATCAGATGAAGAAATTCAGCAATCATTTTTGCATTTATCCAAGGTATAAAAGATTTTGTTAAGTTCCCAACTCCTTGCGAGAAGCCATTACTTTTCTTTCAATGCCTCTTTTTAATAAAATCCTTCTTCTAAATACAAAGTAAATAAAAACATGGCATTGCCCATGTTTAAAAAGATGTCTCATATACTATGTTGAGTCCTGGATCCTTCTGTAAGGAAATGGGCAAGAAAAATCCTACAATTCTCTTTGTATTTCCCACTTCATATAGGTAAAGGCATATTCATGATACTCTTTTTTAAAATTCCAATATAGGTGATGGTGCATTCTCATTGGACCTGAGAAACTCGCTAGGATTCTTAACTATGAATAAGTCACAGAAATTCTGTTGGTCTCAGGTTCTTTAACTATAACATGGACATAATAATATGAAGTAACTGCCAGGGTTCCTACGAGGATAAAAAGAGATAAAATTTTTAAAGTATATATGACACATACTATGAGCCACATGCAAATGGTGTTCATTTTTATCACTAGAACTGGGATTACTTCCTCCTTTGACTGTTTTTCTCCTTAAACTGTCATTCTCTTCACTCTTCTATTTTCTGATTTCCCTGTTGAATGAAATGCATTTCCATTCCCCAACACTCCTTTCTCCCTGGATCATCTGAGAGTGAGATTGAGGATCTGTTACTTCTTTCTAAACTATCTTCAAATCTGGATTCTAGATTGTGAGCTCCAGGACAGCCCAGATTGGTGGTATCCTTCCTTTGTATGTGCAGAGCTAACCTTGGTTCCTCTAACATATTTCTTATTTAATACATGTTTACTGACTGGGCCCTGGGATTATGTCAGGTCCAAACTCTACAAGGATCCTAGTCTGGACTCTCCTGGAAGGCAAATACATCCTCTGGCCTCAGCTGTTTCTGCCCCTCTCTTCCCCGAATTATTCAGCAGTCAACAGTAACTCTGTTGGAACTAGAGTAGACCCAATGCTGGAGATCTCAGAGGCTTCTCTCAAGGCTCTCATCTCCTGAAAGTGAGGTGCTGTGGTCACCTGATTGTCCAAGAGCAGCACAAAGACTGGAACCAAGAGATCAGGAAAAGGCTTGGGCTGATGATTTAGGGAAAGCTTAGTTTTACTTCCAAGGAAGACAGCAGTCTTCATTCCTGCTCATGGGCTGCAGGTCAGGTTATCTTGGTGCTTCTCCTTTGTTTTCTCTATTATATTTCCCCCCAGAACCTCAGTCTGGCTCTCCTGAAGCCCCAAGACACCTTCCCCATTAGACCTCTCCAGTGCTCCTTCCCTGCAGAGACTTCCCTCTCATAACTAGCTTCCTTGGAGCTGGGATCTAGAGGGGTTCTATAGAACTGTTGCCATGTTGCTATCTGCTCTAACAGAGGGTGAATTCCTGGAGAGCAGGGGATGTCCACTGCAGCGCTTTATGTCCCCCATCACTTAACCCAGGACCCGGCATAGAGCAAGCCCTCATACATGTGTCTGGATACTAAAGAGCTCAGAGGGGATGAGCTCAACCCTTCTGGCTCCTGGAGGAGACTTTCAAGCCTTTCAGTCTAAAACAATGACTTCTTAGAGGATCAAAGGCAGATCTCATGAAGCGAGCTGATAGGAAATGGAATCCAACAGCCTAATCTCACAGATGGGGAAACTGAGGCTCAAGGGTTCACTGACTTGCTCAGGGAGCCCTTAGTAAAACCTCTGAAAAAGAATTCCATTTTGGATCCTCCTGCCTCCAAATCTAGCACTGGCTTCACCAGAGCACCCAGAAGCCTCCGGTCATTCTGGCTCTCCCATGTCTCTTTTTTCCTCCTTCACCTGAGTAGCAGCTCCTCAGGCCTTCTTGCTCCAGCATCCACAGGGTTTCCCTTTGCTCCAAATAAGAGATCACTTCTTCTGGGGGAGCTGGAAGTCCTAGGCATGGGGAACAGTCAGGGAGGAGAATTGAGAGAAGTTCATCAGTGAGTTCTCTTGAGGGAAAGTTGGGGGAGTCCAGTGACTTCACTCAAGAGAATCTGTCCATGGCGTTCCTCTAGGAGTCTGCTCTCCCACCCCCATCCCCCACCTCAGTGAATAAAATGCAATAGCCCAGGGTAGGATGGACTTGTTAACCTCCTGGGGGACCTTGAATGAGCAACAGCCCCTCCTTTCCATCCCCCATTCTGTTCTGGTCCATTCTGGAAGAGACTCCTAAGCTTCCAAACTAGATGCAAGGGTCAGTGTTTTGGGTCAGTCTGAAGTTCCAGACACAGGGACCTTGAGGAATCGACTTCTGTCCCATCACCCTGCATTCTCCTCCCTCTCTGACACCTCTTTGAGCCTGGTGGACTCTTATCTCCTGGAGCTCTGCCTCCTTTCCTGTGAAATTCAACAATCCTACTTGGGCCCAATGCTATCTCCCAGCCAGTCCATTCATTCTGAGAATCACAGAGGTGTGCAAGCACGGCTTTCGGGGGCCCTAGAAGGAGTTTCCACAGCATTTAGGGTGGGGAAAGGAGGGGAAAGAAGGTCAGGGAACCAATGTGGAACCCTAACATTTGGTTCTGAGGCATTTTCTTTAGACAAAGCTAGACTGAGTCCATAGTTTTCCATTATCTGGAAATGAGAACCAGCAAGAAGGGGAGGGGGGCAGGGGCCTGGGATTAGAGGCAGGAAGGCCTCAGTTTACATTTTACCACAAACAGTTCCTATATGGGTGCCTGAGGATAAGCCACTCAATCAAATCTATTTCCTCATCTGTAAAATAGGGATAATTTTATCACTTAATTAGGAAGATGAAGGTGAGGAAGAAGTGCCAGAATATTACTGAGAAAAGCAGCCGGAGAGCCCCAGGCAATAGCAGGTCATAATAAACTCTTCATTCCTTCCCTCCCTTCTTTACTGTCTCTGCTGGAGGCTTAGGGCAATAAGAAGGAAGACTAAGAAGATACCATCTCTCCTGGTGACACCAAGGAGCTGTGAGTTTATAATGATTAAAGAGAAAAAGATCCCCAAGAGGGGAAGAGGGTGGGAGGAACAGCCTCCTGAACAGTTTTCTCAGATGGGTTTGGGAGACCTAATTCCAAGGCCTAAAGAGAAGAGACAGAATCAGCTCTAAGATTACTTCCAAATCTGAGATTCTCCAACATGCATTTGATATCAGAATTCAAAAGCACCAAACATCCTAAGGGAGCCCCCAACATCCTAATATATAATGCAAAGTCCTTTTATAGGAGAACTAGGCAGCAGGAGGGCCCTGGCTCGGGGACTCAGCATACCAGCTCTCATGCCTAAAAACTGATCCCACCCCTGCCTGCTGCTCAGGACATTCCCTTGGAAGGCAGACTCGGGCAGCAGGGAGAGGCTCCTTACCCACAGAGAGCAGGTTCCGGGCATTCTCGAGCATCACCTCCTTGTACAGCTCCTTCTGGGAAGGGGACAGGAGGCGCCACTCCTCTCTTGTGAAGTCCACAGCCACATCCTTGAACGAAACCACCTCCTAGAGCAGCCCAAGACAGAGCACAGAGGGCTGAAAGTCACATCACATTGAAGACCCCACCTCTGGTCAGTTACAGGAAGAAACTGACCCACAGAGGAGGGGCCCAACATCCTTTGTTAGTATCAGAGCCAGTAATAGAAGCTGAGCCTTTAAGAGCCCAATGGAAGTTTTAGAAGAGCAATTCTAGGATGCTCTGGAGGGAAGCTGAGGAGTTTTTGGTGTGTGAAGAGAACTCTCTAGGGGACCTCAAGAGTAGCCTGGATCTCAGGGGCCCCCACAGTGGGATGTAGGTGTCAGTCATGTGTCTGTGGCCCCGTTGCTGTGTTCCAGGGCAGCCAGCATCAGTGTGAGAGTCACCAACATTCTACAGCCCATGTCACGGAGGGGGGAGCTGGAGGAAATATAAAAGGCAGACGAGGGAGGGACAGGGGGCTTTTGTACCTCCCCCTGAACTGACTGGCTCTCTGGGCTGGGGGTTTCTCTCTGGGCTTTCCTGATGTCATGATCTCTGGCAAGCCCAGTCAAGCAAGCTAAATTGAGAAGATCTAGAAAGGCTGAGACCTCCCTCTCTCCCTCCCTCTCTTTCTCTGTCTCTACTAATAAATGCTCATCAGTCAGGTAATGAGCCACTAGATCATATTTTACTGATAACACTGTGGAAGGCAGAAGAAAGGAGAGAAGGTGCTCCACAGAGCTCGGGGACTCGGGATGCAGCCCGGGTGACCCATCCTCAGAGAAGGCTGAGCTCATCTTAGATCATTTACTTATTGATCCTATTTACCAGTAACTGCTTTTGTCTGGGAACTGCCTGAGTCCTGCTTCTCTGCCTCCTGCCTCAGCTCCACACTCAGCCAGCCTGTAACAGGGGAAGTGCAGAATCCAGCTCTTGGGCACCTCTAGCCTCATTTCAAGGCATTAACTGGCCTTGGAACATTCAATCGAGGACAAGGGAATCAGGTCTGGTCTTTCTACTCCCTCAAACAATCTTAGAGATGTCTGATTTGCTGCTAAGTCAGGGCCCTGATCTTGCACTGGACTCACACAAAAACCTCTTCTTAGTCTGAGGAGAGAAGGAGGGCTGGGGCACTGCTGGCCCCTTATTATTGATTATTCCAGTCAATCACAGTATCTCTGACCATCTCAGCTCTATAACCACTGGTCACCCTCCATCCTGTGGTAGATGTCACTTACTCTGTCTCGTCTTTGTTCTGTGCTGCCTCAAACCTATCAACAAGATCTAACCTTCTGTTTAGGATTTGGAGCATTAAGACAGGCAAGCCCCTGGCCCCTTTCAGTGATAGGCAGTATTCCTCTGCTTGTCTTTCTTGGAGATCTGCCTCAGTTTACCCTTTGGTTAAATTTCACTCTCAACATTTGAGAATATGAGCTTCACAATGCTGGCAGGAACAGTTCATGTTCACTAGTGAAGAGGAGTCTGCAGTGTTTTTAGAAAGACCCCAAAGGGAAGAGATCATTTGCTTCTTGAATACCCCAAGCAGCAGAAATGCAGGAAGAGTGAATAAGTGAAGCTAATAGTAGCAGAAGAAGAACATCAGAGAGAGCTGAAAGAAGCTTCTTTTAAAAACTATAGACAAGGGGGCAGCTGGGTAGCTCAATGGATTGAGAGCCAGACCTAGAGACGGGGGTCCTAGGTTCAAATCTGGCCTCAGAAACTTCCTAGCTGTGTGACTCTGGGCAAGTCACTTAATCCCACTTCGTTTAAAAAAATCAAAACAAAAAACTATAGACAAGGAGAAAGGGAGGAAGGAGGAAACCTGGAGGGTAAAGGTGAAACTGAAGACAGAGGGGATCGTGGGAAGATTCCTTTGGTGTCCCACCTTCTCCAGGAAGATGCTTTCTGTGTTGGACTGCAGAACTGCAGGGGAGAAGAGGAGGCAGATACAGAGAAGATGGGACACACGAGGTCATCTAAAGGACCAGAAACTTTCCTTTCCATTCCCTCTACACTCAGCACCTGTTCTGTCCTTCTGGGGATTCCCCAAGAGGTAAAAGACTGTCCTTTTCCTCCAGGAGCTCACAGTCTGGGGGAGAGAGACAATACACAGAAACATGGACTCAAATCAAGCTCTGTCTAGAATTGGGGAAGAATGGAAAGGATGGAGGTACTCTGAGAGGGACGAGGGAAGGTTTCCTGTAGAAAGTTTTGAGTTTTGAGTTGGGACTTACAGGAAGTTTAAATTGATCAGTGATCTAAAATGTGGAGGGAAAATATGCCAGAAGTGAGGTAAAGTCACTGAACATGTCTGGAACGAGACACAGCCAGATCCCATGGTGGACAGAGTGCCAGATCTGGAGTCAGGAAGACTTGGGTTCAAATGTGACTTCAATCACTTCCTAGCTGGGTTAACCTGGATAAGTCACTTAACTCTGACTGCTGAGACTTCATCACTCCTCTGTCTTAGAACTGATCCCAAGATGGAAGGTAAAGGTTAACAAAAAAAAAACCGAAACTTTTCCATTTGGGGGCAGTTGGGTGACTCTGTGAATAGAGAAGTAGAACTAGAGACAGAAGGTCCTGGGTTCAAATATGACCTCTGACACTTCCTACCTATGTGACCCTGGGTAAGCCACTTACCCCCAATTGCCTACCTCTTAGCCATCTGCTGCCTCACAACAGATGCTCACCATCAACTCTAAGACAGGAAGTAAAAGGTTTTTTAAACTCTGTAGCGGAGGTAATCCAGGAGGCCAGGTTCCCTAGATTCTAGAATACAGACTGGGGAGTAATGAATAAGAAGAGGGGAAAGAGGGCTTTGAACACCAAACAGAATGGTTTGTATTTGATCCCGGAGGGAACAGGGAGCCATTGGAGTTTACAGAGTAGGAGATTGACACAATCAGAACTGAGCTGTAGGAAAATTACTCTGGTGGGAGAATGGAGGAGGTTTTGGAGTGGGAAGAGCCTTGTGGGAGACAGACCCAGCGGCAGGTTGTCTTAATAGTTCAGGAGGGAGGTGATGTGGGCCTCCTTCAGAAGGATGGCAGTGACACAGAACACAAGGAGGCATGTTGGAGAGATACTGCAAAGGTCAAACTGACAGGTCCTGGCGCCATATTGGATTCGTGGTTAAGGGACAGTGAGGAGTCAAGGGGGGCTCCTTGGTTTTGAGCCTGGGGGATGAAGACGATACAGGTATAACGAGGGGGTTTTTCCTAGGTAATAGAGAAAAATGTGTTTGGGACTGTAATAAGAAAAGGAAGATTGTCTTTTGCAATATGAACTTCCATTTGATTGACAGGGACATGTGATGTAAAGTCACATGGGAGGCTGAGTCAAGATCCTGAGTGCAGATTCTAAGGTTCCAACTTAAACAGTCTGCTGGAGGAAGCTTTTGCAGGAGATTGGAGATTTTCCATCTGTCTAGCAGGTTTCTGGCCCTTTGGAAGATACCAGCTTGAGTGAGAGAAAACCTGCATGGACGGTTGTTGGCAGCTGGACAGAAGACCACAGAAGAACCACTTCTCTACTGAACCTACTTTGGACATTTCTTCTGGGATCTTGGCTCATATACTGGACTCTTATTTTGTGAGATTATGTTTGGGGAAACTTAATTTATTTGGCATAGATAACAGCCATTAAGATAACTTTATGGGAATTAGGTTTGGGGTTAAGATCCAGAACCTACCCGTACCCTTTTACCCTCCTCCCTCTCAATGTTCCCATTAATAAACAAACTATTTACACGTTTTCCCTCTTGTTATTACCCCTAACGATCCATCATATCAGGACACACTGAGCTCAAAATGTCTACTGGTCACCTAGTGTGAAATCTGTGAGGAAATTGGAGGTGTAAGACTGGAGAGATTGGGCCAAAAAATGTAGATCTGAGACTCATCAGCAGAGAGATGGTGCTTGCATCCCTGGGAGCTGATGAGATCACCAAGTAAAGAAGTGCAGAGGGCCAAAGACAGGGCTGGAGGAACTCCCTCACCCCAACCCTACTGTTACAAGATCTAGAGGAGAAGCTAGCAGAGAAGACAGAGAATCCCAGGTCAAAGAGGTAGGAGCTAAACCAGGAGAGAGAGCCGTGTCCTAAAACCTTAGAGAGAAGAGAATGTTGAGAAGAGTGGACCAAAAGCATCAAAGGCTTTAGACAGGAGTGAGAGAAGGAGGACTGAGGAGGTGGTCTCTATTGTCTCAGAAAGAGAAGAGCATAGAGGAGGAGGTATGGAAGTACAGAGGAGAAGCCAAAGGCTGAGAAGATAGAGGGAGGATGGAGGCCCTACTTTGACATGAAAGGGAATTCCACTGATGAATATTCTTATGGGAAAAGGGAGATGAGGACTCACACTGTGGTCAGAGAGACTTGGTGCCTGCAGTGTACTTGCCCTGAGGAGGGGAGGCTGCCCTCCAATGTCCCTCCATTTCCAATTCTCTGCTACCACAAAAAGACCTGCTATATAAATATCTTTGTATAAATAAGTTCTTTCCCTCTGTTGGGGATCTCTAGGATACATGCCTATATCAAAGGGTATGCACACTTTGAAAGCCTTTTGGGCAAAATTCCAAATGGTCAATCAATGGATGACAAATCCACCAACTATGCATGAGCCTACCTGCCGTCATAGGTCTTTGACGTGATCACTTCCTTTTTCTGGCACAAAGGCCAAATTGTCAGATGTGAAAGGGTTCCTCAGAGGTGTTTTACATTGCAATTCAATGACACAAATGCTTATCTAAACTCAAGATAGAGGCAATTACCAAAAACATGGAAAACTCTGATTCCTTAAAACAGAAAAACTTCTGTGAGATGAGAATAAGAACATTTAGCCCAGAGCATTATTGCACAGATGGATGAAAGCTGATTTTTAGGAGATCATAAAGCACTCCAGTCTGTCTGTATCCCATTCTTTGCCACTGAGCAGGATGCCTTTGAGACAAGGCCAGGACGTCTCCCTCAGAACCTCCAGAAGCCTAGTTGCACAGAAATCTTCCAGGCCTTCCAGAAACTCACCGCTTTCTCTCCAGCCTGTCCAACAAAGGAAGGACTAGACCAGGGAGGATTTCTACTGAACAGAGAAGGAATGTTCCCAGCTTCTGGCTCTGGTACAAATAGCTCTGCTCAAGAACACTCAAAGCTCCTTTTCTGAGAAAAAGTCCCCATTTCTGTGTGAGGGTCCTTCCTGGGGTCACCCCAAACTCCTCAGACTCTCTCTGGTCAGGGAGCTCAGCAGCAGAAGGCCAGTGAGGGGGTCACACCCTGGAGTGGATACAAAAGCCAAAGGGGAGCTCTCTGGGGCCTCCCCAGCTGCCTGATTCAGGCTGTCACAGATTAAGGACCCCGATCATTTCTAGAACAGGCTTCATTGGCATAAACTGACCTTCCAGCCCCTTCCTCTCCCCTCACACTTCCCTCTTCCTCTGACCCAGGGACACTGGGCTGTTCCTTGGCCAAGACCTTCCACGGTCTGAATCGGGGCCTCTCCATGGGCTGTCTGTGTCCCTGCAGGGAAGGTTCTCCCTCCCTCCTGCCTCTGGCCTCGGAGCTTCCTTCCAGTCCCAGCTGAATCCTCCCTTCAGGAATCAACGATCTCCCCAGAGCCCTGAGAGCTTCCCTCCCACAATGCCGGCCTCCATCCCACCTACAAGAGCTGGTTTGGACACGGCTGCTGAGGGGTCTCCTCAGTCAGACTGGGGGGGCCTGGAGGGCGGCCGATGGCTTCTCCCTGCCTTTGGGCTGAGCAGTGACTCAAGAGGGATCAGGTGAAAAGAAGCAGAGGAAGAGGGTGTGAGTGTCGCTGGGAGAGCAGAGAGCAAAGACAGGATGCCCAGACAGGGAAGAAGAAGGAGGAGTCGATGGCCGTCCTGGGCGCTCACTTGTGTCCAGAGAGAAATCCAACAAGGGAGGCAGCGCCTGGGGGGAGCTCTTGGGGCCTGAGCTGCCCCAGGGCCCAGGAATCACTCCCAAAGCTGGGGAGAGAACCGGGAAGGGCTGTTCCTCCTGCCTGGGATGTGGGGACAGACATGGCCCAGCAGGAAGGAGGCAGCAGCTTCCCAGCCCTCTTGGTCAGAGCCAGGGAAGGGCCTCCCTGGCTGAGGGGGCTCCATCTGGGGCTGGAATGCACTTACCTGGGCTGCGAGTCTGTCCCTCTCCAAGGCCATCCCGGGCACTCCAGGCTCCCTGTGGAGGCAGCAAAGCAGCCCCAGTGAGTCCCCCCTGAAGCTCCTCCAGCTTTCCCGGCCTCGTCTCTGCCAGGGTTAAATGAGGAGTTTGGACACAATAAGGGAGAACCTTGAATCGGTTCAGGTTTACTGAGAATACGGCAGGCGAGTAAATTCAGGTCAGCCCTTCAGGCCAAGGAAAGGAGCCGCCCAGCAGCTTTTCCTGTGAACGGTTTAATTTCATTAAAGCAGAGACAGTAAAAGAATAAAGCAGAGAAATACAGGAAAATGTCCTCATGTCTACACTAGCTGCTCCCCAGCAGTCCAGGTGGGGCTCCCTTGGCCAGAGGAAAGTCCTCCCGGTGGGGAAGGCCCTCCTCCTCCCTCAGGCTCCCATCCCTGACCGCAGGGCCTCCTGGGCTCTCTTCCCCTTCCTGCCAGCCTCCATTCAGCCCCTCAGGTGACTTTCCTCTGGCCCAGCCTCCTCATCAAATCCCCCAGGATGCTCTCTGGCAGTCCCAGTCCTGATGGCCCCATCCCCCTCCTCCCTGCCACCCACTTGGCCCCGGGACACACCAGCCTCCTGGGGGTCCATGAACAGCACCTCCAGCTCCTGGCTTGGAGAACCTTCTCTGGCTGTCCCCCACGTAGCGGCTCATAGGCTCTCCCTCCCAGTCTTCCCAACTGTGCAAAGTACAAATCTGCCTCCTCCAGGAAGCCCTCCTGAACTGCTCTTCACTCTCTGCCCTCTCTCTGCACCTTATTGCTTGAATAGAGTCTGCTTGGGACCACTCTGAGGCTGCCCAAGGGCGGGGGAGCAGGAGCTCGGGGGTCCGGGGCCCAGAGGCTGGGAGGCAGGACTCCTGGGTCCTAGCATGGCTCAGTAAAACTGCACCCAGTCCTGGTCCCTCCCCGCAGGTCGTTTTAGGAGCAAAGAAGATTCCGAAGAGGAATCTGAAGACCCCAGCCAAGCCCCGTCAGACACCAGAGCAGCCCCGGCATACATTGAACCCTGCAGGAAACTCGGTCGGTCCCGCCCCGCTCCGGCCCAACCAGCCCCGCCCAGCTACAGAGGGACTCTTTAAGAGGCAGGATTCGAACTCAGCCACGTTCTCTGCCGCCCGCCCTCCCCCAGGCTCCTCGTCCTCGGGCCGCTCTCCACTCGGGCGTCCCTTTCCCCCCGGTGCCCCGCCACCACGTCATGATTACCGAGGCTGCAGGCGCGGTCTGGAGGGAGTCCCGCAATCGGCTACTGAGAGCAGTCAGAGAAAGCTTTGGACGTGGAGGAGGGGAGAAACTGGCGGCGAGCTTCACTTCCGGCTTCCCGGAGGCCTTTGCGCAGTCTGTTTCGGCGCTTGATAGCCCCGCCCCTTGGCGCGGACGCTCCCCCTCTCCCCTCCTCCTCCCTTCCCCGCCCCCCGTCCTCCCCTTCAATTCTCCGCGCCCACTGAGGGTCGGCCCCGGCCCCGCCCCCGCTCCTCTCTGGTGGGGCTTTGGGCAGCTGGAGCCTGTGTTGGGCCGCTCAGTGTAGGGCGCTCGGGTCTCCTGGCTTTCCCCGGGCCTCCGGCGTCCCCAGTTCCCAGCTCTTCTCTCTCCTAACACAGCTCGGGGCCCTGCGCTTTCCTCGCGGTCTCGGCATTCCCGCTTTGTGCCAGGCAGGAAGGGGGCCCGAGGGCACCGCGCGGGGCATTCTGGGTAGCAGACCGATCTCCAGGTGGGCTCTGGTGCTCCGATGGGGACTTTCTCTGGCGCTGCTTCCCGAAGCCAGTCAGGAAGACGCCGGGAGGAGGCCCGAAGGGGGTTCCTGGTCCGGTCCAGCCAGATCCGGGCCGTTTCCGGTGTCAGGCTCCCTTTCTCCGTAGCCTGTCTAGGAAGCCCCCTTCTGCTGCTGTGGAGGAGGATTAGAGAGCCGGAAAAGAGGCTCCTCACTGGCCGGGGGTTGCTGGGGACGAGCCGGCCTCCGTGCCGGGACAGCCAAGACCCGCAGCAGCCTCGGGAGCCTCCCGGGGAAGGTCGTGGAAGTAAAAGCCCCAAACACGAATTTCCACTCCAGGGCTTGGCCTTTCCGACAGTCGGCTGACCCCGGAGTCTACAGGCTGGCCGGGATCTGTACTAGGCCTGCACGGTGGGTCCATGTTAGGAAACGATCAGCTTGAGGGCCCGAAGCAATAAGAGTGTAAAAACGCTGGTTCTGTTTCCATCCAGTTTTCCTAAATGGAGGGCAGAGACTCTTCTAGTCTCTTCTAGTCTCACTCTCCTCCAGCCTCCTGGCTCGCCCCCTGCTGGCTCTCAGCCATCCAAAGCAATGTGGGGAGATCACTTCCTGCCCCCCTCCCCCGCCTTTACCCAGCATCCTTTTGGGGCCAATGTTTGGAGCTCTCTCCAGGGAAGTCTAGTCACGTGGCATAAAGCTAGCAGGGAAACAGGTAAGCTCTGGAGGTTTCCTTCAGACAACAGTTATCTGTGTAGACACTTTAACAATCTTTTGTCGGCATAAAACATTTCTAGTTAGTACACTGGAAAGCACAGAAACGACTGGCGTTTCCTTGAGAAGTCGTAGCAATATCTAAAGGCCATCAAACATTTCCACTGATGGGGATAAACTAGAAGCCTTTTGATGACAGCCAGTGACAAGTTTTGCCCAAGGGAAACCCACTCAAACAACATTAGAAAGAGCAGAAAACCAGAAATGCTTGCAGTGACTTTTCTCCTAAAGGTCTCATCTATAAAACATTTCGTGAATTGAGTCACATTTGTAAAATTGCAAGTCATTTCCCAATTGCTAAAAGGTCGAAGGATATAAACAGCAGTTCTCAGAAAGGAATTCAAGTTTCCTATAGCCATGATCAATACTGTAAGTCACTATTAATTCGAAAAAGGAGACTCAAACAGCAGGTTTGCCGTTATTAGAGAAAAGAAAAATGACAACTGAGAAAATATGGGAAAATCTGGATATTGACACACTTGGTGGAGTTGTGAACTGATCAAACTATTCTGGAAAGCAAATTTGTACTTTGTTTAAAGCACTAAAACTTTGTATATTCTTTGACCTAGCAGTACTCCTTCTATTCCAAAGTGATCAAAGAAAAACAAATGGAGCGGTATGTACAATCATTTATAGCAACTCTTTTGTGTGGTGACAAAGAATTGGAAATTGACTTGATGCTCCTGAATTGGGGAAAGACTCAATAAATGATAAGGTATTGATGAAATACTATAATACTGTAAGAAATGATCAGGATGGTTCCAGGGGAAAACCACCTAAGATACCACAATACAAACTGAGTAGTGTGACAAGGAAATCACTTTAAAAGACTGATATATATTAATTTAAGGTCGCCAAGGAATTCAGCTATGTAATTCCTAAATGAAAACTCAAGTCAGCAGTCAATCTTTTATAAAGTTTAATTACAAACAGGATGAAGAAAGGTATTAGAGATAGAGAGAGGGAGGGAGAGAGAAAGGGGAGAGAAGGGAATAGGGCTTAATTACCCCTTCTGTTTAGGCTGGGCCAAAAGGCCCAAGCCCTTAGATAGCTGGGGCAAAGCAAGGAGATCAATCCCTATTACTCATGTGACCAAAATGTAGAAACAGTCTCAGGGGCCTCCACCTCCAGCTTCCTTCAGAGCAAGCTTCTCAGAGCACCTCTCCAACCACTCAGAGCCAAAACTCTCCAAGAACCCCCCCCCCTCAGTCCTCAGACCCCTCTCTCTTTAAGGAAACCATCCAAGTTCCCTCCCCTCAGTTCTCACATCTACCAATCACTGTCCATGTCTTCCCTGTGCCAATGGTGGCTCTAACTTAACCCAGGACCACCCAGAGGTCTGTGGCTTTGCACATGTCTGTTGAAGGTCATATTCTCAAATAATTAAATCTTGATCTATGCTACAGCCCTTCCTAAATCCTGTTACCCTGAGTAGGGTAGAGATTGGAATAATTAAATTTTGATCTATGCTGTAGCCCTTCCTAAATCCTGTTAGGACTGAGTGGGGTGGAAATTGTATTTTCCAAGACCTGGTTCTGTCATTCCAAGTATCTCTATTGTATAAATTCTAAAATCAATCATGACTCAAGGAAATTCCTGTTCTATGCTTAAGCATAGGTCAAAGCCCTTTCCATTGTTTAGCAAAAGGTTTCTGTCCTAAAGTAATCTTAAGAAAGGAGGAGGAAGAACCTCCCTTGTCAATTGGGTTCACATTCCAATAGACTATCACTAAGAAATTTTCCAAGTATGAAATTTCCCAATGGTGAAATTTCCAACATTTATAAGTCTAAGAAATTTTGAGGTTTACAATCCCCCCTGATGATCATTGGGTGACTAGTCTCCCCATTGATCATTTAACATAATCATTTTGTAGTTCTAAATTCACTTCTAACTAAAGATATACACAATATTCAATTTTCTAAGAGAAATTAGAATAGTGAGAGAGGAAATAGAAAAGAAAAGAAAGCAAAACCAATGTTTGCTAGGCGCATTGACAGAAAGCCAAATTAGGGGCAGTCCCTTTTGGCATAAATGTGTACAGTTACAATAAATGTGGCCCAAAGAGACTCCGGTATATCTTTAGGTATTTCAAAAATGGAAGGCTCTTTTGCCTCCTGGTTTTCCAAGAGAAGTACAGGGAGTAAATTTAAAGATTCCTCTGGTACTTCTAATGATAATGAGCCATCTGGGGAGCAGGTTATTGTGGCTCTGAGTTTGCACAGAAGGTCCCTCCCCAGCAAATTTAAAGGGGAGTCAGGCATCAAAAGGAAGGAGTGTTGTACCTCTAGGGGTCCTACAGACACCATTCTAGGAGGAAGTCTTTTAACTCTTTGGGTTATTCCTGATACTCCCATTACATTCTCTGAGCCAATAGAATAACATTGTAAATCAGGTGTTCTCTTTAATACAGACCAGAAAGCTCCGGTGTCTAATAGACAATCATAATAGGTGTTACCCACCTTTAAAGTAACATGGGGTTCATTAGTATGGGGGGGCAGTGGATAGGGACAACGGGTAGTAGGACATCAGGGTCCGGGAAATCAAAGGTTGTATCCTCTGATTCCTGTGCCCCAGCCCCCCACCCCCGGACACCATCATTGTGTTTGGGATATTCCTTGGGCACCCCCCTGAAGGGCACCTCTCTGAGGGTCATTAGTACCTTGAGTATTTTTTGGACGAGCTCCATTTCTCATATATTGTTGTTGTTCATTATCATTATAATTTTCTTCAATTGGAGCATTGTCATTATTTTCCCAATTCCTATTTCTATAATTCTGGTTTCTAAAGTTCTTATTTCTATATTCATTATAGTTATTTCCATAGTCATTATTATAATTTCTAGAATTCTGGTTTCTATAACCATTATCATCATTTCTATAGTTATTATTTCTAAAGCTATTATTAAACTGTGTATTCCTTCCAATCATCTTAAGAAAGGTTCTACATTCCATCATTTTGTGGCCCTTCTTCTCACAGAAGTGGCAAGTAATGGATTGATAATTGGATTTCTGGAGAGGGGCAATTGTCGTTGGTTCATTATCATGCCCACTTTCTAATTTAGTCATCCTATCTATTAAATATCTTATTTTTTTCTTCACTTCCTCCATGTCATCATTATTTTCTTCCTCCTTTTCCCTGTTTCCCTTTAAAACATATATAGCTGTTTTTCACAATTCTTCAAGGTCCATATCTGACCATCTTGGGCATCGCATTCTAAAATAATTCTTAATTGCTTTGCAAGAGTTATTTACAAAGATTCTTCTAACTTGTCTTAAACTACTCTCTTTAGTTAAGTCCCAATCTAAGTATCTGTCCCCAAACTCGATAATTCTATCCATAAATCTAGAAGGTGTTTCTTCTTCCTTTTGCTTAATTTTTTCCAGTTCCATCCACTTATCTGTACTGTTTGCACATTCCTTCATTGCCACGAGGATGGCCTCTCTACAACGGTATAGTTGTAGATAATCCTCAGGATTGTTATAGTCCCATTCGGGATCCTGAGATGGCCAATGTGCTGCATTACGCCCCCGGGTTTTGTTGACATGAGCAATTATTTTATTTTTTTCACGTTCACTTAAAAAAGCCTGTAGTAAGTTCTCAACGTCCTTGTAAGACGGATTATACTGAAAAAATATGTCTCCCATCTTTTTTGTTACTAGAAAAGGATCTTGTTCATATGTGGGGATATTTCATGTAAATTCATTTATTTCTTGGGGAGTAAACGATATCCTATGTCTTAAAGTCACCACATCCCCATTCTGTCCTAATTCAGGTACTTCTCTTAGAGGAAACAGGCCTCTAGTTGAATTTTGTACCTGTGGGTCAGTTCGACAAGGACAGGTTTCTCTAGGAGGACAAGATCTCCTTTGCGTTGGAATTTGGTTTTCTGTAGGAGAGGGAACATGAGAAACTGGGATTGCAGGGGAAGGGTTTTGGGGATTAAATTCAGTCAAGATTTGCACTACACGAGAGAAGCAGTCTGTTAACTGGGCTATAGGGAAGGTGTTTTCTATCTCTATTTCAGGGAAGGAAATTTCCCCATTCAAAGGTTCAGAAACAGGTCTGTTTCTGGTAGAGTGGGTGTTTGCCCATTGATCCTGTAAGAAACATTTTTGATCTTCTAATTGGGCTTGCATTTTATCCTCAATTTTTTCTATTTTATCCTCAATATTTTTTATTTTAGCATCTCTAAATATAGTATTGAGGAGTACAAAAATGACAGTACCTATTAATATAAAAATTTGGAGGTATCCTTCATTCCTCAATGCCCCTAATTCTTCAGCTGCCATATAATTGTCAAAGAATGTAGTACTCATTTATATATATATATATATATATATATATATATATATATTTTGTAATTTCACAAAACACGTGGGGAGCAGGGTAAAGCAACAAACTTTCCAAAGGGGTTTTTTTTTTTTTTTCTAATCCAGGAAGTTGTTCCTTAAGGGAAAGGATATTTAGAAACAGCTCTTCCAGCCAGGACTTTAGGGTCCTGTTGCTGAGATTTAAAACAGCTGTTTTCTGTCTATCAGAGTCACACAGCTGGGAAGTATCAGAGTTCCGATTTTAACCCAGGACCTTCTGTCTCTAGGGCTGGCTCTCAATCCGCTGAGCTACCCAGCTGTCCCTTAAGATTAAAGGGAAGAAAAAGAAAAACTGCTGATTCCAATTTAACTTAAGGAGAAAAGAGAAGAGAGAAAAAGTTTTTTATACTCACATGTTCTAGCAGCTGTGTCTTTAAGCCAAGTTTTTTGTTAAAAGGGACTAAGTGGTGAGAGGGTGTAGTAAAAAGGCAAGGAATTTCAGAAGTTTATTGAGAGAATTCTTTAGACTCCCATGTGGTCAGCCACAATGTGACAAGGAAATCACTTTAAAAGACTGATATATATTAATTTAAGGTCGCCAAGGAATTCAGCTATGTAATTCCTAAATGAAAACTCAAGTCAGCAGTCAACCTTTTATAAAGTTTAATTACAAACAGGATGAAGAAAGGTATTAGAGATAGAGAGAGGGAGGGAGAGAGAAAGGGGAGAGAAGGGAATAGGGCTTAATTACCCCTTATGTTTAGGCTGGGCCAAAAGGCCCAAGCCCTTAGATAGCTGGGGCAAAGCAAGGAGATCAATCCCTATTACTCATGTGACCAAAATGGAGAAACAGTCTCAGGGGCCTCCACCTCCAGCTTCCTTCAGAGCAAGCTTCTCAGAGCACCTCTCCAACCACTCAGAGCCAAAACTCTCCAAGAACCCGCCCCCCCCAGTCCTCAGACCCCTCTCTCTTTAAGGAAACCATCCAAGTTCCCTCCCCTCAGTTCTCACATCTACCAATCACTGTCCATGTCTTCCCTGTGCCAATGCTGGCTCTAGCTTAACCCAGGACCACCCAGAGGTCTGTGGCTTTGCACATGTCTGTTGAAGCTCATATTCTCAAATAATTAAATCTTGATCCTTTGCTACAGCCCTTCCTAAATCCTGTTACCCTGAGTAGGGTAGAGATTGGCATAATTAAATTTTGATCTATGCTGCAGCCCTTCCTAAATCCTGTTAGGACTGAGTGGGGTGGAGATTGTAATTTCCAAGACCTGGTTCTGTCATTCCAAGTATCTCTATTGTATAAATTCTAAAATCAATCATGACTCAAAGAAATTCCTGTTCTATGCTTAAGCATAGGTCAAAGCCCTTTCCATTGTTTAGCAAAAGGTTTCTGTCCTAAAGTAATCTTAAGAAGGGAGGAGGAGGAACCTCCCATGCCAATGGGGTTCACATTCCAATAGAGTTCCCAATATCAATAGGAAATTTTCCAAGTATGAAATTTCCCAATGGTGAAATTTCCAACATTTATAAGTCTAAGAAATTTTAAGGTTTACACTCCCGACCACCTTACTATCAGGCTATTGCCCTCAACACTTCCTGTACCACTTACGGGGAAGTAGCTCTCCCCCCCCCCATTGTTAGAACTAGCGGTCTGCCAGCCAAGACACCTGTATCGGGGAGCAGACCCCCATCACACAGCTGCCTCAATGTCTCCCATAGGGACCCCCACCCTCAGCCAAATGGTACCTCCCTCCCCAAAATAGTTCTTGGCTCTGCACAATGTCTGGCCTCACCCCATGCATAGCCAGCACCGCTCTGGCACAGGCCAAAGAGGCGTGCCTCCTGGTCCCCCTGCTACCCAGAATTCTTTATCACTCAGGTGACCAGTTCTATCCAATCTGAGCCAGGCAGGTCTCTGCCCCACTCTGGCCACCCTATTCGGCCTGGCAGGCAGAGGAAGGGCACAGCCTCGTTAGCTTCCCAGGAAGCAGATATTAAAGCCTTGCAGACAGCAGTCAGGGAAGACCTCTGACACCTAGAGAAGTTCCTGGAGGCCTTAGAAAAGCCCCCCTCCTCCCTTTCGGAGGTAGTCCTGCAAAGTCAGGGCTTGACCTACTCCTCTTAAAGGGTGGTGGCCTGTGTGTGGCCTCGGCACAGGGGAATCCTCCAGTCCTCCCCCGGCTCACACGGCTTGTCTCCCCCTTGCCGGGACCCCTCCTGATCCTTCTCCTCAGTCACCGGTTCGGTTCATCAAGGACCGAGTCGATACTCTCCAGCTCATGGTCCTGAGACTCCAGGACCTGCCTGATAGGTGAAAGTGTGACCATGAGAACGATTTCTCCTTATGGACCAACCAGTGGGGGATGTTGAGGGGCAAAGCGAGCTCCACCCCCTGGAACCAGAACCAAACAAGCCCAGCTGCCACAGAACCAGCCGGAACCGCTAAGCACAGAAATTCTGTCGGGCCACATGGAAACTGCAAGTCTGGCCCCCTGAGCACATCCTGTTTCTAACCCGGACCCTTGAACATATATCACATCTGCCCCGACTGTATGGGGGTGGAACGCTTTTGCTGGGATTCCCCTAGCGCTAGCAATAAAGGACTTCCCTTTGCCTAAATTGCATTGTGTCCCTGTGCTCCTTTGGGTGGTCTTCCACTCGGACCCTAACAGAAGTGATGGCCTGGGAGAGGCTCCAGGAAGTCTTGCAGAGACCTCACTGGCCGAGACTGGGCAGATGGGGGCTTCCTTGACAGGCTACATAGAAAGGGAGCCTGACAATGGAAAAGGCCCGGATCCGGCTGAACTGGACCAGGAACCCCACTCGGGCCTCCTCCCGGCGTCTTCCTGACTGGCTTCGGGAAGCAGAGCCAGAGAAAGTCCCCATCGGAGCCCCCCTGGAGATCGAGCTGCTACCCAGAATGCCCCGCGCGGTGCCCTCGGGCCCCCCTCCTGCCTCCCACAAAGCGGGAATGCAGAGACCCCGAGGAAAGCGCAGCGCCCCGAGCTGTGTTAGGAGAGAGAAGAGCTGGGAACTGGGGACACCGGAGGCCCGGGAAAGCCAGGAGACCGGAGCGCCCTACAGTGTTACGGCGAGCACAGGCTCCAGCCCTCCATGACCCACGGGGGAGGGGCGCGGGCGGTTTAGCCTCCCAGTGGAAGCGGAAGGAGGAAGGGGAGGACCGGAAGACCGAGATGGGGAGGGCTCAGAAAGGGGGAGGAGTGCAGAGTACGAGGGCCAGCTGGGCGGGGCAATCTATCTCTGCAATAGGCGGAGCAGAGGCCTCCCGGAACCCGGAAGTTACGATGGTACCCCGTGCCCCGCCCTTCCGTACTTCCAAAGCTTTTCCCGCCGCGGCTCCATACCTTGCTGTGGAGCTCCATCCGTCCCGCGCCTCCAGCCTCGGTAATTACGACGTGGTGCCGGGGGTCTGCGGGAAAGGGGGGCCCGCGAGGGGAAGGATCAGAGGAGGGGAGCCTGGGGGAGGGCTGGCGGCAGAGAGCAGGACTGAGTTCGAATCCTCCCTTCGACGAGTCCCTCTGGGGCAGACACGGACCTCCTGGACCTCCTGGAACCCCTCCCCTCCCCCCTCGTCCTAGGACTCCGCTGCTGGCCGAGGCTGGCTGTGGCTGGAAAGGACGGGAGGCCTGCAGGTCGGCGGGCGAATTTTCTGTGGGCTACAATGTATCCCGGGTCTGCTCTGGTGTCTGACAGGGGTCGGCTGTGACCTCCGGCTTCCTCTTGGGGGTCTTTTTTTTCTCCGAAAACTCTCTGCCTGAAGGGGGGCGGAGTGAGGAGGAGGACCCCCCACCCCCCAAGGATTGCCCTCTGGCGAAGGGAGCCGTATGTGAGCCGCTGGGGAGCGCAGGAGAGGGTGCCGGGCCTGCATGGGGAGGGCCTGGGTTCCAGTTTGGCCTCAGACCCTTCCTGTGCTCTTGGCGGCTCCCCCTTTTGTCTTTGAACCCCGAGCCTGGCCTGGCCCCCCGGAAGGGCTTCCTGGCTGGAGGATCTCCTGGAGACTGGCTGGGCCCCCGGGAGCCCTGGGAGGGACCCCCATGCCCTTCCCCCAGCCGAAGGGGCCTCCAGTAGGCACGTGAAGACTTATGGGATGGGAGAGATCCGGTTGTCCTGCAGCCCCTCCCCCTCCCCTGAGAGCAGGGCTTTGGCTTTGGGCCAGTTTCTTGTCAGGTTCCACCCACCTTGGCCTCCTGGTCTCATCCGGGCCCTGTTCCTGTTCCCCTCCCCCTCCCTAATGTCTCTCCTCCCCCCAACCACTCTGATTCTCCTGAGATGGCTCAACCTCCCCCAGAACCCCCAGAAGGCCCCTCCTTGTGGGCCTCCCATTCTCTCAGTACCCCCGATGGGGCCCTGCTCTCCCCCAGGAGCTCTCTGCTGCCCCCACCTTCCTCAGGCTGTATCTGGGCAATCTGGGGGAGCGCAGGGGAGGGTCCCTTGGATGGTGGGGGAGGGAAGGAGGCACTGCATGGAGGGGGAGGGGGCTCTCTGCTGCCCAGACTGGTGGGGGATGGCTCAGGGGGAATCCCAACCCTGGGGTGCATTCTAGAGGGAGAGAGGGGCCATTGCAGGGGCCCAGGGATCCCTGACCCAGGTGTCCTGACCCCCAGCTTAGAGCTTCCTCTGGGCTACCCTCAGACCCAACCCTCTGAGGATCCCTGAGCTCTGCCTTCCTGCCTGGGACCCTCCCTGAGCCAAAGCCCTTTCCTGGCCCCTTCTTTGGCCCCCTGGCCCTTGGGCTGGTCCCCATCAGGCCTTGGGCTCCCCGGCTCCAGTTCCCTTTAGGGATTCCCAGCCTCAGCTGTGCCAGAAGGCCTGGAGCCCAATCCCCCCCCCCCCCCCAGCCTCCAAGGAGACCCCAGCAAGCCTTCATCCTGCTTCCTGTAATGAGGATGCTAGAAAATAAGTTTTGTTTCATTAGTTTAGAGACAAGAAGTAAAGTGGCTGCTGGAGAAGGAGCCGGAGTTTGAAGCAGGTGAGAGAGCGGGTTAATTTCAGCCTTGACAGTTACAAACCGGTTTTCTGTGTCAATTACTCTGTCTGGCAGTTGGCAGAGACACACCCTGAGACTCTGTCAGGGCTGGAGGAGGAACATCTTTGCTTCTCTGTCTGAGGGAAAGAGCTGAAGGAGCTCAGGGTTTTCCTTTCCCAACCTGGGACACACTATTGACTATCTATTGTGGTTTTATAGATTGTTTAACTCTGAGAAGACCAAAGAAAAACCTGGTCTTTGGTTTGGTTTGGACTCTGAGCCTGTTAACAGACTCTTGATTCTTGTTGAGACTCAATAATTGTTTTTTTTCTTTTTTTTTAATTTCTTCTTTTATTTGGTCAATTTTGAATATTATTCCTTGGTTACAAAAATCATTTTCTATCTATCCCTCCACTTCCTGTCTCCTCCCAAAGCCCACGTGCTTTTCTACTGGGTATTACATGTGTCCTTGATCAGAATCCATTTCCATATTGTTGGTGTTTGCACTAGGATGTTCCTTCTGAGTCTCCATCCCCAGCCATATCCCCTCAACCCATGTAATCAAGCAGTTGTTTTTCTTCCGTGTTTCTACTCCCACAGTTCTTCCTCTGACTGGATAGTGTTCTTTCTTGTAGATCCCTGCAGTTTGTTCAGGGACATTACACCGCCACTGATGGAAAAGTCCATTACGTTCGATTATACCACAGTGTATTAGTCTCTGTGTACAATGTTCTCCTGGTTCTGCTCCTCTCACTCTGCATCAATTCCTGGAGGTTGTTCCTGTCTCCATGGAATCCCTCCACTTTATTATTCCTTTGAGCACAATAGTATTCCATCACCAACATATACCACAGTTTGTTCAGCCATTCCCCAATGGAAGGGCATCCCCTCATTTTCCAAATTTTTTTTTTGTGCAGGAATAACTTTATTTATTTTTTTTAAATTTTAAACATTATTTTATTTGGTCATTTCCAAACATTATTCACTGGAAACAAAGATCATTTTCTTTTCCTCCCCTCCCCCCCTCCCACCACCTTTCCCTCTCCCATAGCCAATGCACAATTCCACTGGTTATCACATGTGTTCTTGACTCAAACCCATTTCCCTGTTGTTGGTATTTGCATTAGAGTGTTCATTTAGAGTCTCTCCTCAGTCATATCCCCATAACCCCTGTAGTCAAGCAGTTGCTTTTCATCGGTGTTTTTACTCCCACAGTTTATCCTCTGCTTGTGGATAGTATTTTTTAGCTCCCTGCAGATTGATCAGGGACATTGCATTGACACTAATGGAGAAGTCCATCACCTTCGATTGTACCACAGTGTATCAGTCTCTATGTACAATGTTTCTTCGTTCTGTTGCTTTAGCTCTGCATCACTTCCTGGAGGTTGTTCCAGTCTCCATGGAATTCCTCCACTTTATTATTCCTTTTAGCACAATAGTATTCCATCACCAACATATACCACAGTTTGTTCAGCCATTCCCCAATTGAAGGGCATCCCCTCGTTTTCCAATTTTTGGCCACCACAAAGAGCGCAGCTTTGAATATTCTTGTACAAGTCTTTTTCCTTATTATCTCTTTGGGGTACAAACCCAGCAGTGCTATGGCTGGATCAAAGGGCAGACAGTCTTTTATCACCTTTTGGGCATAGTTCGAAATTGCCCTCCAGAATGGTTGGATCAATTCACAACTCCACCAGCAATGCATTAATGTCCGGATTTTGCCACATCCCCTCCAGCATTCACTACTTTCCTTTGCTATCATGTTGACCAATCTACTGGGTGTGAAGTGATACCTCAGAGTTGTTTTGATTTGCATCTCTTATTATAAGAGATGTAGAGCACTTTTTCATGTGCTTATTAATAGTTTTGATTTCTTTGGCTGAGAACTGGCTGTGTATGTCCTTTGCCCATTTGTCAATTGGAGAATGGCTTGATTTTTTGTACAATTGATTTAGTTCTTTGTAAATTTGAGTAATTAAACCTTTGTCAGAGGTTTTTATGAAGATTGTTTCCCAATTTGTTGCTACCCTTCTGATTTTGGTTACATTGGTTTTGTTTGTACAAAAACTTTTTTAATTTGATGTATTCCAGATTATTTATTTTGCATTTTGTAACTCTTTCTAATTCTTGCTTGGTTTTGAAGTCTTTCCCTTCCCAAAGGTCTGACATGTATACTATTCTGTGTTCACCTAATTTCCTTCTTTATGTTCAAGTCATTCACCCATTCTGAATTTATCTTGGTGTAGGGTATGAGGTGTTGATCTAAACCTAATCTTTCCCACACTGTCCTCCAGTTTTCCCAGCAATTTTTATGAAATAGTTGATTTTTGTCCCAAAAACTGGGATCTTTGGGTTTGTCATATACTGTCTTGCTGAGGTTGCTTGCCCCCAATCTATTCCACTGATCCTCCTTTCTTTCTCTTAGCCTGTACCAAATTGTTTTGATGACCACTGCTTTATAATATAGTCTGAGGTCTGGGACTGCAAGTCCCCCTTCCTTTGTATTTTTTTTTTCATTGTTTCCCTGGATATCCTTGATCTTTTGTTCTTCCAAATGAACGTTGTTATAGTTTTTTCTAAATCAGTAATAAAAATTTTTGGAAGTTCCATGGGTATGGCTCTAAATAGATAGATGAGTTTGGGTAGGATGGTCATTTTTATTATATTGGCTCGTCCTACCCATGAACAGTTAATGTTCTTCCAATTGTTCAAGTCTAGTTTTAGTTGTGTGGAAAGTGTTTTGTAGTTGTGTTCATATAGATCCTTTGTTTGTCTCGGGAGATAGATTCCCAAGTATTTTATTTTGTCTAAGATAATTTTGAATGGGATTTCTCTTTCTAGTTCTTGCTGCTGAGCTGTGTTGGAATTATATAGAAATGCTGATGACTTATGTGGGTTTATTTTGTATCCTGCAACTTTGCTAAAGTTGTTGATTATTTCGATTAGCTTTTTGGTTGAATCTCTAGGATTCTTTAAGTAGACCATCATGTTATCTGCAAAGAGCGATAATTTGGTCTCCTACTTGCCTATTTTAATGCCTTCAATTTCTTTTTCTTCTTTAATTGCTACTGCTAGTGTTTCTAATACAATGTCAAATAATAGAAGTGATAATGGGCATCCTTGTTTCACTCCTGATCTTAATGGGAATGGATTTAGTTTATCCCCATTGCAGATGATATTAGTTGATGGTTTTAGATATATACTGTTTATTATTTTTAGGAATGACCCTTTTATTCCTATGCTTTCTAGTGTTTTTATTAGGAATGGGTGTTGTATTTTATCAAAGGCTTTTTCTGCATCTATTGAGATAATCATGTGGTTCTTGTTGGTTTGCTTGTTGATGTGGTCAATTATGTGGATAGTTTTCCTAATATTGAACCAGCCCTGCATCCCTGGTATAAATCCTACTTGATCATGGTGGATGACCCTTGTGATGACTTGCTGGAGTCTTTTTGCTAGTATCCTATTTAAGATTTTTGCATCTATATTCATTAGGGATATTGGTCTATAATTTTCTTTCTCTGTTTTTGGCCTGCCTGGTTTTGGAATCAGTACCATGTTTGTGTCATAAAAGGAGTTTGGTAGAACTCCCTCTTTGCTTATTATGTCAAATAGTTTGTATAGTATTGGAGTTAGCTGTTCTTTGAATGTTTGATAGAATTCACTGGTGAATCCGTCAGGCCCTGGGGATTTTTTCTTAGGAAGTTCTTTGATGGCCTGTTAGATTTCTTTTTCTGATATGGGATTATTTAAGAAATCTATTTCTTTTTTTTTTTAAGTTATATTTTATTTGATCATTTCCAAGCATTATTCATTAAAGACATAGATCATTTTCTTTTCCTCCACCCCACCCCTCCCACCCCCATAGCCGACGCGCAAATCCACTGGGCATTACATGTTTTCTTGATTTGAACCCATTGCCATGTTGATAATATTTGCATTAGAGTGTTCATTTAGAGTGTCTCCTCTGTCATGTCCCCTCAGCCGCTGTATTCAAGCAGTTGCTTTTCCTCGGTGTTTCCACTCCCATAGTTTATCCTTTGCTCATGAATAATGTTTTTTTCTCCTAGATCCCTTCAAATTGTTCAGGGAGATTACACCGCCACTAATGGAGAAGTCCATTACGTTCGATTATACCACAGTGTATTAGTCTCTGTGTACAATGTTCTCCTGGTTCTGCTCCTCTCGCTCTGCATCACTTCCTGGAGGTTGTTCCAGTCTCCATGAACTCCTCCACTTTATTATTCCTTTTTGCACAATAGTATTCCATCACCAACATATACCACAATTTGCTCAGCCATTCCCCAATTGATGGGCATCCCCTCGTTTTCCAGTTTTTGGCCACCACAAAGAGCGCAGCTATGAATATTTTTGTACAAGTCTTTTTGTCCATTATCTCTTTGGGGTACAGACCCAGCAGTGCTGTGGCTGGATCAAAGGGTAGATATTCTTTTGTTGCCCTTTGGGCATAGTTCCAAATTGCCCTCCAGAATGGTTGGATCAGTTCACAACTCCACCAGCAATGAATTAATGTCCCTACTTTGCCACATCCCCTCCAGCATTCATTACTTTCCTTTGCTCTTATGTTAGCCAATCTGCTAGGTGTGAGGTGATACCTCAGAGTTGTTTTGATTTGCATCTCTCTGATGATAAGAGATTTAGAACACTTCTTCATGTGCTTGTTAATAGTTTTGATTTCTTTATCTGAGAACTGCCTATCCATGTCCCTTGCCCATTTATCAATTGGAGAATGGCTTGATTTTTTGTACAATTGATTTAGCTCTTTATAAATATGAGTAATTAAACCTTTGTCAGAGGTTTCTATGAAGATTTTTTCCCAATTTGTTGTTTCCCTTCTGATTTTAGTTACATTGGCTTTGTTTGTACAAAAGCTTTTTAGTTTGATGTAGTCAAAATTATTTATTTTACATTTTGTGATTCTTTCTATGTCTTGCTTGGTTTTAAAGCCTAAGAAATCTATTTCTTCTTCTGTTAGTCTAGGCAATCCATATCACCTAGGTTGGTATATTTATTGCCATATAGTTGGGCAAAGTAGTTTTTAATGATTGCCTTAATTTTCTTTTCATTGGAGGTGAGATCCCCCTTTTCATCCTTGATGCTGTTAATTTGCCTTTCTTCTTTCCTTTTTTTAATTAGATTAACCCGTACTTTGTCTATTTTGTCTGTTTTTTCAAAGTACCAGCTTCTAGTCTTATTTATTAGGTCAATAGTTCTGTCACTTTCGATTTTATTAATTTCTCCCTTAATTTTTAGGATCTCTAGTTTGGTTTTCTTCTGGGGGTTTTTAATTTGTTCGTTCTCGAGTTTTATAATTTGCATTTCCAATTCCTTGATCTCTGTCCTCCCTAATTTGTTAATATATGCACTCAGGGATATGAATTTACCTCTGATTACCGCTTTGGCTGCATCCCAAAAGGTTTGAAAGGATGTTTCACCATTGTCATTTTCCTCGATGAAATTATTAATTGTTTCTATGATTTCTTCTCAAACTATCCGATTTTGGAGTATCATATTATTTAATTTTCAATCAATTTTTGATTTGGCTCTCCATGTACCCTTACCGATCAATATTTTTATTGCCTTGTGATCTGAGAAGGCTGCATTTATTATTTCTGCTTTTCTGCATTTGAGTGCTATGTTTCTGTGACCTAGTGTATGGTCAATTTTTGTGAATGTGCCATGTGGTGCTGAAAAGAAGGTGTATTCCTTTTTGTCCCTATTTATTTTTCTCCATATTTCTATTAACTCTAATTTTTCTAAAATTTGATTCACCTCTTTTACCTCTTTCTTGTTTAGTTTTTGGTTTGATTTATCTAAATTTGATAGTGGTTGGTTCAAGTCTCCCACTAATATGGTTTTACTGTCTATATCCTCCTTCAATTCTCCTAGTTTCTCTATTAAAAATTTGGGTGCTATATTATTTGGTGCATACATGTTGATTAGTGATATTTCCTCGTTGTCTAGAGTCCCTTTTAACAGAATATATTTACCTTCCCTATCCCTTTTGATCAGGTCTATTTGTGCTTTGGCTTTGTCAGATATGATTGCAACTCCTGCCTTCTTTCTATCAGTTGAGGCGGAAAAGGTCTTACTCCATCCTTTAATTCTGACCTTGTGGGTGTCAACCCGCCTCATATGTGTTTCTTGAAGACAACAAATGGTAGGGTTTTGGGTTCAAATCCAATTTCTTATTTGTCTACGTTTTATGGGTGAGTTTATCCCATTCACGTTCAAAGTTATGATTGTCATTTCTGGATTCGCTGGCATTTTGATACCTTCCCCTAGTTCTGACCTTTCTTCTTTAGCTATCTCCTTTTGAACCAGTGATTTTCTTTAGGTCAGTCCCCCTAGTCCCCTCCCTTGAGATGCTTCCCTTTCTAGCCCCTCCCTTTTTGTGCTCCCTTCCCCTCCCCCCTCCTCTTCCCTCCCTTTTTATGCTCCCCCCCCCTTAATTTTCCTTTCTTTCTTGCCCTAATGGATAAGATAGAATTCAGGATCCCACTGGATTTAGATGTTCTTCCCTCTCAGATTTAATTTCACTGAGAGTAAGGTTTAAGTAGTTCCACTTCACGCTCTCTTCCTCTCCTTCTCATATGAGAGTTCTTCCCCTCCCCTTCCCATGTGTATCTTTATATGGGAAAGATTATTCTATTAAGTCCCCCCTATTTCTTGAAGTAAATCTTAGTATTATTCACGGTTCCCCCCTCCCTTTTCCCTTCTTTTCCCCCACTTTCCCCAAATCTTCTTAATGCCCCAATCTTTCCCTATGCATGTTTCTTCTAACTATTCTTATGATGCTACAATTTTTGAGAGTTACACAAAACATTTTCCCCAATATTAATATATATAATTTGATGTAAATGTAGTCCTTATAGAAGAGAGTTTGACTTAAAGAAAAAGATAAGATTTATCTCCTTTTCCCTTTCTTTCATATTTATCTTTTCGTGTTTCTCTTGCTTTCTGTGCTTGGATATCGAACTTTCCACAGAGCTCTGGTCTTTTCGTAGCAAATGCTTGGAAATCTTCTATTTTGTTGAATGCCCATACTTTCCCCTGGAAGTATATAATCAGTTTTGCAGGGTAGTTGTTGGAGACCCAGGTCTCTTGCCTTTCTAAATATCGTGTTCCATGCTTTGCGGTCTCTTAGTGTGTTAGCCGCTAAGTCGTGTGTGATCCTTATGGGAGCCCCCTTATATCTGAAGCTCCTCTTCTTGGCTTCTTGTAGGATTTTCTCCTTTTCTTGGAAGCTCTTGAATTTGGCAATTACATTCCTAGGGGTTGTCTTTTGGGGATTTAGTATAGAAGGTGTTCTATGAATCCTTTCTATTTCTATTTTGCCCCCTTGCTCCAGAACGTGGGGGCAATTTTCTTTTATAATCTCCTGTAGAATAACATCGAGTTTATTGTTTATCTCTGGTTTTTCTGGGAGACCAATAATTCGGAGTTTGTCTCTTCTCCCTCTGTTTTCGAGATCGGTGACCTTCTCAGTGAGATATTTTATATTTTCTTCTAATTCATTAATTTTTGGGGTTTGCTTTATTGATTCTTGCTGTTTTATGGTCTCACTTTCTTCAAGTTGCTTAATTCTGGTCCTTAGGGACTGGTTTTGCTTTTCAGCTTTGTCTGCCCTTCTATTGGATGCTTCGAGCTCTTTTTCCAATTGAACAGTCTTATCTGTCAGACTGCTGATCTCTTTCTCCCATTTTTCTTTCCATGTTTCCATCTTTTGGGTAAGCTCCAGTTTCAGATCTTCCAGAGCTTGTTGATAGTTTCCATTTTGGGAGGTATGTTCTGATTTTTTTTTTTGGATTTCCTCCTCATTCTCTTCTTTTCCTTGGGTACTTCCACCATAAAAGTTTTCAATAGTCACCTTTTTCCCTTTCTTCCTGGAGGCTTGATTTTGTTCCATGTGAGCCATCCCTTTGGTGGTTTTATTCCCCTTTCCTTTTTGGTCTGGGGTCTGGGTGATGTGGGCGGTTTTTCTGTGAATTTAGGTTGCCTCAGACTAGTTCTTCCCAGTCTCCAAGGTTTCTTAGAGCGCTGGGTCCCTGATCACAGCCACACTGCCCAGGTGTTCAGCTCCACTCAGATAATCAGCGTGAGGTCCGCCCCTGGTGTTTAGCTCCGCCGAGATGTTCAGCGCAACCACCCCAAGTACAGCTCCGCTGACCCCTGTGCTCAGTGCCGGGTTCTCCCGGGAAACCGTCCTGAGACGTTTTTTCCTGGCAGTCCCCAGATCCCAAGGACCCTGGACTGCCCCCCCCCCCCCCTGCAGAGACGTTCCCCACTCACTTGCTGTCCCGGTGAGCGCTCAGGTAGCTCACTCTGGTTTGGTGGGGGAAGTCGGGGGGGAAGGGCAGCCCAGTTCACGTTTCTGTGCAAGCTTTTCCTCCTTATTATAGTGTGGAAATGTTCAAGCCCCACGTACCTTCTCCTCTGTGGGGTACTGGGGAGTCCTTCTGTTCCTCCAAAGGTGATTTTTATGCTCCTTTGATGTAGTCTATTTCGTTCGGTGCCGGGGAGAGGAAGCGTGTGGCGTCTAGATTGCAGCCATGATTACCCGGAAGTTCATTTTCCAATTTTAACCACCACAAAGACTGCAGCTATGAATGTTCTTGTACAAGTCTTTTTTAGAGCACTTTTTTCATGTGCTTATTAATACTTTGATTTCCTTAATTGAAAATTGCCTATTCATTCCCAGCTTTTGTGACAAAAATCCACTATTTGATAAAAACTGCTGGGAAAATTGGAAGACAGTGTGGGAGACATTAGGTTTGGATCAAATCTCACACCCTACAACAAACTCAGTATGGGTGAATGATTTGAACATGAAGAAGGAAATTGTAAATAAATTATGTGACATCAAATAGTATACATGTCAGAACCTTTGGGAAGGAAAAGATTTTAAAACCAAGCACGACATAGAAAGAGACACAAAATAAAAAATCAATAATTTTGATTAAATGAAATTAAAAAGTTTTTGTACAAACAAAACTAATGCAACCAAAATTCGAAGGGAAGTAACAAACTGGGAAACAATCTTCATAAGAAAAACCTCTGAGAAAGGTCTAAATAACCCATTTAAAAAGGGCTAAACCAATTGTACAAATAATCAAGCCATTCTCCAATTGATAAATGGGCAAGGGACATGAATAGGCAATTTTCAGTTAAAGAAATCAAGACTATTAATAAGCACATGAAAAGTGCCATAATTCTCTTATAATCAGAGAGATACAAATCAAAACAACTCTGAGGTATCACCTCACACCTAGCAGATTGACTAACATGACAGCAAGGGAATGTAATGAATGCTAGAGGGATTGTGGCAAAGTGGGGACATTAATGCATTGCTGGTGGAGCTGTGAATTGATCCAATCATTCTGGAGGGAAATTTGTAACTATGCCCAAAGGGCGATAAAAGAGTGTCTGCCCTTTGATCCAGCCATAGCACTGCTGGGTTTGTACCCCAAAGAGATCATAAGGAAAAAAACTTGTACAAGAATATTCATAGCAGCACTCTTTGTGGTGGCCAAAAACTGGAAAACGAGGGGATACCCATCAATTGGGGAATGGCTGAATAAATTGTGATATCTGTTGGTGATGGAATACTATTGTGCTAAAAGGAATAATAAAGTGGAGGAATTCCATGGAGACTGGAACAACGTCCAGGAAGTGATGCAGAGCGAAAGGAGCAGAACCAGGAAAACATTGTACACAGACTGATACACTGTGGTACAATCGAATGTAGTGGGCTTCTCCATTGGTAGCAATGCCTTGATCTTGAACAACTTTGAGAAAAAAACCTATGAGAAAAACCACTATCCACATTCAGAGAAAACACTGTGGGAGTAAAAGCACTGAAGAAAACCAACTGCTTGATTACATGGGTTAAGGGGATATGGCTGGGGATGGAGACTAAATGAACATACTAGTGCAAACATCAACATGGAAAAAGGTTCTGATCAAGGTCACCTGTAATACCCAGTGTAATTGCTAGACGTCTGCCAGAAGGGTTGGTAGAAGGGAGGGAGGGAAATAATGTGATGATTGTAACCTAGGAAAAATGTTCTAAGCTAAATAAATTAATTCAAATAAAGAAAATTAAAAGAAAAAACCTCCTCATTTAACCCTTACAGCAACGAGGCCTGGAAAAGATGGAGGAGCTTCACCAGAGGGACTCACTGGGGCTAAGTTACTGCCTCTACAGGGAGCCTGAAGTGCCAGGGATGGCCTTGGAGAGGGACAGACTCCCAGCCCAGGTAAGTGCATTCCAGCCCCAGATGGAGCCCCCTCAGCCAGGGAGGCCCTTCCTTGATTCTGACCAAGAGGGCGGGGAAGCTGCTGCCTCCTTCCTAGGTCATTTCTGTCCCCACATCCCAGGCAGGAGGAACAGCCCTTCCTGGCTCTCTTCTCCACTTTCAGAGGGATTCCTTGGCCCTTGGGCAGCTCAGACCCCAAGAGCTCCCTCCAGGTGCTGCCTCCCATATCAAACTTCTCCCTGGGCACAAGTGAGAGCTTAGGAGGACCATCAACTCCTTCTTCCCTGTCTAGATATTGTGTCTTTGCTCTCTCTGTTTGCCTGGTGATACTCACACCCTCTTCCTCTGCTGCTTTTAACCTGTTCCCTCCTGAGTCTGACCTAGAGCTGAGCCTGAGGGTGTCCCCTGGTCTGTGCCGTCCTTAGGGAAGTCATTGTCCTCTGGTGCTGCTCACTGATTTCTGCCTGAAGTCCTCCAGTCTTCGAGGGTCTCTCCAGCTCCTTCCTCTCTCCCACTTCTTAGTCCAAGTCAGCCAGTGTGGATGAACATCTTGGTTTGCGCCTGGCATAGCTCAGCCCAAAGGAAGGGAGAAGCCATCGGCTACCCTCCAGGCCTCTCCAGTCTGACCCAGGAGACCCCTCAGCAGCCGTTTCCAAATAAACTCTATGTGGGCTGGATGGAGGCAGGCATTGTGGGAGGGAAGCTCTCAGGTCTGCTGAGATCATTAGTTCCTGAGGGGAGGATTTCGCTCAAAGAAGTTCCCAGGCCTGTAACAGTTAAAAGAGTGGAGGCATAAACTGTGACTGCGGAAATATGGTTTCAAATAAAAAATACAGTGGTCTCCATGGGAAAATGCCCAATTATTAAATATTCCCAAGTCAGCTAGGTTTTTATGAAGATTTTAATTATACAAATTAAGGAATTAATGAAAAGGAGAGAGAGAGTAAAAGGAAAGAATGAGAAAAGGGCTAGGCCAGCCTAGGCTTAAGCCTTAAGAGAGAGGTCAGTCAGTCTTTAATCCACTCACCACAAGATTTGTCCCAAGCAAGATTTTAGTGTTTAGAAAGACCCACCAGTTCAGGTCCGCAGCTCAACTAAGTTCAACCATCGAGCCCTCCAATTCAGCTTTGGCAAATTGACCTCTTCAGAGAGAGTTCCCTTCTCTCAGCTTCTGGCCTCCTTTTAAAGAGAATTTTCTCCTATGTCACCCCCGCTAAGTTCTCCCATTTACCAATCACTGTAGAAATTTTCCAAAGGACAGACCATTCTTAATTCACACCTGAGTAGACTAAACTTTTGAGTAATTCACACATGAGTAGACTAAAACCTCACACCTCTTTTGTTAAGCTTGTCCCTTGCAAGTTTGCAAGTTGCCTGACCTTCATAGGTACTTAGCACCTTCCAAAAATAGACTTAGCTTAAGGCTTTTGCTTTACTATAAGTATGAGTTAAGTACTTTTTCATCTTTCAGTAAAGAGTTTACAACTTTATCTTCCCCTAATGTATGCTTAAGAATGGGTGGAGTAGAGTTCTCACATTCCTGACTAAGTCCCTTCATTGTTTAAAATGGGGAATGGTCTTAACCAAGTGTTCTGAAGTAGGGTCTGAGAATTTCTAAGATTCACAGGCCAGAGGCAGGAGGGAGAACCTTCCCTGCAGGAATACAGACAGTCCCTGGAAAGGCCCAGATCAGATCATGGAAGATCTTGACCAAGGATCATCCAGGAGTCCAGTGTCCCTGGGTCAGAGTAAGGTATGAGGGGAGAGGAAGGGGCTGGAGGTCATTATATGCCAGTGGAGCCTGTTGTAGAAATGGTGAGAGTCCTTAATCTGTGACAGCAAGAAGGAGGCAGCTGGGGAGGCCCCCAAAGAGCTCCCCTGTAGGTTTTTTATCCACTCCAGGGTATGACCCCCCTCACTGGTCTGCTGCTGCTGAGCTCCCTGACCAGAGGGATTCTGAGGAGTTTGGGGTGAGCCCAGGATGGGCCCTCACACAGAAATGGAGTCTTTTTCTCAAAAGAGAAGCGCCAAGTGTACTTGAGCAGAGCTGTTTGTACCAGAGCCAGCAGCTGGGTACAATCCTTCTCTGTTCAGTAGAATTCCTCACTGGTCTAGTCCTTCCATTGTTGGACAGGCTGGAGAGAAAGGGTCGAGTTTCTGGAAGGCCTGGAAGTTTTCTGTGCAACTAGGCTTAGGGATGTCCTGAGGGAGACATTCTGGGCTTGTCTCAAATGCATCCAGCTCAGTGGAAAAGAATGGGATACAGACAGACTGGAGTGCTTCATGTTCTCCTATAAATCTGCTTTCAGCCATCTGCGTAATAACACTGAAGTAAATGTTCTTATTCTCCTCTTTGCACAGTTGAGGAAACTGAGGCAAACAGAATTTAAGGTCCTGTGCAGTATTTCTGTTTTAAATAATCAGTGATTCAAAGAAGTAGCATGTTTCTTATCCTGAAATTTCTCTGAAAGGATTTAAACTTTGCATTTCAGAATAATAATACATTCCTCTTGAGGAGGATGTTGAAAAACACAGGAATCACTTAGCGATGCAGGGCTGAGTTACGAGGTGAATGAATCAACTAGCAAGTGTATTAGAAAAAAAGAATTTGTGAGGAATATTTCTGGATGTGGTAAATGGGATACTCTGGCTGACTAGAGAGATACTAGGGGAAACGAGGGTGCCTAGTTGTAATGGAGATAGTGGTACTTCTGAGAGATAGAGAGATACTATTAGAGGGTACTCTGTGATTGCCTATTGATCACTATTAATGGCTAATAGATCAAGATATTTCCTATCCTCCTCCCTTCCCCTCCCTTAACCACCCTCTTCTTGAAGCCTTTGGCTTTGCCCCTCCCCCCCCCCCCCCCCCCCCAGTGGACTGTGAGATTTATGAGGAAAAACCCATTCTTTTCCTTTCTCATGTAAGGGGGTTTATTGGGAACAACAGGATGGGGATTGAGGTAAAAGGGATAGGGATGTCCTTAATCTATAAGGAGAATTAGGGGGGTTTTGGGAATGTCAGTCCTGTCCCAACTGTATCATAGGGACAATTAGAGAGTGTGGAGCACAAGTATTTTTCTTTATTTCTTCTTTAAACCAGCCAGATAATCTCTCCTTGAGTCATTCACATCCAGACTGTCAAAGGCCACAAAGGTCTCTCTCTACCTAGGTCAGGAAAAAGCCAGTCTTCCCCTTGGTCAGAACACCCCCATCCCTCCAGAGAAGAAGTCTTTCAGTTCATCTCCTCTGGCCAGGCTCCAACTGCCTTCCCTGGGAATATTCTGTTTGGGATGTTCACCTTGATTGACAGCTGAGGTCCTTTACTCTTGGGTTTCAATCTTGAAGTTATCTTTTTTTTTTTATGCCTCTTCCACACAAGAGACATCAAAAACATTTAAAAAATCCAAAACAAAAGAGAAAAAATGACTTGTGAATGAAATACAAAATATCAAAGTCTTATGTGTAAAAGTTCTCAACTAAAGGAAATAAACCTATAGCTAGCTCACTCTTGAATCAGGGCCTAATTAAAATGACTTATGCAAGTATGCACTTACCCAATCAGTAGCCAGCACTACAGTATGTTTTACACAGTATGAAAGACAGAAAAGGGGGACTAGATTCATGGGATTTGGGTAGGAGCAAAATTGAGATACTTTGTAGAATGTGGGACAAGGAAGACCTACCTACCTTTGACATATTTCAAAACAGCCACAACCTTGAACCCCAAACAAGTCTTCTTGTCTTGGCTCCAAATTACTTCATTTCCACTGGAATCGTCTCTTTGACTGTGCTCGATAGGCACTATGCACTTTAACAAGGCTCTTTTTCTATTACCTTCTCCGGGAATCAGACACAACAACAATAAGAAAGTTTTAAAAATAAAAAATATATAACTTATAATCATTGACTCACTATGTCAGTTAAGAAAAGATAGAATATACAAAGGTTCCTTACCAAAAACGATAACCATTTCCTTTTCAAGCTTGGCCATGATCCACTGTGTGAGTGCAAATGATTTTCACAAAGTAATAGTTTTTATAAAGAACAGTATTACAACAGGTAATGCACATTCAAGAAGTACCAAAGTCCCCATAATTCACAATAACCCAGTTAATTACAATAGCAAACAAACCCACTATCATTAGGATTCGCATATCTGCTGTATGACATTAAAAAAAAAAAAAACCTTAGAAGCTAATGGATACTTGTCACAAGTTTTTCAGGTGTAGGAAATCTTTCAATGTTGGCTTATATATGTGTGTGAGTGTGTGTGTGTGTGTGTGTGTGTGTGTGTGTGTGTGTGTGTGTGTGTGTGTATTTAAGCTATTACTGCCATCATTACAAAATGTGGTAGGGGAGTGTAGAGAAGAAACAAAACTCTGTACTGTTCATGTTGGGTCTAAAAACATCACCAGGAATCTGGATCATTGTGGTGGAAGTGTAGAGTGAGTTGAAGACTTACAAATGAGATGCTCCATCTTGGGAGCCATCCAGGGGTACGACACCCTAGGAACAACTTCCCAGTTCCTCTGGTATGAGACTCTGATATATCCCATCCATTTACATTTTTACAAATGCAGAGTAAAGCTTCCTCAGAGGGGAGAGAAGCTTTCAGGTAGGAAGATAGAAACAGGATAGAAGTTTTAGATACCACGAGGGGGATGACGGAGTCAAATTAGAGATATGAGGTGGCAGGAATGAGTCTTTATTAATTATCCATAAGCCACAGCCAAGCTTTGATCAAAGGACCACTCCGAAGGCTTATACCAGTCCAGAGATCCACATTTAATACCACACAGGTCGGAGAGATGAAAGAGAGATAGAGAAGGTTTAAAGATGGAGAGATAGAGAGGGAGGGAGGGAGGGAGAGAGGGAGGGAGGGAGGGAGGGAGGGAGAGGGAGGGAGGGAGAGAGAGAGAGAGAGAGAGAGAGAGAGAGAGAGAGAGAGAGAGAGAGAGAGAGAGAGAGACACGGAGCTTGCTGGGCTATGTATAATCTTTGATATGCAAATATACACAGTACATAGGGATGATTCTCATTGGTTAATGACAAGGTATAGGTGTGGTTTCTCTTAACCAGGTGAGCACAAAGAAACCTGTGTTCCAGCCTAACCTGGGGGAAGCTGGGGTCAAGGGTCAGAGGCTTCCCCAGCCACATGCAATACTGAGCATGCTCAAGACTGAGCATGCTCTCTTCTAAGACAATACACTCTGTTTCCCTTGCCCATAGCTAGGGGTGGACTGCTACACAGAGGTGGGGGGATATAGTTGCACTTCACTTCAGCTACAAAAAATTGACCCTTTACCTCTTACAAATAACTCAGAGGAAGGCAAGTTGATCAGTCAGAGCTATGGAAATAAAATCTAAAAATCATCTCTGAGAATCCCTTAAAATCAATTAAAGATATTTAGCTCATTAAATTATTCAAAGGTTGTTAAACAGGTTGATAGAGTTTATCCATCATCTATGTGACAATTAACAAAGGCAAAATGGAGGAAAAGGCTGTTTATTGACTTTTACAATATTTTCTTTAGTAGTCATAGAGGAAAGGTAACAGTATATCTAATAGCCAAAACAGAGTAGATTAAAATGTTTCAGTGTAAGAGAATAGTATTGATCAGATAAATAAATGATCTTAAAAACAACAAAATTAAATCTCAAAGCAATCAGCAAAATACAATAATATACAGAGACTTTCATAAAACAATTGTGTCTTAAAAGACTTTAAATTTCACCTCAAGGTTCTAAAATTCCTTCCCTATCCGTTCAGGTTCCTTTTGACACAATGAGGGAGAATTCCTTGCTGAATATAGTGTGGAGGAATCCCAAATTTGATGAATCTTAGAGAATGGGCAGGTGCAAATGGCAAAGGGTTGTAGGGAGATGAATTTCACTCCTGAATGTCAGAGAAGATAATTGAAAGGACCAATGCTCCAAGAAATGGTAGGAAGAAAAATCATCCTAAAACTGGAAGCTGTTTGAAATAGGCAAGGTACTGCTCTTTCATAGAGTGTACAGTGCTTGCAATTTTACTTCCTCTTTGGAAGAGTAACCTTCCTTCCCCATCCCGCATGGAGTAAAATGCTAGGAAGCAGCTTGCTTTTCCTGACACACAGACAGGGAGTTAGGAGGCTAATTATTGCCTAAGGAAAGTACACCCCTGGTTTTACCAGCTGCCAAGATAGCAACTCCAAGGACTTCCAGTTTGTGAGTTCCAAAGACACTCTGTCAGCTACCAGCAGCACCAAAAGGAATAGCTCCATCAGCCAGAGCTAGGGCCATGGCTAGAGCAAGGGTTGGGAGATGAGTGATCAAGATCAGGAGCAACCAGGATCAGGAAGATTAGAAGTGGATTGCTGGGATTACCCAGGAGGCTGGATTGGCAGCAGTAGTGCCAGAAGTAGCAGTGAGGAATGCCACTCAAGCAGATGGGCAGCAGAAGCAGCTTATCCCTTCTTCTCCAAGAGTCCTCAGCTAAGTCCGTCAAACTAAATCAACCAGGCCAGTAGAGTGGACAACTGGCAAAAATTAGGGGGAAAATCAGCAGAAGTAGAACAGCAGCTTTGAAAAGAGTTTGGACTTCTCTCCGCCTTTGCAAGGGGGTGTGGGGGTGTGGGGACTGGGGAGGTGTTGAAAAGCTATGGCAGGAGAAACATGACTTAAAAAATATATCTAGGCTATCTTAAAAAAAATTAAGAATTCTCCAATTTCTGGTTGACAACATTGTAAAAATTAAAATTAATCTCATGATAAAAATATATTTTAGACAGTTTATTAATTATCATTAGAAATAAAGGAATAAACATGTAACGAAATAAAAAACCACGTGATCATAGCTAATCAGCCTGTACAAAATCCCCTCTTACCACCATAGTCTCCAACAGGAAGTAAAGAGCAGGATCAGCAACCCCACTGCCTAATATCCCTTATCTATAGGAAGTATGTAATGACAGGACGTCAGTGGTCTTAAATTTTAATTGTGGTTGGACTCATTTTAATTTTCTGCTCTCTCTCTCTCTCTCTCTCTCTCTCTCTCTCTCTCTCTCTCTCTCTCTCTCTCTCTCTCTCTCCCTCTCTCTCTCTCTCTCTCCCCCTCTCCCTCTCCCTCTCCCTCTCCCTCTCCCTCTCCCTCTCCTCTCCTCTCCTCTCCTCTCCTCTCCTCTCCTCTCCTCTCCTCTCCTCTCCTCTCCTCTCCTCTCCTCTCCTCTCCTCTCCTCTCCTCTCCTCTCCTCTCCTCTCCCCTCCCCCTTCCTTAATATGTTCCCTCTATTGTAAATAAAACTACCATAAATTACATTTTACTTTAGTAATTCATTTTCGTTCACAGTTTCTTTCACTAGATTATAGCTTTTTTGGTAACAACACCTTTTTTGGTGAGTTCACCTTTTGTAGTTAGTTAACACTTTTTTTAAAAAAATATATTTTATTTGATCATTTCCAAGCATTATTCATTAAAGACATAGATCATTTTCTTTTCCTCCCCCCCACCCCCAAAGCCGATGCGTAAATCCACTGGGCATTAGATGTTTTCTTGATTTGAACCCATTTCCATGTTGATAATATTTGCATTAGAGTGTTCTTTTAGAGTCTCTCCTCTGTCATGTCCCCTCAGCCGCTGTATTCAGGCAGTTGCTTTTCCTCGGTGTTTCCACTCCCATAGTTTATCCTTTGCTTATGAATAGTGTTTTTTTCTCCTGGATCCCTGCAAATTGTTCAGGGACATTACACCGCCACTAATGGAGAAGTCCATTACGTTCGATTATACCACAGTGTATTAGTCTCTGTGTACAATGTTCTCCTGGTTCTGCTCCTCTCGCTCTGCATCACTTCCTGGAGGTTGTTCCAGTCTCCATGAACTCCTCCACTTTATTATTCCTTTTTGCACAATAGTATTCCATCACCAACATATACCACAATTTGCTCAGCCATTCCCCAATTGAAGGGCATCCCCTCGTTTTCCAGTTTTTGGCCACCACAAAGAGCGCAGCTATGAATATTTTTGTACAAGTCTTTTTGTCCATTATCTCTTTGGGGTACAGACCCAGCAGTGCTATGGCTGGATCAAAGGGTAGATATTCTTTTGTCGCCCTTTGGGCATAGTTCCAAATTGCCCTCCAGAATGGTTGGATCAGTTCACAACTCCACCAGCAATGAATTAATGTCCCTACTTTGCCACATCCCCTCCAGCATTCATTACTTTCCTTTGCTGTTATGTTAGCCAATCTGCTAGGTGTGAGGTGATACCTCAGAGTTGTTTTGATTTGCATCTCTCTGATGATAAGAGATTTAGAACACTTCTTTTTTTTTTTTTTTAAATATATTTTATTTGGTCATTTCCAAGCATTATTCGTTAAAGACATAGATCATTTTCTTTTCCTCCCCCCCCCACCCCCCATAGCCGACGCGTAAGTCCACTGGGCATTAGATGTTTTCTTGATTTGAACCCATTGCTTTGTTGATAGTATTTGCATTAGAGTGTTCATTTAGAGTCTATCCTCTGTCATGTCCCCTCAACCTCTGTATTCAGGCAGTTGCTTTTTCTCGGTGTTTCCACTCCCATAGTTTATCCTTTGCTTATGAATGGTGTTTTTTTTTTTTTCTCCTGGGTCCCTGCAAGTTGTTCAGGGACATTACACCGCCACTAATGGAGAAGTCCATTACGTTCAATTATACCACAGTGTATTAGTCTCTGTGTACAATGTTCTCCTGGTTCTGCTCCTCTCGCTCTGCATCACTTCCTGGAGGTTGTTCCAGTCTCCATGGAACTTCTCCACTTTATTATTCCTTTTAGCACAATAGTACTCCATCACCAACATATACCACAGTTTGTTCAGCCATTCCCCAATTGATGGGCATCCCCTCATTTTCCAGTTTTGGGCCACCACAAAGAGCGCAGCTATGAATATTTTTGTACAAGTCTTTGTGTCCATTATCTCTTTGGGGTACAGACCCAGCAGTGCTATGGCTGGGTCAAAGGGTAGATATTCTTTTAGCACCCTTTGGGCATAGTTCCAAATTGCCCTCCAGAATGGTTGGATCAGTTCACAGCTCCACCAGCAATGAATTAATGTCCCTATTTTGCCACATCCCCTCCAGCATTCATTACTTTCCTTTGCTGTTATGTTAGCCAATCTGCTAGGTGTGAGGTGATACCTCAGAGTTGTTTTGATTTGCATCTCTCTGATTATAAGAGATGTAGAACACTTCTTCATGTGCTTGTTAATAGTTTTGATTTCTTTATCTGAGAACTGCCTATCCATTTCCCTTGCCCATTTATCAATTGGAGAATGGCTTGATTTTGTGTACAATTGATTTAGCTCTTTATAAATATGAGTAATTAAACCTTTGTCAGAGGTTTCTATGAAGATTTTTTCCCAATTTGTTGTTTCCCTTCTGATTTTAGTTACATTGGCTTTGTTTGTACAAAAGCTTTTTAGTTTGATGTAGTCAAAATTATTTATTTTACATTTTGTGATTCTTTCTATGTCTTGCTTGGTTTTAAAGCCTAAGAAATCTATTTCTTCTTCTGTTAGTCTAGGCAATCCATATCACCTAGGTTGGTATATTTATTGCCATATAGTTGGGCAAAGTAGTTTTTAATGATTGCCTTAATTTTCTTTTCATTGGAGGTGAGATCCCCCTTTTCATCCTTGATGCTGTTAATTTGCCTTTCTTCTTTCCTTTTTTTAATTAGATTAACCCGTACTTTGTCTATTTTGTCTGTTTTTTCAAAGTACCAGCTTCTAGTCTTATTTATTAGGTCAATAGTTCTGTCACTTTCGATTTTATTAATTTCTCCCTTAATTTTTAGGATCTCTAGTTTGGTTTTCTTCTGGGGGTTTTTAATTTGTTCGTTCTCGAGTTTTATAATTTGCATTTCCAATTCCTTGATCTCTGTCCTCCCTAATTTGTTAATATATGCACTCAGGGATATGAATTTACCTCTGATTACCGCTTTGGCTGCATCCCAAAAGGTTTGAAAGGATGTTTCACCATTGTCATTTTCCTCGATGAAATTATTAATTGTTTCTATGATTTCTTCTCAAACTATCCGATTTTGGAGTATCATATTATTTAATTTTCAATCAATTTTTGATTTGGCTCTCCATGTACCCTTACCGATCAATATTTTTATTGCCTTATGATCTGAGAAGGCTGCATTTATTATTTCTGCTTTTCTGCATTTGAGTGCCATGTTTCTGTGACCTAGTGTATGGTCAATTTTTGTGAATGTGCCATGTGGTGCTGAAAAGAAGGTGTATTCCTTTTTGTCCCTATTTATTTTTCTTCATATTTCTATTAACTCTAATTTTTCTAAAATTTGATTCACCTCTTTTACCTCTTTCTTGTTTAGTTTTTGGTTTGATTTATCTAAATTTGATAGTGGTTGGTTCAAGTCTCCCACTAGTATGGTTTTATTTTCTATTTCTTCCTTCAATTCTCCTAGTTTCTCCATTAGAAATTTGGGTGCTATATTATTTGGTGCATACATGTTGATTAATGATATTTCCTCATTGTCTAGAGTCCCTTTTAACAAAATATAATTACCTTCCCTATCCGTTTTGATCAGGTCTATTTTTGCATTGGCTTTATCAGATATCATGATTACCACTCCTGCCTTCTTTCTATCAGTTGAGGCCGAAAAGGTCTTACTCCATCCTTTAATTCTGACCTTGTGGGTGTCAACCCGCCTCATGTGTGTTTCTTGAAGACAACATATGGTAGTGTTTTGGATTCTAATCCATTCTGCTATTCGTCTACGTTTTATGGGTGAGTTCATCCCATTCACGTTCAAAGTTATGATTGTCATTTGTGGACTCCCTGGCATTTTGATAGCCTTCCCTAATTCTAACCTTTTCTTCTTCAGCTCTACCTTTTAGTCCAGTGATTTACTTTGAATCAGTCCCCCTTGTCCCCTCCCTTGATGTTTCCCTTTTTAGTCCCTCCCTTTTTGTTCCCTCCCCCTCCCCCCTCTCTTTCCCTCCCTTTTTGTTCTCCCTCTCCCCCTCCCCCCCCTTGGTTTTCCCTTCTCCCTACCCTTGTTGGGTAAGATAGAATTCAAGATCCCAATGGATCTGGATGTTTTTCCCTCTCAGAGTTGATTTCCCTGAGATTAAGGTTTAAGTAAAAAAAAAAAACCCTCTCTTCCTCTCCTTCTTATAGGAGTTTTCTTCCCCTCCCCTTCCCATGTGAATCTTTGTGTGAGAAAGCTTATTCTATTTGGTCTTTCTTTACCCCCTATTTATACATTACATTTTCCCCACATATTAGTATACATAGATTGATAGAAATGTAGTCCTTATAGAAGAGAGTTTGAGTAAAAGAAGAAGATAACATTTTCCCCCTTTCCTTAATATTTACCTTTTCAGGTATTCCTTGCTCTTTGATTTTCGGTATCAAACTTTCCACAGAGCTCTGGTCTTTTCTTTGCAAAAAGTTGGAAATCTTCTATTTTGTTGAATGCCCATACTTTCCCTTGGAAGTATATAGTCAGTTTTGCTGGGTAGTCGATTCTTGGTTGGAGACCCAGCTCTCTTGCCTTTCTGAAGATCATGTTCCATGCCTTAAGATCATTCAGAGTAGAACTTGCAAGGTCTTATGTGACCCTGATTGGCATTCCTTTATATCTAAATTGTCTTTTTCTGGCTTCCTGTAGGATTTTTTCTTTTGTTTGATAGCTTTGGAATTTGGCAATTACATTCCTGGGAGTTGTCTTTTGGGGGTTTAGTGTAGAAGGTGTTCTGTGAGCTGTCAGTGGCTGTATTGCCCCCTTGTTCTAGAATCTCTGGGCAATTTTCTTTGATTATATCTTGTATCACGATGTTGAGTTTGGTGTTTATTTCTGGCTTTTCTGGAAGTCCAATTATTCTTAAATTATCTCTTCTCCCTCTATTTTCCAGATCTGTCACCTTGTCGGTGAGATATTTTATATTCTCTTCTAATTTCTTGGTATTTTGGCTTTGCTTTATTAATTCTTGCTCTTTTACACGACCGTTGTCTTCCAGCTGCCTGATTCTGGCCTTTAAAGCCTGGTTTTCCTTTTCAGTTTCATCACACCGGTTTTGTAGATGCGTGAATTTCTTTTGCATTATTTCCAACTTTTCTTCCCAGAAGGCTTCCATCTTTTTGGTCATTTCTGATTCAAATTCTTCAGGGGTTTGTGGAGAGTTTCCATTTCCTTTGGAAGATTTTGGAGCATTTTCTTGTATATCTTCTTCTATCTCCTCTGTATTTTGTATTTTGGCTCCATAGAATGTGCCCAAAGTCGCCCCTTCTTATTTTTCTTGGTATTTTGGGGCTTCTGTGCTTCTGTGGAGTTTGCCATTTCTGAATGTGGAGGATTAGCTCTTATCTGTGTCTGGTATTCATAGGCTTTAGTCCTGGGCAGATTGTCGGTTCTATGAGGTTTCCCTGGGTTAAGTTGAGTATGCCTCACTGGAACTGGAATGGAAGGGTCGGACCAGGAGGCCACACTCTCCCCCGGCTCTCTGGATCGGGTTGCTTTCCAGAAGTTGCCTTCAGAATAGCTGGCCGTGAGGCTATTTCGTCGGTCTGCGGGGGGATGGGCTGCGGCTTCCCGGAGCTCCGAGGGCAGTGAATTTCACTGAGACCTGGATAGCAGGATCCAGCCCGTGAGGCTGTCTTGCCTGCCCTGAGGGTTGCTGTTGTTTCAGACAATCCTGCTCTCTGCGGGGGGAGCTCAGAGGGCAGTGACTTTCACTGGGACTCAATAGAAGGCCCTGAGGGTTGTTGTTGTTTCCGATGACCCTGCTCTCTGAGCGGGGCGGGGCTGTGGCTTCCCGGAGCCTTGGACTCTGCGCTCCTACCCCTTAGGTCCAAGTGATCTTGGGTTCTGGCTTTTGAGGGGGGCTGTACCTTCTGATCCAGGTCCAGGTCCAGGAGGAGGATTCCCATAGTTTGAGATCGGTCAGGAAGGGTTTTCCGGAGATCTGAACTTTAGCTTTCTCTAAGCCGCCATCTTGACCGGAAATTAGTTAACACTTTTTTGTAGTTAAAATGGGTAGATAAACTTCAAATACTGAGTTACCACCTTTTGGGGATTAAAATCTAAAAATAGATTGTGGATTACAATTCAATCTTCCTAATAAAGGAAGAGCCAAGTACCTAAGTACCTTCATTGTTACAATCAGATGATTATAATTGAATTTTCACAATAAAGGAAGAGCTTAAGTATCTTCATTGTTACAATCAGGAGATAGTTAAATCCAATGTTCACAGTGGGCTCCCAGGAAATTTTTAGTTTTTAGGGTAGCAGATTTCCAATTACACATCAGAAGCTGTGAATAATTTAGTTGTTCTCAGCAATTCAGTGTTGTAAGACAATCCCAAGGGACTTGTGATGAGGAAAACTATTTGCTTCCAGAGAAAGAACTGATGCAGGACTCTGAATTCAAATCAAAAGGTGTTTCCTTTTTTCCTTACTTTAATTTTCTTTAGATTGAGATTTCTTCTACAAAATGACTAATGAGGAAAAATATTTTATGTGATTGCTCAGGTAAACTCTAGGTCTGATTGTTCGCTCTCTCAGGGAAGGGGAATGGGGGAGGGAGACTATTTGGAACTAAAAACATTATTATTAGAAATTTTTTTCTCTCTAATTGGGGGGAAAATACATTATTATTCCACATATATCTCCCTGTATCTGTGAGATGTGTATGAGCTGTTGTGAAAGAGGCATGAAGGAAGAGAGATTTCTAATACAATTGGCACCTCGAAGATTTACTGAACCTCACAATCCTTAGAAAGGCAGGGTAGAAATGAGAAAAGATGTTCAAAGAAGTTTGTGAATTTGTGGTGATTGCTGTCATTGCTTGTTTCTGGGTCTATAACATACTGTACAACGGAATGACCCACATGATCGTGGAATCTACTGATTATATAGGCAACATAAAGATGTCTATTTTGCAGTTGCCATTCCAAACTGAACTGGTACTCTGGCAAATACTGGCTCAAATGTATGTGCTCCTTATGGCTGTCCTTCAGACTCTGACCCAGGTAAAGAAGATCTTTAGATTTGTGTTTCCCCTGAAGGCAGAAAAGATACTGGCTATTAATAACAACCTAGAAAGCATGATTAAGAATGTGTTTGAGGAATTGATTAAGGAAAAAGGGCTAGATCGATTTATCGACAAGGACAATGAACAGGCTGACAGTGTCTCTAAAGAAAAGACAGCTACAGTCACTGATAAGGGAAATGAAGGTGACATGGACACTATGTCTGCTGGTCAACCTGAGAAAATCTGTCCTTTAAAAGAAGTCACTAATTTGTTATCAACGGCTGGTATACTGCAGTCTAAGGTCCATTGGCAATGCACCTCACAGGAACTTGAATGCATAAAAAGACGTTTCCCAAAATTTGTAGAAATTCCTTCCAAATCTCAAAAGGAATTGAAACGAGCTTTTAGGATCTTGGATCCTGATTTTGAGGATGTGGAGTTTCTCCTTTCGGAGTTATTTAGCCCCCACGAACAAAGGAGATCCTTCCTGTAGAAGACAAGATCTGATAGCAATTTAACTAGCAGACCAACTAAGTAGCTGAGGGAAGATCTGGATTTTGCTAACCCTACCAGCATGTCTTACCTAAGAAAATGCAGGGAAGACTTGCTACAGGCCATAAAACAATGCTGTTCAAAACTTAAATGAATGGGCTCGGTTCCATAAGATCTTGCAGAATAAAGGGGAACATCCTGCCACATACATTGACTGTCTGTCAGAGATGGCAGATTCAATTTTGGGGAAAGAAGCTAATAGTGAAGAGTCTGCAAGCTATGTCCATAGGCAATTTCTAAGGGGTTGCACACCTAATTAAAAAAATTCCTTGATGCACTTTTTCCCTAAGTATGACTCAGTTGGCCTGATAGAATTGCATGAGACAGTAACTTACTTACATTATAGTAATTCAGAGCAAAACAAACAAGTCCAGGACCTAAAAGAAAAATTAGAAATGACTTAGAAACATCTTAAATATAAGGAAATAGAAGAAATCAAGAATCTAAACATGGTGTCTATACTGCCTTTTATCAGGATGTAATTATCTTCCCTATCTCTTTTAACTAGATTTATTTTTACTTTGGCTTTGTCTGATATCATAATTGCTACTCCTGCCTTCTTTTTATCATTTGATGCCCAAAAGATTTGACTCCATCCTCTTTCACCCTATGCGTATCTACCTTCCTCATGTGTGTTTCTTGCAGACAGCATATGGTAGGGTTTTGGATTCTAATCCACTCTGCTATTCGCTTGCGTTTTATGGGTGAGTTCATTCCATTCACATTCAGAGTTATGATTACTAGCTGTGTATTTCTCAGTATTTTGATTTCTACTCCTGGTCCTGCCTTTTCTTCTTTTACTATTTCCTTCTACACCAATGTTTGTTTATAGTCAGTCTCCCTAGTTCCCCCCCTTATTTTACTTCCCTTTCTACCCCCCCCTCCCTTTTTATTCCCTCCCTTATTTTCCCCTGTAGTCTTTTTAAAATCCCCCCCCCCCATCTCCCTTGTACTGCTTCCCTCCCCACCAGTCCATTTTTTACCCTTCTACTCTCTTATAGGGCTCAAATCTATTCTCTTCCCCAATGGATTGGATTGTTCTTCCCTCTTTAGGTCAGTTTCAAAGTACGTAAGAGTTGAGTATTTCCTATCTCCAACCTCTTTACCCTTCCAGTGTATCGATGTTTCCCCCCCTCCCACCATGAGCTTCTTTGTGACATATAAATTTACCCCCATTTGTTTCTTTTCCCATTTCTTTTAGTCATAACCTCTTTTTTTTAGCTCTAGTCGTGTGTGTATATATAAATATATATATATACACACATGTATATATATATATAATGCATGCATATATCTGTATACCTATTTATGTCTTGTCCTTTCATCCTATACAGTTTGTCACTGTTCCCTCTAAGTGTAATTCTTCTAGCTGCTCAGGTGATAGCAACAGTTTTTAAGAGTTACCAATTACCCATCTATTTTCTTATAGGGATACATATCATTTAACTTATTGAGTCTCTTAAAAAAATTTGTTGTTGTTTTGTTTGTTTTTTTCCTGTTCTGTGGTTGGACATCAAATTTTCTGTTCAGTTCTGGTCTTTTATTTATGAATGCTTGGAACTCTTCTATTGTGTTGAATGACCATACTTTCCCCTGTAACAATATAGTCAGTTTTGATGGGTATTTTATTCTTGGTTGTAGGCCTAGTTCCCTTGCTTTCCGAATATCGTATTCCATGCCTATCGGTCCTTCAGTGCCTCTTGTTCTAGGATATCGGGACAGTTTTCCTGGATAATTTCCTCTGGTATTATGTCCAGGCTTTTCCTTTTGTTGTGGTCTTCTGGTAGTCTGATTATTCTTAAACAACAAGGAAATATCTGTACTCAATATGTATGCACCAATTGGCAGAGCATCCAAATTTTTAAAGGAGAAACTAGAGGAGCTCAAGGATGAAATAGATAGTAAAACGATACTAGTGGGAGATCTGAACCTTCCCCTATACGAACTAGATAAGTCAAATAAAAAATTAAATAAGAAAGAGGTGAGAGAAGCAAATGAAATCTTAGAAAAATTAGAGTTAGTAGACATATGGGGAAAAATAAAAAGGGACAAAAAGGAATACATCTTTTCAGCATCACATGGTACGTTCACAAAAATTGACCATGTACTAGGGCACAAAATCATTGCAAACAAGTGCAAAAGGGCAGAAATAATAAATGCAACCTTCTCAGACCATAATGCAATAAAAATAATAATTAGTAAGGGTACATGGATAGATAAATCAAAAATTAATTGGAAATTAAACAATATGATTTTCCAAAACCAGCTAGTTAAAGAACAAATTGTAGAAACAATAACTTCATTGAAAAAAATGACATCCTCTCAAAACCTATGGGATGCCTACTATGCCCAATTATGTGGCAAAAAATATGGCAATCTAAGTGATATGGATGAACACGTAACAAAAATATAAATTGTCTAGACCAAAAGAAGAAATAAATTACCTAAACAACCCCATATCAGAAAAAGAAATTGAACAAGCCATCAAAGAACTGACTAAGAAAAAATTCCCTGGTCCAGACGGATTCACAAATGAATTCTATCAAACATTCAAAGAACAGCTAACCCCAATACTATACAAACTATTTGACAGAATAAGCCAAGAAGAGTTTCTACCAAATTCTATTCACAACACAAACATGGGACTGATCCCAAAGCCAGGCAGGTTAAAAACAGAGAAAGAAAACTATGGGCCAATCTCCGTAATGAATATAGATGCAAAAATCTTAAATAGGATACTAGCAAAAAGACTCCAGCAAGTCATCACAAGGGTTATCCACTACGATCAGGCAGAATTCATAACAAGAATGCAAGGATGGTTCAATATTAGGAAAACCATACACATAATTTATCATATTAACAAGCAAACCAACAAAAATCACATGATTATCTCAATAGATGCAGAAAAAGACTGACAAAATACAACACCCATTCCTATTGAAAACACTAGAAAGTATAGGAATAGAAGGGTCGTTCCTAAAAATAATAAACAGTATATATCTAAAACCATCAGCCAACATCATCTGCAATGGGGAAAAACTCGTAAGCCTTCCCAATAAGATGAGGAGTCAAACAAGGATGGCCATTATCACCTTTATTATTTAATATTGTACTAGAAACACTAGTAGTAGCAATTAGAGAAGAAAAAGAAATTGAAGGTATTAAAATTGGCAATGAGGAGACCAAGCTGTCACTCTTTGTGGATGATATGATGATTTACTTAAAGAATCCTAGGGAATCAACCAAAAAGCTCATCGAAATAATCAACAACTTTAGCAAAGTTGCAGAATACAAAATAAACCCACATAAGTCATCAGCATTTCTATATATTTCCAACCCAGTTCAGCAGCAAGAATTAGAAAGAGAAATTCTATTTAAAGTCACCCGAGACAATATAAAACACTTAGGAATCTATCTGCCAAGACAAACACTGGCGGTATATGAACACAACGACAAAACACTCTCCACACAATTAACAGTAGATCTAAACAATTAGAAAAACATTGCTTATGGGTGGGATGAGCTAACATAATAAAAATGACCATCCTACCCAAACTTATCTATCTATTTAGTGCCATACGCATTGAACTGTCATAAAACTATTTTGCTGAATTAGAGAAAACCATAACAAAGTTCATTTGGAAGAATAAAGGATCAAGGATAGCCTGGGAAATAATGAAAAAAAACACAAAGGAAGGTGGCCTTGCAGTCCCAGATCTCAAACTATATTACAAAGCAGTGGTCATCAAAACAATTTGGTACTGGCTAAGAGACAGAAAGGAGGATCAGTGGAATAGACTTGGTAAATGTCCTCAGCAAGACAGTCTATGACAAACCCAAAGGCCCCAGCTTTTGGGACAAAAATGCAGTATTTGACAAAAACTGCTGGGAAAACTGGAAGACAGTGTGGGAGACATTAGGTTTGGATCAACACCTCACACCCTACACCAAGATAAACCCAGAATGGGTGAATGACTTGAATATAAAGAAGGAAACTATAAGTAAATTAGGTGAACACAGAATAGTATACATGTCAGACCTTTGGGAAGGGAAAGATTTTAAAACCAAGCAAGACTTGGAAAAAGTCACAAAATGCAAAATAAATAGTTTTGACTACATCAAATTAAAAAGTTTTTGTACAAACAAAACCAATGTAACTAAAATTAGAAGGGAAGCAACAAATTGGGAAACAGTCTTCATAACAAAAACCTCTGACAAAGGTCTAATTACTCAAATTTATAAAGAGCTATATCAGTTGTACAAAAAATCAAGCCATTCTCCAATTGAAAAATGGGCAAGGGACATGGATAGGCAGTTCTCAGATAAAGAAACTATTAATAAGCCCACGAAAAAGTGTTCTAAATCTCTTATAATCAGAGGGATGCAAATCAAAACAACTCTGAGGTATCACCTCACACCTAGTAGATTGGTCAACATGATAGCAAAGGAAAGTAGTGAATGCTGGAGGGGATGTGGCAAAATCCGGACATTAATGCATTGCTGGTGGAGTTGTGAATTGATCCAACCATTCTGGAGGGCAATTTGGAACTATGCCCAAAGGGTGATAAAAGACTGTCTGCCCTTTGATCCAGCCATAGCACTGCTGGGTTTGTACCCCAAAGAGATAATAAGGAAAAAGACTTGTACAAGAATATTCATAGCTGCGCTCTTTGTGGTGGCCAAAAATTGGAAAACGGGGGGATGCCCTTCAATTGGGGAATGGCTGAACAAATTGTGGTATATGTTGGTGATGGAATACTATTGTGCTAAAAGGAATAATAAAGTGGAGGAATTCCATGGAGACTGGAACAACTCCAGGAAGTGATGGAGAGCGAAAGGAGCAGAACCAGGAGAACATTGTACACAGAGACGGATACACTGTGGTACAAGAGAACGTAATGGACTTCTCCAGTAATGGCTTTACAATGTCCCTGAACAATCTGCAGGGATCTATGAGGGGGGAAAAAAAAACTATCCTCAAGCTGAGGACAAACCGAAGGAGTAAAATCACCGAGGAAAAGCAACTGCCTGACTACAGAGGTTGAGGGGACATGATTGAGGAGAGACTCTAAATGAGTGTCCTAATGCAAATACCAACAACACAGAAATGGGTTCAGAGCAAGGACACATGTGATACCCAGACGAATCGCCCATTGGCTCGGGAAGGGGTGGCAGGGGAGGAGGGAGGAAAAGAAAATGATCTGTTTCCAATGAACAATGTATGAAAATGACCAAATAAAATAATGTTTTAAAAACTAAAAAAAAAAAAAAGAATCTAAACACGGTTAAGACTTACACAACATCTAGTTACAAGAAACCTGGTTACAGATAAAAATCTGTGTAGGGAGAAACTAGGGAAGGTTTCTTTTGCCACAAGAAAGGCTACTTGATTAAAAATTGCTTTTTAAAGAAGAAACATGGGATTAATAACATCAAACACAAAATACACAAACTAGGTAGGAAAAGTCCTCTTGTTCTCACTACATGTTAAAGTCCTCAAAGCAAGCTCTGGATTTCTGTTAGATTTAACAGACTATAAAAACTGGAGCGAAACCTAAGTTCTCGGATATGGTCAGGAAAGAGTTATAGCTTTTAAGGTATTTTGTGTGACAAATGGAGATAGAAGAAATAGTGAGAATCGACCTGCAGTTAAAAATAATAGAAACAAGTTGGGAAATGGTGAAAATTCAGTGCAGGAAAGTGAATCTGTGAGTGAAAGGTATTTGCAGTAAAGCAAGAGAAAGGCAGAAAGAAGTGAGAGAGATAGAAATTACATCACAAATCGCAAACGAGATAAGAGACTTACAGAAAAGCTGCATAGTAACCAAACAGGAAGAGAGTGTCAATGAAATAAAATAATTTTTTGAGAACTTTTTCCAGATTTGATAATGGGATTGAATTGTGCAAAAGAAAAGGACAATGTCACAAGAAACTCAAGCAGGAGTTAGTGACAGATACAGAGACACATAATCTCAATTCCCTAAAGGTTAGTGTTGCTAAAGATGACAATGCTTTAAAACCATTCAGAGATGACCCCTCACCAAACTTAGTTAATTCTGGAAATAGCTTTATGGCAAAGGTACCCTTTGAAAAAACATCGAATTTGAATCCAGAAGCTGAAAGCTTCCATCCAGAAATGAGTGATTTAGATAAGACAAAATTAACTGAAAATGAAGCTGAAATTACGTTTGAACATAATCATCCCATTCAAAGTAATGGAGGTGATCCTGATTTGAAGAACACAAGTCTTCAATCAAAAGTGAAAGGAGATAGAAGGGAAGCATGCTGACCAGACAGAGGACCAAAGACAAAGAAAGGATTTATTGAAACAATATCAAAGGACGTGGAAGGAGTTTCAAATTTTTGAACTTTTAATCATGAGGATATGTAAGAATGCATTATACACATTAACATCACATATATGCATGCACATGCTACATAGAATTACACTTTAGAAAGATATCTCATGGAATGGGTAAGTATACAACATGCATAATTGCATAACAAAAAGACACTGATAAAAGTTTCTGTGGAAAATTCAAACAGACTAAGAATTTTCTTATCTGCATGAGTTTGCAAAAAAATCTAGAAGGACTTACATATGTAAATTTGTGACCCTATGTGAAGAGTAATTTAGTAACAAGCTAACTATATGAGAGTAATTTATTAATATTCTAGTTATTAACATTAATCACACTTTAGTGAATTTGTTCAAGTCTTTGGGAAGTGGAGACAGACATAGAAGTACTTCAGTAAAGAAGTTAGATTACATTGTTATTGTAAGTTAATATTTGTTAGTGGTAGGAATTTTCTTGGTTAAATTTATAGATATTAGGAAATAGGACAATGGTATATTCTTAATTTGAGTGAAATTGTTGGAATGATTTGAAAAATTGTTACAGGATTTGTTATGTAAAAACTATGTTCATGTAAATCCTTACCTAAACCATTTTCTTATATCCATTCTTAGCTTAGCACTAGGTAGACAGAATAGCTAAGATTGGTTAGGATTTTGTTATTTTGAGAACGTATATTTAAGTAAAGGAATGTTTAAGATAGTACTGAGTTAAGAATAGATAGAGTTATATAAAAGGTGAGTATCATTGAAATTTGCAGATGTGAATTTCTTTTTTAAAAAGGGAGCAATGTGGAAGAGGCATGAAGGAAGAGAGAATTTTTATGCAGTTAAGACAGACAGCTGGGGACATCATCTGTCAATCAAGGTGAACATTCCATTTGCGAACAGGAAAAAAAGTTGGACCCTCGCCAGGAGATGAATTGGGAAGAAAATCAATTGTCCACATCTCCCTGACAGACATTTTTGTCACTGCTCTGACGACTGACATTTCCCGAAATCCTCCTAATTCCTTCTAATTCTCATTATAGACTAGGGATAACCCCATCCCTCTCACCTCATCATCCATCCTTGTCCTGTTGTTCCCAATAAACCCTTTTACTTGAGAAAGGAAGAGATTTTCCTCATAAACCTCATAGTCCACTCAGGGAAGGAGGGGGAAAGGGGCAAAGCTAAAGGTTTCAGAAGAGGGTGGTAAAGGGAGATATTGACTGTGTAGGAGGGTAGAAAAAATATTTATCAGTTAGCCATCCAGGGAATTGATAAGCACCTTGAAGTTTCCCCTAGTAGTTTCTCCCTATTACAACTAGGCATTCTGAGGTTTCCCCTAGTATCTCTCTAGTCACACCAGAGTATCTCATTTATCACAACTAGAAATATCTCCACAATATTACACTCTTTGTCTCCTATATTCTAATAGTGTGATCTTTAATATTTAGCTCACATTTCCTTAAACCATATCTAATAGACTGTGGTGTAGCCTCATTTCCATCTAGTCTGCATTCCAATTTTCTTAGCAGTTTTTACCAAATAAGGAATTTTCTCTCAAATTGCTTATTTGCAACTAGAATGGAGATATTTTCTTTAGTATGTTCCATTGCTTTATCTCCTTATCTTACCAGTCGCCCAGGTTTAGGGTGACTGCTGACTTGTGATCTGGTCTGAGGTCTGGCAGTACTACTCCCCAGTTTTGCTGGCTTCTTTTCATCCTTTTCTTTGATATGGTTGATCTTTTGTTTTTCCCAAATGAATTTTGTTATGATTTTATCCAGTCCTGTCAGATAGCCTCTTCCTCATGTCATGAGGTGCAAAATTACATTTTTTTCTACTGGATTATATTTTTGGATTTGATACTCTTAAGAATTCTGTTCAATCCAAGGCTGCTTCTGTGAGATTTTAATAGGGAAATTTATGGGGAGTAAAGTGAAGAGCTCCCCCTCTCTGAGGAGAAATGCTGAGGCTGACATGACTACTGTTTCCAGAAAATCTCTGTTCCTCAGCATTCCCATAAAGCATGGTCTCAACATTTCCTGTGAGGTATGTGAAGAAGCTGGGACAAGCCAACTTTTGTGCCATATACTGAGCTGTTTCCCTATTGGGAAGGAATTAAGGGCTTTGGGCAATGATGGTGAATTGTGGAAACATTCTCCACCTTGTGACTCAGAGCTGGATCTGGCTTGGTTCCCTTATGTTCTATTGTGTGCCTCATCCAAATTCTGTCTGGGAAAGAAAGTCTATTCAATGGGGAGAAAGCTGAGTTACAGTATTTGAACCTCTTCCTGCCTGACTGTGAAACTGGGCTGCCTATATCTGCTGTTTAGAGACCCTCAGCTAGGTCTTGGTTAGGCAGTTGGCATACATTGCTTTAATAAATTGATGTTCTCAGAAGAACAGTGCTTTGATTCCTCAGGCATTTCATCTTTCACTTGTCAAGTTAATCTCTTCATTTTCTATATTTACCTGGAAATCTGGTCCCTGGGTGAAAGCTATCCCAGTCCTCCATGTGCCACCCTAGACACCTCCACCCCCACTACAAGTTGCAGCCCACCATGCCTCCAGGCCAAGTTCACTACAGGCACGAAGTCTTTCTGATCTCAGCATGAGCCCTCATCTGCCTTTATCCATAAGAATATTCATCACTGGAATCCCCTTCCACATCAAGTTAGGGCCTCCATCCTTTCTCCAACTTCTCAGCCTTTGCCTTCTCCTCTGTACCTCTTCCCCTGTATTCTCTTCTCTTTCTGAGATGATCAAGACCACCTTTTCAGTCCTCCTTCTCCCAGCCCTGTCTGCAGCCTTTGATGCTTTTGGCCCCATCTCTCCTCGGACATATTCTCCTCCCTCTAGGGTTTTAGGGCATGGCTCTCTCTGTCCTGGTTTAGCTCCTACCTTTCAGACCTGTGATTGTCTTCTTTTCTGACTCCTTCTGTGAACTTTAGATTGCTTCACCCTAATTAGTCTAACAAAAACAGGAATGTCTACACCCATACTTAAGGATTAAGTATTTAGGAGGATGGCCTATGATAGACATGTGCTAGCAAATGACAAATCAGAAACAACTGAAAGACTTCTGGGCTGTCCTAAGTCAAGCTTTAGCTACCATTGCTACATGTGAGATGTAGGAAACTGATGTAAAAACCTTCTATATATTTCGCATCTCTTCCTCTCTCTGGGCCCTTTGACAGCGGAGAGGTAGCTGGGGGCAGCATGCTGAGTGTCTTGGCATTTTGGTGAGGCTGCTGCTATTGTCCGGGTTTAGTGTGTGTTTTCCTTGATACCATACTGGAAGAAGCCTAGTAACCTAGTTCAGGTGAGTCGTCTTCTCTCAGCTCTCGGAGTTTAGGCTGATTCTTTCTCCTTTACCTTCCAAACATCATCCTCTTAGAAAGCCTCTAATCTTCTTCAGAGACTTGGTGGAGGAGGACTTTGAACTCCTCCTGGCACAGGCCAGGTGGGAGGAATCCTATCCTCTTTCCCTCTCTTCTCCTTAATTACTTCCCTCTATATTAATTAAACTGCCATAAATGTCCAAACTGACTTGGGAATTTTATTTGGGATATTCCCTGGTGACCAAATTAATTTAGATGAGGTCACAACCCTAAAATTATCCTTACATTCCTCTAGATCTTGTCACGCTAGGGTTATGGGGAGGGATTTCCTCTAGCCCTGTCTTAGGCCCTGTACTCTTCTCCCTTTAGACTTCTTTACTTGGTGATCTCATCAGCTTCTAGGAATGCAAGCAGTCTCAGATCTGCATTTTCTGCACCAATCTCTGTGCTGACCTCTAGTTTTTCATCTCAAATTTCCTTCCAGGGATTTCACTCTAAGTGACCAGGAGCTATCTTGAGCAAAGTGTATCCCAAGCCCATTGTTTTCTCTTACCTAGACTGAACACCCACCTTCACTATAGCTATATCCTCCTTGTCCCTCAGACTGAAAACCAGGGAGCCCCCTTGACTCCTTACTGCCCCTTACACACATATCCCATATGTGCCAAGACTTGTCATTTTCACCTTTGCAAAATGTCTCCAATATGCCCCCTTTTGTCCTGTGTCACTGACATCCTTCTGGTGGCGGCCCACATCACCTCCCTCCTAGACTATTAGGACAAGCTGCTGCTGGGTCTGTCCCCCTCAAGGCTCTTCCCACTCCAAAACCTCTATTCTCCCAGCAGAGTGTTTTTCCTACAGATCAGTTCTGATCATGTGACTCCCCTACTCCATGAACCTCAGTGACTCCCTATTCCAGGATCAGATATAAAATATTCTGTTTAGTGTTCAAATCCCTCTTTTCTGTCTTTTCATTCATTATTCCCCAGTCTGTATTCTTAGATCTAGGGAACCTGGCCTCCTGGATCCCTTCAGCTGTAGACTTTTAAAAATATCCTTTACTTTCTTTCTTAGAGTTGATTGTAAGCATCTGTTGTGGCGGCAGAAGATGGGTAAGTGGCAGTTAGGGGTAAGTGGCTAACCGAGGGTTACATAGGTAGGAAGTCTCAGAGGTCATATTTGAACCCAGGACCTTCCGTTTGAAGTTCTAGTTCTCATTTCACAGAGTCACCTAGATGCTTCCAAATAGAAATTTTTTGTTTGTTTGTTTTTAAAACGCTTACCTTCCATCTCAGGATCAGTTCTAAGATAAATTAGTGATGAGGCCTGGGCAGTCAGAGTTAGTTGATTTACCTAGGATCCCATGGCTAGAAAGCAAGTGAAGTCATAGTTCAACCCAGGTCTTCCTAACTCCAGATCTGGGACTCTCTCCACCATTTGATCTGGCTGTGTCTAGTTCTAGGCATTTTCATTGGCTTTGCCTAATGTCTGGAATATTTTCCCTCCACATTTCAGATCACTGACCCCTTTAAACTTCCTGAAAGTCCCAACTAAAGATTAAAATCTTTCTACAGGAAACCTTCCCTCGTTCCTCTTAGTCAGAGTGCCTTCATTCTTTCCGTTCTTTCCTATTTCTCCTAGACAGAGCTTACTTTGTGTCCATGTGTCTTTGTATTGTCTCCTTCCCCCACTGAACTGTCAGCTCTGGGTGAGGAAAGACTGTCTTTTGCTTCTTGGGGAATCTCCAGAAGGGCAGAACAGATGCTGTAGGAGAGAGAACGGAAATGATAGTTTCTGGTCCTTGAGATACCCTCGTGTATCCCTGTCTTCTCTGTATCTACCTCCTCTTCTCCCCTGTGCTTCTACAGTCCAACACAAGAAGCATCCTCCTGGAGTGGATGGGACGACAGAACATTCTTTCCATGATCCCCTCTGTCTTCAACTTCACCTTTAGCCCTCCCGTGTTTCCTCCTTCCTCCCTTTCTCCTTGTCTATTGTTTTTCAAAGAAGCCTCTTTCTGCTCTCTCTAACGTTCTGCTACTACTGTGGTCTTCAGTTATTCAGTCCTCCTGCACTTCTGCTGCTCAGGGTGTTCAAGAGACAAATGATCTCTTCCCTTCGGGGTCTCTTCCTTAAAACTACAGACGCCTCTTTACTAGTGAACATCTACTATTCTGTCCAGCATTGGGAAGCTCCCATTTGCAGGTGTTGGGAGTGAAATTTCACCAAAGGGTAAACTGAGGCAGCTCTCCAAGTAAGAGACGTAGAGGAATGCTCCCTTTCAATGATAGGGCTCAAAGGCTCCCCTCTGTTAATGCTCCAAGCCCTTGGCAGAAGGTTAGATCTCTGATGGGTTTGGGGGAGTATAGAACAAAGAGCAGATAGGGTAAGTGATGTCTGGATAGAGGGTCACAAGTGATTATAGAGCTGGGATAATCAGGGACACTGTGACTGAGTGGAATAATCAGTAATAAGGGGCCAGCAGTGCCCCAGCCCTCCTTCTCTCCCCACACTAAGAAGAGATTTTTGTGTGAGTCCAGTGCAAGGTCAGGGCCCTGACTGGGCAGCAAACCAGAAATGTCTGAGATAGGTTGAGGGTGAGGAAAGACTAGAGCTGACTCCCTGGGACTCGCCTGAATATTCCAAGCCCAATGAATGGCTTGAAATGAGGCTAGAACGGTGATGAAAATCCCAAGAGGTGGATTCTGCACTTCCCCTGTTATGCTGGGTGAGTACACTGCTGAGTCAGGAGGCAGAGATGCAGGACTCAGGCAGTTACCGGTAAATAGAATCCGGATCCCAGCTGCACTGGAGGTTCCGGCTTTCCACCAGAGCATCCTAGAGCTGCTCTTCTCCAGCCTCCATTGGGCTCTTGAAGTCTCAGCATCTAGTTCTGGCTCTTACACTGACAAAGGGCGGGACCTTTGGGCCCCTCCCTTCTCTGTGGGTCAGTTTCCTCCTGTAACTGACCAGACGTGGGCTCTTCATTGTGATGTGACTTTCAGCTCTCTGTGCTCTGCCTTGTGTTCCTCCAGGAGGTGGTGACGTTCAAGGATGTGGCTGTGGATTTCACTCGGGAGGAGTGGTGCCTCCTTTCCCCTCCCCAGAAGGGGCTGTACAAGGAGGTGATGCTGGAGAATACCCGGAACCTGCTCTCTGTGGGTAAGGAGCCTCTCCCTGGTGCCCAAATCTGCCATCCAAGGGAATGTCATCCTGAGCAGCAGGCAGGGTTGGGAGCAGTTTTCAGTCATGAGGAAGGGATGAGGGCCAGTATACTGAGTCCCAGAGCCAGGGCCCTCCTCCTGCCTGGTTTTCCTATAAAAGGACTTTGCATTGTTTAATGGAACATTGGCGGCTCCCTTTGATGCTCCTGAAGTCCAAGATCAAATTCTTGTTGGAGGATCTCAGAGGTGGACATAATCTCAGAGCTGATTCTGTTTCACTTCTTCCTGGCCCTGAATTGGGTCTCCTAAACCCATCTGGGAAAAATGTTTAGGTGGGTTTTCCTCCCACCCTCTTCCCCTGTATTAGAGATTTTTTTCTCTTCAACCAGCATAAACTCGTAGCTCACAGCTCCTCAGTGTCCCCAGGAGAGATGGTTAGTCCTTAGTCTTCTTTTCTATTGCCCTAAGCCTCCAGCTGAGCCAGTGAGGAAGGGAGAAAAGGGATGAAGTGTTTATAATGGCCTACTCAGGACTCTGCCTCATTCTGTCTTCCCTCTCCTTGACACGGAATTGGGTCTTCCAAACCCATCTGGGAAAAGTGTTCAGGAGGGTTTTCCTTCCACCATCTTTCCCTCTAAGGTGGATCTACTATTGGGGATCTTTTTCTCTTTAACCAGCATAACGTCATACCTCAGAGCTACTTGGTTTCCCCAGGAGAGATGGTTTATCCTTAGTCTTCCTTCCTATTGTCCTAATCCTCTATCACAGCCCGTGAGGAAGAGTGGGACGGGATGAAGTGTTTATAACTACATGCTCTAGGCCTGGGGCTCTGCCAACGATTTTCTCTGTAATATTCTGGCACTTCTTCCTCACCTTCATCTTCCTAATTCAGTGAGAGTATTATCACCATTTTACAGATGAGGAAATAGAGTGGATTAAGTGGCTTGTTCTTAGGGACCTTCTTAGGAGTGGTTTGTGGCCAGATTTAAATGGAGGCCTTCCTGCCTCTAAGCTCTCTCCCCAGGCCATTCCCCTTCTACCTGCCTCTCATTTGCACATAATCGAAAACTATGGACTCAATTCAGTCTTCTCTAAAGAAAATGCCCCAGAACCAAAATTTCAGTTTCCAGATTGGTTACCCAACCTTGTTCCCCCTTATTTTCCCCACCCTAAATGCTGAGTAAACCATCCTCCAGGGCTTTTGCATGCTCTGCTTTCCCTCCTCTGTGATTATCAGGATTAATGGACTGGCTAAGAGACAACATTGGGCCCAATGAGGATTGTTGAGTTTCCCAGCAGAGGCAGAGCACCAGGAGATAAGAGTCCATGAGGCTCAGAGAGGTCTTGGAGAGGGAGGTGAATGGTGGGTAATGGAACAGAAGCCAATTCCTTAAGGTCCTCTGATCCAGTTTGGGAGTTTAGGAGTTTCTCCCAGAATGGACCAGAACAGAATGGGGGATGGGGAGGAGCTGTTGCTCATTCCAGGTCCCATAGCAGGGGGAGCAGGCCCATCCTGTTCTAGGCACTTGCATTACATTCACTGAGGGGGGAGGGCAGACTCTGGTGGAAACCCCATTGAAAGTCTCTGAGTGGAGTCATTGTACTTTATAACTTTACAAGATAACTCAGTGACATGCTTCTCTCAGTTCTCCTCCCTGACTGTTCCCCATTCCCAGGGCTTTTAGCTCTCCCAGAAAAAGTGATCTCTTATTTGGAGCAGATGGATGTCCCATGGATGCTGGACCAAGAAGGTCTGAGGATCTGGTACCCAGGTGAGAGAGGGGGAAAGAAGTGTGGAAGAGCCATGGTGACCAGAGGCTTCTGTGTGATGCCAGGGCTATTTTGGTGGGCAGGAGGACCCGACTTGGAATTCTTTTTCAGAGGATTTAGCAGGGACTCCCTGGGCAAGTCCATGAACCCCTGAGCCTGTTTCCCTGTCTGTAACATGATGTAATTGGATTCCATTTCCTATTAGCTCCCTTCAGGGGATCAGTCTGTGATCCTTTCAAGAAGTCAGTGTTTGGGACTGAAGGGCCTTGAAGTCTTCTGCAGGTTCCAGAAGGACGGAGCTTATCCTCTCTAGCCTCATTAGTATCCAGAAACATGTATGAGGGCTTGCTCTGTGCTGGGTCCTGGGGTAAGTTATGGGGGACATAAAAGACTCCAGGGAACATCCCCTGCTCTCCTGGAACTCACCCTCTATGAGCATGCCAACAGATCTGTAGAAACCCTCTAGAGCCCAGGTCCAGGGCAGCTAATCATGAGAGGGAAGACTCTGAAGGTAAGGAACACTAGAGAGGTCAAATGGGGGGAGGTGCCCTGGGTTTTCAAGAGAGCCAGACTGAGGATTCTGGAGGAAAATATAGTCAAGTAAATAAAAGAGAAGCATCAGCACAACTCACTGCAAATGGCCATGACTAAGAGTTTAGCTATGAACCCGTGGACAGAAGTTGGACAGTACCTCATGGGGAGGAAGAGATCAAGTGAGAGTGTTTGGAGCTTTAGGGAGAAATGCTTTATTGTTTCCCGGAGTAAGAGTCATTAGCTCCTTAATTGTGGTAAAGGCTGAAGATGAAAGAATAATGGGCACCCTGCAGGGAGGAATAGTTGGTTTTAGATGAGGGAAGGGATGGACTTCCTTGCCCATGGAAAGAGATTTTCGTTGGCCAGGAGAAGAATGACTATTTCCTATGATCCTGAGTCCAGAGAGGAAAAGAAGGCAGCTGAGCTGGATGAGAGGTGGAGGATAAGAGTACTCTTCAGAGAGGTCCAGCTTTTGTTCAGTGAAATATGAGGCCAAGTTCTGAGCTCAGAAGGTGAGGCAGGAGGTAGGAGTAAGCCATGAGGTAGTTCTGGAGGCCATGGGAACATTTGGAAGTCGGCCTTGTTGGATGGCAAAGGCAATCCATGAGGGAGATGTAACAAGATTGCCTTATGTGAATTTCAAAACTACTGGACCCTATTCAGACAATTTTTTAGAAAATGGGATTTAGCTATTTCCTGATCAATAACAATAGAGATATTTAGAATAACAGAATCAGGTCAGAAGAAACTACAATCTCCACCCTACTCAGGGTAACAAGATTAGAAAGGGATGCAGGAAAACTCAAGATTTAATTATTTGAGAATATCTCCTTCAACAGACATGTGCAAAAAGGACAGACCTCTGGGAAGTCCTAGTTCAAGCTAGAGCCACCATTGGCACATGTGAGACACAGGAAGTGAGGTAGAGGACACTCAGGAGTTCTCAGGACTTCCTGGGAGGAGAGGTGAGGGGGTTGTTGGAGCCTGGTGCTTGGAGTGGAGGAGTCCACAGATTGTTCTCCATTTTGGTCATGTGAGTAATATGGACTTTGCCTCAGCTATCGAGGGCCTTGGGCCTTGGTATTTAAGCCCTATTTCTTTCCCTCCCTTTTCCCTCTCTCTCTCTCTTTCCCTCTAGTACTTTTCTTCCTCCTGTTTGTAATTAAAACACCATAAAAAGGTTGACTGGGCATGCTCTGTCCACAGTAGTAGACAATTCACTTTCAATCTTTTTCCTTTCATTTTCATTATCTATATAGTCAATCCTCTCTTCATAGGTATTACATCACTGGGTGCATGTAGACTAAATATTCCTATTATTTCATCATTTAGCTTCTCTGTAAGAATTATGTAATGTCATTCATGATAGCTTTCATCCTTATTTTTTTATTCTAGTATCTGAGATCAAATGTTAGAATTTGTACTCTTTTTGCATTTATCCAAGGTATAGAAGATTTTCTTCAGTTCCCAACTCCTTGAGAGAACTTATTACTTTTCTTTCAGTGCCTCTTTTCACTAAAAGAAAATCCTTCTAGTAAATACAATTTAAACAAAAACATGACATTTCACAAGCTTTAAAAGGTGTCTCATACATAGACTTCATCATACTTTTCTAAAGAAATGGGCAAGAATGCTTGTAAAATTCTCTTCCTATTTCCCATCTTATACAGATACTGGAATTTTCATGATATTCTTTTTAAAAATTCCAATACAGGGGGCAGCTGGGTAGATCAGTGGATTGAGAGCCAGGCTTAGGTTCTAGGTTTAAATCTGGCCTTAGACACTTCTCAGCTGTGTGACCCTGGGCAATTCACTTGACCCCCATTGTCTAGCCCTTACTACTCTTCTGCCTTGGAGCCAATACACAGTATTGACTCTGAGACGGAAGGAAAGGGTTTAAAAAAAAATTCCAATACAGATGGTGGTGCATTCTCATTGGACATCAGAAACTTGCTAGGATTTTTAACTAAAGGCAAGTCACAGGAGTTCTGCTGGTCTCAGGCTCTTTAACTATAACATGAAAAGAAAGCAAAACCAATGTTTTGCTAGGAGCATTGACAGAAAACCAAATTAGGGGCAGTCCCTTTTGGCATAAATGTGTACAATTACAATAAATGTTCAATCAAAAGTTCAGTCCAATCAAATCATATCCAAAGTTCATTCTTGATCTTGTGTAGGTTTTTGGCATCTTTCTGCAACAGTTCATTCTCTGGATATAAAAGTTTCAAGCTTCTTTCTTGAAGATCATTTCTCGAACAGAATCAAAATCTTTGATTTTTTATAACAGTAAAATCTTAAACAAAATTCAAAATTCTTGGATTTTCATAAATTGGTCTCAACTGCCAGGATTTTCGGTCAAGTCACTCATCCAACCTTTCTGAGTTGATGGTCTGAGTTAGTAATGTAATAAAGCCACCCTTTCCCAAGTCCCAGATTTGTTATAAAGAGCCAATGAGATCAAATGGTAGCCTCTTTATTATTTAAATTATTCTTTAGCTCTGAGGCAATGGTATTTTCAAAGGATGATTCATGCCCTTTAAAGTTGGAAGACTTTTCTTCTTACCTGAGGACATAGGATATGAAGCAGCTTATGATCTGACAGTCAAGGAAAGGAGTTGAGAGTTATATACGTGCATATGTCTCTCTATATGTATGTTTTACCGTTTGTTTTTTCTTAGCAGGAGAAATCAGTCCTGAAATTCAGGTGAATCCAACAGAGGTGAGCTTTCCTGTGGAAGAAATGAACCTACAAAAATCCATTAGTGATGGTCCTGATAACTTTGCTTCCACGGAATTCTGTGTTGCATCTCAAAATTCGTCTCATGTTGAACATCAGAGAATGCATCCTGAGAAACAATCTAGTAAAAATAATCAATGTGGACAGACTGTTATGCACAGGACCAGTCTTTCTGAACATCGGAAAATCCACACTGCTAAAAAACCTTATGAATGCAAGCAATGTGGAAAGGCATTCAGTCGGAATGCCCATCTTGTTGTACATCAGCGAACCCACACTGGGGAGAAACCTTATGAATGTGTGCAATGTGGAAAGGCCTATAGTCGGAATTCCCAACTTGCTGCACATCAGCGAACCCACACTGGGGAGAAACCTTATGAATGTGTGCAATGTGGAAAGGCATTCAGTATGAGTTCCTATCTTGCTATACATCAGAAAATTCACACTGGGGAGAAACCTTATGAGTGTAAGCAATGTGGAAAGGCATTCACTCAGAGCTCCACTCTTTATCAACATCACAGAATCCACACTGGGGAGACACCTTATAAATGCAAGCAATGTGGAAAGGCATTCATTTGGAAATCCTATCTTTCTGTACATCAGAGAATCCACACTGGAGAGACACCTTATCAATGCAAGCAATGTGGAAAGACATTCAATTGGAAGTCCTGTCTTACTGTACATGAGAGAATCCACACTGGGGAAAAATCTATTGAATGCAAGGTATGTGGACAGACATTTGCTATGAGATCCTATCTTGTTGTACATCGAAGAGTCCATACTGGGGAGAAACCTTTTAAATGCAATCAATGTGGAAAGGCATTCAGTATGAGTTCAAGTCTTGGGAAACATCAGAGAATCCACACGGGGGAGAAACCTTATGAATGCAAGCAATGTGGAAAGGCATTCAGTGTGAGCTCCAGTCTTGTTGTACATAAGAGAATGCACACGGGGGAAAAACCTTATGAATGTGTGCATTGTGGAAAGGCATTCAGGATAAACTCCAGTCTTGTGAAACATCTGAGAACCCACACGGGGGAGAAACCTTATGAATGCAAGCAATGTGGAAAGGCATTCAGTATGAGCTCCAGTCTTGTGAAACATCAGAGAACCCACACAGGGGAAAAACCTTATAAATGCCAGCAATGTGGAAGGGCATTCAGTATAAGCTCCAGTCTTGTTTTACATCAGAGAATTCATACTGGGGAGAAACCTTATGAATGCAAGGAATGTGGAAAGACATTCAGTCGGAGCTCCAGTGTTTTTCTACATCGGAGAATCCACACTGGGGAGAAACCTTATGAATGCAAGCAATGTGGAAAGGCATTCAGTGTAAGCTCCAGTCTTGTTTTACATCAGAGAATCCACACTGGGGAGAAACCTTATGAATGTATGGAATGTGGAAAGACATTCATTGTAAGTTCCAATCTTGCTGTACATCAGAAAATCCACACTAGGGAGAAATATTATGAATGCAAGCAATGTGGAAAGGTATTCAAGATAAACTCCAGTTTTCTGAAACATCAGAGAATGCACACTGGGGAGACACCTTATGAATGAAAGCAATGTGGAAAGACATTCAATCAGAGATCCTATCTTTCTGTACATCAGAGAATCCACACTGAGGAGACACCTTATTAATGCAATCAATGTGGAAAGACATTCATTAGGAGCTCACAACTTGTTTAACATCATTAAATTATAACCATGAAAATGTGGGTTTTAAGACTGTGAATTGCCAAAAACTGTAAAGGTTTTCGCCAAACTGTAAAGATAATTTTTATTGTCTTGATTTAAATAAAAATAAGTTGTCACCATGGGAAAAATCCAAAATATGAAAATACCCAAGTTTGCTTGATTTTATGGAGATTTTAATTAATACAAATGAAGGAATTAAGGGATGTAAAATTGAGATTTGAACTCTGGACTCCATTCCACAGGAGTCTTTTCTCTAGCCCCCAGAGTGCTTTGTAATCACATTGAATTCTTGCCTGGGCAAGAACACAAATGATTATTTAAAGGAGTTATCCACTTACTGAGGCTCTCCTTTTTGGACTTCCATTTTGGAGCAGATGCGTCTCTTCCATAGTGAGTGAGGTGATCTTGTCTAGGCCTCTGGCCTAGGCACGTGTTTTTTCGTATTCTGTATTTTCTTTAATCTTTAACCTTTAATAAACCTCTAAAAATATAATATTCCTTGCAGAGAGAAACTAATTTCTACCTGCCTCAGTCTCCCCTAAATTACAATATTTACAGTTGGTGACCTAATGGGAGGAAAAACCCTCAATCTTCTGATTTAATCTTTAATAGCTGGGGCCTAGAAATTTTTTTAAGCCACGTTTTTCCAAGATGATTTTTAGAAAACTATCTTGATCAGCTCCTGCCTGCAGCCTCTCCGGCTCCTGCTTTTGCTCTTGGCCTCTCACCTGGTTCCCGAGCTCCCAGCCCTGATTGTCTTTTTTTTTTACTCTCGCAAACCTGTTGATCAGTGCCTGCCTGCCTCTGCCATCCACTTCGGACAGCCGCTTCTCCCGGCCCCACCCCAGCTGCCCGCTTTGCTCGGCTTTGCTTGTCTGTGCTCCAGCTCTGGCCCAGGCCCTGCCAACCCCAGAGGACTTTCTCTTGCTCACCTGGCGTACCTGATTCAACCAAGATTGCAATCACCTGGTGACCTGCCTGCCCTACAAACCCAGTTCCTTGGAGCAGATTTCTTGGGACTCATTTCTATCAGCTGGTAACAAAATGGGGGGGGCGGGGAGGGGGGAGGCTGTTTTGTCTCCACGTGGGTGGCCTGGGCTCCACGTGGACTGGGGCAGGAGGAGGTATCAGAGCAGTGGAGAGAGAATGGGTGTCTCAGCGAACCGATAGCCAGGCCTAAAGACATGTGGTCCTGGGTTAAAATCTGGCCTCAGATACTTCTCAGCTGTGGGGCCCTGCATGGGTCCCTTAACCCCCATTGCTTAGCCCTTATCACTCTGCCTTCGGACAATAGGCATTTAAATGGAAAGGAAATTAAAGGACTGGAGGTTCTAAAGTATTTCAGACTCCAATGGTTTATACAAATCTCTGTAAATTTATTGCATTTCCTGATCTGTTTAAGATATAACTTTGTGATTTTAAATTCATATATTACTGGATTGAATATTATTCTGTTCCACTGAAGGTTGATTGAATTTATTTTAAATGTACTGAGATAACCACTGTTAAATTCTGTTGTTTTTCCCCTATAACTGTGCTGAACAAATATTATTGTAATTAAGCCCATATTGGAATTTAAACAATCTCTGGTTATTTTTGCCTGCCCCTACCACGAGGTAAGGCCAATAGTAGCTGAAGTGAAATACAATTATAATCCCCAACCTTCCCACATTTCTAAATATGTGAATGGAAGTTGGGCAGTTAATCTCAGGGCATTTGTATCCCTATAAGGCTCCAAAAAAGGAGCACCCCCTTTATTTATACTTTTCAGCTCTTTACTTTTCTTGCACCAGAATGATATATAGATTTCTTGATTATGTTCTTAACCCAAGATGAGTTTTACTTTGTTTTAAAAAAGTGTTTGAATACCAAGGTTGAAAGATTGCTATGTTTGTAAAAATTGTGACATATCCATCATTTCATAGGCTTGTAAATGTCATACAACTTATGTGAAATGTGAAAGTGTTTTTGTTTGCTATTGTAATTAATTGGGCTATTGAGAATTTGGGGGAATATTGATATCTACATATTTGTACTACTGTTCAATTCATTTGCCTCATACTCACAGTGATCATGGCCAGATATTAAGAGGAAATGGATCTCATTTTTGGTGAAATCTTTATTTTGTAATCTTTTTTTTCTTAGCTGACACAGAATGTCAATGATTATAAGCTATTTTTAAATTTTTTAAAAGCTCTTTTATTATTATATTTTCTTGCATGTGCAATATACTATTTCAAGTTTTTTTAATTTTTTTCTCTCCTTTTTATATTTAAAGCACATGTCAACAGCATTAAGGTTTTGATTTTTCAGTACTACAAGTTAGAAATAACATTTGTCAGAGCATGCCCAACAAGCTTTGACTATAAAAACCATGCCACTAATTATTTAAATAAATTATGGGACTTTGCTTAATGATTCTGTCTGATTCCAGGACAAGATATACACAAAAGAGCCTTTGCACAGGGCCAAAGAAAAGCCAATCCAGGATGGATTGATGCACTTCTAGACCAATACAAAGGTTTTGAACCTAGTGTGAGACTTGGGCTTACGACACTTGACTTGTTAAGATGTAGGTCTTCCTTGTGTCCACACTCACTCTGAAGATACTCACAGAGGAGTATCCCCAAACTTGGCATCATTGCTTTGATCATTTTGATTGGGCCCTGATTCAAGGACCTGTTATAGATTTATTTTTCTTTCACTTGGAATTTTTACACATAAGACTTTGATAGTCTATATTTTCATCCAGTTTTTTCTTTTTCTTTCTTTTTTTATTTTTTCGATATCTTTTTAATATTTCTTGCCAATTGATTCATATACCTCCTACCTCAGCCATACATCCCTAAATGATCCTGTATTTGCCAATCACCCTCTTAACGGGGGGAATGTAAAAAATATTATTTAAATTGCAACATTTAAATTCCTTTTGAGAAGAATTTTAGGTAAAGAAGATGCTACTTCTCTGAATCCAGAACTGAACTGTTGGGGAAGATACCATGAAGAAGCCTCCAGACCAGCCAGCTGCACAAAAAATGGAACTTTGGGTGTAGTTGATTGAACATTTATTTGTATGTATACTTTTATGCCAAAGGGGACTGCCCCCTAACTGGCTTTTTGTCAATGCGTCCAGCAATTATTGGTTTTGTTTTTTTTCTCTTATCCTCAAATTATTGTAATCTTTAAATTGATTATGTTTTTATGATCCTTTGGGGAAGGACTTCTCAGAGGATCAAATGGGGGGGGGAGGGGAATGTAAAATTGAGATTTGAACTCTGGACTCCATTCCCCAGGAGTCCTTTCTCTAGCCCCCAGAGTGCTTTGTAATCACATTGAATTCTCGCCTGGGTGAGAACACAAATGATTATTTAACGGTGTTCTCCACCTACTGAGGCTCTCTTTTTTGGACTTCCATTTTGGAGCAGACGCGTCTCTTCCATAATGTGAGGTGATCTTGGCCTCTGGCCTAGGCACGTGTTTTTCTTATGCTGTATTTTCTTTAATCTTTAACCTTTAATAAACCTCTAAAAATATAATACTCCTTACAGAGAGAAACTAATTTCTACCTGCCTCAGTCTCCCCTAAATTTCAATCTTTACAGGGAAGAAAGTAACAGAAAATAGTGGAAAGGGCTTAGGTGAAATGGCATAGTCCTGAGCCTTAAGGGTGGCTAGTCAGTCTTTATCACTCACCACAAGATCGTCCCAAGCAAAACTTCAATCCTTTACTGAAATCCTCAATTCTTGAACTGCGTTCAGACACTCAGCACTTCCAAACTAACTCCAACCTTCAACTATGTTCAGAGCCCCTCCTCTGAACTCCTCACCTCCTTTTAAAGAGAATCTTCTCTTATGTCACCTCTCCCAAATTTTCACATCTACCAATCATAGTAGATGCTTTTCCCCAGAACTGTCCATTCTTAGTTCACATCTCTCTTTTTTTATCATCTTCTCTGATTAGATTTATTTTCTGGGTTTTTCATGTCTTTGCTAAGCTTGCCCTTTGGAAGTTCCTTGACCTTTTAGTGGTTAATTTAACCTTTATAGGTACTTATCAGCCTTTTGTATTAGATCTAGAAACAGACCACCTAGCTTAAGGTTTTTGCTCCATGATAAGTATGAGTCTGGGACTTTTCATTATTCCACCAGGAATTTGTAACTTTATCTTGCCCTAAGGCACTGTCTGAGTGGGGTGGAATAATTTCAAAGTTCTCAATACATTCCTGACTAAGTACCTCAATGACTAGTCTCTCCATTGATCATTTAATAAAATCATCTTGTAGTCCTAAATTACTTCTAACTACAGATGTATACAATATTCTATTTTCTAAGAGAACATTGGAGTAGTGAGGGTGGAATAGAAAAGAAAGTAAAACCAATGTTTTGCTAGGCGCATTGACAACCAAATTAGGAGCATCCTCTTTGGCATAAAAGCATACATTTACAATAAATGTTAGATCAAACTTCAGTTCAATCAACCATATCCAAAGTTCATTCTGGATCTTCTTGATGTAGTGTGGGTTTTCTGGCATCTTTCTGCAACAGTTAATTCTCTGCATTTAATTGTTAGCGAGCTTCTTCCTTGATCTTTTCTTGACCAAAAAATCAAAAATCTTGGAAATTTATTAACATGCAATACTCCTGAGGTGGGTGTTAAAAAACATCCAGTTCATCTCAGGATACAATGTTGAGTTGTTGGGGTGTATGACTCAACTATCAAGAGAAGAGAAAATAAAACAACCAAAAACATGGGGGGAAATTTTTCAAAATAAGCCCTTGTAGAGGTTAAATTTAAAGTAATTTCTATCCCACAAGTCCGTCTGACAGAAGGCAGTAATATTTCACTTTTCCATTTGCAACCAAGACTACAGGAAGTTGCATAGTAGAAGAAAAAGGAACTAGAATTCTATTTTATAGGGAAGTGTTCCTTCGTTTGATTTTTGACATTCTTAGGGATATAGGAAGCCAGGATGATAGTTAAACTTTTGTACTTATATGAATACTTAACAAAAAGTGTAGATACAAGGAAGTTCTATGACTTACCATGTCAAGCCTTGCAACTTCAACTCCAACATTAGTTTTTCCCTATGTGCTCTTTTTGGCACTATTCAGGTTAAGTGTACATAAAAACAAGTCTGTTTTTATCCCTTTTTCTGAAATCAGATATAGACATTAATCACAGTCCCATAATATTTTATCAATAAATGGCAGGTTCCCATACTTTAAAGGAAAAAGTTAATTATGCTAATCAAAAAAGAAAAACAATAAAATCAGAGGAAAAAATCAGGAATTCAATGTGTTCTCGAAAAACAGAATCCACATATTAGTGGATTATTATCTCCAATGAACATGATAGGGTAGAGTCAATCAGTCTAAACAGAAGATGGTTTTTTCACATGTGAGCAGTGAATCCAAGAGTCCTTTTCTCCAACCTTTATAGATGTTGGAGTAGTTAACAATATTTGGAATGGTCCTTCCCAGGAAGGCTGAGTTGCTTGAAATTCTTAATATACACTATCTCCTGCGTTCAGGTCATGAATAGAATAATGTATTGGTCCAGCTTTTACTGCAGCTCTGGATTCATGAAGTTCATGTAGTTTGTGCTGTAAATCCTGTATATAGGAAGCAATAGTATTATGTCCCCCTAATAGTGATATATATGTAGGGGAAAAAGGTTTAACCTGTATAGAGGTTGGTGTCTAAAAACCATCTCAAATGGTGAGATGTGTAGGTCTCCTCCAGGCCTACTTCTAAGATAAGATAGGGCCAGAGCGAGGATTTCAGGCCATTCTACACTTGTCTCAGTGCATAATTTGCCAATCATAGTTTTAAATTATTTGTTCATCCTTTCCACTTGGTCTGAGTTCTGGAGATGATATGGAACATGTTATTTGGAAGTTATCCCCAAGCAAGAATGTATCTGCTTTAGGACAGGATCAGTAAAATGACTTCCTCTATCTGAATCAATATGTGCTGGTAGGCCAAACCAAGGAATTATTTCTTTTAAAAGTACCTTAGCAACAAAATCCGCTGTGGTTCGGGTCGCAGGAAACGTTTACGGCCATCTGGTTAGTTGATTTACTATGATGAGACAAAGTTTATAATGTCCAGCATTTGGCATTGTTGGGAAATCTATCTGTAGGTTTTCAAAAGGTGTGTAAGCCAGAGGACCCATCAAAGGGTGCCATGCCATGAAAGGCATGTGGGTTTTAAGCTTGGCAGGTAGAGCAGCCTGAACATACTTTAGAGGCTATAATGGTTATACCTGGGGCTATCCATATTCTCTTAACAGAGCCCACGAAGCCCTGAGTTCCAAAGTGACCGTTTTTATGAATAGATAGGCTGATAGGATAGCCATTTTTAGATCTGATAGAGCTGACAAGTGTTTAGGCTCTAATTTGAGGGGTTCAGGGACCGAATCCTTCGTTATAGCTATAAGGTGTTTAGTAATTTCCCCATAACAAGAAATCCATTGTCTGCAAAACCCTGTTGCTCCTTAAATTGCTCTTAACTGTTTCTTAGTGGTAGGAGAGCTTTAATTTTGAATATTTTCAATTTGTTTTGCAGAAATATAGTTTGCACCAGCAGTCAGGATGAACCCCAAACATTCTACTTTAGGGAGACACCACTGAACCTTATCCTTCGAGATTTTATGTCCTCTTATGCAATTCCAAAAGAAGGTGTTTGCTATCTTCCTGACATGCTTCTGCGTCTGTTGAAGCCAATAGTAGATCATCTACATTTTTGATTAGTTTGCTATTTTTTAATGTTATATTATCTGTGTCTTGGCTCAAAATTTCCGGAAATAAATTCAGCCTTTCCACATAACCCTGGGGCAGATGACTCCATTTTTTGGGAGACCTTCCAGGTGAAAGCAAAAATATGCCCAGAGTTCTCATGTATGGGGATGGAAAAGAAAGCTGAGCACAAGTCTACTACTGCAAAGTACATAGCTGTTCTAGGAATAGAGAAAATAATAGTATTCATGTTGGAAACTGCAGTGTCTTTTTTAACGTGGTTATTCAGTGCCCTCATATCCTGTATGAATCTATAGAGGTGCTTGCTATTGGGCCCCCTTTTTGGTTTTTTATCGTGCATGATAGGTGTGTTGTATTCGGATTTACAAGGGATTGTTATTCCCTGACTAATTAATGAGTTAATTACTGGGGTAATACCCTCAATTGCTTTTTTGAGAGGGTTTACTGCAGAATGGAATGAGGTGGGCTAGATTTTGTTTTTATCTGCCTAGGAACAGCCGATTTAAGTAAACCTACAGTGGAAGAAGATGTAGCCCAAAGAGACTGGTATATTTGTAGGTATTTTAAAAGTGGGAGGCTCTTTTGCCTCCTGGCTCTCTGAGAGAAGTACAGGGAGTAAATTTAAAGATTTCTCTGATACTTCCAATGATAAAGAACCATCTGGTGAACAAGTTATTGTGGCTCTGAGCTTGCATAGAAGGTCCCTCCCCAGCAAATTTAACGGGGAGTCAGGCATCAAAAGGAAGGAATGTTGTACTTCTAGGGGTCCTACACACACCATTCTAGGGGGAAGTTTTTTAACTCTTTGGGGTATTCCCGATACTCCCCCTACACTTTGTGTAATCAAAGAATTAGCAATTTAAATCAGGTACATTCTTTAAGACAGACCTGGTAGCTCCAGTGTCTAAAAGACAATTATAATAGGTGTTACCCACCTTTAAGGGAACATGGGGTTCATTAGTATGGGGAAGGCAGTGGATAGGGACAACAGGTAGTAGGACAACAGTGTCTGGAAAATCAATGTTTGTATCTTCTGATCCCCCCCCCCCCCCCAAACACACACACACCTTCATTGTGTTTGGGACATTTCTTGGGCACTGGGCTGAAGGGAACCACCCTGAGGGGCATTAGAACCTTGAGTATTTTTTGGACGAGCACCATTTCTTATATAATGTTGTTGGATACTATTTTCTTCATTTGGAGCATTGTCATTATTTTCCCAATTCCTGTTTCTAAAATTTTTGTTTCTAAAGTTCTTATTTCTATATTTATTATACTTATTAATATAATTTCTTAAATTCTGGTTTCTATGATTATCATCATCATTTCTATAGTTATTATTTCTAAAGTTGTTATTAAACTGCGTATTCCTTCAAATAATCATGAGAAAAGTTCTAAATTCTGTCATTCTGTGGCCCTTCTTCCCACAGAAGTGGCAGGTTACTATTTTATCCCTGGATTCCTGCAAAAGGGCTATGGTCACTCCCTTATTTTTCAATTTTCTTTTTAATATTTGAATTACTTTCTTTAAGTCTTCCACTAACGTATTGTGTTCCTCAGGTCTTTTACACAACCTTTATAAACATAGGTTGCTACTCTCCTCAATTGTTCGAGGTCCATAGAGTCCCAAATAGGACAGCTAGTTCTAAAGCAGTCTTTTACCACTGAAGAACAATTCTCAACAAATTGCCTACGTATTTGCCTAATGTCCATTTCTCTGGATAAATCAAGGTCCATATATGTATTTCCTTCGTCAATAAGTCTGTCCATAAACTGGGAGGGTGTTTCATCAATATCTTGTCGGGTTCTTTCAAATTATGAACATTTTTCAGGTCTTTCTTAGCATGCTCTCAAATATGTCAATAATGCTTCTCTGGTCTGGTTTAGTTTTGTATAATCTGCTTCAACATTGGGGTTCCAATGTGGATCTTCAGTTGACCAGTAATATCCTTTCCTCCCTTGCTTCTGATTAGGCAGAGAAGATACTGTTTTTTTCTCTTTTTGTTAAAAATGTCTTAAAACAAATTTTCAACATCCATCCAAGTGTGGTCAGAAGTTCTGAATATGTTCTCTAATTGTTTTAATAATTAATATTGGTTCTTCCTCAAATGATGGAAGATCTTAAATTTATTCAAATCCTCAGGGTTAAAAGGTGTGTGATGTTCTGCAGACACCAGGTTTCCATTTCCCTTTAAGGGAATAACCATTCTGAATTATTTGATACTCCTGTTTCTGTTTCTAGGCTTCTTAATCCATTCTCAATGGGGTAGGTATGAGAAAAAGAAGGGTTGGGCACACGGATGGAGAGGGTATGTCGTTGACCCACAGTGCCAGAAGTATCAGAGGTAGGAAGGATATGGGAATTGAATTGGGCAGGGTGGGAAGGAGGGTCAAAGGAATTAAGGGTTAGTAGCTGGGGGAAAAGATGCAGAGGTTTTAGGTTTGGAGGAATGAGTAGGGTGTGAACTCATGGTGGAGGCATTAGGGTGGTTAATATGGGTTGAGTGTAAGCTTAGGGTGGAGGTGGTAGAATGGTCAGCATGGGTGGGCATGAACTTAGAGTGGAGAGTGTGGGATTAGAAGCATGGGCAGGGTGTGAAACTGGGGCTGAGCAATTGGGGCAGGGGGAGTATTGGGTTGGTTAGGAGCATTAGTGTTTTTCATGAAAGCTATGAGCTCGAGCTCCCTCACACTTTTCTCTAACAACTCAAGCCCAGTATTTAGTTCTGCATTTTAAGGAAATACAATATTACAGCTACAACAATCAAAATCTCAAGGGAAAGTAGTATGTCAATTAGACTTTGCCATAAGTTCCATGGGATGAGCCCTTTCAGAGAGACAAAGAATTCTATATTTACACATTTGGTCATGGAGCTGATGAGCCAGCTGTTACATAAGTTGAAGACCAATGTTTGTACTGTGAAAAGAACAATGTATTTACTGAAAAGCCAGTTGTTAACTGTTGTGGGCTGGCTTTAACCCCATATTTCTAAAGTAAACGTGGGGGGCAGGACAAGGCCAAAAGCTTTTCCTAGGTAATTCTTAATTCTAATTTAGGCAGTTGTTCCCTAAAGGAAAGGAGATTTCGAAAGTGCTCTCCTATTCAGGACCTTAGGGCCCTGTTGCTAAGATTTAAAACAGCTGTGTTCTATTTAATTTAAGGAGAAATCGAAATGTTTTTTACTTACCCGCTCTTGCAGCTGTGTTTTGAGGCTGAGTTAGCACATTTAAAAAGAACTGACTAACAGAAGCAAGTAGTAGATAGAGAAAGGAAATAGATTTCACAGACAGTTTTGAGGGTTTTTGTCATAAACTTTGCGGTCAGCCATAAACTGTAACCGCGAAAATGTGGGTTTCAAGACTGTGAATTGCCAAAACTGCACAGCCCCTCCTCTGAACTCCTGCCCTCCTTTTAAAGAGAATCTTCTATTATGTCACCTCCCCCAAATTTTCACATCTACCAATCACAGTAGACGCTTTTTCCCAGAACTGTCTGTTCTTAGTTCCTATTTGTTTTATTATCATCTTCTGATTAGATTATGTCTTCTGAGTATTTCACATCTCTTTGCTAAGCTTGCCCTTTGTAAGTTGCTTGACCTTTTAGTGATTAATTTAACCTTTATAGGTACTTATCAGTCTTTTGTATTAGATCTAAAAATAGACCTAGCTCAAGGTTTTTGCTCCACTATAAGTATGAGTCTGGGACTTTTCATTGTTCCATCAGGAGTTTACAACTTTATCTTCCCCATAGGCACTGTCTGAGCAGGGTGGAGTAATTTTAAAGTTCTCAATACATTCCTGATCAAGTACCTCCATTGTTAAATGTGGGGAATAGCTTAATCAAATGTTCTAAGGTATAGTCTGAGCAATTTTAAGATTCACAGCATCCACACTGGGGAGAAACCTTATGAATGCAAGGATTTTGGAAAGATATTCAGTTGGAATTTCCATCTTGCTGTGCTTCAGAAAACCTACACTGCACAGAACCATAAAAATAAAAGCTGTGTGGAAAGATCTTCATATTCGGTGCCAGTCTTGTTACTGTATGAAGGAAATTTTCTCTCCCCACCTTTCTAGGGCAGCATTGCGTAATTAGAAATCTGTAACCCTAAAATCTGATTCTTAGCACCCCACTCTCATCCTGTTTCTACGTGCTGACATAATCAGAGTATATATTTTGTGGAGCCCTGCCTCTTGCTCTCTTCTTTCCTGTGATGGCGGATGAGAACATGGGGATTTTGATCAGCTAGGAAAACAGTCATGTGGTTATATTTTGTTAGATAATAAACTAAAATTACAATAATTGAGGTATTAGACATTAATAATTTCACCAATTTTAAAATAATCTGCAAACCATATATGTATGAAGAAACAGGTCTGTCTACCAAACTGGAAGCTGAGAGCTGTGGAGGCACCTACAATCCTTTTCCATCCGGGCCCTTAGAAGGAGGGGCCGAGGGATTTGGCATGGGAGGGAAGGGGAGGGAAACCACCAAGTGGGAGGGGCCAAGGTAGGAACCTGAGAAAAGGGAAAATGGGCTACCGAGAAGACGGAGGATTTGTGGGGGAAGATGAAGCCTGAGGAAGCTGCGGGAAAAGAGAGAAAGCAGGGAAGCGAGGAGGATGCCGGGAAGAAGGTGTCATGGTGGAATCCAGAAGTCCCCCGTTTATTTAGTGGGAAAGTAGAAACCCCAGGTTTGGACCTTGTCCCGGGGGACTTCCACCACCCCGCCCCCCAGAGGAGGTCAGAGTTCAGCAGACAATGGACATCGGGTAGTTCGGTGGGAGGAGCTAATCCCATCCCACGTTAAGCATCTTTCGTGTCCCAGTGGTCTCCCCTGGCTAATGTCCATGAGCAGATGGCCCAGCCCTGGGCTGAGTCTTTCCGTTTTGCGGCCATTGTAGGGCATCAGCCCCTCCCGTTATCCCGGTCCGGAAGTCCTCCTTTCCTCTCTTACCCTGGAAAGTCCCTCCACTGCCCCTCCCACCCTAAACCCGGGTCACCTAGAGAGCATTGAAGCTCCCACCTTGGGTGGCTCCTCCTAGTGGTCATATTTGGCCCTCGCAGGGGTCCCTGACCAGAGCGGCCACAGGTGAGTCCTGGACTGCGCAGTCGGCTGTGGGAGCAGCTCTGGGTCGAGGCCTCCCAGCTGAACCCCTTTTGCCCTTCATTGAGGAGGGATTTTGACTATTAGTTCTGGGTTTTTCCAGTTAACAAAGGAAGCCACGTGATGGCCGGGGAGAGGCGCCAGGAAGCCTCACTTCCTGGGGCAGAAGGGGGCTTCCTAGACAGGCTATGCAGAAAGGGAGCCCGACACCGGAAAAGGCCCGGCTCTGGCTGGACCGGACCAGGAACCCCCTTCGGGCCTCCTTCCGGCGTCTTCCTGACTGGCTTTGGGAAGTCCCCATTGGAGCACCAGAGCCCACCTGGAGATCGATCTGCTACCCAGAATGCCCCGCGCGGTGCCCTCGGGCCCCCCTCCTGCCTGGCACAAAGCAGGAATGCAGAGACCCCGAGGAAAGTGCAGGGCCCGGAGCTGTGTTAGGAGGGAGAAGAGCTGGGAATTGGGGACGCCGGAGGCCCGGGGAAAGACAGGAGCCCGGAGCGCCCTACAGTATGCAGGCGAGCACAGGCTCCAACGCCTCCAAGACCCCCTGGCGGCGGGCGGGGTCGGTTCAGACTCCCAGAGACTGCGGAGGAAAGAAGGGGAAGAACGGGGGACAGAGATGGGGAGGGCTCAGAAAGGGGAAGGGGTGCAGAGAGGGAGGGCCAGCTGGGCGGGACAATCTACCCCAGGAACGGGCGGAGCAGAGGCCTCCCGGAATCCGGAAGTTACGATGGTACCCCATTCCCCGCCCTTCCGTACTTCCAAAGCTTTTCCCGCCGCCGCTCCGTACTGTCTGTGGAACTCCCTCGGTCCCTGGCCTCCAGTCTCGGTAATTACGACGTGGTGCCGGGGGTCTGCGGGAAAGGGGCGGCCCGCGTGGGGAGGGGTCTGAGGAGGGGAGCCTGGGGGAGGACTGGCGGCAGAGAGCAGGACTGAGTTCGAATCCTCCCTGAGACGAGTCCCTCTGGGGCAGACGCGGCCCTCCTGGACCTCCTGGAGCCCCTCCCCTCCCCTCCCCCCTCGTCCTAGGACTCCGCTGCGGGCCGAGGCTGGCTGTGGCTGGAAAGGACGGGAGGCCCGCAGGGCGGCGGGCGAATTTTCTGTGGGCTACAATGTATCCCGGGGCTGCTCTGGTGTCTGACTGGGGTCGGCTGTGACCTCCGGCTTCCTCTTCTGGGTCTTCTTTCCTGCTGAAACTCCCTGGCTGTAGGGGGGGCGGAGTGAGGAGGAGGACCCCCCCCCCAGGATTGCCCTCTGCTAAAGGGAGCCCCATCTGGGCCGCTGGGGAGCGCAGGGGAGGGTGCCGGGCCTGCATGGGGAGGGCCTGGGTTCCAGTCTGGCCTCAGACCCTTCCTGTGCTCTTGGCGGCTCCCCAATTTGTCTTTGAACCCCCAGCCTGTCCTGGCCCCCGGGAAGGGCTTCCTGGCTGGAGGATCTCCTGGAGACTGGCTGGGCCCCCCAGCACTGGGAGGGACCCCCATGACCCTCCCCCAGCCGAAGGGGCCTCCAGTAGGCACTTAAGTACTTCTGGGATGGAAGAGCTCCGGGGGTCCTGCTGCAGCCCCTCCCCCTCCCCTGAGAGCAGGGCTTTGGCTTTGGGCCAGTTTCTTGTCAGGTTCCACCCACCTTGGCCTCGTGGTCATATCCGGGCTCTGTTCCTGTTCCCCTCCCCCTCCCTAATGTCTCTCCTCCCCCCAACCACTCTGATTCTCCTGAGATGGCTCAACCTCCCCCAGAACCCCCAGAAGGCCCCTCCTTGTGGGCCTCCCATTCTCTCAGTACCCCCGATGGGGCCCTGCTCTCCCCCAGGAGCTCTCTGCTGCCCCCACCTTCCTCAGGCTGTATCTGGGCAGTCTGGGGGAAGCTTAGGGGAGGGTCCCTTGGATGGTGGGGGAGGGAAGGAGGCACTGCATGGAGGGGGAGGGGAGCTCTCTGCTGCCCAGACTGGTGGGGGATGGCTCAGGGGGAATCCCAACCCTGGGGTGCATTCTAGAGGGAGAGAGGGGCCATTGCAGGGGCCCAGGGATCCCTGACCCAGGTGTCCTGACCCCCAGCTTAGAGCTTCCTCTGGGCTGCCCTCAGACCCAGCCCTCTGAGGATCCCTGAGCTCTGCCTTCCTGCCTGGGACCCTCCCTGAGCCAAAGCCCTTTCCTGGCCCCTTCTTTGGCCCCCTGGCCCTTGGGCTGGTCCCCATCAGGCCTTGGGCTCCAGTTCCCTTTAGGGATTCCCAGCCTCAGCTGTGCCAGAGGGTCCCAGGCTCCCCCCCCCCCCCCAGCCTCCAGGGAGACCCCATCAAGCCTTCATCCTGCTTCCTGTAATGAGGATGCTAGAAAATAAGTTTTGTTTCATTAGTTTAGAGACAAGAAGTAAAGTGGCTGCTGGAAAAGGAGCCGGAGTTTGAAGCAGGTGAGAGAGCGGGTTAATTTCAGCCGTGACACTTACAAACCGGTTTTCTGTGTCAATTACTCTGTCTGGCAGTTGGCAAAGACACACCCTGAGACTCTGTCAGGGCTGGAGGAGGAACATCTTTGCTTCTCTGTCTGAGGGAAAGAGCTGAAGGAGCTCAGGGTTTTCCTTTCCCAACCTGGGACACACTATTGACTATCTATTGTGGTTTTATGAATTGTTAACTCTGAGAAGACCAAAGAAAAACCTGATCTTTGGTTTGGACTCTGAGCCTGTTAACAGACTCTTGATTCTTGTTGAGACTCAATAATTTGTTTTTCTTTTTTCATTTCTTTTTTTATTTGTTCATTTCCCAACATTATTCCTTGGTTACAAAAATCATTTTCTATCCCCTCCTCCCCTCCCCCGTTCCCTCTCACACCCTTCCTGTCCTTGATCAGAATCCCTTTCCACATTGTTGATATTTGCACTAAGATGTTCATTTAAAGTCTACATCCCCAGCTATTCCGCTCCCCCCCCCATGTAATCAAGCAGTTTTTTCCTTCAGTATTTCTACTCCCACAGTTTTTCCTCTGGATGTGGATTGTGTTCTTTCTCATAGATCCCTCTGACTTGTTCAGGGTCACTGCATTGACACTAATGGAGAAGTCCATTACGTTCGATTGTACCACAGTGTATCAGTCTCTGTGTACAATGTTCTCCTGGTTCTGCTCCTCTCACTCTGCATCAATTCCTGGAGGTTGTTCCAGTCTCCATGGAATTCCTCCACTTTATTATTCCTTTTAGCACAATAGCATTCCATCACCAACATATACCACAATTTGTTCAGCCATTCCCCAATTGATGGGCATCCCCTCGTTTTCCAATTTTTGGCCACCACAAAGAGTGCAGCTATGAATATTCTTGTACAAGTCTTTTTCCTTATTATCTCTTTGGGGTACAGACCCAGCAGTGCTATGACTGGATCAAAGGGCAGACAGTTTTTATCACCCTTTGGGCATAGTTCCAAATTGCCCTCCTGAATGTTTGGATCCATTCACAACTCCACCAGCAATGCATTAATATCCCCACTTTTCCACATCCACTCCAGCATTCATTACTTTCCTTTGCTATCATGTTAGCCAATCTGCTAGGTGTGAGGTGATAATTTGTTTTAATTTGCATCTCTCTGATTATAAGAGATTTAGAACACTTTTTCATGTGCTTATTAGTAGTTTTTATTTCTTTAACTGACAATTGTGTATTCATGTCACTTATCCATATATCAATTGGAGAATGGTTTGATTTTTTTGTATTTGTTTAGCATTCTCTTTACCTCATCTCTCACAGCCTTTGCTTCATCTTTAATCCTCTTTACCTCATCTTTTATTTCCTTTGTCTCATCTTTCATCTCCTTTGCCTTGTTTTCAAGCTGGTTGATTTTGGCTTTCAGCCTCTCTTAATTGTGTTTTGAATTACATTTTGAGTTCTTCCAAAGCCTGTGTCCAATTCGCTAGGATTTCTGTTTCATTGCTTGATGTTCCCTCCTCCTCCTCTGTTTCCTTTGCTCTTTATTCATTGCCTGTTTAGAAGCTGTTGATTGTAAATTTCTTTTTTTCTTTTCTGTTGAAAGAGGTAAGAGAAGTGAAATCTTAGAACAATTAGTGTTAGTAGATAAGTGGAGAAAAATAAATAGGGACAAAAAGGAATGCAACCTTCTTTTTAGCAGCACATCGTATATTCACAAAAATTGATCATGTATTAGATCATAAAAACATTGCAAGCAAATGCAAAAGAGCAGATATAATAAATGCAACCTTCTTGGATCACAGTGCAATGAAAGTAATAATTACTAAGGGTACATGGAGAGGTAAATAAAAAATTAATTGGAAATTAAACAATGCGATTCTCCAAAACTGGCTAAAGAACAAATCATAGAAACAATTACTAATTTCATTGAAGAAAATGACAATTCTGAGACATTCTACAGGATGCAGCCAAAGCAGTACTCAGGGGGAATGTTATATCCTTGAGTTCATATATTAAGAAACTAGAGAGGGCAGAGGTAAATGAATTGGGCATGCAAATTAAAAAATTAGAAAGTGAACGAATGAAAAATCCTCAGATGAAGACTAAATTAGGTTGGACGGGAGGGAGGGAAATAATGTGTTGATTTTAAACAAGGAATAATGTTCTAAGGTAAATAAATTAATTCAAAAACAAAAACTCCTCATTTAACCCTTACAGAGACGAGTCCTGGAAACGATAGAGGAGCTTCACCAGGGGGACTCACTGGGGCTACGTTGCTTCCTCGACAAGGAGCCTGGAATCCCAGGGATGGCCTTGGAGAGGGACAGACTCCCAGTCCAGGTGAGTGCATTCCAGTGCCAGATGGGAGTCCCCTCAGCCAGGGAGGCCCTTCCCTGGCTCTGACACAAGATGGGCTGGGAAATTGCTCCCTCCTTCCTAGGCCATTTCTGTCCACATCCCAGGCAGGAGGAATAGCCCTTCCTTTCCTGTCACTCTTCTTGGCTTTGGGAGTGATTCCTGGGCCCTCGGGCAGCTAAGACCCCAAGAGCTCCCCCAGGTGCTACCTCCCATGTCAGATTTCTCCCTGGGCACAAGTGAGAGCTAGGGACGACCATCAACTCCTTCTTCCCTGTCTAGGTATTGAGTCTTTGCTCTCTCTGTTTGCCTGGTGACACTCACATCTTCTTCCTCTGCTGCTTTTCACCTGTTCCCTCTTGAGTCTGACATAGAGCTGAGCATGAGGGTGTCTCCTGGTCTGTGCCATCCTCAGGGAAGACATTGTCCTCTGGTGCTGCTCACTGGCTTCTGCCTCAAGTCTTCGAGTCTTCGAGGTCTCTCCAGCTCCTTCCTCTCTCCCACTTCTTAGTCCAAGTCAGCCAGTGTGGAGGAACATCCTGGTGTGTGCCTGGCATTGCTCAACACAAAGGAAGGGAGAAGCCATCAGCTGCCCTCCAGGCCCCCCGGGTCTGACCCAGGAGACCCCTCAACAGCCGTGTCCAAACAAGCTCTGTGTGGCTGGATGGAGGCCGGCATTGTGGGAGGGGAAGCTCTTCGGTTCTGGTGATATCATTGGTTTCTGAGGGGAAGATTTAGCTGGGATTCAAAGGAAGCTCTGAGACCAGAGGCAGGAGGAAGAACCTTCCCTGCAGGGAGACAGGCAATCCCTGGAATGGCCCAAAATCAGACCATGGAAAGTCGCAGCCAAGAGGCCAGTGTCCCTGGGTCAGAGGAGAGAGGTGTGAGGGGAGAGGAAGGAGCTGGAAGGTCAATATATGCCAGTGGAGAGTGTTGTAGGAATGGTCAGGGTTGTTATATTTTAAATAGGTTGTTTGTCATAAACTGTGGCATTTAAAAGAGTTGGGATCATAAACTATAATTGTTAAAATGGTTGATGTTGTAAAATGTAGTGATTAAAATGGTGGAAGATATAAATTGTGATAGATATAGGAGAGGGTGTGTAAATTTGACCGCTGAAAATATGTTTCACTACAGTGTCTTGGTTTTTAAATGAAATATAAGGTGGTCGCCAGGGAATATATTCTCAATTATGAATATGCCCAAGTCAACTGGGTTTTATAGAGATTTTAATTAATAATACAAATGTGGAATTAAAGAAAGAGAGAGAGAAAAAAAAGTATTAGTATGAAGGGCCTAAAGCCAACATGGCCTAGCCCTGAGTCTTAAGAGAGAGAGAAACAGTCAGTCTTTTATCACTCACTACAAGATTTGTCTTAAGCAAGGATGTCTGGGGAACAGAGTCTCCCCAGAGGGAGTTCCAGCCAGAGTCAGCCTCCCAAGGGACTTCTTCTCAAGAGATCTTCAAAGGGCCTCCTCCAAAAGGATCTATCTCCAAGGAATCAAGGATCTCCAAACCTCCCATGATCTCTCTCCAAGGAATCCAAGGATTTAAGGATCTCTTGCTCAAGAGATTCCTTTTCTTACATAGGGATTTTTTTCCTATGTCACCTCCCTTAAGTTCTTCCATCTACCAATTGCATTAGGTGTTTTCTAAAGGACAGCCCATCTCAATTCCTGCTAAGTCTACTAATCCCCTCAGTAAGTCTGAACCAGAGAAAACACAGCTGAGTTGACTAATCCCATTAAGAGAAAACCTGCCCGACCTTTATTGGTACCTAGCATCCCATTGTATCAATTCTAAAAACAGGCATGGCTCAAAGAACTCCCTGCCTCATCATAAGCATGGGTCCAAGTACTTTCATTGTTTAGCAAGGATTTTTCTCCCCTAAAGCAGTCTTAAGTACGGGTGGAGTAGAGGTCCTCCCATTTCTGATCCTGGCGAGTTCTCACATCAAAATGGGGAATGTTTCCAGTAGGGAATTTGTTCCAATGGAGGATTCCTCAATTTGGAAATTTTTAACATTCACAAGTCTGAGAAATTTCAAGATTTACAGGGTCCTTGCCCATGACACCTAGAATGAGGCAGCTGGGGAGACCCCCAAAGGGCTCCCCTGTGGCTCTTGTATCCACTCCATGGTGTGACCCCCTCACTGGCTTTCTGCTGAGCTCCCTGACCCAGAGAGAGTCAGAGGAGTTTGGAGGGAGCCCAGGAAGGGCCCTCACACAGAAATGGGGCCTTTTTCTCAAAAGAAGAGCTCCAAGTGTTCTTGAACAGAGCTGTTTGTACCAGAGCCAGCAGCTGGGTACATTCCTTCTCTGTTCAGTAGAATTCCTCACTGGTCTAGTCCTTCCCTTGTTGGACAGGCTGGAGAGAAAGGGTCGAGTTTCTGGAAGGCCTCAGAGTTTTCTATGCTTAGGGAAGTCTTGAGGGAGACGTCCTGGTCTTGTCAGAAAGGCATCGGGCTCAGTGACAAAGAATGGGATACAGACAGGCTGAAGTGCTTTATGATCTAAAAATCTGCTTTAGTCATCTGCATAATAACACTGAGGTAAATGTTCTTATTATCCTCATTTCACAGTTGAAAAAACTGAGGCAAACAGAGTTTTAAGGTTCTGTGCAGAAGTTTTTCTGTTTTATGTAATCAATGATTCAGAATTCAGAATCAGAATTATTCTGAAATTTCTCTCAAGAGAATTTCAACTTTGCATTTTAGAGTAATAATACATTCCTCCTGAGTGTACAGGGTGTGATTATGGCTGAGACTGAATATACAATAATTTTTGGTCACCAAGTATTTTGTTTATAATATCCTAACGAAAAACCCAAGTCAGCTGGAAATTTTTTGTTGATTTTAATTGGTAGTGGAGGAGATGAAGGAGAGGGTGAAGGAATGGAGAAATGTAGAGTTTCCAAACCCGATTCTGTTATTCTAAGTATCTCCATTGTTAGTGATCAAGAAATAGCTAAATCAGAACTTCAAAAGAGTGGTCTGATTAGGGTGGAATAGTTTTAAAATTCATAGGAGGATGTTGAAAAACACAGGAATCACTTAGCAATGCATGGCAGAGTTATGAGGTATATGAATCAACTAGCAAGTATATTAGAAAAATAGAATCTGTGAGGAATATTTCTGGATATGGTAAATGGATACTCTGGCTGACTAGAGAGATACTTGGGGAAACCTGAGAGTGCCTAGTTGTAATGGAGATAATGGTAATTCTGAAACATAGCTAGATATTACTAGAGGGTACTCTGGGGTTGCCCATTGATCACTACTGATGGCTAATAGATCAAGATATTTCCTACCCTCCTCCACCGTTCCCCTCCCTTAACCACGCTCTTCTTGAAGCCTTTGGCTTTGGCCTTCCCCGCCTCTCCCCCAGTGGACTATGAGATTCATGAGGAAAAACTCCTTTCTTTTCCTTTCTGAAGTAATGGGGTTTATTGGGAAGAACAGGATGGGGATTGAGGTAAAAGGGATAGGGATGTCCCTAATCTATAAGGAGAATTAGGAGGGTTTTTGGAAATGTCAATCCTGTCACAACTGTGACATAGGGACAATCGGAGAGTATGGAGTATTTTTCTTTCCTTCTTTAAAGCAGCCAGATAATCTCTGCTTGAGTAATTCAAGTCCAGACTCTGTCAAAGTCTACAAAGGTCTCTCTCTGCCTAGATCAGGAAAAAGCCAGTCTCCCCCTTGGTCAGAAAAACCCCCAGAGAAGAAGTCTTTCAGTTCATCTCCTCTGGCCAGGCTCCAACTGCCTTTCCTGGGTATATTCTATTTTGGAGTGTTCACCTTGATTGGCAGATGAGATCCTTTATTGTGTTGCAAACATGAATTTCTCTCTTTCTTCATGTCTCTTCCACATTTCCCCCTTTTCTTCTTTAAAAAAATGCACCTTGCATTTGTAAGTGATACTTAACTTTATTATAATTCTGTCTATTCTCAACTGTATTATCTTAAATATTCCTTTACCTCCCCAAAATAAGAAAATTCTAACTTATCTTAGCTATTCTGGCTACCTAGATGCTAAGCTAAGAGTGGGTTATAGGAAAATGGTTTAGGTAAGGGATTTACATGCATATAGTTTTACATAAAAAATCCTGTAATAATTTTTCAAATTATTCCAACCATTTCACTTTCAAAATATGCAATTGTCCTATTTCCTAATGTCTATAACTTCACTAAGTAAAATCTTCTAATACTAACAAATGCTAACCTACAATCATAATGCAATCAAACTTCTATACTTCAGTCTCTACTTCCTTAAGCTTCGGACAAATTCACTGGGCTATCACTATTGTTAGTAGTTATAATATTAATAAACTGTTCATTAGTAACTTAGTATTTGCATGTGTACATAGGTTGTACTTCATGCAGATTTACATTTGTACATCCTTCTAAATTTCTGTGCAAACTCATGCAGAACAGAAATATCTTTGTTTGAATTTTCCACAGAAGTTCTTATCAGTACGTCTTCCTTATGATCAAAAGTTCCAAAATTTCAAAGTTCCAAAGTCCTTCCATGTCCTTTTCTTCTGCTTGTAGAACTCTGTCTTCCTCTCTGGTCAGCATGCCACTCTTCATCTTCCAGTCTTGATTGAAGACATGTCTTCACATCAGGATCCACTGGAATAATCAGGAACCAGGAATATGTATGTGTTTAAGATTTTTACGTGTGCAAGCATGTAAGAGTGAAATTTACTTTTGCGTAGAAGTAAGATGGAATCTTCATGAATGCTTGTTAGAATTTATCAATCTTTGTTTGTGAAAGTAAGGATTACATGTGTCCTCTTCATGCATGAGGGTAAGATTTGCATATGTTCATCTTTGTGCCTGCAAGTAAGCTGTACATGTGTTTTTCATGGGTGGGTGTGAGCATTATGCATGAGTTCTCAAGATTTTGTTAAGAATAATGATTTGATGTTTCTAATCTTTTTGCTATGTGACTCTTTACAATGAGATTTATTATGTGGTTACTGTAATCATTTCTTGTATAGTTACTGTACTCATTTCTTGTAGACAGAATTTAGAAAATTATACATTCATTTCCAATACCATTGTTTCTTTCTGTTCCGTCACGGTGGTTGGCTGACAGAGACTATGTTTAAAATTATATCAAGGCTTCTATATGACTGCTAAACTTTCAAATGCACATTTTCCTTTTATCTGTATTACTGGCTGTATTTGCTTCAGGGGTGTTATCCTTTCATCATTTCAGCATGAGCAGTGCTCCCTTGTCTGTATTCTGGTGGCAAGTACTCTCATGTGCTTTCCTTTGTTTTCATTAGCTTTCATTCACAAGGGCTGCTTTTGATTTCTTGGGCTATTCATGTTGCTTTTCATGAGTAGGACTTTTTTTTTCATATGTCATCTCTTTGTGTCTTCACTGATGACATGTGAGGTATCTGAAATTATGAGATAATAACTTCACGGTATACCGTCTCTCTCTTCCTTCCCCCGGTAGAGACTGTTTAAGGATGACGGTTGAGAGATATGGATAACCTTTTTCAGTTCTCATGTATAACTTGATGTTAAAATCTGAGATGACAAATTCAACCAATGTGACTCCATGGTTCTCTAGCATTCTAGATGTTTGTGTCTGACCTATTTATGTAGTTGAAGTCTCCAGGTGTAACGACTTTTCGTGCCACTGGACCCAGGCTTCCAACGCCGAGAGAGTGGGACTGTCTCTGTGCATCGACTCTTCCACTTAAATCTTCGTGCACAAGAGTCTTTGTGCACAAAAACACAGAAAGACAATCGTCATCCTCGGTTACCGAGAGACAACTAACTAACTAAAGACGAAGAAATAAAGAAAATACGAATATAGAAAGCACATGGCTAGGAGGGCCAAAAGGCTCATTCAGTTTCACTCACTACATCTTGGGAGGTTCGTGTCCCTAGAAGCGGAAACCGAGAGAGAGAGAGAGAGAGAGAGAGAGAGAGAGAGAGAGAGAGAGAGAGAGAGAGAGAGTAGAAGCCGGAGTCAGTTTAAAAACCCCTCCTTGTGGCCCAGGTGATAACCTCACCTGGGATTATGAGGAACTCTTGGAGCTACCAAGGACTCTTGGGAATTGAAGTCCAGGGTTCAAATCTCCATTTTACATATGTAAAATGGCATCACACCCATAATATTGAGTAGCCCTAGGAAAATAATCAACAATCAATAACAGTCCCTAATGAAAACAAAGGAAAGCAGATGAGAGTACTTGCCACCAGAGTACAGGCAAGAGAGCATTGCCCATGTTAAAGTGACAATAGGAAAACACTCCTGAAGCAAATAGTACAGTTCCAGAAAGAAAAGCCAGTAAAACAAAAAGAAATATGCATTTGAAAGATTAGCAGCCATAAGAATAAAAAGCCTATATATATATATGTATATACACATACATAGTCTCTGCCAACCACACAATAACAGAACAGAAAGAAACAATGTTATTTCAGATGAATACATAGTTCTCTAAAATCTATTTCCAAGAAATGATTACAATAATCATACAATGAACTTCCTTGAGAAAAAAATTCAAACATCTAAAAGATAATAGCATTGTGCATAACTTACGATTGCTTAAGAACTTTCACACACCCATGAAGATATACATATGCAAATCTTAGTCCCATACATGAAGAGAAACTCATATAAAGCTTACATGCATGAAGATGTACTCATGTAAAGCTTACTCTCATGCTGAAGATGTACACACATAATACATGAAGAATTATTGATAAATTCTGACAAATATTCATGAAGATTTCAACTTCCATGCACGTGCAAATTTCACTCTTACATAGAAAGATAGCTCATGGAATGGGTAAGTATACAACATGCATAATTGCATAACACTGATGCACTGTGTGCATCTTAAAATTTCTCAGACTCTAAGCTTAGAAGATTTGGTTAAGGCTATTCCCATTTAAACAATGGAGGTACTTGATCAGGAATGTATTGGGAACTTTAAAATGACTCCACCCATACTTAGGCATACCTTAGGGGAAGATAAAGTTGTAAAACTCCTTACTGAACAATGAAAAGTACTTAACCCATACTTATGGTAAGGCAAAAGCTCTTAAGCTGGGTCTTTTTTCAGATCTAATACAACAGGATGCTAAGTACCTATGAAGGTCAAATTAATCAGTAAAAGGTCAGGCAACTTTCAAGGGACAACCTTAGCAAAGAGGTATGAAGTACTCAGAAGTTTTAGTCTACCCAGAGAAGTTGAGATCTAAAGAAGAAGTGAATTAAGAGTGGTCAGTCTTTGGGGACAAAAATCCACTATTCGATAAAAACTGCTGGGAAAATTGGAAGACAGTGTGGGAGAGATTAGGTCTGGATCAACACCTCACACCCTACACCAAGATAAACTCAGAATGGGTGAAAGACTTAAACATAAAGAAGGAAACCATAAGTAAATTGGGTAAACACAGACTAGTATACATGTCAGACTTTTGGGAGGGCAAAGACTTTAAAACCAAGCAAGACATAGAAAGAATCACAAAATGTAAAATAAATAATTTAGACTACATCAAATTAAAAAGCTTTAGTACAGACAAAACCAATGTAACTAAAATCAGAAGGAAAACAACAAATTGGGAAAAAATCTTCATAGAAACCTCTGACAAAGGTTTAATTACTCAAATTTATAAAGAGCTAAATCAATTGTACAAAAAATCAAGCCATTCTCCAATTGATAAATGGGCAAGGGACATGGATAGGTAGTTCTCAGATAAAGAAATCAAAACTATTAACAAGCACATGAAGAAGTGTTCTAAATCTCTTATAATCAGAGAGATGCAAATAAAAACAACTCTGAGGTATCACCTCCCACCGAGCAGATTGGCTAACATGATGGGAAAGGAAAGTAATGAATGCTGGAGGGGATGTGGCAAAGTAGGGACATTAATTCATTGCTGGTGGAGTTGTGAACTGATTCAGCCATTCTGGAGGGCAATTTGGAACTATGCCCAAAGGGCGACAAAAGAATATCTACCCTTTGATCCAGCCATAGCACTGCTGGGTTTGTACTCCAAAGAGATAAGGAAAAAGACTTGTACAAGAATATTCATAGCTGCTCTCTTTGTGGTGGAAAAAAATTGGAAAATGAGGGGATGTCCTCAATTGGGGAATGGCTGAACAAATTGTGGTATATGTTGGTGATGGAATACTATTGTGCAAAAAGGAATAATAAAGTGGAGGAGTTCCATGGAGACTGGAACAACCTCCAGGAAGTGATGCAGAGCGAGAGGAGCAGAACCAGGAGAACATTGTACACAGAGACTAATACACTGTGGTATAATCGAACGTAATGGACTTCTCCAGTAATGGCTTTACAATGTCCCTGAACAATCTGCAGGGATCTAGGAGAAAAAACACTATTCATAAGCAAAGGATAAATTGTGGGAGTAGAAACACCGAGCGCGGTTGAGGGGACATGACAGAGGAGAGATTCTAAATGAACATTCCAATGCAAATACTAACAACATGGCAATGGGTTCAAATCAAGACATATGTGATACCCATTGGAGTCATGCATCGCCTACTGGGGGTGGGGGGGAAGGAAAAGAAAATTATCTTTGTCTTTAATGAATAATGCTTGGAAACATTCAAATAAAATATTATAAAATTTAAAAAAAAATTATTCCACCCTGCTCAGATAGTGCCTTAGGGGAAGATAAAGTGTCAAACTCCTGATTGAACAATGAAAAGTCCCCTACTCATACTTATAGTGCCGCAAAAACCTTAAGCTTGGTCTATTTTTAGATCGAATACAAAAAGGTGCTAAGGACCTATAAAGGTTAAATTAATCACTAAAAAGTTCAAGCAACTTAGAAACGGCAAGCTTAGCAAAAAAGATATGAAATACTCAGAAGATATAATATGTTCCAAGAAGGTGAGAACTAAAGAGTGATGAGAACTAAGAATGGGCTGTCCTGGGAAAAAGCGTCTACTATGATTGATAGATGTGAAAATTTACGGGAGGTGATATAAGAGAAAATTTTCTTTATAAGTAGCACTCTGAACTCAGTTCAGGAGCTCAGAGGAGGGTCTCTGAACTCATTTCAGGAGTTGAGGATTTCAGTGAAGGACTGGAGGTTGCTTGACACTATCTTGTGGTGAGTGATAAAGACTGACTCACTTAAGGCTCAGGCCTAGGCCCTTTCTAATATTTTTCTCTCTCTCCCTTCCCTTAATTCCTTCATTTATATTAATTAAAATCTCTATAAAACCCAGCTGACTTGGGTATTTTCATATTTGGGAATTTTCCCATGGCGACCATTTATTTTTGATTGAAATCAAGACACTAAAAATTATCTTTACAGTTTGGCTGAAGCCTTTACAGTTTTGGCAATTCACAGTGTTGGAAACCCACATTTTGATGGTTACATGGTTATTATTATATGGGACACTGTGACTGAGTGGAATCATCAGTAATAAGGGGCCAGCAGTGCCCCAGCCCTCCTTCTCTCCCCAGACTAGTAAGAGATTTTTGTGTGACTCCAGTGCAAGGTCAGGGCCCCAACTGGGCAGGAAACCAGACATGTTTGAGATAGGTCAAGTGTGAGGAAAGACTAGAGCTGACTCCCTGGGACTAACATGAATCTTCCAAGGTCAACAAATGGCTTGAAATGAGGCTAGAATGGTTTTGAAGTGCCGAAGAGCTGCATTTTGCACTTCCACTGTTACACGCTGACTTAGTATGTAACTGAGTCAGGAGGCAGAGAAACAGGACTCGGGCAGTTACCAGACAAAAGCAGTTACTGGTAAATAGAATCCGGATTCCAGCTGCACTGGCTTTCCTCCCAGCTTTCCTCCAGGGCATCCTAGAGCTGCTCTTCTCAAGGCTCCATTAGACTCTTGAATGCTCAGCATCTAGTGCTAGCTCTGACACTGACAAAGGGCGGGACCTTTGGGCTCCTCCCTTCTCTGTGGGTCAGTTTCCTCCTGTAACTGACCAGAGGTGGGCTCTTCATTGTGATGTGACTTTCAGCTCTCTCTGCTCTGCCTTGGGCTGCTCTAGGAGGTGGTGACGTTCCAGGATGTGGCTGTGGACTTCACTCGGGAGGAGTGGCGCCTCTTGTCCCCTCCCCAGAAGGAGCTGTACAAGGAGGTGATGCTGGAGAATGCCCGGAACTTGCTCTTTGTGGGTAAGGAGACTGCTGCCTGAGTCTACCATCTAAAGGAAAATCACCCTCAGCAGCAGGCAGGGTTGGGAGTAGTTTTCAGTCATGAGGAAGGGAGGAGGACTGGTATGGAGAGTCCCAGTGCCAGGACCCTCCTGCTGCCTAGTTCTCCTATAAATGGACTTTGCATTGTGTAATGGGAATTTGGGAGCTCCCTTTGTTGCCCCTGAAGTCCAAGATCAAATGTTTGCTGGAGAAACTCAGAGTTGGATATAATCTCAAAGCTGATTCTGAGCAGAGCCAGTGAGGAAGGAATAAAAGAGATTTATATTTATATTTATATATTTATAATGGCCTACTGCTGTTCCATGGCTCTGCCTGATTCTGTCTTGCCTCTCCCTTACCAGGAATTGGATCTCCCAAACCCATAAGGCAAAAGCATTCAGGAGGGTTTTCCTTCCACCATCTTCCCCTCTACTATTGGGCATCTTTTTCTCTTTTACCAGCATAACCTCATAGCTCCCAGCTACTTGGTGTCCCCAGGAGAGATGATTTGTCCTTAGTCTTCCTTCCTATTGCCCTAATCCTCAAGCAGAGCCAGTGAGGAAGGGAGGGCCGTGATGAAGTGTTTATAATAACTTGCTCTAGGCCCAGGGCCCTGCCAACAAGTTTCTGTGTAATATTCTGGCACTTTTTCCTCACCTTCATCTTCCTAATAGAGTGACTGTATTATCCCAATTGTACAGATGAGGAAATAGATTGATTTATGTGGTTTGTTCTGAGGCACCTACTTTGGAGTGCTTTGTGGCCAGATGTAAATGGAGACCTTCCTGGCTCTGAGCTCTCGCCCCAGTCCATTCCCCTTCTAGCTGCCTCTGCAGATAGTGAGAACCTATGAACTCAATCCAGCCTTCTCTAAAGAAAATGCCCCAGAACCAATATTTAAATTTGCAGATTGGGTACCCAACCTTCTTTCCCCTCCCTAAATGCTGGGGAAACCCTCCAGGGCTCCCGCAGGCCCTGTTTTCTCTTCTCTGTGATTAATTGGATGAATGGACTGGCTGAGAAACAGCATTGGTCTGAATGACGATTGTTGAGTTTCCCAGCAAAGGATGCAGAAAACCAGGAGAGAAGAGTCCATGAGGCTCAGAGAGGGAGAGGGAGGAGAATGATGGGTAACAGAACAGAAGCCTCAATGTCCTCAGATCTAGTTTGGGAGTTTGAGATTCTCCCTGAATGGACCAGAACAGAATGAGGGATGGGGAGGGGCTGCTGCTAATTCCGGGTCCCACAGCATGGTAACAGGCCCATCCTACCCTAGGCACTTTTGTTACATTCACTGAGGGGGGTGGGCAGACTCGGGTGGGAACAAAATTGCCAGTCCCTGAGTGGAGTCATGAGATTCCCCAACCTTTCCCTCAAGAGAACTCAGTGACATGCTTCTCTCAGTTCTCTCTGACTGTTCCCCATGCCCAGGGCTTCTAGCTCCCCCAGAAAAAGTGATTTCTTATTTGGAGCAGAGGGATGTCCCATGGATTCTGGAGCAAGAAGGTCTGAAGATCTGGTACCCAGGTGAGACAGGGGAAAAGAGGTGTGGGAGACCCAAAGTGACCAGAGGCTTCTTCTTACTCTGGTGATGCCAGGGCTATTTTGGGGGGCAGGAGTACCCGACCTGGAATTCTTTTTGAGAGCTTTTAGCAGGTACTGCCTGGGCAAGTCCATGAGTCCCTGAGCCTCAGTTTTCCTATCTTTAAGATAAGGCTATTGAATTCCATTTCCTGTTAGCTCCCTTCGGGGGACCTGTCTGTGATCCTTTATGAGGGCTTGCTCTGTGCTGGGTCCTGGGGTAAGTTGTGGGGGACATCAAAGGTTTCAGGGAACATCCCCTCCTCTCCTGGAACTCACCCTGTACTGGAGCAGACAGTAATATGCCAGCAGTTCTGTAGAAACCCTCTAGAGCCCAGATCCAGGGCAGCTAATCATGAGAGGGAAGGTTCTGAAGGTAAGGAGTACTGGAGAGGTCAAATGTGGGGAGGTGGCATGTGTTTTCAAGAGAACCAGACTGAGGATTCTGGAGGAATGAATAGTCAATTAAAAAAAGGAGAAGCACCAGCACAACTCACTGCAAATGGCCATGTCTAGCAGTTTAGCCATGAACTGGAGGACAGATGACGGACAGTACCTCATGGGATGGAAGAGATCAAGTCAGAGTGTTTGGAGCATTGGGGTGAAATGGTTAAGCCCAGTGCCCACCCAGTCAGTAAACATGTATTAAATAAATATGTTTAAGAACAGTGCTTAACTCTGAGCATACAAAGGAAGGGATGCACCAATCTGGGCTGTCCTGGAGCCCACAATCTAGAATCCAGACATGGAGGTGGGTTAGAAAGAAGCAACAGATCCTGAATCTCCCTCTGAGATGATCCAGGGGTAAAGGAGTGTAGGGTAATGGAAATGCATTTAATTCAACAGGGAATTCAGGAACTACAGGAGTAAAGAGAATCCAAGTTTAAGGAGAAAAGAAATCAAAGGAGCAAATGATCCACATTCTAATGATAAACATAAACACCATTTGAATATGGCCTTAGTGTGTGTCATACACTTCTGAAGCTTGTGAAATGCCATGTTTTTGTTTAAATTGTATTTAGTAGAAGGATTTTATTTTACTGAAGAGGCATGAAAAGAAAAGTAATAACTTCCCTCAAGGAGTAGGGAACAGAATAAAATCTTCTGTACCTTGAATAAATGCAAAAAACATTACTGAATTCCAACATTTGATCTCAGATACTGACTGGAATAAAAAAAATAAATTTTAAAGAAATCATGAAGGGAATTTCATAATTCTAACAAAGCTTAAATAATGAAATAATAGAAATATTTAGTCTAAATGCACCCAGTAGTGTCATACCTATCTTCCAAAGAGGGGATTGATTGTACAGATAATGAAAATGAAAGGAAAAAGATTGAAAGTGAATTGTCTTGTAGTGTTGACAGAGCATGCCCAGTTACAAGATTTGGTCTCATTTGCCAGGATTTCAGGTCAAGTCACTCATCCAGCCTTTCTGAATTGGTGGTTTGAGAAAGGAGTGTAATAAAACTAGTCTGTCCCAATCCCAGATTTCTTATGAAGACTCAATGATATAATATGGGAGACTCTTTATTATTTAAATTATTCTTTAGTTTTGAGGCAATGGCATTTTGAAAGGGTGGATTATGCCCTTTTAAGGTGGAAGACTTTTCTTACCTGAGGATATAGGATATGAAGCAATTTATGTTCTGACAGTGAAGGAAATATATAAGAGATATATAAGTGTATATGTCTCTCTATGTATGTTTTACCATTTGTTTCTCTTAGAAGGAGAAATCAGACCTGAAATTAAGGAGAATCCAATAGAGGTGAGCTTTCCTGTGGAAGAAATGAATCTACAAAGATGCACTGATGGTCTTGATAAATTTGCTTCCAGGGAATTCTGTGTTGCATCTCAAAATTCATCTAATATTGAACATCAGCGAATGGATCCTGAGGTAAAATCTAGTGAAAATAATCATTGTGGAAAGACTTTCATGTACAGGGCCAGTCTTTCTGGACAACAGAATTTCCACACTGGGATTTTCCCTTATGAATGCAAGCAATGTGGAAAGCCATTCAGTCAGAACTCCAATCTTGTTGTACATCAGAGAATTCACACTGGGGAGAAACCTTATAAATGCAAGCAATGTGGAAAGGCATTCAGTGTGAGCTCCACTCTTGTGAAACATCAGAGAATTCACACTGGGGAAAAACCTTATAAATGCAAGCACTGTGGAAAGGCATTCAGTGTGCTCTTCACTCTAGTGAACCATCAGAGAATTCACTCTGGGGAGAAACTTTATCATTGCAAGCAATGTGGAAAGACATTCAGTCAGAGCTCCAGTCTTGTCGTACATCAGAGAATCCACACTGGGGAGAAACCTCATGGATGCTTGGAATGTGGAAAGACATTCAGTCGTATCTCTCTTCTCACTAGACATCAGATAATTCACACTGGGGAGAAACTTTATGAATGCAAGCAATGTGGGAAGACATTCTTTCATACCTCTAGTCTTTCTCGACATCAGATAATTCACACTGGGGAGAAACTTTATGAATGCAAGCAATGTGGGAAGACATTCTTTCATACCTCTAGTCTTTCTCGACATCAGAGAATCCACACTGGGGAGAAACCTTATGAATGCAAGCACTGTGGAAAGACATTCAGTCAGAGCTCCAGTCTTGTTGAACATCAGAGAATTCACACTGGGGAGAAACCTTATGAATGCAAGCACTGTGGAAAGGCATTCAGTCAGAACTCCCGTCTTGCTGTACATCAGAGAATTCACACTGGGGAGAAACCTTATGAATGCAAGCACTGTGGAAAGGCATTCAGTCAGAACTCCCGTCTTGCTGTACATCAGAGAATTCACACTGGGGAGAAACCTTATGAATGCAAGAAATGTGGAGAGACATTCAGTCAGAACTCCAATCTTGTTCTACATCAGAGAATTCACACTGGGAAAAAACTTCCTGAATGCAAGCAATGTGGAAAGACATTCAGTCAGAACTCCAATCTTGTTCTACATCAGAGAATTCACACTGGGGAGAAACCTTATAAATGCAAACAATGTGGAAAGGCATTCAGTGTGAACTTCACTCTAGTGAACCATCAGAGAATTCACACTGGGGAAAAACCGTATGAATGCAAGCAATGTAGAAAGACATTCAGTACAAATTCCCATCTTGCTGAACATCAGAGAATCCACACTGGGGAGAAACCTTATGAATGCAAGCAATGTGGAAAGAGATTCACTCAGAACTCCAGTCTTGTTGTGCATCAGAGAATCCACACTGGGGAGAAACCTTATGAATGCAAGCAATGTGGAAAGAGATTCACTCAGAACTCCAGTCTTGTTGTGCATCAGAGAATCCACACAGTGTAGAAACCTCATGAATGCAAGCAGTGTGGAAAGATATTTACTATGTGATCCAATTTTGCTGTATATCATAGAATCCCCCTGGGGGAAAACCTCATGATTATAAGAAATGTGGAAAGGCATTCAGTATAAGTTCTTATCTTGCTGTACATCACAGAATCCACACTAGGAAGGTACCTTATGAATGCAAGTCATGTGGGAAGACATTTATTAGGAGCTCACAACTTGTTTTACATCATAAAATTGTAACCATGAAAATGTGGGTTTTAAGACTGTGAATTGCCAAAACTGTAAAGGTTTCAGCTAAACTGTAAAGAGAATTTTTATTGTCTTGATTTAAATAGAAAATGAGTGGTCACCATGGGGAAAATCCCAAATATGAAAATATCCAAATCAGCTGGGTTTTATCGAGATTTTAGTTAATACAAATGAAGGAATTAAGGGAAGAGTAATAGAAAATAGTAGAAAGGTCTTAGGCCAAATGACCTAGTCCTGAGCCTTAAGGGAGACTAGCCAGTCTTTATCCCTCACCACAAGATCATCCCAAACAAAATTCCAATCCTTCACTGAAATCCTCAACTCTTGAACTGAGTTCAGACACTCAGTACCTCCAAACTAACTCTAAACTCCAACTATGTTCAGAGCCCCTCCTCTGAACTCCTCATCTCCTTTTAAAGAAAATCATCTCTTCTGTTACCTCCCCCAAATTTTTACATCTACTAATCATAGTAGATGCTTTTTCCCAGAACCGTCTATTCTTATTTCACATCTCTCCTTTTTTTGCCATCTTCTCTGATTAGATTATATCTTCTGAGTATTTCACATCTCTTTGTTAAGCATGCCCTTTGTAAGTTGCTTGACCTTTTAGTGGTTAATTTAACCTTTATAGGTACTTATCAGCTTTTTCTATTAGATCTAGAAGTAGACCACCTAGCTTAAGGTTTTTGCTCCATGATAAGTATGAGTCTGGGACTTTTCATTAT